>NC_084762.1:77807797-78456128 GCF_028858725.1 Colius striatus | reverse complement strand
CATAGCATATAGATGCTTAATCTAAAATATCTTCTAAAGGTGGACTGGAGATGTAATTTAACTGCACACTTTCCAAATACCCTAGTATCCAGTGCTGGACAATTAAGAAGAGAAGTCATCTACATTTATAATCATCTGTACAACAGATTCCCAAGACACAGCTTCATGAAGAAACCTTCCAGCTACAATAGTAACTTTCTTTTCTACAGACCTGCGGCTCAAACCACAAGTCTGACCGTGTCTCAAACAGCCTCATTTGGAATTGGCACAACACTCATTTTTGCTCTGGGAAGAACAACTGAAGCTGGAATCACAAAAAAAGAAGAGCTTAACTCTCTAGGTAGGATCAAGATTAAATTACAAAGAGACTGCTGCAGTTGTACCAGAAGACATTCCTACCGACCAGATTTTATATGAGCTGGACAACTTGAGGAGAGAGTTGGTAACCCCTAAGTATAGCTGATGGTGCTGCCTGACTCTGACCTGTGGTCCCCCGCACTTACATACACACTCACATCCCATATGTCTGAAGCAAACTTGCCACAACCAATCAAAATGTTCTATTAAAAATTTTATCTAGAGAAAACATAATCTCAGAATCACAAAATCACAGAATCAGAGAATGGTAGGGATTGGAAGGGACTTCTAAGTATCATCTACCCCCCTGCTCAAGCAGGTTCACCTAGATCAGGTTGCAGAGGAATGTGTCCAGGCAGGTTTTGAAAACCTCTGGAAAAGGAGACTCCACACTCTCCCTGGGCAGCCTGTGCCAGGGCTCCATCACCCTAACAGTAAAGAAGTTTTTCCTTAAGTGGAACTTTTTGTGTTCCGACTTTTGTCCATTACTCCTTATCCTGTCACTGGACACTACAGAAAAAGTGTTGTCACACACATCTGTCACACTGTGTAGGAATATCCTTCTCTTCCAGGAGTGTCTGAACCCTCTTTTCGTGGCTTTTCCTCAAATGAGCTGGAATCTATGTGTCTTTTTTATTTTTGTATGTTTTGAGGGGTTTGTTTCTCTTTGTGTTTTTAAAATTTTTCTACAGGAGGTAACTCCATATGAATCTCTGAGAAGACATGCTATTCATGGTTGTGTCAAGAGAGGTCTGCAGAAAGTCCTTTAAAACCAGAAAACATCCTTCAGAAAATGCTGTATTCTGTTGTGTGAATTTTAAGAGTCAATAATGACATCAATGCCCATGCCTTGTGAAATTAGAGTCTTATCCTTCTGCTAGCGAAAATTTCTGTTGGGTGCAGACTTTATTCTCCATAGAAATGATCTGTGCAGTTTACTGAACTAGTATGTTTAATTAATGAAAACTAAAGAATGGATATATAGTGTAAATAGGACTCCCAAAACACCATTGGTATATAAAAGTACAGAAAGGCCTAGACACCAGTCCTGTATTTTGGTAAAGAGAATTTTGAACAAAGTATTACTACTCTTTCTCTCCTTATACTTCTTATTCTAACAGTGCACAGTGTCTCCTTCTAAACTACTTACAATGCTGGCATTCTGCTACCTGGAAATAGTCGCAGGAAGGCAAGAACCACATTTAACAAAAGACCAAAGATCTGCAGAGCTTGTGTTCACTGTCAGTGCCTGCCAAACCACAGGGAAGGAACCTTTCTTGACAGTCATTTGCTCTGCAGGGCCACAGAGGAAAAAATAGGTACATATGCACACAGAGGAGCTTCTTCCTACTTCAACAGGAAACGGATGTTTTGCCAGTTGAACCTAAGAGCCCTAATGGGACTCCAGAAGAATAAATCGTAATCTGCTTTAGCCTAGTAAGAAAAGGAGAGTAAAAAATATCTGAAACAAGGAAAAGGAAAAATAGAGAACCGTCATACACTGAAATGGGTAAGAAAGAGTTGAAGAACAGTGAAAATGGCTGTTATAATAGAGATAAAATGCAAAGGAATCATGTTAGAAAGCTAAAAGCAAGGCCAGAAAATAAAGAAAGTCAGTCTGACAAAAATAGTATTAAGAAATGGCAAACATGAAAGCACATGAAAAGAAGGAAAATGAAGAAGAATTAGGCAGAGGAAATGTTTTAATATATTTATTAATTTTCCAAAGTCTAAAAGAATTAGTGTCACCATTTTACTTTCTGTTTCTATTTTTTATTTGCAATTCAATGGAGATACATTGATATCTGGTAAAATCTAAAGCAATGCTTAAAAAGCAGCCCTTCTTAGATAAATTTTTGGTAACATGCTGCCTGAGAAACAGCTCATGCTTTCAAAATGAGACAAGAAACCACCAATAGATAAATAAGCTTTGGATAATATTTACTCTTCCATTAAAAGATGTGGATTTCCATCCTTTTGCAGCCCTCTCATGCTTAAATTTAGAATCATTATCTGCTCTAAAGGAAACTACAAATCTCAGACCTGATCTCATTCCGCTGCATTATTGAACCACCGGTTTGTTTTCTTATGAGTAACGAAGCAGAACTCCTGAATATATGTTTTACTCTTCTTCTTTAAAAGCAAACCTTTTTTCTTTTTCTTTTTTTTTTTCCTTTATAAAAAATAAATATTTAAAAGCTTCTGGTTTGAAGTTCATTTGTCATCCACTAGAGATGACTATTTAATCTCTCTTTCATAGCTTCACTTAGTGTTGTTTGTTCTGTAACCACGCCCAGCAAAATTCTCCTCTTGGACTCATGCAACAGTTCTTGTCTTAAATCTTCTGCTCTGCCTTCATGTGGAGAGAGTAGCACACTGACAGGCACCAATACTGTCCTTTTTGAGGGTGTTTTGTCAGTCCCTACGGGAAACATAGAACTCTGCAGCAGCATCAGTGCAAGTCCTGGGTCTCACAAATCCTGACCCAGCCCTGCACACCGACCTGCAGCTGCCCAAACTTTTCTGACTGAAGGTTACATCAGGCCTATGTGTATCGTAGTCCAGACAATGGAGAAATCATCAAGCTTCCCCCCTACCCATTTCCCCCCTACCCATGGAGCAGCTCCCTGCCGCAAGAGTGGAGAGAAGTATGTCCTAGGAAGCACCACAATGTTAGTTTCTCACAAGACTGTGTCTCTGTACATCTCTGGGCTGTGCACACAGTAAAGCAGCCCTGTGGAGTGAAAGTCCTGGTTTGGGACTGGCTGCTCACAAGCCAAAGATGATACAAATAAGAGGTCAGTAAGAGGTCCAGCCTCATCAGCCAATGGCTTGTCCAGTATTTTTTCCTGTTTATTAGATTAAGAAACAAATGCTAGTTGTACCACAGGAGGAGACAGACAGTTCCCTAAGCATGTAGGTGGAAATGTGTCTAGTGTCACCCAGAGAGGATTTATACACTCCCTCACCCTTAGCAGGTTACAAAAGCTATGGCATTTGCTTAGAGTTTTCCAGGCTTTGGGAAAAGACAATCATAAATACATTGGACTTTGTGTTGGAAAAATAATTTTATAAGCAAGAGCAGTTTTGAGTATCCAACAATGTAAAATGAAGAGATGGAAGATTACCTCTGTGACTGTGACTATGGGGTTTATTAACAGGGATTTAGACAGAACCCAGCAACTCTGTCACTGCTTCTTTTCCGTTGTGTGACATGCAAATTCATATGACGTCAGAGTCTCCTGAATCTCCTTTCTGGCCACTGTAGTCCACAGCCCAAAGACTAGATCACAAAAAGACCTTAGTTTTATATAATATGAAGCTAATTAAATGATACTGCTGAAAGTCAGTGGATAATGCAGGAAATCGAAAAAGGTTTGTAAGGTGACTAACCTGTTTAACATTTTATACAAACAAGTACTCAGAGGAAAATTTTCAAGACAATTAAGTATAATACAAATATGTAAAATAGTGTAAATAGTCCCTGGATATGTGGAGAAGTCATCTATGACAAAGCAAGATGTCCTGACAGCTCATTCGAGACTGCAGAGGAGACCCCGTTTCTGAAGTTTCTGCTTCTGCTGCCACCTATGGTTCACAAAGAAGCGTTTCCAAAGATCAGCTCATCACGGAACATAAGATCTAAAAAAAAGGAAACTGAAAGCACTAATAAAAATGGTTAGGACATCCAGCACAGATTGTCAAAGCTAAGTCTATATTTAGGTATATGTTTTCAGTTTTAAAAGTACTGAACTCTCAATGATTTCAGTTCATCCCAAATGGATTACAAAATATTGGCTTTACAGCAGTATAGGCCTCCCCTATGGAAAATAATGATATTTACAAAGTAAACATTATTCCAAAAAACATAGATGGTGGAGAAAGGGGAATCACATAAAATCATTCTAAAAAGTCATGTTGCATTTACTACAATTTTACTAGACCAGAGATATGTGTATGGAGCACACATCAGGAAGCCTAAGAGAGAAGTAAAATAAGAAAGCTACACTTAAATATGGGAACTAAACTATATTAAAAAAAAAAAAAAAACAAACAACCCACAACACATTAAAATAGTCTTCAAGACAAATTCTCAGAAGTTGTAAATTCAGTTTGTTCTTCCAAGGTAATTTTAGCCAACACATGGACAATGTATTCTCCTGAAAATTTTTAATTACTCTCTCACACACTGGCTATATTTAATAGTCCAAGAATCATATTGGAATAGAGTTTTTGACTCATGAAGAATAATTCATCAGAAAATGAAAATCCCTATAATTTAATATTTCTAAATCTCCAACTAATCAGCTCATTGTAGTGCCTTTATTTACTCTGGAATCGTATTTAACAATACAAAAATACTATGTCTTTTCAAGAGTTCAAGGATTCCTTTTCTTCACTTAAGCCTACCTGAGTGATATTTGCCATAAGATGGTTCAAATTAATATCTTCAAGCAGCACAAACTGTTAATCCTGTTTCCATATAGAAGCTATCTCATTTCTCTGACCTTTCACTTTGCCGTGTTCAAATCAGAGTCACACTGAGGTTATGATTCACAGGTCATAAGGCCACAGATAACCTTAGATATTAGTAGGACTCCATGTCATTTTCTTACAGAAACCAGAAGTGAATCAATATTTAGAAAGCTGTAGAATCTGATTGTTGGTGCCCTTTTGTCCATTTTGAGATTCAAAAGCTGTGAACATAGCAGCTCTGAACAAATAAAACTGAATGCAGATGAAAAAAAACAGAAGCAATTTCATTCTCCATGGACCAGAAGCATGAGGGACCAATACTGTTTTGCTCACAGCTGCCCAAGAGGTGCTCCAGCTCAGTATTTAGGCTACACAGTGCCTGTGGTGCAGCAGAGAGGAGCTGGCACTGTTACATACGCAGTGAAGATTTGAATTTCAGCACCTCTCCTGTAAAAAAATGTAGGTAAACAGAGTACATACCATAAGGCAAAGCAGTGTTCTGAATTGAAGTTGAATGTCTGAAAGGCCACTTTTCATGGCAGCTGTGCCGTGGGAGTATAGTTTGATTCTTACATGCTTTGCACACAACCAGGAAGCTTGGGGACCAGTGGTAAAAATGAGACTGTCTTTCCTCCAGCTCTTTGACTTCTTCAGGTCAGATGAAACTCTCACCATGAAAGAGCTCAGGCACTACATTCCACACTAACTCAAACAGCCCTCCTCAGGATCACTAATCACAGAATCATCGAATCATAGAATTATGGAGGTTGGAAGGGAACTTTAGAGATCATCTAGTCCAATCCCCCTGCTGAAGCAGCTTCACCTAGACCAGGTTGCATAGGAACACGTCCAGACAGGTTTTGAAGACCTTCAAGGAAGGAATCTCCATACCCTCCCTGGGCAGCCTGTTCCACTGCTCTATCACCCTCACAGTAAAATAGTTTTTCCTGATGTTTAAATGGAACTTTTTGTGTTCCAGCTTCATCCTATTACCCCTTGCCCTGTTGCTAGCTACAACAGAAAAAAGGGATGCCCAACCTCATGGTATCCATCAATTATAAACATTAATGAGATCTCCTCTTAGTCTCCTCTTTTCTAGACTAAACAGCCCCAGGTCCTGCAGCTATTCCTCGTATGAAAGATGTTCCAGTCCCTGATCATCTTGGTGGTCCTGCACTGAGCTCTCTCCAGCACTTCCCTGTCCCTCTTGATCTGGAGAGCCCAGAACTGGACACAGGACTCCAGATGAGGCCTCACCAGGGCAGAGTAGAGGAGGAGGAGAACCTCTCTTGACCTGCTGGATGCACTCTTCTTGATGCATCCCAGGATGCCATTGGCTTTCTTGGCCTTGAGGGCACAATGCTGGCTCATATTTAGTTTATTACCAATCAGGACTCCCAGGTCTCTGCACAGCTGCTCTTCAGCAGTTCAACCCCAGCCTATACTGGTGCATGGGGTTGTTCCTTCCCAGATGCAGGACTCTGCACTTGTCCTTGTTGAACCTCATGAGGTTCCTCTCTGATCAACTCTCAAACTGGTTCTGATCCTGCTGAATGGCAGCACAGCCTTCTGGGGAATCAGCCAGTCCTCCCAGTTTGGTGTCATCAGGGAACTTGCTGAGGGTACACTCTGTCCCCTCATCCAGGTCATTGATGAAGATGTTGAACAAGACTGGCCCCAGAACTGATTTCTGTGGAACTCCACTGGCCACAGGCCTCCAACTCGACTCTGTGCCATTGATCAGCACCCTCTGGGCTCTGTCATTCAGCCAGCTCTCGATCCACCTCACTTTCTAACCACCCAAACCACACTGCCTGAGATTTCTGATAAGAATGTTATGGGAGACTGTCAAAAGCCTTGCTGAAATCAAGGTAGATGATATCTGCTGCTATCCGCTCATCTAGCCAGCCAGTTATGCCCTCATAGAAGGCTATCAGGTTGGTCAAACAGGATTTCCCTTTGGTGAATCTGTGTTGATTCCCCTTGATAACCATCTTTTCCTTCATATGTTTAGTGACAACATTCAGGATGAGTTGTTCCATCACCTTTCCAGGGATGGAGGTGAGGCTGACTGGCCTGTAGTTTCCTGGGCCATCCTTCCTGCCCTTTTTGAAGACTGGAGTGACATTGGCCTTTCTCCAGTCCTCTGGCACCTCTCCTGTCTTCCATGATTGTTCAAAAATGATGGAGAGCATTTTAGCAACCACATCAGCTAGTTCCCTCAACACTCTAGGATGCATCCCATAAGAATCCATAGACTTATGAGAGTTACGCTTGCTCTGCACATTGTTATCAGAAACAACTTGCGTAATAAACAGCACTAAAACCCAACTGGCAGGACCCTGCCAAAGTGCAATGCTCAGTTTGTTACTGTGAAACAAGCTTCATTGATGAGGGCAAGATTTCACCTTCATCGTTCCATAAAGGTCACATTCCTGAGGAAATCTTTTCAGTTCTTACCATCTTTCCTTGTTTGCACTGATCAGTTTTAAAATAAAGATTCCTTAGGTTGTCTTTTTTTTTCTTTTTTTTTTCCTTCTAGAATGTACATTTGGAAATGCTTTAAAATTGTTAATATAGGCATGATCCTAAGACAGTTTAATTCATATTGAAACTTTCAATAGCCATGTTGCAACTAATAATTTTGAAACTTTTTGACTCTTCCTTCATATGACACCTGTGAAAGGGAATCAGAAATATAGCTAAAAAATTGCAAGATGGTCTTTAATTTTAGGAAGCTGCAGCCGTACTACCCCCGTGGGACAAAGTTAAGTAGGTGCTACTTGAAGACTTGTCAAGGACCAAGCTGTATTTCATGGGCTCCTTGCCCATGGAGCTAAGAGAAAACAGCATAAACCATCTTCATTCCCTTTTTCAGTTTGTTGAGAGTAGCTGGGGAATAGGAACATCCTATGTGCACTGCCAAGAGGATGCAAGCTGTCAAAGCAGATTGACATGCTTCTGCTGGAGAAAAAGAAAAAAAATTCTCTAAAGTTACGTAACTGCCAGTGTCTTGGAAAGACTGAGAGGCACTCTAGCAACCAGAGGCATCAGGTTAGCTTGGAGAGGGCTGGGGAGGACATCTGTGGGGTCTGATCAGTATCCAGCTTCAAGGGAAGTTTGCTGCTGTCAGCCAGTGTGTGCCTTGGTCGGGTCAGACTGTAGCCATACTTCTAAGATCATACCCTTTGCAGGCTGATGTCCTGCTCCCCAACACCATTGCTGATGATTAGGAGTATAAGATCTGTCTCTGCTGCCATGACTCTGCTTATTACATCTCATCTGCAGTGTATGACCCTTAAAAAAACTGTGATTTCTCAAAAACAGTATGAATACAAAGACTTTCTCTTATTTCATAGCCTATGAACTTTGGACCCTTACACACCATACTTCAGTGAAAATTTGCCTCTGAATTGTAGTCCTCTGACTTTATCTTGGTTGGTATATCCAGGGGAGATACAATCATTGCAAAATGAAACCATGTCACTGTTTGTCAGGAAAAGAACAGCAGGCTGAGGAAATATCATGAGATTCTCACTGAACTTTTCTTAGTAACTTGGATAAAGGCCAAGAGGATGTAGTTGTTAAAGGAGGAGGATCCATCCAAGAGGATGTAGTCCAAGAGGATGTACATCCAAGAGGATGTAGTAGTTAAAATGGAGTAAAATCATATCTAAGAGTGAGAGCATCTCCCGTCATCCCAGGACCTCCATCACAGCAAACATCTACCAGAAACCATGGGAAAAAAAATGGAGCACAATTCCACAGAAAAATAGCAGCATGGCATTGGTGCTGCTCAGGCAAACTAAAGATTAAAAAAACCACAACCATCAAACAAGCAGAAGCATATTGTCTGTCTTTCTGATTTGATGCCCCACTATATATTGTGAAAAAGTGAAGGAAGGATGGATCATGACCAGACTTTGAAGTCTTGGGTTTTTTTGTAGTCCACCTATTACTATGATCTGGACAGTCACTTCCTTTGCTGGTGACAGAGCTACCCAGTTTGTGTTCACCAGCCCTTGTGCTCCCCGCTAAAGCTCCTTCACAGACATATGGACTTGAAAGGAGAGGCAGCAATTCAGGAAGTCTTCTAACACAGCAGGGTTACATTTGTAATATGGAAGGGTTAAGATGGAAAACCAAAGTAGTTTACTTTTATTTTCAGAAATCAGTGCCTAATGCAGGATTATCTTTAATAACAGACATTGAGGTGTCAAAGGACTGTGTCAGGTTTCAGACCTTTCCATAGTTTAAATTCCTGTTTTTGATCAAAGGTTAACTGAATCATTGCTGCTGAAGAGTAACTTTAATGTAGCATTGTTGTGGGTGGCCTACGGTAAGTAATACCATATTCGGACAGCAGTATCTTACATGTAAACATATTTGCCATGTTATCTTTGTGTACAGAAAATACACGTGACAGCATACATAAACTATCTCTCAGGAGACAATGCAAAATAATTGTAATATCAATTATCTCTTACCTACTTCATCCTTTAGCTGAAGAACTTTAATTTTTGTCTTGACACTTCAAAATTCTTTCCTTTCTAATAAGATGAAATGAAACAATAGTAGTTGACTGTTTTAATTCCTGAGCATCAGAATTCATATCAACAGAGTTCTGTTCCATGTGTCAGGCTGCATTTTGTTAGTCACTTAATTTTTTTCTGGGCAGCTTATTAGTTATATTAAAAAAGGAACCAAACTTTTGTGAACTGATTGTCTATTGGTTTGGCATATACTGAGCATATTTAGATAAAATGGGACATAAAGTAGAAGTGGATTTCTGTGCCACACTTGAAACTTATATGCTGTTTTTTTCTGTCCCTAGTATTTTGGTTACATCTTTATGCAAAAAGAAGAGTAGGGTTGCAGATTCCATGGGTATTTTTTATCAAGTTTTGAAGAATATTTCTTCCTATCCATTCTTCATTGATTGAATTTCTCCAAAGTAAATCTTTTGAGGAGATTTATATTTTCATATTTCACAGGGTTTTGATGAACATTTATAGAATGTCTATGACACCACTAAGTATATTACCTTATAAAAGATTAATGTACCTGACACTTATTCTAGGTTTGGTTTGTAAAGTTTCCAAGTTTAAAAAGATGAATGGTATGAGTAAGCTCGAGGGCAGGGAGGGCTTAATTGCCGCTTAAGGTTCAGGACAAAACAGACCAGGCTACTCGGTTTGGGGAAGAAAGCAGAGAAACAATTTAATGCAACATCAACTAAAACATACCCCAAAAACCCAAAACATAACCAAAATGAAACAACACAGAGTAATACATCAATGAAGAGTCCAACCAGCCTTTTTAAGAACACCTTCTTGCCACACCTCCCCTCTTCCCCGGCTCAGAGCCCTGATCCCCCCCTGAACGGTTCGGGGGGGCAGGCAGTGGGGGTTTCAGTCAGTCTGTTCCCGATAGCTTCTGCCGTTTGTCCCTCCTCAGGACGGGTGAACTCCACACCAGTCCTCCCTGCAAGTCCGTGGGGTAACTCACACACACAGCAGCCCTGCACGGGCTGCTCCGACGTGCACCCATTCCAAAGGCTGCAGCTCCTCTCTGCCTCTCGTGTGGGGCTGCTCTGCGGCCCGCAGGCTCTCCAGCATGGCCTGGGCCATAGCTGTCTCCCCACACAGTCCCTCGCCCGTCCGGGCTCACTCACATGGAGCTGCTGGTGGCTCTCGGTCCTGCCACGGATCTCCATAGGTTGCAGGGGCACACCTTGCATTCTCGCCACGGCTTGCAGAGGGGTTTCTGGTCTATTGCTTCTCCTTCCTTCCTCCTTCTCTGGCTGAAGGGTCCGCATGGTCACCTCCATCCTGTATCACTCTTACACCTCCTGCCTCGCATTCCGAATTCCTGTCCCCTAAATAGTGATGGCAGAGGCGCCAGATTGGCCCAGCCGGGCCGGAGGTGGGTGTGAACCCAGGAGCCGGGGGAGAGTCCGCAAACTCTTTACCGGGTCTTCACTGCAACCCGCTCCCCCTGTTACTAAGCCAAAAGCTGCTCCTTGCTAAACCAGAACAAAGCAAGATGCTTTGAAAAATTGTAACTGAAAATTCTTTCTACTATAAACAAATATCAAAAATATTCTGATCTATTTCTACAAAATAAGGATTTTCACAGATCACTATTAAACAGAAATATTCAAGGCAAGGGCATTTCTACTTACAAATATTTGTGGTTTCAGTGAAAACCTCAGAATGAAGTGTTTGAGTTTCAAATGAAAGGTCTGTATATTTTAGTAGTATAGTGGAACAATTCTGCTTTTTTATTGGCTCCTCCCTTTCCATCCCTAAATTCCACTAAGAAAATCTACATTTAACTATAAATAGGAAAAAGAAATTACTGGGTTTCTGAAAAAAAAAAAACAAGTGAGGAAAATTTCCTGCCTCTCTCCTCTATATTTAGATAATATAAGGGCATAATTAAGTGTCTGAAAATGTACTCCTGTTTTAGGACTTCTTCACAACCAATCCAACCTCATTAGAATGACAATTGTGTAAAGCTAGAAGTGATAACCTGCAGGAGAGCAAGTATTCCTTATTGAGATCAACTGTCTTGTATAGAATTACGTGGGAAAAAGTATTTTTTATTGTGTATCTTTTTTAGTAACATTAAAATCAAAACACTATTTTTCTCAAGCTCATTAAAAAAAATCCCTTCATGACTTGAAAGCATTTGAAATAAATGCAAATAAATGAGCCTTGCCTCTGCTGTGTGTACCGCCGATAAAAAATCACCAGTACAGGCTGGGGGTCAAACTGCTGAAGAGCAGCTCTGCAGAGACCTGGGAGTCCTGATTGATAATAAACTAAACATGAGCCAGCAATGTGCCCTCGTGGCCAAGAAGGCCAACAGTATCCTGGGATGCATCAAGAAGAGTGTACCCAGCAGGTCAAGAGAGGTTCTTCTCCCCCTCTACTCTGCCCTGGTGAGGCCTCATCTGAAGTCCTGTGTCCAGTTCTGGGCTCAAGAGGGACAGAGAACTTCTGGAGAGAGTCCAGTGCAGGGCCACCAAGATGATCAAGGAACTGGAATATCTTTCATATGACAAAAGACTGCAGGAATTGGGGCTGTTTAGTCTGGAGAAGAGGAGAATAAAGGGAGATCTTATTAACATTTATAAATATCTAAAGGGTGGGTGTCAGGAAGTTGGGACATCCCTCTTTTCTATAGTAGCTAGCAACAGGACAAGGGGTAATAGGATGAAACTGTAACACAAAAAGTTCCACTTAAATATAAGAAAGAACTATTTCACTGTGAGGGTGAGGGAGCAGTGGAAAAGGCTGCCCAGAGGGGTTGTGGAGTCTCCTTCCTTGGAGGTCTTCAAGACCCACCTGAACATGTTCCTGTGCAACCTGATCTAGGTGACCCTGCTTCTGCAGGGAGTTGGACTAGATGATCTCTAAAGGTCCTTTCCAAGCCCTAGCATTCTATGATTCTATGAAATTTGTGCAATTCATAAAGGTGCAGTCAGGATTCTTCTCTTCATTCTGAAGCTTTCAAAACAACATATAAACTACAAACAGTAGAAGGACTCTTCCACTTCTACTATTCCACTTCCAGGTGCTGTGAGGTTTTTTTTGCTGTATACCCAATCTTTTGCCTCTGGCCTGATTCCAAGCACACCTTCAATGAGGTAGCCTACATGGACACTAAATTTGCCATAAATAGAGAAAATAAACGTCACCACAGTCTCTTGAAGGTCTGCCTCTTCATTCAATAAAAAAAAGAGAGATCTATTCCATGAAACGATATTCTCATGTACTGTATTGTCTAGATGATGCATTGAATCTCTCATCACTTTTGCTCAAACTTAAGACCAATTACTGAACATGTTAATAAAGCAGTATGAAATCTGGTGGACACAGAAATAGACTGCATGCCTGATGTTGGATCATGAAGGCATTAAGAGAAGAGAGAACATGTATCTGCTCTGTGCTTTGACACAGACATAAAATTATTATTACAGGGATTGTACATAATATGATATAATGTGGATAAAAATCTCTGGGGTATCCAAGGAATTCAATTTAGTTTTGAGAAGACTTTGATCTATGGACATTGTCATTTTTTGTTCTAAATAACAATTTAGCCCTTAGAGCACTATAAGTGAAGCCAAGTTTTCTGTAGATTTCCACTTCACAACAATAGATAAATATCAGATTGTAACACAGGATAATTCATATAACAAAAAAAAAAAATCCAAAATCCAAATTTTACTCATAAAAAACCCCTCTAATACAACACTTAATCCAAAATTGCCATCTGTAGTTTTACCTAAAACGGTGTGATTAGATATCATGTTTTCTTTATGGTCATGAATTTTCTTTATATCATGAATTCTTTATGGTCTTCCTTTGTTGTAAGAGCTATCTAAACTGTGAATTTATATTACTTATTTGACTGCAGTGAAAGTAACGAAATGTGTCAATAATTTGTTACTTTGGACTCCTTACCTCAGAAATCTGGTTTGAATTCCAGTTGGACTTGCATCTACTTCTAACAAGCTTAACAGTTTCAATATATTCAAGTTAAAAAAATCAAGTCTAATGTTAAATCAAAAATCTGTGGAACATTTCATTGACTCAGTCAAAAATAAGAATCATTATCTGTAACAATTTAACTCTAAAAACTTGGTAAAAAAGCTATCAAACATATTAGTGTTAACCTGAATTTTTTAGCTTCTTCAAGTAACTAGCAGTGAGACTTCACAACAATTAAAGTGAAGCCCAATGAAGAGTAGGAAAATTTCCACAGCAATTGCAGCATTCGTCTGAGATGTTCACCAAAGCCTTAGGGATAGTGCTGATTTGCCATTACTGGCACACACTGAACCCAGTCTACACTATCAAGCTGAGAGTTGGAAGGGACCTTAAAGACCACCTCATTCCAACTCCCCTGCTATGGACAGACACACTTTCCCTTAGACCAGGTTGCTGAAACCTCTATTGAACCTGACCTGGAATACTTCCAGGGATGGGGCACCCACAGCTCTTCTGGGCAATCTGTTCCAGTGTCTCACCATCCTCACATTGAAGGACTTCTTTCTAGTATCTAACCTAAATCTACCTTCTTTCATTTTAAAGCCACTACCCGTTGTCCTTATCACTACACACACTTCTGCGTTCCTCTCTGACTTTCTTGTAGGTCCCTTGAGGTAGTGGAAGGATGCTATAAGGTCTCTCCAGGCTGACTTATGTGTCTGATGTACAGGAAACATTTCTTTAAAAGAAATCTAAAAAATCTGGGATACAGAGATGGGGTTCCTTTTGCTGAAGATATTTTAATATCAGTCAGAAAAGACGACAAATGTTCATCTTCTTAATTCTTCACCTCTCTTACATGCTACAATACAAATATTTTTTAGTATATATATAAAGACAAAGGAGATTTCGTGGTCTCATCACATTTTCTTTAAGTGAGAACTTCAATCATAATTTTCAGTCATGAGTAAAGGCTTCAGTGTAAGTCTTTAAAATATATATATAGAGAGAGTACATATATATATATATATACTACTATCTCTAGTATTTTCCCTACATAAAGAATTCTTGAATTTAAAATAATAACTTGTGATATATTTTTTTGAGAATCTGAATATTAATTTGACTTGTAATCCCATGTAACTCATAAAGTAATTTACTCTTAATCTGATTTGATGGTTAAGACTCTTTCCCTAAGATCTGCTGTAAAACTTTCATTCCGCAGTTGTTCATTTTGTTAACTCTTCTAATTTATGCAATCTGAGAATTTTGCAGTGATAATGAAATCTCAACAGTCATCCTGGTTGCAAAATTTACTATTCCTGAAGAATATTCCTGAAGTTCTTCTTAGAACCATAACTTCAGTATTCACTAAAGTTGTCCCCTCTCCATTTGCTCACATAATATTCCTTTTTTTTCCAAGAAATGTTTCCTGAATATATTTTGGCACTGGTAGCCAATGAGAAATTTGTTGATCATTAGGTCAATTGCAGTTTCTTGAACTAAGAGAAAAACAAAACTATTAATCATAAGGTGATTTTAGACCTAGATATACTTACACAAGAGCATTGTTAAGCTCTGCCCAGCTGGTACTAAACATTGCCTTTGTTCCTAAACAAAATGAACCAAAGTAAAGTCCCATTTACTTTAGTGAACTGTACTACTTCTCTGATGTTCTTCTCACTCTTCCAGGTGGCAGAACAAAATTTAGAGAAATTCTGAAATATTTTAAAATGTTTTTTTCCTCTTACTTCTTTTACACTTCTCTTGGTCTTAATAGAGCAGAAATAATAGTCACAAATACCCCTAATTTTTTCTAATTGTGTCCAATCCTACAAGATGCCAGGAATCCTAATGATCATGGCTTAAAAATCCTAACTTAAAAGAGTTTAAGAAAGATCTTTAGTTTCATTAACCAATTTAGCTCATCTTTGAAGCAAAAACCATTTATTCACATCAGTTTAAAGTTCTAAGATATTTATATGATCAAAATACCTGAAAAACCACAGTGTAAATTCTTAATTTTTTTATTTGCTAGTCCAGCAGGTCACCCTGCACCTCTGCAGTAATGATATCTGCCAGGAATTCCAACCAGCTCAAGCATGATCTCTGCTTCCTGAGAACATTTGGACGTTCTCAGGCTGTCAGTTTTTCCAAGGGTATCTTTATTTGATCTTTTGAAACTCTTTTGTCCCCTATGAGGTAAATGCATTGATATACAATTTCTAAGTAAATCCTTAGACCACTTTTTAAATAATGGGTTTATGTTAACCGTGGTCCTGTCCTTGGAGAGCTTGCTTGTACTAAGTAAAATCATAAAAATATCTGCTTAAGCTTCTCCAATTTCTAACTCCTCTTTCCTTATCAGCTTTGGACAAATATTGTTTGGCTTGATGCCTTGTCAACAATATCATCCCTTGACTCCTTAATGATATTTCCTGGGGTGGTCAGTGCACTCTTTAATTATTTGTTTAGTTTCCATAAAATCTGTATTACTATTTTGTCTTTTTCATTCTTTGCAGTTACAGCAGCATTTACAGCACAATCATTCCATATGCCATATACCTTTGCTATTCCCACAGGTTTGCTTTTTAGACTGTAGGCTGTCCACACCACCAAAGCTAGCCATGTAACTATAGTTTGTAAAAGAAATTTGATAAATGGAGAATTCTCAAAGAAAATTGATTCCAGCAGTAGATTTACATAAACTACATCAGTTAAAAGTGACATACCTTATACTGAAACAAATTTTGGTTTGATGAAAAGGATACATTTTTTGGCTTGATAGCTATTCCTATAGGGATTGGGTTGGTAATTGGAATTATCTGTAGGAGTTTAACAATTTATTTTCCCTCTAAGTCACTTAGTGAGGATGTCATTGTCCCTAAATGTATGTCAGAATCAATCAGGCTCTGTGCTTTTCCTCATTTTTACAAGCAGCTGCCTCTGGAACCTGCCAGTTTTTAGAATCTAGTACTTTGTTTGACATTGCTCCAGTCTGTTGTCCTTTTACTATGATTCTCCACTGAGGAGACAATCCTCAGCAGAGACAAAAATGAATGTATTTAGAAAAAAGGAAAAAGGCATCCATGGATTATTATTATTATGTCGCGTTCACAATGGAAGAACTCAAATACCAGTTAGAGCAGGAAACCGTTCCCACCCTGTTCTCTTCTGCACATACAAAGATATAGACAAGACAGTATGTGTCCTAATAATTTACAACCTGCCAACAGAAAACAGATGGGTGAGACAAACATATTGAGATATAAATGTCATCTGTTCCCAAGAAATCTCAAACCTCTAATTAGAGTCAAAAGGCTGAATTTATACTTGTAACCAATGAAGGGATGAGAAAGAAGTTCACTAACCACTGGTATTTAATCAAAATTGAGAGAACAATTTTGCCTAATAGATGCCATGTTGTCAATAGTACTATTGTGCTGGAATATGAAAGAATTGATTCATAGAATCATAGAATCACAGAATGGTAGAGTTGGAAGGAACCTTTAGAGATCGTCTAGTCCAACCCCCCTGCTAAAGCAGGTCCATCTAGATCAGGTTGCACAGGAGCATGTCCAGGCTGGTTTTGAAAAGCTCCAGAGAAGGAGCCTCCACAGCCTTCCCAGGCAGCCTACTCCAGGGCTTCGTCACCCTCATAGTGAAATAGTTTTTCCTTATGTGTAAATGGAAGTTTTTGTGTTCCAGCTTTTGTCCATTACCCCTTGTCTTGTCACTAGATACAAGAGAAAAAAGTGATACTCCAAACTTCTGACTCTTACCATTTAGATATTTGCAAATTAAAAATATTTGGAAAACTTAAATAACAATATGCAAAGGAAATATAAGTGGATTAGTTCTTCATTGTCTCAAAATCATGTTGTATTTTCTTCTGTGGTACCTTGAATCACTAAACCTGGAAAAAATGTGTAACTTGTTTTTTAAATGTGTCTCAAGTAATGTTTCTCGAAGCTAATTTTTGAGGTGTGTAGATAATTAGACATTAAGAAGTATCCAACCTGACAAGTTGGTAGATGTTCTGCTTTGAGCAGATGCATCACTTACACATATTGCCTCAAATGATGCACAGCATTATTTCACGCAGTCCTACTGTAGTTGTAAACCTCCAGGCCTCTGAGGATAAGTCCAGCAAGGGACAGAGCCTTACAGCCTCTGCTGGGAAAAAGAAATTAACAGCTGGAAGCCCACAACAATTTAAATCCCACATGAATTTCCACTCAAGTGATGGCAGCTTTCCTATTCATTCCACTGTGCACAGAATCACATATCTCCAGTCCATGGGGTTTCTCAAAAGCTATTTAACCAGCTGTGGGTGGTACCTTGCTTGTGGTTTGTGTGCTCTCAGCACAGAATGGGGTATTCAGCCACATAACATTGCACAGACAATGTAATGCACAGCAAGTAATCTTTCCTGAGATCAGCAAGCATTGCAAACTTGGAACATAACATTATTGCTTGGTGAATTATGAGAAAAATCAAATATACAATAATCCCACATGCACTGTTTAATCATGTTGCAGAGACTGAAAAATGATGAGTAACATGACAAAATTTCATCCTTTTAAAATATCGTGTTTAAAATAAAGATTTCTAAGACTTATCAAGATTTCTGTGTTATTTTATTCTTGTCTTTTGTGCTTTTAACTTTTCATTTTAAACCAAACTGACAGGGCAATAATGGCTTAGAAGTTTGTGTCATTTCCTATGAAGACCAAAGTCCTTCTCCATCTTCTGGAAAACTTTTTACAAGTTTTGTGGCAGTTTCCAAATAAGAACATAGGAAAGTTTGTATTAGGTAAAATCTAACTCCTTACTACATTCTGTTTTTCTATAAAGGAAGCCCTACAAAGTAATTGAAATCTAAGACCGAGGGTAAAGGCAGGCCCAGAATGTAGGGGTGATTTTCATAAACATTGCTCAGCAACTTTATTCAGAGAGTGTATCTTTTCTTTAATTGCTATAGATTTTCTCCCAACATGTTTCCAACCATGAATGTTAAAGCATTTGAACTTTTAATGCATCCCAAGTTCCAGATAAAATATATTCTTATTTTTACATCTTGTCCTAGCTTAGTAGTAGAAGTTCCTTCTTTATTTGTTATACCAAACCTGTTCCAAACTTTTAATAATTTTTCTCCTCCTCTTCTTGACTTCCATCTCCTCTTTCATCTGCTATTTTATTCTCTTTGTAAGAGTCCTATAGTATTGTAAAGCAGGAGAAGGTTTTTAATTCCCATTTTCTTTTCTATTGCTTTCTGACATTTAATTTGCTTTTCTGACTACTGTTGAACAACAAGCTGGTTAAAAATAAGGCAAGCTATAAGCTTCTCTAATATGAGCTATTGCCCACACATGTATAAGCACTAAAAAATTTGCAGCTCCAGTCACACACTAGATGTTTTTAAATGTTGTTAAACAAAAAATGAAATACAAGTTTGCAAAGACAGAGGGAGAAAAAACAATAAAGTTTATATTTTGTTCTTGTAACTTATTAGAGATAGATTTTGGAACACTGTATAGAAAGTTACTAGAATAATTTTACACAGTTACCAACTTGTTGGTAACAGCGATGGCTCACTGAAGTGGATATAGCTTTGGAACTATGTAACACTTTGGCAAAGTTCTTTCAACAAAACTTTAGGTGATAGAAGCAAAAAATTTTAAAATATTTTTTGAAAAGCTTGTTAGAACAGCATATGTATTCCCCCCTTATGCAGTTGTTGCTAAGTATATGTCATTTCACCCTGAAATTATGGTGTGAAACAAAGCCCATAAAAATCTGTGGGAAGTCTTAAATTTGGCCCTGTATTTGCAAATTCATTCTCCTATTCACGTATCTATGTGCAAATCTATTTTAAATCAAAGTGTTAAAGCTTACTGTCATTTCTACCAATTAGTTTTGATTAATTCAGTTGATGCAATATGAATTTTTTCAAGCGTATCTAAGATCAGAATTTGGCAGAGCATTAATAATGTATCTTAAGATATAAGATATTGCATAACTTTCACCGTATGGTGTACTACTGAAGAAATATTTTCCCTGAGGCCAAGATCAAGTTGTTGCAACATCACTATAGTGGAGGACTATTTGATTGCAGTATACCCTTTTTCTTAGTATGCTGTGAGTGAAGATGATGTATTTGTGATAAGAACAGAACTTGGCAGAGCTTACACAACTGCCATGTAAAGTTAATTTTTGATTGTCATAGTTGGCATCTCCAATGCAGAAGAGAAGTTGTACTTACTGTAACTGGCCTTGGTGGCTAGTGTGCAACCAGTATCCTTGAGAGCAACTCTTCATTCTTGTAAACAAGTCATTTGGAAACTGTAAGGTAAGTAGCTTTTATTTCTACCCAACAAGAGTACTGTCATTTGAAACGTCAACAACATTAGCCTCTCCAAGGACAAGTCATCAGAACTGGATCATTAAAGGAAAAATGAGTAATATGGTTTACTGACCAAATGTACAACTTAACCACCAGCACAGGAGACTTAGGGCAAATTTGGCTTTTCTTAGAATGGTCTAATTTAGGCTATATGCCACCTGGATGAAACTTTAACATTGTTGCAAACACACACAACAACAGGAGATGCTTCAAGGCCTGGACATGGCTCACAGGAGAGGCAAGGGTTGGGACGGTTATATTTTGTTATCTCAGTGCAGCAGTACTTTGTGAAATACAAAGTAAATCCCCACATGTCACTTTAAACAATAAATAACTGTAGCATATTTATGCACAATCTCCTGTTTGCAGATTATAAATTGATGTGTCCACAGTTCTGTGGAATACTAACACAGTACTAATACAGATGAGTTTTTTTTCTTGAGACTTGAAAACGTTCACCTGTGCATATCTTGAACCCAGGGCATTAGCTACAAGTGCTTCGATGCAGCATACACTCTCAATCATACATATGTTGTTTCTTAAATAGCTCACCAATCAGCTGCAAATTATAATATTCAAACATTCAGTATGAGGTAGTAGGCTGACAAAAAGGACATCTGGATTTTATATTAACAGTGACAGATTGTGCTTCACAAATGTTCTGCTTTATTTATGTGAAATAGAAAAGCAAATACATGATAAATCATTAGAACACATTTGTACTGCACTGAAGCCACAGAGGTAGGGTCTAATTCAGGTTTTATATTGCCATATATGTAAATAAAGCATTAGTTTTAACTCTTCTGGGAGGTCTACCTAAGAGTCTCACAGCAAAATGAGATTGAGATGTTGTAAGGAGCTTGCTTTGGCCAGTGAGTCAAGAGGAATTGATAGTGCTGAAAGGAGATGGAAGTAAGAAATGAAAGAAGAAATGAAGTAACAAACCCAGGAATGATTATACTAACAGAAGATTGTGTTTATTCAGCATTTGCCACCAAGAGGACTACTGTGTTTTTGTTAAAGTTTCTCCACATAGACCACATAATAGATAGCAATGATGAGTACATGGGGCTCAGAGATGGCTTTTGATAGCAGATTTCAAATTGCAATTGCCAAATCAGGCTTCTCAGTAATTCAGTCTTAGGCATATGTTGGCCAAATAACTCATAGATCAAATTATATTCCTCTCCAATTTTCAGATGGTTTGCCTTCCCCATGGGGTCCACAACATTCAATGAGAAAAAAGAGAGGAAGGAATAATGAGTATCTTACCCTGTAACTACTCCAGCTTGCTTTTACTCTCACAAGTTGTAATTTCACTAAGCTTCATGTTTCTATACTTCCTGAAGCAGATCTGTTGGGCTTTCAGCTGCAGTATTCTTGGACGCTCAGTTTTCTCATTCTGTCATACTGCCTCAGATTTCTCACTCCTTCATACTGTTGGGTTTCCCAATTGCTAACAGATACAGTTCCCCCTACTTTTACATCAGTTCCTAGATTTTTATGGCTATGTCTACACTAGTAAATAAAATGGACTGGGATCTGTTCTGCAGGTACCCTAAACAGTAAAGACAAGATGTCAATACTCTGTCCAAAAGATGTAAGTCCCTTTGAAACTGAAAAAGTCTCAGCTGGTGAGAAGTTGAGGGAAAGTGTTCATATTCCTTTGATCCAGCATTATTCCATGTGTTGCATGGCCTCTGAAGGCATTTATGCATATTTTCCCAGTGATTTCAGTGTGTTTTTGTGATAGTTGTTCACAAAGAGACAAAAAATTGAGGAATCTTGTGTACGATATGAAGAAATAAGACCTCGGAATACTTAAATCATGTTTTGTTTGTTATTCCAAAATGTCTTTACTGACATTTATGGGAAATAAGTTTTCTTTTTTCAGAGTGTTCTGTGGTGTCCTGTTAACTTCAGCTAAACATTTTCAAGGACTTGAGACAAATTCAGGCTGGGTCAAAACAATAAACTTAACATTTCATGTAGTATATTTTAGAAAACTGAATAGCATGGATAGGAAAAAAGTGTAGATTTTTAGAGATGGTTAATATCATATTCAAGCATTACAAATTAAATTAAGAATCAAACTATTGAAAAGTCATGTCAGATACTGTAGAGTGTTGTGACTTAAATGTGTTTTGGAGATATTTCACAATGATCAAATGAGTGTCTGAAAACGAAAAAAAGATGTGAAAATCTAACCTCATTTAGCTATACATAGAGGATTTACTTTTGAAATCGTGAAATTTGATTGTTTAAACTTACTTGCTGGAACATTGTTCAATTAAAGATCAATGGACAACAAATTTGTTTAATATATGGTTTTGAACTGCTTAAAAAAATAACATAGATTTTTACCTGTATTTCATTTCTTCTAAAATTACAAAAATAGGCAAAATTATATTGAAATAATACTATATTTCATAGCCTGTGAGTTCAGACAAAGCTGATCTACTGAAGTCTATTTTGATTCACAGTTTCGCTAATTATAAAAGCTTTGACTGTTATGAGTATTTCTACTAAGTTATGTTTTATTCTACATGTATCCTATAGTCTTGCAAGAGAAAAAGATCAAGAGCACAAAGTCTTTCCCGTGTCCAACAGTTTGATAAGTTACATTAACTCAGTTAATATTACTCATCAGACTATTCACCTCATCACTCACTTTTGGTTCCTTAAAATAAATTGCCATGATTTTATCACAACATACCACGATGACTTAAAGGGACGAATCCACAAAGGGAAAGGCTCAGGACTGCAATGCTTGACTCATAGGTATTCTGTGGCATCTTCACAATGAGAAACAATCGACTACAGTTTTGAAAATCTCTATTTCGGGCACTAGAGTACCACAGACACTCAGAGGTGAGTATCACCATGTACTTAATGCAGCTATGCTAGTTCCAGTACCTCAGCTAACTCACTCAAGACCAGTTCTGCAAGTGTGTTCTATTGTAAATATATTGAGATATGGCTCTTTCTGTAGCTACCAGCTCACTGAAGCACCAAGCATTAGTAAGAATTAAAAAATTATTGATGTAAATATTCATGTAATCTGAATAGACTACCTGCATTTATTCTCTAAGAACAAGACAGAAAGCCAAACATCTCTGCTACTGATTCAGTGGTCACAGATTAGTAATGCTGGCATTTAATTTTTCTTCAGTGAGAAGTTGCTTGTTATAAAGATGCGATTGGAAAGATGCAATATATTCATTAATTTGGGGTTGGTTCTGGGCAAATAAATTCAAAGCCAAAGGGTAAAATTCAGAAAACTTCACATTGATATTTTGTAAAAATGTTTCAGTTTCTCATTTTCAAGCATTTGAATTATGAAAATGAAAATTATTTAAAAATTATATTCCAAAGATAAATTAGAAAACATGTTTATTTTCAGCACAAACAAATTATTCTCTATTCCATACAATATACTTCTTGATTTGAGGTTTTTTTCACCAAAGAAGCAAACAAAAAAGTGGTTTGTATGCATTCTTTTAAAGTTATTTCTTTTTTTTTAATCTTACATGCATAAAGAGGAAGAATTTCTGTTGCATGACTCCTAGATAAATATGTAGTAAACATGTATGTTTACATATATGTCCATGCAATATCTCAAACATAAATTCTTGTTAAATTGCTAGTGCTACTATTTTTGATGCAGAAATTTGCATGCTATCATTGGACTAATTCTGTAAGACAGTGAATAATCTTTGTATTGTGATGACAGCATCGATTCACTTGAAAAGTCTTTGCATAGACACAGGACAATGTCACCCAGCATGGTCAATTGTTGAATGACAAACAAAAATTTGGAGGTTTAGACCTCAAATTTGGGATACAGTTTCCCAGTGAATATTTAGCAGGGAAAGAGTGCATTCAATTGCTCCTATTTTAAGGATTTATAAAAGAATTTTCAGTCAATATATTTTGGTTTACAGAAATAACTGTCTCCAAAAATAATCTCTGAAGGCTCTATGAAACAACAAACAATTCTAAGCTCTCTGAGCAGAAGCCAAGAAAAGGCCACAAGTGATATAGAGACTGGTTCTGTATGCAATCGACTGATATAGCACAATAACCAGCATACTGAAGAATGCCTCTTTTAGTTTTCATTTCTTTAAATCTCTTTCAGCAATGAAGCCACAAGAGCTGTAGGCAGGCTGGTATAAGTAAAAGCATTTAAAATCATTTTCTTGCCAAGAAGCCACTGGATAAAATAGGATAATTACTGATTGAGGTAATCACTACTCTGGTGACAAAAACTTTCAAATTCAGTCTCACAACACGTTTGTTGGCATAAAAGTGGTCTCAAAAGGGGCAGTGTAATTAATTTTTTCCTTAAAGCCATCTTTTTTTTCCCCATAGAGGAATCTTCCTTTAACTGGAAGGCATATGTCCCATGATGTTCTTTGTTTATTTTTTCCCTCTTCTTACTTTTTCTGTGCACATCCTTAAACAGCTTTCTGGCTGACCTATGTGCTTGTTGGCTGACATGAGCTGGGAGAGTTGAAATGTCTTGAGAATACCCTCATCATTAGGACCAAGATGTTCAACTGACATTAATGCCAAATAATTTTTGGACACTCAAGTACAGATTGACAGTTATATGAATAAATTTAGAAGAACCAACTCGTACCTTTATAAAAAATGCAGAGAGAACATAAGAAGAGTAATTTAAATGTCACTACAATAGCTCACATGTATTTTTCATTAAAGTATATAATCATTATGATTACTATGTTATAGTATCATGACGAGACTTTTCATGTACTGATTTCAGTCCCACTTAAAGCCAAAGTGGAGTAAATAGGGAATCAGCATGCCACCTGCCATATTAAGTGCAACAGCAACAAAGGGCTGAAACTGACTAAGTAGTAAATCCAAATTTTCTGGAAATCTTTCCATTTTTGAAAGGTTTTTTTAAGATTTATAAAAAACCATTAATTTAAAATTCCTTGAATAAAATGGAATTATTTAGAAACGATGCAATGCAAAGCAGTAGCTGGAAAGTACCTGGAATGTAGAGACAATCACCAAAAACCTTATCTGGGGAATCTGGGTCAGCATGTGAACATTGGAGCAGCTCCAATGGCATACTGGAGTAACAGTGACGTAAAAGGACAGCTTACATCTTGATATATGATCTAACACAAAAAATAGATTTGCTTAAAGACTTTACATTCTTTCAAATGATGTGAAAACAACTAGAGTCAGTCCAAATACCAATATATTTCAGTCTTTGTGGTATGAAAAACTTTATCCAGATTACTTGAGGCAAATGTTCATCTCATGCCTTGCCATTTTTGAAGTCACATACTGGTAAATTTAAGGTAATTTCTAAAAAATGGCACACAAAGACTGTCCCAGTCCTCAGTCATCATTACTCCTCTGATAAAAACAAGGCAATTTCCCTCCTCTGTTACATAATGTAGAAAACAAAACATTACTAAAGCTGCAGTTTTCAAAGGCTTCTTGGTCTTACAAGCATACACATGATCATAGCAAACCTAACTCTCACTAAAAGGACTAATTCTCAGGAAATATTTTGTGATTAGTGGAAAAAGATTCTTAAAATGACAAACGTTTCATATTTTCTCTCCCTGACACACCATGACTGTATTAGAAAAGATTCAACTCAGTTGCCTAAACAGAGGCTTCTGGTGACTTTTGAAACTTCATAAAGTAGCTGAACAAGGTGTCAGTGGTAACCAGGAGACAGGCCCCACAGGAGACAAGTATTGCTTTGGAGCAGCAGTTGAAGGACACGTGGTCTGTGTGACTTACTGCCTTCATTTTGGCATCTGAAAGGAGTCCAAATACTAACATTTGTATTAATAGTAAGGCATCAGAGAATAAAAAATCTTTACAAAACTAACTGATTCTGTGGATATCTCTGTCTCTGAAATGGAGGCTGCAGTTCATCCAGACATTAGTACTTTCTATTTGGTTGAAGCTGAAAATAACTTCGGGTAAACCGAACATTTTACATGATACCAATGGAAGTCAGAAATTCTGGGAATTTCTTTATTAAATAATAACAATATAGATATAAATGTCTCAAATTCAGTAAACTCTTGGGAGTAAGTTTTAGAAACATATCAATAGAATACTACCTAGTTGATGATTCTATGTTTTCTTTGGTTTTGTGTGAACTGCTTCATAGATATTTAGCTGAAAAAAATGCTGAGAAATACTGTAGATGATTTATGACAGTAATAATGTTCCTGTATTTCAGGATTTGCAAGAAATGCTTGCTACTATCTCCCACTGGCTTCAGGATTGTGTCCTGTCTTCTCCAATTCAACGCCAGCAATGATAACTCATTCCTTCAGCATGTCCCTTTTTGGTTACAGCAATGCAATTTAATTAAGCTGGAAAATGTCAGTCCTGGGAAAGTTGCAGCTGGTGCAGTGCAGGAGCAGTTTCTTAGACTCAGTAGTCACAAAACATTTTGCTTTGCACTTTAAGCCCACACACCATCTAAATTAGTCTCTAGAGCCGAACTATGTCTTCTTGCCAATTAAATGAAATTCCATGGTTCTGTGTGATGCCTTCTTGGGACACTCAGTTAAGGCCATACCATTGGTGGGATGAGCTCAGGTCTAAGTGAGACTGTATTTTCTAGTCTGTTTTGCTTCATGGGAGACACACTGCAGTCCCTTCCTGTACCTTCTTCCTTGGATAGCAAATTACTGTATTAAAATTAATTTTATTATTTGGAAATATGAACTAAAAGAAGTGGCTTTTGTATCAAGCTGAAATATATTAAGATATCATTTCACTTCTTACGAAATAAAGGAAGTTTCTGGATATGGAGGCAAGCATAGATATGGAATTTGTTGGCTTGCCTAAATAATCAAGTGTTCATCTTTAACATAGCATGGAAAAATTATTGTAATATATCTTATTGCTAATTCTCATAGGTATAGAGTATAAATACTGTTAAACCTTTGAGTGAATGAAAATTGCATCTAAATGTAAAGTTTGATAGGACTCGAAACACCTCAGTAATAAACAGAGTTTTACAAATATTTATAGCACAGAAGCCGGAGGCTGGCTGTAGACTGTCTCTTTGTCTAAAAAATACGGGACTCATATACTTACATTCACACATATATACATACATCTCAGTATGATGAATGTATATTAGAGAATAGTTGTTATTTTTAGATTTGTACTCCAAAAGCAAATCTAGTAAGCCATATGGAATTACAAAAAACATGAAAGACTTTATGAGTGATCAGCACTGCTGAAAAACTGTATTTTTAAACACATTTAAATTTGAGCATTTTGTTACAAATATATATTTTATTTCCAATGTGTTTACTTCAACTATATTTCAATTGACATGTCTGTATGAAAAGAAACTTTCCAATATAGCTCTGCCATGGCAGCTGTTTGTGTCTACTTGCTCCTTTAACTCATTTTGATGTTTCCACACAGCTTGTTTATTCTGTGTTCTAAAAACACACCCTCTCCGTTTTCAGTGCTATTTGTGTTGCATACTATAGCCAGATCCATTACAGTGCATGGATTGTGCCACCCTGAACCACAGGAAAAACAAATAATGGTTAGAGGTACAAGGACACTCCAAGCACATCTGTTTTAATGATCGCATTCTTGAAGATAACGTCTTCGTTGTACCTACATAATGATATTTTCTGGTTCATATTACAGAGTGATCTTGGAGCACCTAAATTCAACTCCAATCAGACAAAACAGAGCGAGAACTGTCCCAGGCACAGATGAGTTGGCCCTGGACTATGTACTGCTTCACCTTGATCTACCTTTCCTGCTCCTCAAATGCAGATAGTGTGCATCTCCAGAAATATTTTTCTATTTATGCATAGCCATTGATATTAGTTTACTCTGCTTGCTAATGGAGAGATATCCAACACCCGAAGGAAAACTGATACTCTGTTGGCCTGATCAGTAGGATTGTTTCAGGGAATATTTTGTATATATTTTGCAATAGTTGGAAGGGGAATATATGCTGAAAGCTCTTATTTTCGTACTGCTTTTGTCTGTAGTTTCTGTTTTGAAAATGCCTTAATCCAAAGAAAACTCGAAAAATAGTGTTCCAGGGGAGGTAGACTGTACTTTGTAAAGTGACTGATATCAATGACCATCCAACATCAGAATATATGAATTTTTAAAAACCTCACACTTAAAAAAGCATAAAATGACCATGGACTTTTAGAGGTACGTACACAAAAATATAAGATGGAAAAACAAGGAGGAAAAAGAGAGAGGAGTGAGAGAATGTAGCCAAAATAGCCATACCAACTAAAATCTTGATTAAAAAAATATGTAAAATATTTCTAAACCATACTGCAGCCTACACTCTAGCCACAGGGTAATAAAGACCTCACATAAGCAAAGACATTACTGAACATCTAATCTTCATAGACAAGATCAGTTCCATATAGTCCCGAAGTTCAGAGAGGAACAGTCAATTACATTTATTGTGAATATATTGCCAAGGATAGACAAGGTTCAAATGTACTGAATGATTCCTGAGGTCACGGAATATCATTTTGCTAAGATTTCCAGCTGGCAAATTCATTCTCTCACTCTCTCGTTTAGTCCCTTGTGTTTATTTTATAATTGTACTCATGACAGTAGAATTACTGAACCCGCCTGTACAGCCACAAGATGGTTGCTTTCAATGAAAAGTGTGTGAAAATTATTAACTGGTCAGTAAACAAGTGATTCAAGTTACTCAGCTCCGTCCTCATCTTATGTTTATAATTAATGTATAATCTGTAGTTTGATTTTTTCAGGGCAGTTTCAGCTTCTGAAATCATTGTCCAGGAAGGTGAGGTGAACTGGTTTACCAGATCTAACACGTGAATAAGAAAATTCAAGAATATATTTTTAATTTGTGCCTGACTGTATTTTGAGAAAGCATGGTGGAATTAGAGAGCATTAATTGCTCTTAGACTAAAAAACTATGTAGATGTTTAAGCTGACTTTGCTATCATAGGCAGTCCCATCAGCTAATTCACTATCTAAAACATAACAGCAGCACGGCCTTTAAACTATATGAACAATAGAAGAGTCATAGCATTGTGCAGTCAAATGCTTTTGCCTTCAAAATTGACACCACTGTCCTTATTGTCTCTTGGCGACTATAGAGTTGAACAGTAATTTATTGCCAAGAATCTTACTAGGCAGAGGGCTACACAAAAGTGTTTGAAGTATGCTTGAAAGATAAGAATAAAGGAATACAATAGGGTCTGAAAACAGAAATAGATGCAGTACAAGATTGAGAGATAAAATCTTCAACTGTTTCTGTGTAAGCATTTCTGTAAGAGACAGATGGCTGCTGGAGATCAATGGGGATTGAGCAAGCAGAGTCTTTAGATCCTGGGAAAGTCAGGGCACTTGGAAGCAGAAAGCCTGTGGTTGATCAGCTGAATAGCTCTGTAGGCATTGCTAACTCTAGTGAGTAGATGTGCACAGATTATAGTTCTGAGTTACACAGTGGATGTACAGCTACCTTTATATAAATACACAAAGTTCATTATCTGGATTTCCTTCTGTCTATAAAGATGCAGTTTAGTTGCCTAAGCAGAGCTACAGAAAGCCATCTGAGATGTCCTTGGTATCTGAAGTGGCCTCCATCCTTTCCTTCAGGAAGGTGAGAGTTTTCCTTAGCTCTTGTGTTGTATGTGTCAGCTTCATATGGATAACAACCTGAGTAACTGAATCAAGACCTGAGAGCAAAAAAGGAATCTTGGACGGAGAGAGAAGAGAGCATTTGTTTTAGGATTTTGTTTCTATGAAGATTTCTGCATTGCTCTGGCTGAGGATGTTTATGGCAGCAGGTGCTGGTGAGAAATTACATTATTACATTCCTCATATCACTTTATTATTATTTTTTTTTAAATCCTATGCCTCGAAAACAACTTCAGCATTTACTTCTACTATTTTGTTTGGTTTGCTTTCATATTCCTAAATAGCTACTGTGACTTTTGGTACAACGGCACTGAAATTGCCTGTTTTGTAGTATCCCATGTTGATGCAGCACAGAGCAGTGGTTTACATTCAGACATTTATCTTCCCATTTGCCTGGGGCTAGCCACTTTACGTTTTAATGAAAAAATACATTGCTCAGAAATGATTGGATTAAGATTTCCTGGATTTTTTACAAATTTGGTATTAAAAAAGAGTTGGATAAAATCCAGAAACATTCCAGAGAGTAGATAAAGACCGTACTGCTGAGTGCCCCAGCCTGAAGAGGGCATGTCCTAGTGGGCTTGGGTCCAGGACCAGACACTAATTGTTTGACAGACAGATTTTTATTGCATTTTCCTTTTAATGATTTCTTTTTTTCCCTTAGCATTTGTTAAGTTCATATAGATTTAGTCTGACATCTGAATTCTTGTTCTGTTGAATTTAAGGCCACCTGCTCCTACCCGGGAAAGTACTGCTCACAGTCCATGACATCCCCCACATTGTCAGATGGATAGAAATTTACAACGTTATAGAGGAAAATGACATTTCAAAGTTATATTTAATGATATTTTCTTATTTGTTTTGATGTGGTGTGGGAGCCAGCGTTTCTGTGTCTGGCTATTAGGGCTCTCAGACAGAGATGTCACACTCATAATACTGTAATTCTTCGGGAGGCTTTTTTGCCTAATTGTAAATCCTTTACCTCCCTGAAAGTAACATTTTCCAGAAGTGGAAAACTAGTCATCCTAGCTACTTAACAAGGAGAAAAGCTCTCCAGATGCTACTGTCATGCAAAGGCTTAAGTGAATTTAACATAAGGATTTTTTTTTTTTTTTAAAATGTCAAGGTTGCAGCAGTACTTCACAATAATCTTCTGCTTAAGACTTAAGACTGAATTCTAACAAAAAAAATGCAGCCATTGTAACTGCTGGAGTTTGATAGATCACAAAAGATAGTTCTTTTCTTACTGACACTAAATTGATAATGGATAATTTTAGTCTAAAATAAACAAGGAATCCATTTATGCGTGTGCTGTGCATATATGGATGGTAAAGAGGAAGACAAAGATTTGGAGGTAAGAGAATTTATTTATAAAATTGTACCTCTTTAAGAAACATTAAATCTGAGATGATGTCTTTCTAACCGTGAAGGAGATAACTGAAATGTACTTGACTTCCTCTAAATTCTACTTTCATTTTCAGTTGAAGACATTCCTGCCAGAAAATGTGTATTAGAACAGGAATATATCAGTTTCACTAGACAATGAAGGAAGATTTTAAATCTTTCAAAAGATTATAGATGGGGTCCCAAATTTTCCAAGGTCATATCTGTACTTTTGCTACAACTTCTCAAGCTGCAGTTGTGAGGATTTCCCAGTTTGGCTTGTTCTGTTGGAGTCTGGCAGCTGGAGAGTTTATAAAGCTCCAGTGAGATATTTTTGAAAAATTCAGTTCCAGTTTTTCTGGAATTAAGAGTTTTAACTTCTTCTTCCAAAAGATATGTTACATTTCTATTCACATTTTCTATAGATTAATAGATCCACCTCTTCCATGCTAAAGGACTTGGACTTGATACTAAAAACTCCTTACAAATGGAAAGTTACATTCTTAATCAGATCTTACAAATTCCTTGACATATCATTTGATGTGTTAAATTCCCCATTAAACTGAAGAGTGTGCATCCTGTCTTTCAGAGTCAAAACTCTGAAAACATGAAGGCCATTGTAATTTGGCTCTGTCTTCAGTCACTATTTCAGGTGATCTGAGATTTAGAAAACAAATCTTTCCCTTACTGTCCTCATTTTCTATTTTTTTTTTTTTTTTTTTTAAAGGAGAGAAGGACAAGGCAGAGTTTTGGTTTCTGTCTGTTGGGAAAGAAAGAAACTGACAGGCTGAAGAGAAGCTTTAGTAGAGCACTATTTGTTTCCCAGATGACTACCCCTTCTTCCATCTAATTATAATTACAGAAGGTATCTGAAAAAAATGTAATATTTTCATTTTATTAATAAAAGACCCATTCATGTCATTAATTTTTTTCCCCTCCAGCTTCACATCTATTTAAACTTGGATTTTATGTGATAAGAAACTGGTTTTAATATTATATAGTTAAAAAGTTTAAACTAAAAGAAAAATATTATTGCAAATTATTTCCTTTTTTAAAATTGTGAAGTGGAATTTTAGTCACTGTCATTTTGTATTAACTCCATTTATGTATGCAAGGTACAAACGGAGGCAAAAACCTCTTTTGCTTAGATGATGGGACAAGGAAGCTGAGAGAAGCACTTCTGGAGAGTGTCTGAGCCACTGAGAAGGAAATTGTTCTCTGACATCACCTAGCTATGTCCAGTCACTAAATGTAACATGAAAATGAGGTCCTAGCTCACATGTATCTGTTAAGCATACACTCAAGTGCAAATAGCCAATGCAAAACCAGTACACTGCTTCCACTCTCAATTTGTGACCTCAGTCCTATAATACCTTTATACATCCCTTTACAGGTGGGCACATTCCGAAGATATGAGTAGTTATTATACTGAGTGAAATTATGTCAACCATTTTCATCAATCAGTCCTTTAATACTCAGCTCTACTTTTCTTACTATTGAGTAAATCCAAAGGTATAGTATTTTTGGTTTAACAAGATTGGACCCCACCTGCCTACCCAATCTGAACGTATGTTAAATGAAAAAATACAGTTTAGTTCTATTTAATTTGAAATTCAAATTATAAAATCATGCCTATTATATGGATGATTAAGTGATATTTTACAAAGATTTTATTACTCAGTAATGTCATTATTCAAAACATGAACAATTACTAAATTCCTGTCTCCAAATTTAAGCACACCTGGGGAACTCCAAGCATTGGAAGGCAGAAAATTTTGTATGAAAATCATTGATCCTCTGTACTTACTTGTCTACATCTAAAGATGGTGATTAGGAGACACTTTACTAAGCATCCAAAGTTTCTATCATAAAGTTGTTAATTTATTTCATTCCTTACTGCTTATCTTCTATGAAATATGTCTGAAATTTTCAAAGATATCCAGCAGGACTTGACTTGCAGACTTCCTAAATGCTTGTCTGTAAGTCAGTACAGCTACACAAAATGGAAAACTTCAAGTAGTGTGCTGTACTGTGTGCTTAACTCCAGAAATTTTATGTACATAGAAATTGGGAGAATAGTACATAGATGCTTGTGCAGAATTCCTTTGCTCTTAAGTGAAAATCACTGTTTGTGGGGGTTTTGTGAAATGTTAATACTAAAAGCAAATTGATATGGATTGTCTTACAGTAGAAGAAAATATTAAGTATAGTCCACGTCTGAGTTTAAAAAACCAAACTAGTTATCAGCTTGTTCCAGAATCAATTCAAAAGATATATATCATTTCCTTTCAAAATAGCAATCATTAACCAGATCACACCCCATGAGGGTGGGAAAAAAAATATAAAATATCTATTACTGTCAGTTTCATACCATACATAAAGGTGATATTTTACAGTTATTATATGTTTAATAAAAATGCATATATTTGTAAGCAGACGCTTTAAAAAAATAATAAGCAGCTATTAATTTCTTCTGAAGGGTATTATAATACTGCAGGAATAACAAACTATCAAATGATTTGTAAATAGAAAAATGTATCAATATCCTTTTTCTGACGATTTTCAACAGAGAATTGGATCTACCTTTGGAAAATATTCTATCAACTATATTGTTTTCTTTTTTTTCAAACTGATAGTACCTTCCTTAAATATCTTAAAAATTCACTTTCTATTCAATGGCATCTTTTTTAGTAGTCCCAATTATGAAGGAAAAAGGGTTATGTAGAAGGGAATAGCTGTTGTAGGAGCTATGAAATGATTGTGTGTTTGAGACATTTGAAAGACCAAACAGCTTGGAATTACTTCAGCTATTGATAAGATGAGATATAAGCTGAGTTCGCACACTGAATCAATTATACTAAGATAACTGGCAACAGTTAAATAAGTCTTAATTCTTTCCCTAACCTAGTAAAGCTTATATAAGACTTTGGGGAATAGCTGCAGACTATCTTAAAACTTTCATCTGAAATATTTGTCAGGATTTCCTCTCAGAAGTTTGGAGGACAAAACCATGGAAGTATGTCTTTCCCACAAGGCCTTCAACCATAATATCTTCCACATACCCTTTTCCATTACATAAATTTTTTACCTTGACATTCGTACCTCAACATTTATTATATTTGGCTCTTTTGCAAACCACTTCTTTCCTATTTAAAAATTCTCACAGTTATCATTTACACCTACATCCCTCCTACAGTATGTAAGAGAGCAACTCTTACTTTCAGTGCATATTTCTATGCAGTATGTTTTTTTTAAATAGCAGAATTATTGGAGTCCTAGATGTTTTGATTGGTCAACAGCTGAAGTAAAACAGTATATACACTTGAATACAAGTTACTATTTATTAGAATAGAAAAGAATATTTTGTCAATCAGAATTAGAAAATAACATTTCTGACACGGGAAAGATTTAGACCACTGGAGAACTCGGCAGAAGCCTTAGATCCACGCTGAGCCAATATTGCATTAAGAGCACAGACTCTTGAAGTTAAGTACAAACAGAGCTAAGACACCTCAGTGTTTTTTCAAATACGAGGATATATATTGCTTGATTATAAAGAATGAAAGGACAAAGTTAGAATGGCATAGAAGAAAAAACAAAGGGGTAGACTAGGCTATATTAGGAAAAAACTCTAGACAAACAATCAAAATAAATGAATCTGTATGCTACATTAGTAAACACCCTGCCATTCACACAGAGCGTGAAATAATAAGGCATAACAGGAAATCTGTAATCTAGGAAAAGAAGACTAATTCCTTTCTATGTTTCTATGGCAATAAAATTACTGATATATATTATGGTATCTTCATTTGAATTCAGTATTCTTTTTTATATTGGATTCAGGTGAGTGTTAAATGACTTAACTACAAAACACTGATTACATAATACACAACCACTGTTGAAAACTGCTTCCATTTCTAGTTGGTAAAGTTAGATAGTTACTCCAGAATTTTGTGCTATCACAGTGTGAAATTACCTGAAACCTGACCTGTTCCACAGAAACTTTTTATTAGTACTTAGCTGCTTTCCAATGAGTGAAATTCATTCTGAATTCTCAACACAATCTTGTGTTAAAAATAAAATTACTAAATCATTTAGTTTTCAACACTGAAAAATCAAATGGATTTCTGTTTCTAAAGGTGTTTTCAAGAAAGTTACAAGTTAAAACTTTCCAATTCTTTTGTAATAGTGCTGGGCACAAAAGGATATTTAGATCATTTGCCTAAAATTGGTCTCTCGTGTGAAGGGTCACCTTTTACCAGACCAGGTCGATCAAAGTCCCATCCATCCAGGCCTTGAACACTTCCAGGGATGGGGCATCCATAACCTCTCTGGGCAACCTGTTCTGGTCTCTCATCAACCCTCACAGTGAAGAAGTATCTTATTAGTATTTAATCTAAATCTACCGTCTTTCAGTTTGAAGCCAATATCAATTCCCATATCACCACATGCCCTTGTAAAAGGTCCACCATCCACGTAATGCTTTTTGTTAGAAGTTAATGAAGGTTGCTGACACCATTCTTTTAAGAATGATGCATACTGACTCAAATCACTTCCTATTTAATATATCACAAAAAAAAACCCAGTAGTGAAATAACATCAGTTCTCATGTAGTATTCCATGGTGATACATACTCCACACTCCAAAGAACCTAAAGAAACTGTGTTACAGACAGAACTGCAAGAAGTGGAAGTGTAGTATGTCTTAGTACCTTCCTAACACATGTATCTATAAAGCAAATGTGCTCTGAACCAGCTGCCATGGGGTAACCCTTATTCTACTAGTTTCCCTTCAAAACATGGATGGCCATATCCAAACAGCCTCCTGAGAACAGCTTCTGACTTTTACTAAGTCCTAAACTGTGCCTGGGACTTGTTGGTTATGGCTGTGACTGTGAGATCACTCCAGTAATTTGGTGGTATGGATGATGGAATTTTAACACCTGGGAGCACTATCTGGCAACGTTTTGTTCACTGCTACAAATGTAGTGCTAAGACCTACTTCTTGGCTGACATCACTGAGAACACCTTCGAAACTAGGGAAAGAGATAACCTCTGTATGATTTGTATATCAAACATATATTTCTGTGAAAATTATTTACAGAAAAAGAGACAATGACTTTAATTTCAGTTAATGGAAAGATTGGGGAAAAATAGGTGGTAGGTTACTGAGATCATTTATTTTATTTGAGGAAAGGCTAAACTAGAAATATCTCTATTAAACTGATGTCTCAGATTATTTATGGAGTTGGTTCTGATCTCAATAATTTTGACTCTATTGTTCTGAAAGAAAAGTATGAATGCAGATGCTAACAGAGTGAACAGAAGAATAGAAGCAAATGAACATAAAAAAATAAGAATGAACTATGCAACATCTCATTTACATCATTCTTCTACTGAAATTAAGGATGTCTGCTAAAGTTAATGATTCAAAAGTGAAGTTAAATGTCTAGTTTTAGAGACAGCAGCCATCTGCTCTTTTCATAGATTTCTAAAGATTAAATACCTAAAATATTTTGAAATCAAAAGCTTGAGATTAACAGTAAGTTTCAGGTATTTCATCCATATACATGCACTTGTGGAGGCACTATAATGTGCTGGATGAAATGAACATACAAGAAATCTATATTTGCAAGTGCTCAATAAAAAATTTTGTGTTTCATACTCAACGGAAAATGACTCAAGGTGGGCCAGGAACATAACAGTGATTAACAACTCCCTCTTTGTTGTTAAACTGTAATGTATCAATCAAAAGAAGAAACAGTTAGACAATCCTAGGCTTTACAAGACTTCTACATTCTGGAAAAATAAAAGATTCACAGTGTCAGTCAGTTTCTCTAAAGAGTGTGCTTTGCTCCCTTACAATTTTGGAAAATCCAGGCTAAGTCTGGGCCAGCATTCAAGTGACCCTATGCTTATATTTGGACTGATCCCAAACTAAGCAATGGATTATGGCTTCAGGTAAGATATTTTAGCTACTGGAGGCAGAATGCAAAAAGAAATGCTGACAAACATGTGAATCAAAACTAGAATTACATCATATATCCAAATCCAAGAAATTTCTCAGAAATTCTTCAAAGAAGTTCTGTCAAATGCCATAAATCATTGAGATAGTAAACCTGCAGAAAGGCAGTATGGATTACGTTTCTTGGATCTGAAAGTCCAAGGCAGTCTCCTCCCAGAGATCTAGCAGTGGGATTTTAAATTACAAGAAACTTCTAAGCCAACACAAATACAGTATGAGCATTGGTGTAGTGCCTAGAAAACATTTGAGAAGAAAAAAAATAAATTAGACAGATAACAAATGGGAAAAATCAAACGCATTCAAAAGTATATGACAGTAAATACTGAAACACCATGGAACCATGTTGATTAAGAAGGATGAAAAAGATCAAGAAGAATAAATTAAAGGCTCTAAAATGCATCCCACTAAAAATAAAAGTGTCAAGAACACATTTATATTTAATTTATAAACAGAGAGTTAAATGTGATCAAGTAAGTACTTGCTTCTTTTTAAGAGAAAGCCAAATATCAAAAGCCAGATATGTAAGACAAACAAAAGAAAAAAGAATTCAAGGGAAATATTTATAAATATATAAATAAAGCTGATTGATTTGGTTTTAAAAAGAAATGCAAATAAATGAGCTTCATAGTAATTTAGCTTGCCATTCTTCAGTAATATGATGAATTGATGTTAATAGGAGCTATTGAAGACTCAATGCTTTAGACTATATAATGACTTGAAAGAAATATTAGTATTTGATACAGCATTTTCATCTGAATCACTGTTGAACATCTCACTGAAAGAGATGCTGCTGCTTGTCAAATAGTATTTTGAACTTTAGTTTATCTGATAAAGAGCTGTCTCCACCCCTCTGGAGTTCCAGCAAGAACCACTTGCCCCTCTATGTGCATTGGTATCTGCTCAGACTGTTACAAAGTCAGAGCCTGTAGCATTACTTCACATAAAAGTTTGTGTGTGTAGGAGATATCCTGCTTCATTTTGCAGTCATGACTCTAAAATGTTGGATCACAACATTTTGCTATCAGCTCCTGTCCCAGTCACAATATTTCAGTGTCACCATGACCTTTTCTAGAAATGTAGGTGTCTGACATTAAAAGACATGGGATTTTATATTTACTTCAGGTTTCACATTTAATTTTAGAAAGGAAATGCTCCAGGTCAGAAATTCAGTCTTCAGAAAGAAGCATTAAAATTATATAAATATTCAGATATACAGATTATTCTGTATCTGTACAGTATTCACAGAAGAATTGGAATCTTGACCAAACATTTGACATTAAGACAATTCTAGATAATGGAAAAAATGAGAGTAATGTAAAGAAATTCCGATAAAAAGCTATAAGGATATGAGAAGTTACTCAAGTTACAGTGTGAGCAACTTTTAAATCACTTTCTTGTATTTCAGATTGTATATACAGTCTCACTGCTTATCATCTATGAACACCTAAAACATGACTGAAAAATGCAACATGCTTTAGTAAGAAGGGAGGAGCTGAATTACTGCAGGAATATTTCTGGAGTTGACAGTGATGATCCTTTCCCTTTAGGATCTCACTTCTCTTCATGTCTTGCTGAGCATGTAGATATAAGCAAACATCAGCACTTGAAAGAGTGAAGAACAAGCCAGCAAAAGTCCATATGATATCAAGGACCAAACACAAGAAGCTGTTGACACTTATACCTCTCATGATGTATTTTCAGGATCAACACTTGCATAATCCTGAAAATAACTGTAACTGATAGAGAATGACAGTTCCTATGACAAACCAATACAGGGTTTTTTTTTTTAAATGACGTGATGCAGCCCTCTCCTTAAAATATGTTGACTAACCTGTTTGCCAGAGGGAATTTCTATCCCCACCATCTTTTCATGTGTGAAAACTGCTCTTCAAAATTGTCTTAGTGGAAGACACTGGATTGGGAGAAATCTGTCCTGCAGCAGTGACTAGTTTCATAACCACGAAGTTCATTGCAGATTTAACTATCTGCTATGCAGTGACTTTTAGTTCCAGAAACAGGGACACAATATCATTACATGATCAAAGTTTTGCAATTAGCTGCTGTCTCAAAATGAGAGTCTGGAAACTATATCTTCTGCCATCTTTAGTTGTTTTAAACACTAAAGGACTCTGTTCTAAGACTGGTACACAAGAGGAGTGTGGAAAGCCACACTAATCGTGGGAGTGGGAGGGAAATGTGGAGGGGAAGGCATTTGCAATTGTGTAACCAACATAAATGTCTCCCATCACAGGGCTTGGCACCACCTCATTATGTACAGTTGAAGGCTCAATCCTTGCTCACATAGTGGTTTATATAATGACAGAAGGAGACTGTGGAGGACACGCAGGAGAGGAGAGTATGATGCAAGCTGTGTTCCTTCCTCTCAGGAGCAGGGCAATCCACAGGCTGTATGAGCTCCTGTAGTGACACAGAAATGCATGTTCCAATGCATGAATGTTCAACTCAGAAAAATCACAAATGTCAAAAATGATGTTACTTCATCAGCAAAAACTATCACTAGTATTGTTATTGACTACATCAACCTCATCAGCATCTGAACTCTAAGGGCAGGAAGACATCCAATATAATACTTTTTCCTGAGCTATCTAATTTGCATCTAGTATATTGTGCAGGTTGCAACCAGTTAGTAATAGATATCAGTAGTAGATGGCATGACCATCAATGGAAAGTGGAAATATAGGTGGGAAAATTTATTTCTAGAACCTTTCTAGTTTTTACATAGCTGTAACAATACTTGAACTAACATTCTTATACTTATTGAGAATATTTGATTTTCTTAAGAAAATCTTTTTTTAAGTGGTTATGCGTGGAAAACATCAAATATTAATAATAAAAAGCCAGATGAAGTGAGGATTAGCAGGCTACAAAATAGCTATAAAAGCAGTAATGGCAACATATAGATCATGTACACTAAATCACATAATCAACTATATTCATCTGTGTTTTATCTGTATAAAATCATGCTAAAAAGCTGATGATAAGCTAAACTGGAGATGTTCAAAATTCTTTACTGTTGAAAAATTGCAATCACATGTTTAGAATGTTTTTGAATAAAAATCCTAAGGCAGCTAACACTGAACTTTAAATTACAAATGAAACAATAATGTAATTGTCTGCTACATCTATACCAGTGCGTTATTCAACTGTAGAACATATGTACTATGAAAAGGCCAGATGGACAGTATGCAGGTGCCAAAAAATCATTACAGAAACTAGTCAGAACAGCACATTTGGAGAAATTTTTAAAAACATAAATGTTGTTGTTCTGGCAGTAGCCACTACAAAAAGAAAACTAATATGTTAGCTGATGGTAAGAATTTAGCAGATCTGAAGCCAGTTTTGTTTGGAAGATTTACACACTGGAAAGAAGTATCTTTATCTGGGGAAAAGACTGTGGATGCCAGGAAAGCTGACCATCTGCTTTTCAGCTTTCATAGAAGTCTTTCTGAGACAAGTGTCCAATTTTGCACTCTTGAGAACATTTTATATCTGTTGCTTCAAAAATACTACATGCTCTAGTTTGCACATATTATGCTAGGTGCCCTAAAGACAATAATCACATATAAAATATATACTGCAGTGAGAAAAGAAAATAATAACAATCTACATACAATAGAAAACTCACTGTCTTTTATATAGCCTAAAAAACTCTCTCATGTCTACTTTGTTCCATGAGATATTAATGCTCTACATCTAATTACTGTCCTGTTTGAACACTCTCTCAAGACACTCTTTGGCCATTGCTACAAAAAAACCCAAGAGACTCTTGTTTGCTCTTTTTTTAATGGAAGGAAAGCAGGGTGCTGTCACACAAATACGGAATCTTGTGCAATGAGATTATAAATAGTTTTTTTGAGCACTGAAATTGGTAAGTAAATATTTTTTAAGTTTATGTCCCCTGCTGATGCCAATGCCAGATTTTTTTAAAAGGGACTCTTCACTTTTCAAGGCGTCAATCTGAGAAACATTCAAGACTGAGCATGCAAATAATCCCACAACATGCAGTGCCAAGATAAAAACCATCCCTTTATCTTTATATCAGCTATACATATCTGTTTTAAAGGACTTCTATATTTCTGGATTCTTCCTGACCTCTGATTCAGTAAGGACAGGAAATGTTCACAGAATTTGTGTGCATGTCTGTATGTCCTTGAAGAATTTTATTGTCTTTTGAAGAGACTTATGAAAAGTCACATGCTGAGTTAAAAACATTTTCATTATTGTTTGTTGTTGTATTAGAAAATAAGAATCAAAAAATCATGGCTATCTTACTATTTTGAGCACTGCATATATCTTTTTATTAAAATTTCTGTTTAAGATTCATGTTACACAGAAGTTTTGTTCCCAAGCCTAGTTATTACAGCCTATAAAATGCTTAACTTAAATATTATGCTTAAAGGTTTGTAATATATTTCAATGGAAGTGCTTTTTTTAATCACAAAAATCTTCCCAAATTGAAATGTCTCTGTGTGTGTGCATTATTCTGTATGGTTAAGACTGAAGCTATGCAACCAAAAGCAGGCAATATTTTTTTTTCTTAAAACTTTGCCTAAAAACATCACAAGATTTCTGATAGTTATGGAGATTAGACAAATTTCCTGGTGATGTCCAGTCCCGGTCTTTTCTACTCCATGAGATAAGCTGAGTTCTTACAATTAGACTGCAAAATCCAGTATTTATGGCACAAATTATCTTACCCTTTAGAATTCCCCCTTTTCAAATATTTTTTCAGACTTTTTTAATGCTTCCAAGCAGTTGAAGCTATTTTTTCATTGCCATTTTCTGAAACACCTGAGACCAGATGTTCTACTTCTACAGCTCCATCAACTGCAACATACATTGAGGCACTTAGCCTCCTTTGAGGTAGAATATTAACACGTTTCAGAGCTAAAGCCAGAATGGAGTAGGGAGAAAGCAAAACTAAACTGTCAGACAGTCTAATGAACGAAAGCTGTCAATTTATTCAGTGCTAGACAAGAAATAGGTGTAAATCTAATAACACCATCACAAAAATCCCTCCAGAAGGCAATACAATGGGAAATAAAATTTGTCTATTTCCTGTACACATCCCGAGAAAATATTATTGAATCATGATATCCAAAATGAAACGTCTCTTTATTTCAAACAATGGAAACATTGCAGATGAGATCTGGCTAAACATATATCATAGTTAAAGATAGACTTTCTGCTGATCTCAAAGCACTAAGATGTGCTGTTCATAAGTGGAAACATGGTATTATCTCTCTACACATGCATACAAATACATATACACACACACACACGTACACACATACACACAGACACAAGTTATCCATATGTGGAAAGAGAGCAGCTTGTAAGGAGAAAAAGGAGAGACAGAGGGCCTCTGGATAATGACTATTCATGTTATCACTGACTGTTTTTTCCCTAACCTTACTAATACTCAGCTAAACAGAAGTTTGAGGTAGATTTTAACCTCGATCACTTCTACAAAACTTCACTGATGTAAGTTTTTAATGAAAAGATGGAAAGTCCAAAACAACTTGTAATGGGAGCAGTAAGATGGGCTTGCTGACTTGAGTGCTTTGTATAACTGTTCACACTGCCCTGTACAGACAGTATAAAGAGCTCTGGGAACTGGCAAAAGATCCTGGGTTGGATTTCTGCTCTAAAACATGAGCCCTTCCTATAGAGACTGAGCTGAAGCAGAATTTAGGTTTATCGGGGCAATGATAAAGACATACCCATCAACTCCAGGATAGGCTACAAAATTCAAATAAAACTGGTAGTCATAAATTGTCAGTCTTCATATGTTTTAATCCATAAACCACTCATCACTCTCTTATTTCTGCTGTGCAGGAAAATGAAGAAATCACGAGGGACAGCTTTCGGTTTAAATTGTTTTTTTCAGGATGAGTTGATGACAGGAACATCTGGCAATTGAAAGTGGCATTCTTCTAATAGCTACCTAGAAGATGAGGTGTGAGAATCACTGTTACTCAACCAAGACCTTAAAAATTGACTAGACATGACAGAGGGGAGTATCATAGCTTTTAATTACATCCAGTTGTTCCTTCAGAAATAAAATATCCAGCCTTAGTGATAGTGATTATCACATTGACATCCTGTCATCTCATATTCCATTTAAGAATAAAATTGTTGATGTTCCCATAGTTAGTGTGTATTTACTGTGTATTTTAAGGTTATTGAGGCCAAACTCATCTGTAGTGTGACAAAGTACAAACTACATTGTACTTAATCTCTGGGCAGGTGTTGGAAAGAAGGCCAAATAGTGACATATTTATCAACACCCCTGCTTAGAATTCTTTGCAAGTGATGTATTTGCCAAGTTGACTACAGCTATTTTCTTGTGACATTCCATCTGTTAGGAAAGAACCATCTTCAGTTCCACTAAAATAGAAAATTTCTTTTAATCACTAAGGAAGATTTATCACTGCAATAAAGGAGTGGGGAAAAATGTATGCCCTGTCAAATTAATGCAATATCAGCCAAAATAAGTACTTTTAAAATAATTCATATTTCCTGACCTCTCAGTGCCCTATAATTACATTGTAAATGAAGGAAAAATGCTGATGTATTAAATATAATAATATCATTTTCTCAGCCACTAATAGAACTTTGTCACCCTCTGACAGTCAAACTCAATTGCTAGAAAGCAATCTTTAAAGTACCATTCACATCTGCAGAACATCTTATTTATTTTTCACTTTGTATATATCAGGCTTTCTAGGACATTTGCAGTCATCTGGAAACCACACATATTGAAATAAAACTAGGTAAGAATTCTGCCCAACAAAGCCCCCAGTGTGCCTCAAAAAACCATATTACATCAGTTAATCATGTCCCCAAACTTCAACAGACAAAAACCCCAGCAACCTGAGATCTTTTAAATTTGACTTTTATTGCTTTGAATCTCTGGATAGCACTTGGGTCGTGCTTTCATAGCTTTTGACAAACCCATGGAACTGCTCTTTTTGCAGATTAAAGGGGAAAGGAGAGAAGAGGAGAGGAGAGGAGAGGAGAGGAGAGGAGAGGAGAGGAGAGGAGAGGAGAGGAGAGGAGAGGAGAGGAGAGGAGAGGAGAGGAGAGGAGAGGAGAGGAGAGGAGAGGAGAGGCTGTTCCCATTTGTCATCCAAGCTGGATTGACTCTCAAGGCATGTCACTTATCAGTTTGACAACTTGAGTTACACGTCATATGTCATGGCAGAAGAGAGGACAGACTAATATGCAGAAATATGGTTAGATTTTATCCTAATTCTCTATAGCAAACTGCTTCCCTTCGGCTGTAGGGCCTTTTTTATTTTCTTGAGCACATAGAAATATTGTCTGGACAGGAGCAGAAAAAAGAAAATGTAAGACAGTCCTATATAGCAGTACTTTTGGTGCTCCTTTCTCTCTTTAATCTGCATAGAAATAAAATATCTGAGAAGTTTTAGACTCATTAAGATTAAAAGAGCTGACATGGAGGAGATCACTACTACACATATTTTCTTGTATCTTAGGACAAATAAAGCAGAATTTTTGTTTGTTAATCTTTATTCCTGCAGTATTGCTCTGAGCAAACTTTATATACTCATTACAAGAGAACCAGTGATAATTTGTCCTGACCGTTTGTTCTAATTTAAAAGATGACTTTTGCTTATTTATTCTGAAGTACTTTTATTTTACCCTTGGGATAAGAGATGAACCAAATCCAAAGGCCCTAATTCAGGGCTTATTGACTCCATGGTGTCTTTTCCTCAGGCTTTACTGGAAGTCTCTGGCACATTGAAATCAGTACCCTGAAACCTTTACTGTACAGACGTAGTTCTGTCAGAGACACAAAGTAATTCCCATGGGATGATTAAAATCTGCTTAATTTGCTCATGTAAGCAAGTTTACATTTGATATAATAGGAGTGACTGGAACAGCAGTGGCAATTGAAGTGGATTAATGGCCATCAAGGAGCCACTGTCAATTCTGATATGAGTGGCTCACTCTGACAGCTTCCTACATATAATGGCAGAGCATAGGTCTATTAATATAAACCAGAAGATAACACCAAAAATACATTTCTATGTCTACTAAAACTAAAAAAAATCAGCATAAAAAAGGAAAATGTATAATTGAAAAAGATTGTTTTCATTTCAAAGTAAACATCAGTTTAAACATTTCAGAGCTTTTTTAACATCAACTTTATAAAAGCTATACTTTTTTTAGTTGACTGAATGACCTCATCCTACTCTGGTAAACAGCTCATTTCACTTTTATAATCATATTTATTTCTGCTAAAGAATTAAAATTGAATCTTTACATGTGATTCTGCAGCTCCTTTGTAAAACTCACTCCTTCCACTTCTTTTTCTATTTGTTCTGTTAGGTTGCCTATCTATAATAAAAATAAAATCGTTTCTTTCAAATGATCACAAAGATCAGTATCTTTTATTAAGCCTGTTTTAGGCATGTAAGGTTCTGAATTAAACATAACCAGAATGAAATGTAGCAGTAAAGAAGCTCATGTTACCTACTTTCCAACCAATTTCAGTGTATTTATTTGATTTATGATGATTCTGAGAATTTCTTGTGCCTAACTTCATATCTGTGTACTTCACCACAAGGACTTGATCAGTAAAGAAGGATATTAGACAACTTTTTTTTATTACCAGCTAAGACTAATGCTATAAATTCAGGGATTAAGCAACATGTACAGACTCATGTCTGGACATTTCAGTTTTCAAGTCACATTGTCAGACTTCATTTATAACATTCTCTTCCTTGACTACAAGTCTAGATTGACACAATTTCATTTTCATGAAGTGGTCAAGATGAAATATTTTAACAAGTCTTGCTGTATAACTAAATAATTTCAAGAGTGTTCCCAACTTAGTCCAAAATTATAAGGGACTTTTTCTCACCTGTATCAAAGCAGTAACTCATTAATACTTTAATACAGAAAGGGAAATGTTTTCTTTTCCTAAAGGCATAGTTTGAATGTATACTCCTCTTAAAATTGATAGCAATATATTTGCTTACTCTTCATAAGAAACAATTTGAAAAACATGTCTTTATATTACATTTTACTTACACGAGTCAATATAGGTTTTGCTAAGATCATCCATGTTCAAAGACAAAACCAAAAGCCACTTGTGTTTTTCCTTTCTTCCCCCTTGCTTTCATTTATTTTATAAATAAAGTTTTTTGATTCGTTTTAGCTGCTTTTGGGTGTCATGAGAGACAAAGTGCGTGCCCTGTGCAGTTGGGTACTGCTCACTTTGCCCATGGTCAGCATTAGCCAGACTTGACCCAGCTCTGCCCTGCAAACCCAGAGGTTACATTGATAGGCCATTAAATCTAACCTAAATTTTCCAGATGAGAATCTGGAAACAGAGCAACCAGAGATCATTGTATGGCTTTCTGACCAGAGCTAGCCTGTGTCAGGCTAGCAGAGAGCACAGAGGGCATGAACTCAGTCATGTTCATAATCCTTTAGTGCATCTCCAAAGCTCACCTCAAATGGTCTTTCTCCAACAGGAACTTGCTTTAAACCCTGTTCAGCAGGCAATAAATGGCCCACCAGCTCCTTTCTGTCTTTAAATTCCATATGTTTTTGTACCTCATCACATTTTCAGATCCTTTGAAAGAACAGTTAAAAATCAGGAAATTTTCTACTATTGAACACCAGCTCTGTCACTCAGACTTTGATTATAAAGCCTGTTAGTTCACTAAGATAAAAAGATCCCTAATATCTCTCACCTTCTCTGGGTTCTAGTTTCACTGTATAGGAAATACTGGGCTCTCAGACCATGTCAAGCATGTTGAATTTTTATTTTATTTCCACTGAGAACTAGAAATGTTTTTGAGCATCCTAAGAAAGTTTTGTGTCTTCCCTTTTATCAGTCAGAGAGATTCTATACAGATTGCTTTTTTTTCCAGTATTACCAGAATGTCATAAAGACATTAGCTTTTTTTAAAATTAAGAGCAATGAGATATTTGCCACTAGTTTTAATGAGGACAGGAGTGGGGTCAAAATCCTAACTGAAGGGTTGCTTTTTTAAAAAGAAAAATTATTCCATACCAATACTCTCTTGGTTGTGCTTTATCTGGCTAAACTGCATATCCTGTGTTAAGCATTTGTTTTCAATTGCGTAAAGCCAAAACCATTTTAGGGCAATTACTCTTAAATGAAGAAATCTTTAGAAAGCCTTCAAAGAATTGATAAAACCTTGGGTTTAAACACAGTTAAATATTTTAATGTTGTATTTATTCTTGCATATTTTTTAATTGATTTGATTACAAGAAGGAGTAGAAATTGCATCTTCAAATAAAACAGCTTGGATTAAGAAACTATATTCTCAGTCCCCCTTTAGGTAAACTTATTTTATGTGAAAAATACTTTGTTTCTAAGAAGTAACTTGCGTGTACTACACTGTTTTAGACAGTTTTCTTCATATTCACAAGCGTAAGACTTTTTATCTGAGATCCTGAGAGTTGTTTTATTTTTATTTTTGTCTTTTATTCCAACTATGCATATTGATCATTCTTAAGATTTATAAGGATTGCAATCATAAAAATGTCAAAATACACTTGAGAGGTAGATTGTACAAAACAAGATGCAAACAGATTTTTCCCTATCATTATATCAGTTAAAACATAAAGGTAAAAACACCAAAAAAAGAAATAAAAATTATATTTGATTATGTATTTACTTGAACACTACCCAATGTTCTATGAAAAAAATCTAAGATTACAATACTGAAGATGAGAAAGAACATGCTATCTTCCTATGTAGCTTCAGTCTTACTTTGAAGTGTAACAGCTCAATAAGTATTATTTTTACTATTGGTAAATCAGTTTTTTCTTTTGGTTTTATTGATATTTCATAGATCTGTGGGAAATAGTATTGAAAACATAGAAAGAATTATAATAGCTCAAACTGGTATTTTTTTATGGGACATTAATTAAGTCTCATTTATTTTTTGTCTTAAAATGTTTCCTCCTTAATTTGTAGTGGTCCTTGATTATACTTTGTGAATTACAGTGATATATTGTTGATTCAGCTGCAACAATGTTACACTTACTGTGCTTGACAGCCTCTTGCCCATCACTGGCATCGTCAAACTATGGATCCAGACATTTCTGTTAAGACTCAAATAAAGTTTGAGTTCAAGATCTTAAATTACTTCTTCTAAGTTGTCTGAACTATATATTCTCTCTTACTTTAAAATATTTTAGAATATGTTGTATAAAATGTCCATATAACTTACAATAACTTATACCTTAAAACATAATGGAGAATGATACTGACTCAAGAATGATATGGCTGGCCAAGCTCAGTTTTCTTAAGGAAAATCATCAGACATTACTATTACTATTCCTTGTGATACCCACAATTATGGTAACTGAAGAATCCATGGTGGCCAACCACTAACTAATCTTCAGGGCCTACAGATTTAATCCAAACTGATTGAAAACAACAGGATATTTTCAGTTATCTGAAAGGAATTGCTTCCTCTGAGCAGTATAGCTTTTTTCACTTGAACATATGATAAAAAACAAAACACTTTTATATCATAGTAGTTGTGTTTGGGCATAAGAAAACAGTTTTTGAAGTAAACATGTCCCAAATTCCCAGATTTTTTTTTTTCTACTTAAGATGATTGGTTGGCCTTCAGGTTTACTGTTGAAAATGTGAGAACATTGCACATTTACATCCCTTAGGCATTCTTCAAAATCTAAATTTCTGTAAGTAACAGTTCATTTTACACCCCTATCTGACTAAGTGAAATTTCTCCCAGAAAAAAAAAAAAAAAGAAAAATCTGATTGTCAATTTAGCTTCATGTGTATACTTAAATTTGACCCAATAGCTTTTTTTTTTCTAGTTATTAAGTTCAAAAAGGCTTAGTTGTCAAGGGAAAAAAAGCTGATTTTGCAGTTATCAACAGCCCCATAGAGTTGCTCCTAATGGAATTAGGTGTTACTGTCAAAAATAAGGGGAAAAGATATTGCTTTTAATCTTTCAATCATGAACTATTATATTGTACTATTATAACAATACTATTCCATTTTATAAACTGTCACTGGTAATAAAACAGTACAATTCTCTACATTTACTGTAGATTTACAACATATCTCCCCAATGCAGTTCTGGAAAGCATTTGAGGTGACCTATTGCTTGATTTTACTCATTATTTGAGACAGAATTGAAAGCCAGACTTGGATTTATTACAGTCACCTCATCTGAGGGAATGGCCCCTGTCTTTCAGAGGGTCAGAGTATTTTTGCTTCTACTACACTGAAATGTTTCAAGATTGTATTGAAAATATTGTAGCAATTCAGCTCAACCTTGAAATGCTGGCTCGCATTTAGTTTTGTTCTAGTGTATGAAAGGTCTGTGACAAAATGAACAAAATTATCATATTGGCTTGATTTTCAGGAGGTAATAAAAACTTGAAATTTTAATAGCACTTTTCCTTAAATTATTTTTCCTTTTGCAGATTTCTGAAACTCCATCAGGAAGTTTCAGATCTAACCAGGTGTTCCAAATATTTTCTGGTGTTCTAAGTGATCTGTACTTGAGGTAAAACCCTGGTCCTACTGAAAATAAAAGAAACACTTAATTATGTATTACTAATAAAACATAGTCAGGAAGCCAAAGGAAAAGAAGCACTCAATAAAAATGAGAATCTTGTTTTGTGATCAAGCCAATACACATTTTCTCTCGAAGTATCACAAAACAGCCCATGCATGTTCACTAGCTTAAACATTACTATGAGATATATAGCTAAAAATCCTCTATCCCCTATTTAAAACAAAACCAGAAGGCAACACTTAGCAGATTTCCAAGATCACAGCATGAACCTAGATAACTGTGTTAGCATATATGAAATGAGGGCTGTGGCATGGGGCAGACACAAATGGTTCTGTTGGGTGGTCAAGTTATTCATGCCAATGAAGTATTTGATTGAACCAAAAGACAGCTTCGGGGAAGATCTCAGAGAAGTATAAAAGAAAGAAAACAAAAAAAAAAAGTTGCCTTCTGCTGTTATATTACTTAAATAAAATATGGATGTGCTTTATTTTCTTAAGGTTTTTGTTATCTTTGTGTAGTGTTACCAGAAAGCTTGTTTGTTTTATCAAAAAAAAAAAAAAATAGATTGTTCTTTGTTCTTAGAGGTTTATCTAAGTTTAAATTATGTGATTCTGATTTCACTTCAGAGCAAATCTAAATCACTCTTTGGGACAATGGAATTAAGCAGGAGATCTGTAACGTTAAGGCTCAGTTGTAAGGCAGAAATATCCTGTGTCTTACCCAGAGATGAACTGCGTTATTGGAATTATTCATAGACATTAGGATCTAAAGAAAATCCCTTTGGTACAACCCATGACAGCAGAAATCATACATACCTATCCCAAAGAATTAGATCTGGTAAGACAAGAAAAAACTAATTAGCTATTAGGGTGGAGGGAATGAGACCACCCTTCCTGGCCTCTCTGTGAAGTCTGGCAAAGGAGAAGGATGACATTAGCTTTAAAGGTAACTAATTCTTTAATTTCCAGAAGGAAGCAGGGTGGTAGGCTCTCTGGTAAGGGAATTGGGTAATGATTTTTTTTACTTTTAAAGGATGTATATGAGGCACAAAATTTTGAAAGAACTGGTTTAGGTAGTAAGAAAAAAAAATCTCAGAGGATTAATTTTGAACTAGGAGACAAAACACTTATTCTTTTGTTAATTCATGCTTGAGAAAACCTCAGTATTTCTGAGGTGCAACCACAGAGAACTAAAATTTGTTTTACACTTCAAATCATCATCCTCATTGACAGACAGGTGATTCACGTCTTTTGGAATTAACCTTCACCTGCAAAAGACCTCAGCCTTTCTATCTGGTCTTTAATTCTCACTACAAGGAGCTGCTCTTGTCATTTCTCTATTCAGCTTCTTGATAATGTCATGGGATGGAGATATTCAAAATTCCTATAGACATGTGTAATGAGAAAACACATTAATTTTGCATTAGTAGCAGTCAAAAAAGCACATCAGCTCTCTTGGCTTTCCTGAGCAGCTGGTAGTGATGTCTAAATCTATTCTTTTGCAAAAGGTTTATGTCTACAACATCTGAAACCCTTTCTTGCCCCAGTACTTTCAACTAACTCCTTGACAAAGAAAATAAATCCCCTATATTCTCATATTGTCACCAGTGGGGTCTACCTATCTGGGTTTCAGAGGATGTTGACCAATTATATTACATAGGTTAAAGTTGCCGCGTTGCTTTCACTCTGAATTTACAACTACAGCTATGCAAACATGCTCTGGATTTTTAGTCGCATTTTTACTAGTTCATGGTCTAATGCTATCACTGTTCATTGTAATATGATAAGCAAATTGAAGTACCAATGAAACATTTATTTTAACTGATTTAAGCTGTTACTAACAGTGCAAGGTTTTTCCCAAATTAGTATAGTATTAGTATTAGTCTGACTACTGTAAACAATATCTGTTGTTTTACTGACTAATGTTTTGGTATGCTCTTTCTTGAAACATATTTATTTGGTAAGACCTTATTAAGAACTCAGAGCAACTGATTTTTACTAAGGAATCTTGAAATCACAGTAGCCACTTAGGAGTAAGTGAATTTGACCTACGTGGGTGGAGGAGTAGAACAGTCAGAAATAGCTAAATGATGTTCAGTGAGGGAGAGTTCAACTTATGAAGTGCTGCTGGAAATGAAGAGACCTTTTAGCTTATCTTCCCGTGAAAGATATCAGAAAAAGTGTTAAATATGTGTCATAACATGAAATGGTATCATCATTGTCTTTAGCTATTGCCAGCATTTCATACTCACCTTTTCATTTGCTAGCATTTAACTAGGCAGTCAATAAAAGAACAGAGTTAGAGGCATGGGGTTAAAAATTGCATGACGTTTGCACCAGCCCTAAATATCAGACAGAGCTGGCTTTAACTCTACTTTCCTGAGAATTAAATTCACCTAAGCTCTAAAGTTCAAAAAGGTAATGATTATTAACACATATTTAATTTCTGAACATTTGAAGACAGTATGGTATTCGACTAAATCCTCATCTGGCTTGAATAATCAAATTTACCAACAGATTAATAGAAGCTGAAGATATGCTGCTATCAGTAAAATGAGATACTAGCTTTATTTTTTTAATGGAGAAATAATTAATAGACACTAAGGTTTTATTTGCATTGCTAATGGAAATATTTTCTCACCCGGGCTTTCAGTCTTGGACTTGGCCTACATTTTCTTCATATGCTCAGATTTTTCTCAGATTAGGCCAGCTCTACTGGTAATTGTACATTATCATAAAGATCTCATTCTCATGCAGTTCTTTAAATTTCTCAGAATCTGGAGAATGAAGGACCAATTCACTTGGCTAGGATAAAATTAACTGACACTTAGGTACAGAAAAATTGGAAAATTACTTGTTGATGCTGGCTACAATAACTATCTATTTTTATTTTACTGTTTTTCTTTGCAACACACCATTACAAATTGGAAAACACCCTCAAAAGTAAAAACAATATCAGAATACTGCAGTACAAAGCACTGACATTTCTCACTGGGGTTATTGACAGCATCAATTAACTGTGTTAAATACTGGAGAAAATGTAAAAAATAGATATATCTTAATTTTGAACCAAGGATTAATATGTGTTGTAACTATGCTTTGAAAAAGTACAGGAAGATACTTTTGTGTACATAGTGGGATAACTACAATTGCAACTAGTAAAGTGCCCTAGCTTCTTTATGGCAGGCATCAAGGAAATAAAATTTTCAGTGAGAAGAAACAGATCCTGAAGTAGGAGAAAAGCAAAACTGACAGCTTGTTCACCATGTACCTCTTTAAGTAACTCAAATTTATGCCAGAGAGAAGCACTAAAATGAGATGTGTAGCATTGCTTTACGACTGCCTGTGTTAATGACAATATTTTACCTGTATGTAGATGTTAAACACAATGCTTTCATAGTTGCCGTAGATTCATAAGTGCCAGCACATCCTTTTTCATCCATTGCTCTAATGGAGTTTTGGTAAAGCTCATCAGAAAGTATCATTCAGCAAGGATTTTCAATTGATTTTTGCTTTGACAGAGACTTCATTTGAACAAAGAAATGTCTATATTTTCTCCCCTTTTCATAATAGCTGCTCATAGAAAGTCAAGTCAGTTTGAACTAACAACTTGAAGCATTTTGAAAGAACTTTCCCATAGGGAATCTGGTAATTGTCTTGTCACTGCAATGAGTAAAAAAAAAAATCTTTACTGGGAAAAAAAAAATTCATTTACAGTTGACTTATGATTTCAAAGAATGATTTCAGTATACCAATGAAGCTCCCTAGTGATGTGGAAAGGGTAACAATATGCCTTGTTTGCTATAATTAGACAACATTTTGTCATAATACTTAAAATTATGAGACAGAGACAAAAAGTGTTCTTGTCTTACTGGTACATTTTTCACAAAGATGGGATTGTTTTATTTAGTAAAGTTACTATTGCCAGTTCACATCCATCCAGCAAATCAAAACCCATTTCAGCATTTTTCATCTAATTCTGCATATGCAAATCATTATCATCAAGTTAACTGGAAGATTTTAAGGTCAATATCTCATTTGTAAAGGAGAGAGAATTCTAGTGGGAAAAAAAAAAAAGAGAAGAAAAATGTCAGTTTCACCTTCATCTATACTGTTTTCTAGGAAGCAGGTTATCTCATCACCAAGGAATGAAGATCTCATGTCAGTCATTGAGAAAGATTCTCTTATATCTATGCAGAAGGAGTAACTCATAAACATGTACCAGATAAAGGAGTGCCAGAAGAGGAATGAAAGTATTAAAAGAAATACCTTGATTAAAAATTGGACATAGGTCCTGTAACATTAGTATTTACTTGCTGATATACAAGTTTAAACAATCATTTTTTAACAACATTTCATTTTATGCAATAATTTTGTGAAATGAGGTAATTGGTAGAGGCAGAATTAAAAAAAAAATCTCTCATTTTTTCAATGAGTTGATTTTGGTTTTCAGCATCCAGAGCTCTGATGAACTGAATAGCACTACCAGAGCCAGATACCACATGGGCAGAAACTGTGCAAGCCAAGTTCCCAGTGTCAGTCAATTATGTTACACACACTCTGATTTCCTGGTGTAGGTAGATATCCCCCAAGGAACAACGCCACTCCACCTAGAATCTAACAAATTGGGATGAACATCCATATCCCTCCGTGTATAGTGGAGTCTATGATATCTTTTGGTGAGTAGTTCTACAGATTGACTACTTGATATGTAAAACAACTGCTTTTAAAATGCCTGTTAAATTTTAGCCTGTTAACCTCTAGTTTCTTTTGACTCTATGTTAGAAAAGACAGAAGTGAACATTTTCTCTTTTCTACTCAGAGGCTTCAGCTAGAGCCTCACAATCATCTCTTTTACAGCTTGACAAATCCTAGTCTACCTGTTCTTTGTTTGGAAGCTCTTCCACACTTTCTGACATCGTTCTCTGACTGCTACAGTTCTTATATGCTTTCTGAGATGGAAGTACAAGGTCTGTGCAGAGCAGGCAGGACATACATCTGGTGATATACTAATGCTCTCTCTATTGCCTGTTCAGCACATACACAGAGGATTTGATTGCTAGTACTGAATCAGAAAAAATGCTCTTCACTTAAAGTGACATAGGACCAAAAAGTGAAAACAAACAAAAATCCATCCAAGAAGGACAAATACAATTTCATTCTGGAAGAAATCACTCTTGGCTATGTCTTCTGAAGTGAGTTAGATCTGGGAAAGGAGGGAAGCTTGGTCTGGTTCTGATAGAGATTCCAATACTGTCTAGAGATAGAGGAGAACTCATTTAGAAAGTCAATAAAAAATGGAACAGTCTTCATCATGAATAGAATTTGAACAGTACCATATGTATGAATCTAAAGATATGAGCAATAATTTCTGCATACTGTACAACTTGTGCTTCCATCCAGCCCCTAATATATGTAAAATAAGAAACATAACCCTTTCTTCATTCTCTTTTGCCCATTATGGATGACATTACAAGCCCCTCTTGGACAGTAAAAGCTCCAAAGGAGGGATCAATAGCTGATTCATCCGAAGGGAGTAAACAGTAACCCAGATATCTAAAAACAAAGAAGTACAGACACAAAGAAAGTTATACAATAGTAAGATGTCCTTTTTAAAAACCTGTATCTTAGCAATATGTCAACAGTACATATTAAAACTGGGAGTAGGATGTGTGTATCCCAGTTGTTCATGGGATAGACAAAACTGCTTATAAGTGCTGAATTTACTAAGAATTTACTCTGATTTGGCAACTGCTTAACATGAAAATTCACCTTAAAAAACATATGTAAGCTTGCATGACCTTCATTTGGATTGAAAATTAATTTTCACACAGTGACAAGCCACCTAAAACGATTAAAAAAAATAATTCAATAATAATTGTTACTGTATGTTAGATAACTCAGCTCTAGGTTGGGTTAACTCCAAAACACACAGTACTCCCTGATACCTAGTGCTAAGGTGATCCTCTCTAATTTGGTAGTATTGTCACTTTCACAGTCATAGAACTAGAGAGAAGTATTTGTCATTAGAGTTGACTTTCATTTGGTTTAACCCATTTTTGTGTGAAATCTCCCAAATCTAATTATTTCGACAGATTCATTGATATTATAAGCTTTTGTAGTTAAAAATAACACCTACTAGTGTTGTTACTCCTTTTCATAATTTACAATCAGGAAAGCAACTTTGAATTAACATAGAAGTATAAAGTTAATTTCTAAATCAAAACCAAAACCCAAGAGTATTAGGTTTTATTCTTGAATGCATCAGTAATTAGTTCTCTAGCACTAACAACTTTAACGTAGATACTGAGATCAATGACAGGTAGAAGCTATTGTGGTTAAGGTTAACTTATTCTGAGTTCTAATTATTTGCTTACTGTAATCTGCAGAATCAAATAGAAAGGGATTCAGTGCAGAAGTGTAAAGAAACATTCCTCTGGATGCCTGCAGATTCTTCTTTGTAGAAGTGGACAAAGGAGAAGAGAGAGGAGGATCAGGATAGGATGAGGAGGGATTGTGCTCAGTTTCTCCTGGAGGCATGAATCACCTTCCTAAAGAAGGAATCTCTTCTTAACTAGACTTTGAAAAAAAATGCTGAAAACAGCAAAAACATATTGAATGGTCTATGTTAACAACTAAATTTGCAGATAAGTATGAGTTTTGCTGAGACACTAAACAGATTTAAGTGTGACTCAGCCACACTAAAGCATATGAGCAAGAAAAGTAAAATGGTGTCATTCTGCATTGATAAAAATGTACAAATGAATGACACTTTCTTGTAATTCACTAATTTAGCTGAGGAATAGGAAGACATTAAAAAGATAACAAGAAGGGAGTAGGGAGAGAACCACTACACTTTAAACATTTTAATGGTATCTTTAGGTTCATTAGTTAGTTTTAGATACTATCCAGAATGTTTTATAAATCACTCCTGCTACCCCTAACTGGCTCATCAATCCACAGTCTAAACAAGTTTCTTCAACCTCTAATTGAACAACTTTAGTTCAGAGGAGCTGTGTGTCTTCAGAAATACTTTCAGCTGGAATTTAATTTGATATGTCCAGCTCAGAAATGAGGAGAAAAAGCAGAAAAATAGACAATTAAAAAGATTTGGAAAGTGTTTCTACAAGCAGAGCAGAATGAGAGCTTATATCTTTCCTTCTATGAAACATCCCGCTAACACCTGTTTACTTGATCATACTAATTATAATGGAATAACTACTACAGAAAACTCACCTCCCTATTCCCTCTCCTCCACTTTCACTATTTCTTTGTCCCTTGAGAGAGAGAACATGCGGCTCTTCTTCAGCACCCAGGGGAGATCTGCCTTCTGTCACTGCTTCCACAACTAAATAATAATAGGCAATAGCATTACAGACTGAGAAGGTATGGAAAAATTTGAACACTATATACAACAGGGAATTTCAAAACCAGAGTGTTTCACTATAAATAAATATTATTGCACAGGTCAAATCCCACGACGTGTATCTCTTCAGTCCTCCTATATTCATTTGGGTGATGTAAATGGAAGTGAAAATATTTCTTTCTTCATCACTTTACATTTGTCAGTCATAAATAGTCATAAATATTTTCTACCATTAGCAAATATTTTGCTTTAGATCTTTACACAGAAAAAGGACACAGTTTAGTCTAATTTAACTCTTTTATAAATCTAAGCTAAAATATCATCAGACTAAAACAGTAAACAGAAAAATACACTGATGTTACAATTTCACAAGCTTGTACTGTGCAAATTTGGTTCATACTCACAGGCCATGCTCTGTCTTTGAACAGTAAAATGTTTTAACACCCAATTTCATTAGTGTGATCTAGACACATCTATTGCCCGACACATGAAGTACTGAGGAATCCTCAAGTACCTCCTAACTCTTCTTCTGCATTTCAAAATAGATTCATTGGATATTGATTTTGTTCTATTTTAACTAGTCACATAATTCTTCCTTTAAGCCCTCCTTTAGCAGAGAGTGGTGCAGTTTCCATGGTCCCACTATGGGATAGGAAGGAGGCTGGCCAAAGTTACCCTTTTCTTTTCCCACTGTACTAGGTGTTCTTTCTGAAGCTGGCCCCAAGGGACAAATGGAGTGAGAGATCAATTAATTTGGTATCAAAGTAATTTATAAAGTTCCTTTGTCTCCTTTAAAAGCCTAAGAAGAATGAACTTTTCCTGACTGGATACTCTCAAGAGTTTTGGTAAGGATGGCCCATCTGATCTGAGTTCAGATCCCAAGTGCAAACAGTAGAGACATCACATTTATTTTTTTTTAATCTTAGTTCTAAACAATTTTCATATCTCCTCCCAGTCTTCCTGGAAAAGGCTCAGATTCAGTTTGGTTTAAGCACTGGGCAGAGGTTCAGTAAGAATGCATCCGAAACAGCAGTTTTCCTGAGAAAGGAGAATCATATTCAGAAGTAAAATAAAGTAGAATAAACAGCTGAAGAAACCTAAAGCCTCTTCCTACTCCCACCTCTATGAAATATCAGCAAGTGATTAGATTATATTTCTCCTACTGATTTTCTTTAATATAAGAAAGGGACATAGATAGTTTAACTGCCAGCAGTAATTCAGATTAGTCTGGAAAATACAGTCCTCTACTGGACTCTATTTATTTCTATTTAACCTATTAGATAAATGCTCTGCCAAAGTCTCACACAAAGAAACCTACCAGTTATAACACAGTTTCATTGCTATATGAGGGCAGAATTTCTCCCAGTCTCTTATATATGACCTGCCTTTTTGGTATGCTCCTCACAAAGATGTAACTTATTCCCTTTGTGAAAAAATATTCTTAGGCTTAGTAATTTTTATCCCCTCCTCCTCCAGCCTTGAGACTCTCATCAGGGCAGCTTGGCTGTGATACAGGTGCTGAAAACTAGATAAGATGAGGGAAGGAAAATAATGCAATAGCATGGTGTAGATTGGCAAGAAGGCACTTGCATGAGATAGTTGGGTTATCCCAATATCTTCTCATTTTAGCAGTTCCTGTAACATTTCCAAAATATACTATATATGTTCATTTAGAACAATTAAACTATTTTCACTCAATATGGATAAATAAATACTAAATGTATGGTAGTATTATTTGAAGAGGCAGTAGTGCTTTTGCTAAAATGTGTTTTTCTTACTTCTTTTAGTTTTAAATCCATGACATGGAATAATTTTTAACCGAAGTATACTAAAAGGTACTGTAGGACAAAAACCAAAATGTTTTCTAATGGCACTCCCTAAAGAAAACAGTAATTCAATAAGTGGAAGGCATTATGAAAATATCTGAAATCAAAGACTTGCTATAAACATAGACATAGAACCAGTAAGACAACCCTCTGCAGGGATGAACTGCAAATTAGAGGGGCACAGCACTGAAGGCACTAACCAGAGGAATTCCTTCTGAAATCTAGTGTTGACAGGATATCAGCAGTGCTGACTCTTACAAGAGCAAGCCAGCATATGACTCAATATGTGAGCTGTGACATATATTAGCTAAAATTAAAGAAAACATTAGTCAAAGCGAGGTGATAGATTCTCAGCTGACAACAGGACCAGCAGCAAGAATGTAAATTCACATCTCCAATCAATGAGATCAGTCATGATGCATGTGGCTTGTGCTATTGCATTTAATGTCCAACACCAGTACAATTTGCACCAAAGAAAATAAGAAATAATCCCAGCTATACGTGACTGCATGTCTGCATGGGGGGATATCTTCCTTATTAACATTTCTTTATAGATGATCATCAGAATTGGGGAGCTCACTACAGAATTCTCTACTGTTGTACACAGCTCTAACACAAACTTTTCCACAACTATTCAAAATAAATTATGGTATTCCATCTCACCATCTTTTCTGGAAGGCTTTACCTTATTAGAGTTATAGCATAGAGAAAGAAATAACTTGTACAAGCGCTGGTCAGAAATATAATGAACACAGGTATCATGCAACATTTATATCAGCAATATGTAGTTTTAATTCAAAATTTAATGTGAAAGATTTTTCTTATGCAACTGTAACCACAGATAATCTCAGCTGAAGTTTAACTAGTTGGTACAATGAGACTTCTCCAGTGTTATCAAAGTGAACTGCAGTATGACTGACTCTGGCAGGCACCTTATCCAGTCTAGACCCACTCTGAGCATGGTCAAACTGAGCCAGATGCTCAGTACTGTGTCCAGTTAAGGTTTCGAGGACGGAGACTCCACAATCTTTCTTAGCAGCCTACTCCAGTGTTTGACCACCCTCACAGCACAAAAACCTTTTCTAATATTTAAATGGAATTTTCTGTATCTCAATTTTTTACCATTGCCTCTTGTCCTGTCACCGCGTCACTGAGAAAAGTTCTCTCTTTGCTCTCTCCACTAGGTATTTGTGCACATGGATAAGGTTCCCTTGAGCCTTTCTATGTCTGGGCTAAACAGTGCCTTCTCTCTCAGTCACAGTATAACAGATAATTCAATGACTGTAGCTGTCAGTATCATTTTCAGAAGAAAGTGTGGATATAATGTGTTCTTGTTCTGCAGGAATCACAACTGAATGTTTTGATATACAAAAGCTCTATATGTCTTGTGTATTGCTTTTTACTCCACTAATAACCTTAATTAAGTAATGCATTGGGAGAACCCCATTTTACCTTTCCCTATTTGACATGCAAAGCTATTTCTCTAGTGTTTATATAAAATATTGCAGGAATTCTTCTAAACTTTGCATTATCTATCATGTATATGAAGATATTATCCTGTACAAAAAAAATCAGACTTTTTTTTCATTATATGCATTGTACAGAAAACAGTGAACATTTTTGTCTTTCACATTTCCTTTTAAACTTGAAATCCAGAACTTCTATGTTCCACTCCATTGCAATAATAATGTAAAGGATAATGAACTTATTGACATTAGAAGTAGTTTTCACTTAGCAGGAAAGCAAAATTCTTCAAAACAGGTTACAGCTAAGATCTTCAGTCACCAGTAAGCATATATCTTAAATAGACTAGAATAACTATCTCCAATAGAAATATATTCATAAACTGGTTCCAGAGGTATTGCCCACTTGTGTCAGATACCATTTAAACTGGAGATGAATAAACACTTTCACTGTAGGAAAACTTTGAAAAGCTAAGGCAAGTAAAAAACTCTGAGCATGAACAACAAAGCACTGAAAAACAAAGTAGCACAAAACCCAGTATCACAACATATGGACCATTTATGGCATCAAGTTAGAAAGTGATAAAAATCTTCTCAAAGGATATGGCATATTCACTAAAAAGACTATAGGCTTTTCCAGAAAATGATTAGAAATGTGGATTTAAGAAGAGAGATAAACCAAAGTTGCAGAACACGTGTGTTATTAGTGTCTATACGTATGTGCCTGAAATAGGGAGGAAGATATCGGTTTCAGGCCCATCAATTGGAATCAAATCACAGAATTTTATATTTCAGTTAATGTTTTTGTTAATTATCAGGACGTTAGCACTGACTGTTTTGTACATATCTACAAAGAAAAGTAGTATGTTCCATTAATTATGTTTTCTTTCTAAGTTGTCTCTTAGTTCTGCCTCTTTTACTAAGGCTTTATATAGAAAATCTGATAAAGGGCAATGGATTTTAGCAAAATAATGAGAAAAAAATAGTATATAATGTATTTTATTACAAAATTATGTACAAATAAAATTTTGGTATAAATTCATGTTTACTTAAATTATGTTATAACCCCTCCATTCTCTAAATCTAAATTGCTTTCTATAACAATAGATGTATCATTTAAATAATGTCAAAGTATACAGCACTAGAGAGATATCTCTATGGTTGGTTTTTCTGATGGGTTATTTTTGATTCTCAGTATTATGCTATTCCCATTTAAATTTGTTTTATATCTGTTCTCCAAGATTTGCCCTGAAAAATGTACTTTCTTGTATTTTTTCCAAAATTATTATAAAATCTTTATTTCTGCTCATAAGAAAAAGGTAATACTGTTACTTTCAGCATTTTAGATACAACTCTCTATTGGATATATGACGAAATATCTATATGCCATAAATTGATCTCTAATATCAAGTATTGTTTAAAAATTTAGTATTGAAAAGTAAATTAGTGTTGCTTCTGTATTTCATTAACATATATAACTATGCCATTACTGCCTTAATATTTATTGTATATTATATAATATATTACTCATTCTTAAAGAAAAAATATTCATATATTTCCATAGATAAGTTACTATTAAAAACATTTATCCTTTCTTTCAATTATGATTTTGTTTCCAAGAAGAATAAATAAAAGACAAGCACCATAACTTTTACACTTTCAAAATGTCTAGATTGTTTGTCTCAGACATCAACAGATCTAGTTAAAGTTAAAAATTTGAATTAAATCATTTAATCTGTAGTTATTTACACACTCATCTGCATGTATGTGCAGATACATGTAATAAATATATCAGTCAATTCTAAAGAAATCTGAGAACAAGAAGAAATTATGGTACATGATTTTTTTTGTTCTTTTGCCATAAACGGGATTTCAAAGAGAAAACAGTTGTGCCAAATGCTAAAGCTGCTCAGTGTTAATGGTTAATGGAAGTTTATAATATAAAACACACTTCACGATTTCAGATCAGTTTTCTTCCCTGATGTAATATTAATACTTTCATAAGGATTCCTGATAAGATGCTGAACAACATTTCTAACTTAAATCTACTTCTTTCTCCCACAGTATAATAATGATGTAATTTAGCCCACTTGAGTCAAAGTAAATCAAGCTATTAGTATAGCATACCGTTAAATGTAAGTCTAAAGAATTCTTTGAACTACTTTAGAGATTTTCCACTCTGTAGTGGTTCCATTATTGAAGAAAACAAAATGTTCTGTTCTTCTAGCCCACTTGGAAAAGCATGTAGTGGAAAGCAAAATTAAGGGTCACCTCAAACCTGAGAGATATGCTTTTAAAGGGACGGGTTGAGAGCCACTAATATGAAGGATACAGCATTGCAATGATGGTTTGGTTTTGTACAGTTCTTTTAGCAGGAGTCTTCAATCTCATTCTTTGAACATTGTGCAAACAAATAACAAATTGTGGAGCAGTAAACTGATAAAGAAGAATAGATGCTTAACCAAACATTTGTAAATTGAGTCTGATTGTGGGGCTTCTATAGTAAGAAAAGAAGACAAATAATCATAATATTATATTTTTCTAATATACACCAATATATGTTGTCCTAAGAAAGTTAATAGAGATTATTTGATTTGTAGAATAAGAGTCAGTATGCTTAAGAGCATCATTATGCTAGATGTTATAGAGTCCGAGTTGAGGTATATCTACAGCACTTTACAAGGCTGTACTGATTCAGACTTAATGAGATTTGCAAATGAGTTCTTCTCAGTGTTAATATTGCAAACTACGTTACAGTAACATTTTTCCCTAGTGACTTAGGGTCAAGTAAACAATTCTTATAATTAAGGATGACATGGCAGGAATAGTTTCTCTTTATTTTCTTTTTTCTCAATTAAAATAAATAATGAGAGAAATTAAGTACATGTAGAAAACTGTCTTCTAGTCAGTGAAGGATAGTCCCTAAAGGGAAAGGTTATAGATACAAGAAACACATTAATAAGACCTTCACATTTTAAGGCCATGACAGTACTGGGAGTCCTTCACTGTATGAAGCATTTGTATGGCATTGACAGTACAGGTTTGCTTGTAACAAGCATTAGCACCACATTGTTCTGATTTTGTGTGTGGTTTTACATAGAAACCATGACACTGGACTAATTGTGCTTTTTAGTGTTTTGACTTTGTTTTGACAGGATCTAGTAGTAACAGTAAAACTTTCCTTGCAGAAACTAATCTGTGCATATTTTTTCCCTGCAAAACCCATGTGATTCCAAGGACCCACTCTCAGCATAACAATATATTGAAGTTGTTTTAGAAAAAAATACAAATCTAAGGTTTTAAATAATTTTTTAAAAAGGAACCCTGCAAAGAGTAGCTTACTATCCTGAATCCCGCCCTGATGTAAAAATATCTCCTTCAGCACAGCCATCTTAGAGTCATTCAGGCTGGCTTTAAGGACTTTGCGCCTTAGGTAATACACAAAATGTACAATGAGGTGAGCTCTGTCCCCATTGAGAGGAGTGAGCTCCCAGGTGAGGTGTCTACGGAGGCCTTCAGATGCAGGCACTTCTCCCAGATGGATAGCATTTCTACAATATAAATAGCATTTGTGGGAAGAGATATTTAGTTTTAAAGCTAAATCAAAGGTAGTTTGAGTGTCTGACAAAAATATCCTTATGAAGGTCTCGACTCCACAGATTCAGGTCAGGTAAGGGGTTTCTGACATCTTTTATTACTCCTATTTATCCCCATTTATTATATGGCAAAGCTTTGTACTTAAATACAAGACCACAGTTTTCACTCCAGAGAAGAGAGATCTAGAAAGTAAATGCTTTTGTTTCAGTATTTATATCTCTATCAAATTTAATCCAATGCTTGCAGGGGCCTTTGTACTGTGAAGCACAGTTCTTCAGCTGTGCTCTCCTGCAAAAAGACTCTGCTTCATACTCAATATCTACATGTTAGGATCCATATTAGCCCGTGACACTAGAATGTTTGTATCTGCATAAATCTTCTCAAATACATTCCTGCTTCTGATTTTATCATGCAAAAACCTGGTATTCTAACTTGAAGATAAAACGCCTTAGTCACTTTTCCAAAATAATGGTATATATTATCTCAATTACTTTAACTCCTCATTGCCAAAAATTTCACTTGCTTTTGCGTTTTTGTCACTTTTTTTTGTATAAATGATGACAGATCTCACATCTCCTTAATTATTTCAGTATATTCTATCCATGTGGCTCTCATTTAATTGTGTTAGTTTAGCAAATGAATAGTACACATGGTGCCATTCTGCCGCATCTAAACAGCAGTTATTCTGTTCAGTATGCAACCAAATACTGCTGACGCAGTTATTTCTACTTAGATCACTCCAGAACTATCTAGGTTTCCAGATATTACAACAGACTGTAGTTAATAGTCAATAATAAACTCTCGAATGTCTTTCAATAACAAGTTTTCAGCAGCACTATTGATTTTTGCCAATATGCTTGAGATTTTAACCCCAATGTCACAAAAAACAAGTGGTTAATTTCCTTTCTCTTCTGGAGGAAACATAAGCTACTAGTACTAGCAGAAGTTAGTTTTTCATTCATACTGTGCCAAATAAAAAATTGGATTTCTAACACTCCAATTTCTTAATGATTTCTCAGAAATGTTTAAATGCACTTAAATCTATGTGTATCATCTAACTCTAGTCATTCATCCTAGTATTCAAGCTACTTTGACAGTAGATTTTTTTATCTGAAGTGTTTAAAGAAACACAGTAAGGACTTTTTGTTAAGACAGCCCACGCATTTGCTGTTGACATGTTATACTTGAGTTTGTACCTCAGCTACATGTGCTATGTGCTAGATCTGCAATGATCTGGTGAAAAAGACATCTTTTCTAATTTCTGACCTAGAAGAAAATATTAAAATACTAGAAGTTCATGGCCATCTGGACATTTCATTATCACATTATAGTAACTACACAGAAAAAGTAAAAGCCAGCTAGATTTTTAATTGCTGTAAATCAGAACCGTTCCACTGATTTCATTAAAGTGACACCCCACTGTGGGCCAAAACAAACTACTCATTATCTAAAGAATTTTTCTATCTCAAGTGCATTTTCTTTGGGGATTGATCCCATCGAGTCAGAACAAACTCACCACTCCAAATAAATTGGAGGTTCTTTTTTCCAGGAACAACATGTGACAGGATAAAGATTCACATGCTGTACAAAACATACAGAGTTTTCATTCCTGATTTTTTAATTCCTGAAAAGATAATGCTTGTGTCCCATACTATATTGCACCTTTTTTTCAGGAGCTGTGAAAGTAAAACAGACAGTCCTTCTGTACAGTTAGAAAACTATATCTTGAAACCTGGCTTAATTTCACCTAAATTAATCATTGTATGGAGGTTCTCTTTGGTGATTAAGATCCTAACTTAGGCAGTTCAGGTCAGTTCTGAAAGGTACATGGGACCGATTCATTTTTAAGAGACAGAAATCTAAAATAGCCTCTTTTCTGGAAAAAGGGTTTAGTCAAAACCTCAGAAACTCAGCAATAAAAGGCAATTCAATTGCCTCTATGGCTAGAGATAATATAAAAAAACAAATGATGAAAAGTGGTGAATATTAGATGAATAAAAAATTGTAATCAGGAGTCAGAACAAGTGGAAGACACAGTTGTTCACATGTACCTACTTCGTCTGTGGAACTCCATGCCATGAGATGTACAAGATGCTAAAAGTATAAATGGTTCACAAAGATACTAGATGTAATCATGAGAATGTTCATGGAGTGTTATGAAATGTGGATGAAATGTTGCAATCTTTGGCTCACAATTTCCCTAAATCACAGATTGCCAACAGCTGGGAGGATACGTCATAGGGATTATCACTTTATACTCACTTGATTTTTGTTGCTTTTCCTGAAACATCAGCTACTGGCAATGTCAGAGAGAGCATCTTTGTCTAGAAGAACCTTGAGTCTGATCTGCCATAACAATGCTTATAAGAGCACAAATAGGACTTGATGTTCAAAGGTTATACTTTATTGCACCTGGGACATCCCATAAAACACAGTAAAACATCATTCACTATTGCAAGATACCTAAAGAGTAAAGCAACAGGAGTTCAGACTAAGAGTCTTATTCTGTGAGTTATTTTCCTTTTATCGATTCTAGTTAAATCATTAATACTCCTTCTAAAGTAGAAATACTTGCAATATTATATTGCATAAAGTTTGTCTTCATGTTGTATTTGTATTGTCACTATTGATTTATGTGGTTTTAATATATCATTTTTAAATTTATTAGAATATTCATTAAGTCTTGAATTGTGTCCTTTGAGTGTTTTTAAATCCAATTTAAATAATTTAGTAGTTTCATCTATCATTAAATAACATTTACTTTAGGAATTGTCTTTTGTATTTTAGGTGGAAAAAAATACAACTCAATACTTTAGAGAACTTAAAGGTAACTTTTTTTTTAAAATCATAAATTCCAAAATTAATTACTTTGTCCGAGAATAAAATCCTGTGCCCCAAAAAGGCACTTGCTTTTATTTCTGTAGGTTCAGGCTTTCAGCATATTCCCATTCAAGAAAATGAAACACTTTATTGCTCCATAATGCAGCACGTACTTTCCCAGTGAAATGGACTCATGATGTTAAAAATCTCCCTTAAGTACCTCTCCACAGGGTACCAAATGTGCTCACACACACACCCCTAGTGGACAGTATACTCAGTACTTCTGGATATAAATAAAACTAACAAAAAAACAAATGCAAAAGAAAATAAGAAAAATAAAAGTGAGATGGACAGTCAAGATGTTAATGTCTAGGATTCCTGTAAATGGTGTCAATTCACACATAAGAATAGAACAAAATCAGCTATAGGTTACTTTAAGGAAAGATACATCACTGAATTTGACAGTCAGATTTCCACACTACATCTTAAGCTATGCTACCCCTAGGAAAAAGGAACAGAAAAACTGGTTTACCTCTATTTAGTAGTCTACACATTACTGCTAGAATTGTTACTTTTTAAGCACGTGCAATGGAAAATTTTCTTTTATTTCAACAGATCTCAGGATCCTTTTCCCATTTGGCCTAAATTATAATGTTTAGTCAATACTGTTATCTTTTATTAATCTTTTTGTTGTTGTTGTTTGTTCTTAATTCTGCTTGGTCTAATCCCAAGCCCCAAAGCATGAGTACTGTTAATTAATCTCTACATAGTATTTTGGGAAAAGTAACAGCTGTGCTTTTGCTCATCTGCCCTACAGAGAACCAAAAGATGCCTCACCCTCAACATATTCATTACACTAGCAGAAACCATGAACATCTCTCCAAGCTGCAGGAACATCAAACTTCATATTGTATAAACATTTCTTTCACACTTTAAGTGTCTTGGAAGTAGGAGAGCAGGGGTGATTAAATACCACATTGTTTTATAACCTCTGAAATAGGCAATATCATGGATGAGAAAATAGCTTGAATGAGAAAAGTGATACAGCCAAGGACGTTACTATGCCTGAATGTGTCAGCTGTAGGAGTTGTTTAGTTGCTATCAATTAGCTGTTCTCTTATTACTCTACATAGATGTTGGTAACAATTTACCGGTCCATTATCTGAGCATCATTTCTGCTTTGCTTTTCTTATCCTTGGAGTTACCATGGCTGTTAGTTTTCCATTAAAGGTTGCCACAAAACCACTAATGTGCCCATCTGTAGAAAAAAAAAAAAAAACAGGCTGAAGCACAGGTACCAACAAGAAAGGCTGTATCCAAATACCATCTTCACTGGCAAAGTTAGTAATTTTCTCTAGTTCAATATGCATGTGAGACTTCGGCCCTCAAAAGCAACGGAATGGAGAAAATGTAGAGACCCCACACCTACTTAAACACAATGTCACCAACTCCATCACCTTCTAGTTGTCTACATTTAAGTTTACTTAGGCCTTTAATTTTAAAACATTTCCCTTTCATTTGTTTCCCATCCTGATCCTGTTATTTTGGGAAGCAGTATCATATTAAAACATCTGGGATTCATGAAATGTGTTGTTTTTACACAGATTTGATTTGATCAATCCCACATGCTCGACAATTGAAGTTACATATAAAGTGTTCATAAGTTTTGGCCAAAATCAGATTCAGCTTCCCATACCTTAAAAGTGAAGTTCTTTAAATAGATACAAGTTTGATTTAAGTCATTTATTAAAACAAAGCAAAACAAAACAAAAAAATAAAACCAAAAGGAAAGAAAGGAAAAAGTGAAAATAAACCTCATTTTATTTCAAGTACAACCGAGTTACACAAGTTAGATTAGTTTACGTCATTTTAGACTGGATGTTCAAAGTTTATCAGTCATTAAACTGATTAAATTAAACATGAGCCAGTAATGTGCCCTCGTGGCCAAGAAGGTGAATGGCATCCTGGGATGCATCAGGAAGAGTGTGGCCAGCAGGTCAAGGGAGGTTCTTCTTCTCCTCTACTCTGCCCTGGTGAGGCTTCATCTGGAGTCCTGCGTCCAGTTCTGGGCAAAGTGCTGGAGAGAGTCCAGCGCAGGGCCACCAAGATGATCAGGGAATGGAACATCTTTCATACGAGGAAAGGTTGTGGGAACTGGGGCTGTTTAGTCTGGAGAAGAGGAGATCTTATTAATATTTATATCTAAATGGTGGGTGTCAGGAGGTTGGGACATCCCTGTTTTCTATTGTAGCTAGCAACAGGACAAAGGGTAATGGGATGAAGCTGGAGCACAAAAAGTTCCACTTAAATATAAGAAAAAACTATTTCACTGTGAGGGTGAGGGAGCAGTGGCACAGGCTGCCCAGAGGGGTTGTGATGTCTCCTTCCTTGGAGGTCTTCAAGACCTGCCTGGACATGTTCCTGTGCAACCTGATCTAGGTGACCCTGCTTCTGCAGGGGGATTGGACTAGATGATCTCTAAAGGTGTCTTCCAATCCCTACAATTCTATGATTCTATGATTAAATGTGTCCAAGACTTCTTATCAAAAGCTTCCTCATTCAGTTACTTCAATTTTGAGCCTCCAGGGTAGCTGACTCAAACTAAACTCCTTTAAGGAGATTCAGACCAATGCCGTCCAGCTTTTCCTTAGAAGTAAGGATGGGAAAGGAAGAAATATTAGCTTGTCCATGAGAAAAATACTCTAGAGAACTGTTGTTAGAAAGTCATCAAATGCAGTAAAATAAGACGTTGAAGTTAGGTGGAGGAAAAAGGAAATACAAGGGACCCTCATGTCTGAGAAGGGCTTTTTTGCTCTTGCTGTGAAGTTTTAGTCTGATTTTAAAATACTCAGTTACTGTTGCTTAAGGCATATTTTTAAGCTTCTCTTTTTCATATGCATGTTTGGCATTGCACAAGTGATGTCAATGCAACATGTCCACTGATGATGATGAACACAGGATTGTAGAAGAAATGTTCCAATTTCCTGAGGTTTCAGTAGTTATTTGATTGAGTTTTGTTTACTCTTGGAATAAAAATACCATTTATATAAATGCAGAGCGATTACATGACCTTCACATGGCTTAGTTACAATAACTTGGGCTAGACAATTGAATTAAGTGCCAACTGTTGGTTGGAGGTCCTAGAGCTTCATCATCAATTCTGAGACTGCCATTTATTTATAGGCACAGTCACATAATGTGTAACTGGTATAATTTCTACTTCTCTGCTCTAAAAGCAGAATCTGTTCATTAAAGAAATTCTAATCTGAAAAAATACTGAAAGAAAAATATAATTAGCTAACTTAGCCAAAGGAGGTTTTTTTCCTTCCCAAAATTGTTTTAAAAGGCATTATCTAGTGAGTTTCCAAGGCCAGAATTAATCCATTAATCCAAAGGTAATTATAATTTTCTAATATCAGTGTCTCATTAAGCCTGTCACTGATTCAATAGCCTTCATCACAATTTTCGTGACTGGGAAAACAATCAGGATGAAAAAAAGGGATTCTTTCTGTGGGAATTCAGGTGAATAATTTGTTTTGGTTTATTTGGTTTGGTTTGGTGACAACACTATTGCCTCCTCTTTAGACTTGGTTCATACCCTGCCTGGCCACAGTTGAATATGTCATTCATATTGGTGATTAACATTTTGGGGGCAAATAATGTTCCTATGATGGGAAAAGGTGGACTATATTTTCAGACTTTCAGATTCCCAGTACATCAAAGACACCTAAAAACACTTCTTGTGCGGAAAAGCTATGAACTTCTTTTTCAAGGTGCTCACTCCCAAAATTGAGCATGGAAGCTACAGGGAAATCGGTTATTGAAGTCAGACAAGGCAGATTTCCACATGACAGTAGGTTTTAATCAAAAGCAAGATATTTTCTGGGCAAACAAAAATACAATGTTAAAGCCAGTTTGTAATTATTGATTCCAGAATAATTTAGGTTTGTAAAAAATATAAAATATATAGACTTTTGCTTATAACAACATTGAAAACCAGGGAGAAATGATCTCAGCTAAAGAGATGAATCAGATATGGAAATGATAAAAAAAAAGAGAAAATTTAAAGATTAATAGCAAAGGCTCTGGGGATGTGAAACACATAAGTAATAAAAAGCACAATAAGGGGAAACCTTGAAGATGGTCATCTCTATAGCACATTTTACAACATAAAATCTTACCATTTGAATACTGACAAATACGGTGTAGAATGCAGAGAGGAGAAAGAGATGAAATATAGTAGGAAGAAAGAAGAAATAGATATTGTTTCGAGTTCCCAAGTCCAGACCTCGTTTCTTTTAGTCTGATTGCATTGATTAACTAGACTTGAATAAGAAAACAAAGCCCTAAGCAAATAATCTATTTAGTTCATGAAGAGTTGCACCTGGGTCATCTATGTGCTCTATTAAGCTCAATAAACCTTAGCTGCAAAATTCTCCTCTTTAGTGTAAGAAGGCTAAGAAGGAAACATCTGAAAAAAATGAATATGTGACGTCATCTACATTGAGAAAATGAAACTTTTTTGCTCTCTAATGAGCCATTTAAATATGAAAAACTTTATCATAGGGATTTGTGCAAGTAAGGAACTTAACAAAATTTTAATTTTTTTTCATATACAATATAACTCTTTGGTGGCTAATTGACATGGCTAGAGATTTATATGCAACAAGACTAGAGGACGTTATATACAGCATGCAACTCCTTCCCTACTGATGACCTCTGGAACCTTTCTCTTAAGCAGCTAATACTTTACTTTCTTGGAGAGAGGATAATGGGTAACTGGTCTGCTTAAGTCTGACAATTCCTAGGTTACCTATATACTCTAATGCAAACATCTTTTGAACTCTGCTTCCTAAAATGTATCAGACCATAAAGATTCAGCAATCAGATAAAGCTGGCAGCCACATTTCTTCAGGCTTCATACATCAAAGACAGGGAACAACATTTTGAGTTATTTTAATGTCTGCTGAATAGAATATTTTGAATCTCAAGTTGAAAATAAATGTTTTGTGTCACAAGTCTGGATATAATCTGTCCTAAGCCTTTTTGGCTGTCACTAAGACCCTTTTTCACAGAAGGATGGATATAAAATAAATAAGACATTCCAGCATGAAAAACAATTATCAAGAGTCTGTTTCTGCTTCCATTTGCACTTATAGGAATTCATGTTTTATCTCAGCGAGTTCTTTTTAATCCAAGCACAGTCACTGACAGGCAGAAGGAGCTGCATCTCCTTCCTATCACAAACTAAGTTCCCAAGGCCCAGCTTGCTTTTTTCATCTACCTATGAGCATAAAGTCCAAAGACAACAATCATGGAACACATTTTACTTAAATTTAGCTGTCTCTGAGCAAAAATTTTCTTGCAGTTTGCCAGTACCATTTTTTTTAGAATGTGGAGAAACGTAATATGTCATAGTTTAGGCTCACTTTTTTTTCAGATGGAACAAATCAATCTGTGACGATATCTAAGATGGAAGAATCACAAAATGAGCATTTAAATGTCAAAATTAGTATGCTGCCAAGGTCATTCTCATCATACTCTGCCAGTTTCTCAATCAGGAGTTTCCAATGTCAACAGTAAAAAATCGTGTCACTGCAGAATGCAGAAAAGGGGGAAAACAGAGGAATGAAAATGAGCAACATATGCTGCAACTGATCAAACTTTGGAGTTGGATTTAACTTCAGTGTGAGCCTTATTTGGAGCAGCAGGTTGACTGAGATGGCTTCCAGAGGATTCCTCTCGTTTGAGTCATTCTGTACTTCTACAATATCACTGTTCAGGTTTACAAATTGTGAGGATTAAAGGGCTGGACTATAACTTAAATTTTCCATTTAAACACAAACTGTGTCAGACTACACTATCAAGTATATAGAAATTAATTTCAACAGTAATTTCAACCGCAATAGAAACATTGCAGTCATAAATTTTTTATTAAAGCTACCAGTGAAACACATCAAGGATGGTTTTCTGGGGCTATATGATCACCAGAACTCTACATGCTGTAAAAAAGAAATAATTAAAATAAAACTGAAACACATGGAAATAAACTAAAGGAACACATGTCAATAAAAAGACAAAAATTTCAAAGAAATGTTAAAAATTACATTTAAATTCACATACTTGCACTCACATGAAAATGTTTTACTGTAAACAATGGATATTGCTTTCTCTTTCCAAAATATAAAAACCCATTCTGCAAAGAAGAAGGGATCAATCATGCAAGACTTTAATTGTAGTTGATCTCAAGTGGAAAGATCCTGATAAAATACACCTCAAAACATGCACACAAGACTTCTGAGAAAGTAGTTCACTGACAAACGCTCACTGTGTTAGCTACATTAAGTAGTACTCATAAAAGAAGTTAATTTTCTGAAGCTTGAAAGTCTGATAGTATGATGCAATGCAATAACTGCTAGTAGAAGCAGAAAAGATCCCATCTCTTGTGAGTTACAGCGACTGACACAGAAAAGAGAAACATATTTCCTCTTCCTTCACCTGTCTGCAATTATTAAGCAAGTGGTAGAATTGATGTAATACTGCATTTAGTCATCTAGAAGTTTCATGCCCAGTCACAGCGATAGGATAGGGACTTTTTGCCCAATCGAAGGAGAAAACTGGTATGTTTAGATACATAGATTACGTACTGGTGACTATTTCCTGTCTCAGTTGCCTTAGTTAAGTGTCTAAAGCTGGCTGGGATGAATCTGGGGAAAGGAAGCTGTATTTGAACACAAGAAAATGCACATACTTGTAAGAACACAAACTCATAATTACCATGCTTGCTGCAGATCAAATTGGAATTATTCTCCCAAGTTTTCAGTTCAATCATACTATTTGAATTCTGGAATCTTACATCCCACTCCTTCCTTTTCTTATAGTTACAGGATACATATGTTATTGCAGATATACCACTGTGCAGACACTTAAAAAATCTAGGTCCTGGTATACCTCTATTTAAGCCTAAAAGACTTATGCATGTCTTCACTATCTTTAGCCACTCAAACACTCAAAGATTAATCATCTGTGTGTATAAAGCCAGGATATTGTAGTCATCCTAAGAAAACAGTAATTTTGTGAAATTATTCAAAATTTCAGTTAAAAAAAATTATGCATTAGAGTATAATGGATGGAATGCATCATTCCCTTGGTTACATGGAAATACTGTCCTGAAACACAAATAAAGTTGCTTTTTCTGTTACATTTCTTTCTAAAATTTACAATAATACATCCTTTCAGAAAGATGACCTTTATTTTTAAAGCTGAGATTATTGTAGGTGAGACAATTACAGCTCATTTTTACCATATGGCTTTAGTATTTTAGTGTTTTAGTGTTCAGTGGTTTTGTGGTTTACTTTAGTCCTCTTTACTTTAGTCTTACTTATTTACTGTTTTAATTAAATGATTTGAAATCACTCAGTCATCAAGTGACTGAAATTGAGGTTAATAGCTTCATATGGAGAAATGAGTTTATCTCTGTTATTATCCTGAAGATTAACAAATTGCTAAGGAAACAAAATTGTTTAATATTTTCTCACACCACCTTTCCTTTTTTCACAGGAATAACGTTGATAATTTTACTGTCTTTCTATATACGTGATTGCTGCACTTCATGGGTCTCTTCTAACTCCATTTGTGTTGGAGATGGAGATAATTGCATTTTTTTCTGTCTGTAATTCTAGCATCTGGTGAGGAAAATTTGGCCCTGTTGCATTGCTTCCTGGATGCTTCAGAAATCTTCTATAAGAAGGGAAGGGGTGGAGTATCTGAGGCATGAATTGGCAACCGGCTACCTAGGGATATTTCAGTGAGGGACTCCTTGGCTCTGGTCTGGATGTGGGCACCCTAGAAGCATCTCTTCAAATACAAAGGGTGAAACTTTCACTTAAGAGGAGCTTCAGTATGGTCAGCAAGGTTGTCTGAAATTGCATCAGATCATGGCAGAAAACCAAAATAGGCTTGTGAATCTCGCATTGAAACTAAGTCGGTAGGAAGGGCTGGGAAGAGAAATAAATCATGATTGCTTTAGGTGAGTCATGATTTCTGGGAAGGGAGGATGAACAAGTCTCCTTTCAATGTGTGCAGCATACACTGTGCTTTGAGGTAACTGGCAGCATTCATGGTGAAAGGAAAAAGTAAATTATGATACAGTCCAATGAATTCATTATCTGCTTTTCATGCCACAGCCATATCTTGTCACTCGCCAGGATGCTGACTTTCGGCAATGCTTGATTTCTCATGCTTCAGGCTCAGGTGAGATCAAATGGCTTTAGTTCTCCCTGGGCCATTCAGGGAGGGAGGAGGTAAAAACACTGGGATCAGGACTCTGAGCCTGGGAGGAGGGAAGGAGTGGGGAGAAGGTGACCTTAAAGGGCTGATTGGACTCTTCATCATTGTACCACTCTGTGTTGTTTTATTTCCTTGGGGAAGAAAACAGAAAATAATTTAATGCAATACCAACTAAAGCATAACCGTGGGGGTTTCAGTCAGTCTCTTCCCGATAGCTTCTACCATTTGTCTCTCCTCAGGGCAGGTGAGCTCCTCATCAGTCCTCCCTGCAAGTCTGTGGGGTATCTCACACACACAGCAGCCCTGCATGGGCTGCTCTGACGTGCATTTATCCCAAAAGCTGCAGCTCCTTTCTGCCTCTCATGTGGGTCTGCTCTGCGGCCTGCAGGCTCTCCAGCATGGCCTGCACCGTGGCCACCTGCTCATACAGTCCCTCGCCCATCCGGGCTTACTCACACGGAGCTGCTGGTGGCTCTCAGTCCTGCCATTGGCCCTCCATGGGTTGCAGGGGTACACCCTGCATTCTCACCACGGCTTGCAGTGAGGTCTGTGGTATGGTGCTCCTCCTTCCTTCCTCCTTCTCTGACTGTGGGGTCCGCGTGTTCTCCTCTATCTTGCATCACTCTTAGACCTCCTGCAAGCACTTCAAATTCCCGTCCCTAAATAGTGATCTCAGAGGTGTCGGATTGGCCCAGCTGGGCTGGAGATGAGTCTGAATCCAGGAGCCGGGGGAGAGTCCAAAAACTCTTTACTGGGTTTTCACTGCAACCCACTCCCCCTATTACCAAGCAAAAACAGCTCCTTGCTAAACCATGACACAGGATCTTGCTCATCCTCAGCCTACTAGTGAAGGTGAGGGGATAAATGTTGGAGACCACCTTGATATGGACTAATCAGTAGCCAAAACACTAAAATGCTATCAAGCACATTTCTAGGTACCAACAGAAAGCACAACACCATGAGATCTGCTATGAAAAATTACAGCTATCTTAGTCAGACCCAATACAATATGATCGCAACTTCTAAAACCCTTTGGGCAACGGATACTTTCATGGTCACACTGTGTATCCTCATTGGTAACACTGAACAATATGTCATGTCTACACCTCTATACATGTGTCCTGTACCATAGAATGATATTCCCGCGCAGCAGGAAGTAGAATCATGGAATCATAGAATGGTAGGGGTTGGAAGGGACCTTTAGAGATCATCTAGTCCAACCCCCCTGCAGAAGCAGGTCCATCTAGATCAGGTCACTCAGGAATGTGTCCAGGTGGGTCTTGAAGACCTCCAAGGAAAGAGATTTCACACCTTCCCTGGGCAGCTGGTGCCAGTGCTCGTTAACCTTCACAGTAAAATAGTTTTTCCTTATGTTTCAATGGAACTTTTTGCATACCAGCTTCATCTCATCGCTCCTTGTCCTGTTGCTAGATAGAATAGAAAAAACAGATCTTCCAACCTCCTGACATCAATCATTTATATACTTATATATATTAATGAGAGCCCCCTCAGTCTCCTCTTCTCTAGACTAAACAGCCCCAGTTCCACAGCCTTTCCTCATAAGGAAGATGCTCCAGTCCCCTGATCATCTTACTGGCTCCACACTGACTCTCTCCAGAAGTTCCCTGTCCCTCTTGAGCTGGGGAGCCCAGACCTGGACACAAGACTTCTGATGAGGCCTCACCAGGGCAGAGTAGAGGGAGAGCAGAACCTCCATCAACCTGCTGGCTACACTCGATGCATCTCAGAATGCCATTGGCCTTCTTGGCCATGAGGGCACATTGCTGGCTCATGGTTAGTTTACTATCAACCAGGACTCCCAGGTCTCTCTCTGCAGAGCTGCTCTCCAGTTATGCCCTTGTAGAAGGCTATAAGGTTGGTCAGACAGGGTTTCCCCTTGGTGAAGCCACATTGACTCCCCCTATAACAGTCTTTTCCTTCATATGTTTAGTGACAACATTCAGGATGAGTTGTTCCATCACCTTTCCAGGGATGTAGGTGAGGCTGACTGGGCTGTAGTTTCCTAGGTCATCCTTCCTGGCCTTTTTGAAGACTGGAGTGACATTGGCCTTTCTCCAGTCCTCAGGCACCTCGCCTGTCTTCCACAAATGTTCAAAAATGCTGGAGAGCAGCTAAGCAATCACACCAGCCAGGTCCCTCAGCACTCTTGGATGCATCCTACCAGGAACCATGGAAAATAATTAATCAATAGTCCTGAAATACAAAGTAATTATGATATGGAATTCAAGTAGAAAAAAAGAATTGTCTTCAATATTTCCTTTCAAAGCAGATTATATTTTTATACTGACTGATAAAGTATCTTGGCTTGACTGTTAGTTTGCATCTTTTTACATTATCTGGATGAAATTAACGACAAAGTTCAACATTCTAATGAATTTTATCTCTAGAAATTCAGTGTAAAAAATGCATTTTAGCATGATTTATCCAGTAAATGAATGTTTTCTATAACTCCCTCTTCTTAAATTATTTGTGATCTAAGGGAGATGATCCAGGTAGAGGAAAAGCACAATCATGAAACAGCAAAGAGTATCTCCTGCTGGATTAACTACACCTGTGACAGAGATCAAGAGGAGCTGACAAGGGAAAGCTAAGCAGCCCCAAATCATAAGCCTAGGACTTCTTTTCGAGAAAGAAGTAGGTTTTAAAGCTGAGCTGAATACAATCACCATATTTAGGAAATGTAAAGAAATTCAACTGTATACTGTATGTCTGAGTGAAGCAACAAAGTAGTTAGAGTGGGTTTTATATAATTTTTTAAGTTATTCATGGAGGGTTTTTTAAAGAAAAATATAATCCAACAATATTTCCCATTTATGATAAAATGTCTCTTGGTGACTATGTCTCCATTCACTATGTAATATTACTATGTAATAGTGAATTACAGATATATTCAGGAACACTGCATTTCAGCAAAGAACCACGGCATCTATAGCCCTATAAACATTTAATTAATTACACCAAGTAAAACAACTCTGTAAGAAAGACTGACAGCATCTCAATCCAGAACAGCCTGTAATCTCATGGCTAAACTATACAACCGGAACAACAAGATTTATTCTGCCCTGGTCAGGCCTCATCTAGAGTCCTGTGTCCAGTTCTGGGCTCCTCAGCTCAAGAGGGACAGGGAAGTGCTGGAGAGAGTCCAGCACAGGGCCACCAAGATGATCAGGGGACTGGAATATCTTTCATATGAGGAATGGCTGCAGGAACTGGGGCTGTTTAGTCTGGAGAAGAGGAGATTGAGGGGTGATCTTATTAACATTTATAAATATCTAAAGAGTGGAGGTTGGGACATCGCTTTTTTTCTACAATAGCTAACAACAGGACAAGGGGTAATGGGATGTAGCTGGAACACAAAAAGTTCCACTTAAATATAAGAAAAAACTATTTCACTGTGAGGGTGAGGGAGCCCTGGCACAGGCTGCCCAGAGGGGTTGTGGAGGCTCCTTCCTTGGAGGTCTTCAAGACCCGCCTGGATATGTTCCTATGCGACCTGATATAGATGACACTGCTTCTGCAAGTGGATTGGACTAGATGATCTCTAAAGGTCTCTTCCAATCCCTACCATTCTATGATTCTATGATTCTATTTGGGATTTTTCATCATCATAGCATAAAGCTGCATCTGTCCTCCTAACTTCCTAAAAAAAATTTCCACTTGTTTTTGAAAACCTCTTCATCATTTTGGGGTTTGCTCCTTCAGATACCTCAGATTATGCACTGCTGTATGCCTAGCAGGAATTGAGTGATCTAGGAAGCAGAGCAGATTGGTTCAATGAGAAACCAATGGAATTTGTAAGCTAAGTATCTAAAACATTGTTAAAAGTTAGTGTTAATTGGTTTGCTTCAAACCACTTGAAATATTTACATTAATTTCAAGAATTATACATGAGAACTTTATTGTTAACCACATTTATTATGTTATTTTGCAGATCCTGGCCAAAGAAAAACAGTTTTAAGAGTCAAGAACCTGTCAAGCAGCAGCTTTATTGACCATGCCTTCAAAAGTAGTGAGAGCATTAAACATAATATTTTACTGGGAAAGGCTGGAAATACCAAATATTTTTGGCCAGATACAGTAAATCATTTTCCTCTTTGGTATGGCAAATAGAGGGACTGCTATCAAAATAGATCATCCCTCAGGCTAGTATATTCTGCTTTTTAAAAAAACATATCCTTCTTCCTCAGGATGCATTTGAGAGTATATGAAAGGCAAACACAGATGAATCAGATTAATAGTATTGGACTATGTCAGCTTGAGATCGTGTAAAGATCAGCGCTTGCCAATAGACGGCCACAGTCAGAGTGAGAACATAAGGCTCACATTACCCTCATCTTCCCCTGAGCAGATACAAATCTCTGACGTGTCAAGTATATGTTCAGTGCTGCTTAATCATGGGAAGAGCAGTTGCACCATCAATCTCATGACTGACATCAGTACTGCACAAGCCAGGAAAAAAGTCTTTATCTGCTTAGAAGAGCACCTCATGCACTTCACTTTAAAACTATATCTGGGTCTGTCCTCCTTGTTAAATATCTCCATGGCTTCTTGAAAGCCTCATTTTCTGTCCACCAGCTGAGGCTGATTTCAGTCAAGTTTTTCTATAAAGGTTATAACAATGTCAATAGATTAAAGGGTTGCAGAGAAACATTTGTTCTCAAGTCTGTCACCTAGTTTTTCTGTATTATTTCTTCTGACATTTAATATTTTAAACAACAAAACAAACATCAAAACGTAAATTAAAGTCATGCCACATGAATATCAATCTTACTTAGTCATCTATACTGTATGACACATGCTTAGATATAATAATAAATACACAGATACCAGAGAGGAAAAAAGACAGGTTGACCTGGATAAATCACCAGTGAAATCTTAAATGGTCCTACTGACAGGTTTTAGCCATTAACTGGCAAAAATACAGGCTTTTGAGCAATCAGATATTTGTAGAAATATGCAAATATGTCAATCACACTTTAAACTGATTTATCTTTTTTTTAATTTTTTTAAGAATTTTGCCTTTTATAACTAAAACCAAATATATATTCTTATTTTTTTATTTCATTACTATTTTTTGAAATTAAAAGAAAATCTGAACATATGTGGCATTTTAGTTTTCGTGCACTAAAATATATTTATTTTTAAAAAAATGTTTTTCAAGATGTTTCAGTAATCATTTCAATGTTCACAATTCTCTTCCAAGACATACAAAACATCAGCTTTACACACAAACATTTCAGTTAGTCATAAAAAGCCATCTCTTATCATTAAAAAAATAAACTAGAAAAGAAAACATGAAAGTTAACAATTCTGCAACTATTTTGGTTTAGTAATGTGTGAAACAGACTTCTTAAATACAGCACACATATTAAAGCTATAGATCAATATTAGTTGCTAGTCTTGATTGTAAGTGAACTGAAAATGCAATTCTAATTTGCTCTTTTCCAAGGAAACAATAATTTATTTATGCATTTCTATTTCAAATTACTCCTTTCAATACTCACCAGTGATTTGATTTCAGAAAATAAAGGATTTATTTATGTAGTATCTGTCTTCAAATCTTAACAAAACCTAAAACCAATCCTGATATTAAAGATCTGGATTTGACAGCTAGGTTTTCTGTCTAGCCTACTATTGAAACAATTCCCACAGTGTCAGTTACAAGGCCAAAATTATTGTCCTTGATGGGGCGTCTTTCAATAAGAAAATGTGCATTCAGTTTTGGCTCTGAATATCAATCCTCCATATATTATAATGCAGCTCTGAAACCAAAGTTACTGAATATATTCTGGTATGACAGGGAAGAAATAAGGATACCAACACCTCAACTACTCTATTTTTCTGGAAGTCTTCCACAAGTTCTCATGTTGATTGGGACCCAGAGCTTCTGGAGACAGGCCTTAAATCCTTTCCACTAGGTCACTCAATACATCTCAGAAGGTGAAAGAAGCACGATTCCCTTATTTCGTGCAGCTAGAAACTCAACAGAAACAGCAGAGAAGAACAGAGAGATCAAGACACAACAGTAATTACTCTGATAACTGACTTGGTTGAGTACAGAGCAGAAACACGCGTGTTATGATTTATGTCACCTACCTATGGTCTAATAGAGGTTTACATTTGCTAGAAAGCACCCAGTCTGGTGAGTCCACGGGCTTAATGTTAGGGAAGAATCTTGGTGTTCAGGGGATAATGTCATCAGCAGAGAAAGCTTGACCACTCCCGTACAGAGTTCAGCACTCTGAACCATCATGAGCAAGAGGCCAGCAGAGAAGCAGTTTGGTGACAGCTTGAAGTCTGAACTTGTCAGCTTTTAAACTTTAAAACTGCAGGCTGGTGATTTACAGTGAGCATAATGATAACATAAAAATGTTTTCAAGGACATTCTTGGTTTGAAGAAAACAAATCTGAGACCTTCAGTCATCGAAGCTCTTCCTTTACCGACCCAAGTGTAACATTAGGGTTGATAACAATCTTTAACAAACAAGACTACAAGTTCAGTTATAAAACAGTCTTCTGTATGATCACATCAGTACAGATGAAAGACCAGAAGCTCAGATTAGATTCTATTCTATTTGTAGATTTTAAGCCTAGAACATCAAACAATTAAAAAGTCATTTTAAAGGCAAATACCTCTACAAAAAAAGATACAGTTACCTCTTAGATATATGTGAAAAAAAAAAGCCATTTAATCTGGTTGCTAAATGATCCCTACTAGTTCTTAACATTGATAGTAAGGTAAATGACATTTTCAATAGCGATGTAAATGATCATCCAAGAGAGGTATGCAATTGTCCCCCAGGAGTATCAGTTTACTTTTTGGATTATATCCAAAGCTCTCAAAAGTCTTTGAAATTCTTTCAATTGATTTCAATAGTCAGGCCTCTTCTACACATTGTTGAACCTAATTTTGCTCCAGTCTCAACAATTTGCCCTGAATGATGTTTCCATATTATTTCCATCTTTTCCTTCTTCTACTATTCTTTTAAAAATGCTCTGTTTTTGCCTTTAATTATTTTGTCACAGTTTGAGAAAACTGATGTAGACATTTTTTAATTAAGAAAGGCTGTTTTTTGGCAGAGTACCATGCCTTCATTCCTGTATAATGCATCACAGGTTCAACCTCCACCCAAATTAGTAGCAGTAATAATGTAACTAAGGAAAACAAAATAATGTTCAGATAAAATATAATCAAAGCTATCTATTAATTAAAACACATCAATTGTAAAAACAAGATTTAACATTCAAATTTAGATTTTCCTGGCACGTGCACATATAATTTTTCAAACATAGAAAAATAGAATTATTTGATTGAAAAAGACCTTTAAGATCATCAAGTCCAACCACTAACCTCACACTGTCAAGCTCACCACTAAACCATGACCCTCAGCATCTCATCTAGATATCTTTTAAATATATCCAGGGATGGGGGTTCCACCACCACCCTGAGCAGCCTGTTGCAGTGTCTAACAATCCCCTCAGTGAAAAAGTTCTTACTAATCTCCAATCTAAACCTCCCCCAGCACAGCTTGAGGCCATTTACTCTTATCCTATAAATTGTTGCTTGAGAGAACAACTCCCACTTTGCTACAGACTCTTTTCAGGTAACCATAGAGACTGATTATGTCTCCTCTCAGCCTCTTCTTCTCCAGATTTTGTATTAACTTTCACTTGTCTCTTTTCTTTTTCTTTACATTGTCATTGATGAGTTTAATTCAATTAGATCCATCTCAAGTGTAAAAAAAGTAAACCAGTTCTCTTAAGGAAGGATGTACTTGGGAGACCAACGAACAGCTATTTATCCATATAGGCAGCAATATTCTATTGATATTAGTAAATTCACGTGCATGAGTATGTAAATGTTATAAAGCAAGTGTTTCCAAGCATGCATAAAAGCCACTTACATTATATGTTTCAGCATGAAATGTCACAATTATTTTTGTCTACATCTCTCTAAGATGCTGAATCTGTTATATCTAACATTTCTTGTTGTCATCTAGTGAACTGTGGTTACCAAATGATTCTTGCAATTTTATAACTTGAAATAAGTACATATTTAAAAATTAACATCGCCAGTTTGGACAGAAGACCATGTAGGCATCTTATCAGACCTGTATTGGCCAGTATAAGTTTTTTACATATTATTCTTCCCTGCAATGGGTAATGAATTGTAGTAATATCTAAATCTGGCATAAGTAAACTAATTATGGTAAACTAATAATTACATTTCACCCAGAACTATTAATAAAGACAGTGTGTGCTAGGGAAAATCGATTTTATAATTATATGAATGTCATAATACTTTTTTTCTTTGTACAGTGGTAAATGAAAAGTAAAAGAGAAGATTTTATTCTATAGTATCAAAAATCACTATTTTTTCTGTTACAGAGACAAGAGCTTTGTCATAGCCAGATGGCCAATATTCTACGCTACAATTCCACTGTGAGTAGTTAATTCTATATAAATGTTGTGCAAATTTAAGGGCAACATGGGAGAGGATTTTTTTCCAAGACAGAAAAATATGTAAGTCATTTTTATTTCAATTAAACAATAAGTAACACAGTTGCGATGACACAATTTATGTTTGAAGTACCTGTAAAATAATCATAGTAATTAAAATGTAATAGCCATAGTATAGGATCCAATTTATAAAAAAAGATATAGTAGTGTATTATTGCACTCTGATATCCAGCTGTCCTGAGTAGTTATGTCCCAGGAACCTTGCTGTGAGTTCTCTAAAATGTTATTAGCACGGGGAATTCTGGACAGATGTCAAACTGGCCTCAGCCTCTGCTGCTAAGTGTTTCCTGTAGCAGAGCACACAAGGGCTGGATCTAAAGTGAGGCATTTAAACCGAAGATTTAAATCATGTAAACCCATGTTCCTCCATTGCTGAGAAACACTTGTATTTCCTATGTGCCAAAGTTAGTTCCAACATAGGTCTCAACAGTCAAATAGCTACCAAGAGCTCTAATGCCCAGGACTCCCAAGAGGATGAGATATTGTGCAGAAAAGTAGGATACTCGTGTTTGAATATGGTTCCTGATAGGTTCTTGAAACTTTCTTGAAAAATAGGAGGTCACAGTGTCCAATATGTTTTATGTGGACATCTGAGTCCTGTTATCTGAAACTGCTCTTTTAGTATAAAACAATTAAGTTAGGTAAGAGCATGAAAATGGCTCTATAAGTTACTGCATTCTCTTGCACATAAACCAGTCTTCTTCCACTGAATTCAGCTGGATACCTTGCTTTCAGGGGCTGATTGGTTAATGAAATTACTGGTAGGATCGGTAAAGAGTTCTCTCCTTGCTCCATCAATTTTGATAGACCCATTTTGATGGAAGTGAAAAATTTGGTGTCAGAACCATCTTCCTTGTCTTCTGGAAAGTTTAAGGCAGTTCTTCAGGGCAATTCAGAGGTGAAAATAAATCTGAATTTAGTCTTATCGTTATTTATGAGGGGTAGAAATTCTTTATAAAGCTGATTTTTTCAGTCCAAGTCTAACATATGGTAGGTTGTCCTTAAATTTAATGACACACATACCCTGTTACTTTATACAGCTTTGAAGTTGTGCTTGACTGGTAACTCTAGTACACTAGAACAACTCTTTCTTTTTGTAGAGTTCTCTGAAAATGACATTCAAACTAGGAAATAATCTTTCCTATCTTCTGCACATTTACTGCCCCTTCAGTATAATGCATATAATAGCATGATCTTGACAAAGGATTGGGGATGTACATTTACTTAAATTGACCCTTGAATCATCAGTTTACATATCCGAATACCACAGTTGTTTTCCATCTTAAGAAATGCTCTCTTTTCTTAAAATGTTGACCCAGGCAATTCTGTAAGCAAGTATAACCTTCCTAACATGATGAATTACGCCACATTCAGAATTTAGCACAGTATATATGTGTGTGCTCTTTGTTAGTAGGTCAAGAGGGGTTCTCCCCCTCCCCTACTCTGCCCTTGTTTTGTCCGGTTCTGGGGCCCTCGGATCGAGAAGGACAGGGAGCTGCTGGAGAGAGTTCAGCATAGGGCCACAAAGATTAATGGGGTGGAGAATCTTCCTTATGATGAAAGGCTGAGGGAGCTGGGGCTCTTTATCTTGGAGAAGAGAAGATTGACAGGTGACCTTGTTAATGTTTACAAGTATGTAAAGGACAGGTATCAGGAGGATGGAGCCAGCCAGTTCTCAATGATGTCCAACGATAAGATAAGGGGCAATGGATACAAACTAGAACATAAGAGGCTCCAAACAAACATAAGGAAAAACTTCTTCGATGTGAGGGTGAGGGAGCACTGGAACAGGCTGCCCAGATGGGTTGTGGAGTCCCCTTCTCTGGAGACATTCAAGACATACCTCGACGAGATCCTGCGTGACCTACTCTAGGTGGTTGAGCTCTGGCAGGGAAGTTGGACTAGGTGAACTTTCAAAGTCCCTTTCTGAAGATTCTGTGATTCTGATGAGAATTGTTTGGTAAAGAATTTTTTTAAAAGTTACATGGAAGACCAAAAATAGAAAAGATGACATGAGCTTTTCAGAGCAAGATAGCAAATGAGTGACAGTATCATAACAAGAATGAAAATATCTTCTGCTTTTCCCAACAAATGATTTTCCAAATTATAATCCAACTGAATAACTGCCAAGTATGTCTCATTTAGTCTGAAATGCCCACATTAGAAGACTAAATAATCTCATCTCTCTTTAAAAACTCCAAGGAATAAATGTGTAAACAATATTGGGCTTTCAAGGTTCCACCTGGTACCAGAAGTAGACAGAATTTTTTCATATTAACCGGTACCTCCCTTTTAGTTCTACATGGGATTGTAGATCACTTTTCTTTAAAAGTTTTGGTCTATCTCAATAGGTTGACATAGAATTATTCTATGCAGATTAAAATAAGAAGATTATCTAAGGCATTTATATAAAGATGAGGCAAAACTGTGACCAAATTGGAAAGTTCGTGGAAACAAGAAATGATAGCCACAAATGCATTTTAAATTAAATCTACTTAAAAATTTATAACTAAGGCCAGAGTTGAAGAAACCTATACAAATACTATGATTTTGTGCACTAGCATACACCCATAGGTGCTCCTATGAGAAACCAGGAAGAGCGTGACAATCTGAGATTTACACTGCTTTAGTTTATATAAATTACATTATTGAAACAAGCTTTTTAATATACTCTCCTTGCCATTCTACTCCGATTTCTGGGTACACTGACTGTTTTTGTAGTGAAACTTAGTCACATAGTACAAATATTAGTAAGCAGAATGTGAAATATAATGAAAATATTATGTAGTTATGCTTGGCTCTAGTAAGCTAAAGAATATCAAACGCTATCAACAGAGGTTTTCCTTTTATGGTGGAATGTGATACAGTTGTAAAAGAAGACATGACAGGAGGAGTTTGAAGCTATGCTAAATTGGCTACAGCAATTTAATTAGGAATTTTAGCATAAAATGGGTTTTATTAAGTCCATGCTTATTTTTAACAAGTTCTTTAACCTTTAAATTTGTGTAATACACAGATGTTTTACGTGTTATTTACTAAAGCATGTTTAGTGTTGAAACACAGTAGATTTACTGCCAAAAAATGCTCCCTAGCAGTTTTAAATGTCAATAAGTAACAGATATGTTTTTACTGAAGTTTATCACCACTGCTTCTGCTGCCCAAAATTTCATAAGGAGACTAGAGGTCTCCAAGAGGCTTCAGCTCATAGGAGTGAGAATTCAGATATTTTCTTTGCTTGGGTTGGTCACAGGGGCTCACATCTAGACTGCTTTGCATCTTGAGTCTCATACTTTGGAAGTTGGGGCTTTATTAGCTCAGGCAGCAGTGTGAAGCCATCATTACCCTCAGATATCCTAACTGATCCCGTTCTGAAAATCATGTAGCTGATATTCAGATGGATGAAATCAGATGATTTTCAGCTGATTTTTATGATGAATCTCTTCAATCATCATCGCTCAACAGTTACGTTCATAAAATGTAATAGCAAGATAGTAGAATTGGGTTGCATATTTTCTGTTCTACTGCCTTTGCTATGGTGTCAGCTATTTACAGCAGAAAATCAGGACATATAATAGTAGCCTGCCATCACCTTTACTGTCATGGCTAAATCCATCTATGTATTAAAAACGTGTGAATCACATACATTTCACTTTGGTAGTACGATTTTATTGGTATTGTTACTAGGCAAAATAGTTTTTTATTTCCCCTCTTCCTTTGATGATCATTGTACTCAAACACATAGTTGCAAGGCTTAGGAAGTTCTTGAGCCATGGAATATTGGAGACTGGAATATTTTGGAATGGCTAAATACCTGACTGAGTGTATCACTGTGTTCTCTCTGTTCTGAAATTCCTTCTGACACCTGGGTTTGGATGTAGTAAAAGAGACAGAGATGGTTGAGGTGGAATAAATTGGCTGTCAAGTCTTGGCACATAAATCTCTCCTTTCTTTGACTCTGAGCAAAGTGACAGCACGGTGACTGTATCCAACATTTCTTGAAAACTGGGAATCATGAAAAATAATGAAAAAAGAGGATCAATTCCAAGAAGGGACGTAGAGAATCCACGTGATAGGAAAGCATTTCACATATCACAAAATCACAGAAGGCAGGAGACTTATACATATAAAGAACGAAGAGTGCCTAAATTGTAAGATGGGACTTGACCTTCACCTCACTCTATAATCAGTCATTCTTTCAGTCAGAACAAGGATGTATGTGATCTTGTAAGAGAATTTAATGTAACTTCATTCTGCCACAGAAGATTGAGTTCTCTTTTGATAAATAATGGCAACAATTGAAACACTACTGTAGCTCAGAAAAGCCAACCAGGAAAGTAAAACATTAAACCATCCATTTCAGGATGGTTTTATGTGAAAGCATAAGATGAACAGAGACTGAGAAAAGAACTGCCACAGCTATAATGATTAAAAAAAACATGATAAAAACACCAGTATAAAAATACCACAATAAAAATCAAAACACATCTCTTGACCAGTAGTATTTCACTTTCTGCTTCAAGCAGAAAGCTAAAGACTGCACATTCTTTCCACTTATATGCACCATTAACTGCAGCTCACTCACAGAAAAAAATCACCAGTTGCTTCCTAATCCTTTCTCTCTTAATAGGCATTTCCAAATGCTTTTCTTTCTTTAGCCCCGTCTTCTGCATCAGGAAATGCAGTCATTTGCCTATAAAGTCCCTGCTTTTGCAGCATCATGGCACTTAATCACATCCCAAAATGGCTGACAGCATCTAGGTCTTGACATGCCACAGTCTTAAAGTGTTCAACCCTGGGAACAGAAACAAAGCACTCAAACTAACTTTACAGAAATCACAGGGGTGAGGAAAAGCCTGAAATAATAAAGTAGGAAACACTGAGGAAGAGTTGTAAGGATTACAGAGGACTATGGGTAAACCACTTCTTCAGTCAATTTACCTGATGTTTTGTTTGCCTATTTACAGTGAAATTGAAAAATGGTCTGAACACAGACTGCAATGTAAATGCTTCATACATTTTCCTACAAGACATTGACATGAAGTTCTTGCTTGCCCCTCTCCAGCTTTGCTGCCTTCTGACAGTGAAAATGGTCACAAATACCTTTGATTCTACTGATTTCTTTTTGTAGTAAACACAAAGATCAAATTAATGTAGAATGTACTGAGCAGAAATTATTACTGTACTACTGAGGTTGTTCCAATTATCAGGAAAAGCATGAAATTGGGTGGACTGTAATGTAAAAAGCAGTTCACTTAAATGGAACTAATTCTCAAATCTCAAACCAAAGCTGAATTATTGCATTATAATGTTTATTGTATTCAATTTTATGGATAACTTTGCCAGATATGCATTGTAAAAGCTATTGTTTGTGATAACATAACATAAATCTGTCAAATAGAATTTGGACAAGCTAAACAAGGAGGATATGTGATGTCTGTACTGAATTAGTCTATCTTATGCACATGGAGTTTTCCTGATTTTTATTTTCGTGATACTTAAATTTGATTCTAAACACATAAAGGTAGCCAAGCTCAAAACTGCATTATCTTGTCCACACTGTATTTCTAGAGAAAGCATTGGGATGCAAGCTTTAACCATTTTAATTCTCAGTTTAGATTAAAATATGTACCTTCTTGAAGAGAATGATTATACTTCTTCCTCCTTACTTTTACTCACTCCGTACCACTACAGCTCAAAATACTGTCAATTGAGAAAATCAAGGTGTGGTTTTTTTTAAGTAATTTGGTATTATTTTAGAAAACATGAAACCTTCAGCAATGCTATTCTGGTGCTGAAGAAGAGGGTACATTATCTGTAAAACAGCAGTTTCTTTAGCACATAGAGAAAGATGTATTCTATGATCAACTTAAAATTTATAAACTCAAACTGATTCAACAGATTCACTTGAAATGTTTAACATTTTGTACTCTCTTTCCTGAGCTATGACACTCACACTTCAAACTCCAGCGAATACCTGATATTCTACAAACATGGGCTCAATTACCTTATGTAACATAGTGTAATATGACAGATATTTTAAGGAAAACTAGGCCTCAGAATTGGAGGAGATTTCCTGAATTATGAAGCCCAGGAATTACATTATACAATTCCTTCATAATTTCTCAGCCTTATCAAACATTTTTGACTCATTAGACCAGAGCTGTTAGCCCTTAGAGCAGATTTACCAGATGCCCTGAAGAGTACTTATGGTGCACATAGTACCAATGGCACATGCCAGAGCAATGCAATTTATTCGTTTCAGCTCACTTATACTAGAGTCATAGACACAGCTGTGACTAGGCTTTACTGAGCATGAGATAGATATGATCTGACAAGAACAGAAATGGAGTTGAATGAATGAGAAAAAAGTAAATAATTTAGTGGTGACTCATTAAATAACTAAGGTTGTCCCTTTTTCTTCCTCATCATGCAGAAGAGCTGCCACGTAAGTCTCATACTAGGGGCTTCTGCCTGACCACAGAATCACAGAATGTTAAGGGTTGGAAGGGACCTTGAAAGATCATCTAGTCCAATCCATCTGTCAGGGTAAGACATCCTTGAGTCGGTCACACAGGAACTCACCCAAGTGGGTTTTGAATGTGTCCAGAGAAGGATACTCCACAATCCATGCAGGCAGCCTGTTCCAATGCTCCCTCAGCTTCACAGTAAAGAAGTTTTTCCCCATGTTTCTTTAGAAACTCTTAAGTTCCACCTTTCAACTGTTGCCCCTTGTCCTATCATTGGACATCATTGAGAACAACCTGGCTTCATCCTCCTGACACTCACCCTTTACATATTTATAAACATTAATGGGGTCACCCCTCAGTCTCCTCTTCTCCAAGCTAAAGAGCCCCAGCTCCCTCAGCCTTTCATCATAAAGAAGATGCTCCACACCATTAATCTTTGTGGCCCTGTGCCGAACTCTTTCCAGCAGCATCCTGTCCTTCTTGAATTGAGGGGCCCAGAACAAGACACAATATTCCAGATATGGTCTCACAAGGACAGAGTAGAGGGGGAGGAAAATCTCTCTCAACCTACAGCCTTTTTAATACATCCCAGGATGCCATTGGCCTTCTTGGCTGTAAGAGCACATTGCTGGCTCATAGCCATACTGCTGTCCACCAAGTCCCCCATATCCCTTTCCCCTACACTGCTCTCTAGCAGTTCATTTACCAACCTGTACTGGTACATGGAGTTATTCTTTACCAGATGCCAAACTCTATACTTGCCCTTGTTTATTTTCATTCAGTTTCTCCCTGTCCAACTCTTCCAGCCTGTCCAGGTCCCATTGAATGGCAGCACACCCTTCCGGTGTGTAAGTCGGTGGCCCCAGTTTAATATCATCAGCAAACTTGCTGACAGTGCCCTCTGTTCCCTCATCATGGTCATTAATGAATATATTGAACTGTACCTGTCCCAGCACTGACCCCTGAGGGACCCTACTAGATACAGGCCTCCAACTAGACCCTGCTCCCTTGATCACAACTCTTTACCTTTTTCCCTTCAATCAGTTACCAATCCACCTCACTACCTGATCATTCAGCCCACATTTTCTCAGTTTTGCTGTGAGGATGCTGTGGAAAATTATGTCAAATGCCTTACTGAAATCCAAATAAACCACATCCACTGCACTACTGCTCTCTGTCCACCTGATTACACCTTCATAAAAGGCTCTCAGGTTAGTCAAACATGACTTCTCCTTGGTAAAACCATGTTGACTGCTCCTAATAGCCCTCGTGTCCTTTAAATGCCTGGAGACAGTAACCAGGATAAGTTGCTCCATCACCTTTCCAGGGATGGAGGTGAGGCTGACCAGTCTGTAGTTACCCAGCTCCTCCCTCTTGCCCTTTTTGAAGACTTGAGTGACATTTGCTTTCCTCCAGTCCCCAGGCACCTCTCCTGTTCTCCATGAAGATGATGAAGAGTGGTTTAGCAATGACTTCCACCAGCTCCCTCAGCACCCGTGGGTGCATCCCATCGGGGCCCAAGGATTTTTTGCACATCCAGACTGCTCAACTGGTCCTTAACCCAGTCTTCATCAACCAAACTCCTTCTTTAACCTGACTTCCTCGGGAGTCTGGGGCTCCTGGGGACAGTCTCCAGCAGTATAGACAGAGGCAAAGAAGGCATTCCATAACTCTGCCTTCTCTGTATCCTCTGTCACCAGGGCACCAGCCTCATTCAACAGTGGGCCTACAGGGCCTGTAGTGTTAGTTTTATCTGCAATGTATTTGAAGAAGCCCTTCTTGTTGTCCTTGACTTCCCTTGCAAAGTACAACTCTAACAAAGCTTTAGCTTTCCTAGTTGCTTCCCTACCTCCTCTGATGACAGTCTTATATTCATCCCAAGTGGCCATCCCTTCCTTCCATGATCTATAGACTCTCTTCTACTTGAGTTTGCCCAACAGTTCCCTATTTAACCATGCAGGTCTCCTGGCTCCCCTGTTTGATTTCCTACCTAATGGGAAGCTCTAATCCTGAGCTTGGAAAAATTGATCTTTGAATACAGACAAACTATCTTGGGCCCCTTTTACCCTCTAATACCCTGTCTCATGAGATATCCCCTGACAATTGCTTGAAAAGGCCAAAGTTGGCCCTGTTAAAGTCTGGGGTTATGATCCTGCTTAGCATTCTGTTCCTACCACACAAGATCCTGAACCCCACCATCTCGTGGTTGCTGCAGCCAAGGCTACCCTCAACCTTCACAGCTTCAACTAGACCCTATTTGTTTGTGAGTACAAGATCCAGTAGTGCTCCTCTCCTAGTTGGCGCATCCATCATTTGCATCAAGAAGTTATCATCGATGCACTGAAGGAACCTCCTGGACTGTAAGTGGCTAGCCATGTAGATCTCCCAGCAAATGGCTGGGTAATTGTTTCTCTTAGGCACATATTTCATCCAGAGGAATATTTTTAAATCTTCCAGAGGCAGGAGTTACTCAAGAAAATAGAATAAGATAAAGTAATATTTTACGTATGCTTTTTGATCTTTTACGAGTTAGGTCCGTGAGCTTTATAAAGGTGAGGAATAATGCTCATGTTAGTGAGTACCCATATCCTGTACAGCATTCTTTGAAGGCAGGTAAAACATTTGTAATAAAGGAAAATAAAAATAATACAATCCTACGTCTGAGTATTTTAAAAATATTTTACTGTGCTATTTACAATGTTTCATTGCATTAACATTGAAAAACAAAACAAAACAAGATTATTTTAAAATTACTTCCTATTAGTCTTCAAGATTCTGTTCTCAAAAACCTTGTGGATGACCTCAGGAATATATTTCTATTGCACACCTCTATTGCCTAGCTTGCAGCACTTACTGAGAGGCCAGGTGTCTCCAATTTAGAAGAAAATATTATATCTCTTCAGCTGGTTCTGCATCGAAGAACTCTGTAATTGCTTGGTTCTAGGGCTTTCTGGCATCTGAGGCTGAAATGGTAACCATCTGTTAAGAATCCCTTCACTGAGAATTTTTTTTCATATTCTACAGAACAACAGGAAAAAAAAAAATCCTAAAAACCAAAAACCTCCTTAGTTATAGCTTGGTTTTGAACAAAGTTCTAAACTGTGCATCTCTCAGTGGTTCTTGTCAAGTTTCTGCACTGCATGATAATAGAGTAGAAAGAATAATTTACTTACCATTAAATATTACTACTTTATGCTAATAATAACACATGGAAAGGAGGTATTCCATGTTATTCATGTGTAACGTCCTTTTATGGAGGTTTTCAAAAACCACCTTCACATGGTCCTGAGTGATCTGATTGAGGTGAACCTGCTCTAGCAGAGGGTTGAGCTGGATGATCTTTATAGTTCCTTTCCAATAAGTCTTATGAGGAACAGCTGAGCAAAGTGTGGTTATTTAGCCTGGAGGAGGCTGAGGGGAGACAAGATTACTCTCTACAGCTACATGAAAGGAGATTCTAGTGAGGTAAAAGTCAGTCTGTTCTCTCAAGTAACAGCTGAGAGGATAAAAGGAAATGGCCTCCACTTGCACCAGGGGAGGTTTAGATTGGAGATTAGCAAGAACTTTTTCAATGATAAGTTGTTAACACTGATACAGGCTGCTTGGGGAGGTGGTGAAGTCTCCATCCCTTGAGATATTTAAAAGACACGTAGATGAGATGGAGAGGGACATGGTTTAGTGATGGTCTTGGCAGTGTTAGGTTAGTGGTTGGACTTGATGATCTTGAAGGTCTTTTCCAATCAAAATGATTCTATGATTATGTGATTCTAATAATGGTGAAGAAAATGTTACATGGCTAAAAGCAACATTATAATAGATATACATACAGGAACATTAATTCTATAATTCTGATAATAGTACATTTTGGGTTTTGATTTAGTTGGGGGATTTTATTGGTGCTTAGGGAATGGAAGGGAGAAGGTTGTATCACTCTGCTGCCTAAAACATTTCCTGTCTTAAATGACAAAGGCAAAAGATTAACTTTTCCCTTTGAAGACATCAATGACCAAAAGAACAACTTGAGTAACTTTATAGGTGGACAACAGAGGAACAGATCAGTGAGTTAACCGAAGCTTCAATGGATATCTAGAGCAAGGATTAAAGTCAGTTCTCAATTTGAAAATTCAGGTTTTTGGATTCACCACTGCAACCTCTTCAGCTTTTCTACAGGGTCTCTCTCTGTCAGTTCCATACACAACTGCCATCTATCTCCGCATATCTGGAAAAACAAGCACTCTGCCATTGTGTCCCATGTGTCAGGCTCTCGGGTTTTATTTCCAGTTCTCCAGTCTAAGATCTGTGGAAGAGACTAGAATATTGATTTGTTGAGGAAAGTGACTGCTTAGAGATCATGTTTACACAAACTCAGAGAGAGGGCAAAACGCTGGAATGAAAGCCACAATATTGTGTAGACTGAAATAGAAGAGTTCCCACTTTTAGTGATCACCTTTATGAAGTCCATATGCCTAACATAGAAAGGATCAGGAAGAATATGTAAAATGTTTCTAGACATACTAAGTATTTTCGCTCCTTCTCCCACAGCTCCCTCTTGTAAGAAGCCTTAAGAACAAGCATACTGGAGGTATGCTGGAATGACTGCATACCTTTAGCTTTTGAAGCAGGAATTGATTTCTTGTGCTCTGCCTGTAAAGTGAGCGATAGAATATGGCCTTGACTGTGAGTTGTCTTCATTGATACTGTATCCACTAACATACTATTTCAAAGACGGTTTCAAATAACATACATTTTATATACATAGGAAAGTAGGGGCTTCAGTTTTCATTTGTCTTCTATCTATGTCTGAGTCATTACTGATCCCATAGGAAGACCAACTGACCATATATTTAGGTTTTATTCCTAGGCCTAGTAATGTACTTCATAGAAGTCATTCATAACCTGACATTTTTTACAATGCCTTCCTGTTGGATCACTGTACCAACTTCTCTTTATTCTTCCTGGTGAAGATTAGCTATAAAAAGGAAATTTCTACCATGTTGGTCTCTGAGCCATGAATTTCAGCCAGAAGTACGGAAAAATGCCAAGGCAGTCTCATTCTTCTCCTACTGCAAACAAAGGGGATTCAATGTGACAGAGCACCTAAAAGCTACAATGCACCCACAGACAGCTAAGGGGACATGATGCTTACCCTTTAGTTGCCAGTAAGATAAGAATATTTTCATAAAGGCACAACAAAATGCTGAACTCTCCCACAGAATGGGGCTCATCTATCACTAGAGACAGACAATGGCCACGAATATGTGTTTTGAATCCATGTGTTTTATGACATTTGGAAAGCACATTTTACTGGAGATTGGGGAACTGCTTTATCCCAAAGTACCTCTCCTTGACAGAACTCTTCTTACCAGTAAAGTCCAGCCTACAATTCCTTCCCAGAGCCCTCTGAACAGTCTTTTCTGTCCTGCCATCACTTCAGGACTCCCAGCCCCTGACAGTCTGTGAGTCAATGCCCAACTAAAGCAGACCACTCTCAGACAGTGGTTAGTCTCAGGGCTGGACACTTACTGATACATACTGCAGGCATCCCACCTCAGGTGAAATGTCCTCTTGGGAGTGTAAACTAAGTCACATACTTCTTTATTAATTCATTAATGCTCTTTACTTACTCTCAGATCATTGTGGTAACAGAATCACTGTGATCATGGATGCTATTTTATTGCAAAATATAAAACTGGAGTTAAATTGAGTGTGACAGTGACCATAGAGAAAAATAACATTGCTAATGGAGCTCTTGCACAGCTCAGATTCCACAGACAACACTGGGATTGTAAAACAAGACGTGGTTTGATTTTATACTTAGCAACAACATCAAAACTGACAGAAACAAGGGCTGTGAGATAGAAACATACCAAAACCATGCTTGTGTCAAAGACTTTTGACTAATGAACTGAAGACAGGAGGTCTGAAGCAATATATTCAGTGCTAAGGTCAGTAGCAGCAGTGTAACTTAGCCAAATACGCTTTTCTCAGCTCCATTTTGGTTTTAGTGAGAGAGCTGTCTTGTTTCTTTGCTGTTAAATTGAAAAGACTTAACACTAAAAACACTGCTTTATGGAACAGTATTATCACAGCAAGCAAAACACTGAACATTTGACACTACATCATCATGCTCATCCCTGTCATCTCCAGAGCATGGCATGGCATTCAATGGACCCAGGTGTGTGAGGACCCATCATTAGCAAGTGGTAGAGTACAGAACACTGATGTGACTTGTAAGAAGGAATCTTCCACAGCAGTACAGCTGGCAAGAAACCAAGAAGCTATCAGAGGTGTTTGCAGTTGGGTAATAGGAGTCATGTTAGTATCCTGGTTTGAATGAAGCTTATTGCAATATGGAGATCTCTGCTACTGAAATTTAAACCAGTAATTGCAGCATGCAGGTTCCAACCAAAGACTTGATGTACTGGAAGATGGAAATGAGAGAAGTAAGAACTGAGATTTACTTTTCAGAATTCAAGAGAATATTGTAAAACTGCACCAAAATTTTCAGAGATAATAACCAGGTAGTGGATAATAATATAGAACATGGAATAAATTCTCCTTTCTTTTCAACAAAGATTTAAGTATATAAAGAAATATCCATCAGCAATCAAATTGATTGAACTTGTCAAAGTACAAATAGATAGAAAAAAATAGACAAATATCAATTAATATTGAGCTGTCAACATTATCATTTACAAAAAGATATATTCCAACTTTAATAACATTCAGTCATTCATGAACTATGTTGGCACTAGTAGTGTCAACTACTAGTTTGGGAAGAAAAATAATCTCAAAGATTCAACCTTCGAAGCATTTGTAAAATTCTGTTAGCAAAAATATTTTAGAGTGTGAAACCCAAAGGAAAAAAATAATGAGTGAAGTAAATGTAATAATCATGGCTATGCATGCATAAGCCTGCGTAGAAACTCTAATGCAGAACACTTGTACACTTCTATGGATTGTTTAGCTGACATGAAAACTTTCCCAGGGGATATTTACAACCCTTAAAAAGCATCCACACCCTTCAGAAAAATTCCCCTATGAATATAGTCAGATTCAAGAAGTAATCCTGTAAAAATAATGTGCCACACACTGATGTAACTCATCATTCATATATTCTCTTTGGGAGGAAGTGAAGGCATAATTGAAGCTGGCTGTATATCTTCATTTTTCCAGGTTTTTTCTCTGCTTGCTTGCATGTTTGCTTTTATTAAAGTTATAGAAATAATAAACTGGAAGGAGAAGAGAATGATGATCTGATGAATTCTCTTTGGATATCTAAAATGGCACTTTCTTGGTGTTTGAGCTTGTTTCCTCTCTTCTACAACTGAACAAGCTTACTGCCATCTGCAGCTGTGCCTCTTCAATGTCACGATGCCTCCAGTCCTAGACTGCCTACCTTCTGGGAAGATGGCATATTTAAGTGACCTGAGAAGTTGTTCCTGGGAGAGTCAGAGCTGAGGAACATCTTGTCTTAAATGACAGGAATGAGAGTTATCAGTGTCTAGTGACCCTTCATATCTAGCTAAAACCAGGGATGGCACTAACACAGTAGGAAGATCTTACTTAGAAATGTCTCCACCAATGACTATCCAAGTACTTCAGGAACCAGTACTATATCTGTAAATATTGATGGGTTTGTTTCTGAGCATGACTCCTCAGACACTTCATTTTCTTTATGAGTTGATGCTGTCTGATGCACCAGGCCATCAACTAGTAAACACATGTACCAAGACAGAGCATACCTCTTTAAGTGCCAAAATTAAAAGAGAGCTCCAAATACAGGCATAACATTTATCTTTGAAAGAGTCTGCTAGTGCTAAAGGCCAACTGCAGGCTTGAAACCACAGAAGACACATTCACCTTAGGGCAAATTTTGGACTAAAATTGTATTACATTGGGAGCAATTAAAAAATCAACATCTGCCAAGAAATACACAGTTATTTTCTGTTGCAAGTATAAGGAGGGAGAGATATATTAGGTACCATTTTGTAATGACAACCGCTGTACCAATATGAAAGTTTTAAAACACTCAGGAGGTCTTCCAAAAACTAAATCAAATGACCTTTGTGTCATCAGAACAAATATATGGCACACGGAGGAAAAACCAGGAGACATCAGAAACAATGTGGTTAATTATACTTAGACTGCAGTCACTGGGTGAGGTTGCATAAATATGAAGAAAAAAAGATTGCATAATATAAAATTTCAATGTTAAGGAATTATAGAGTGTTTATAATTAAAATTATAATGCACTTAAAAGGTGTAAGTTTTCACCACAGAGATGTTGCAGTTGAAGTTCAAAGCATTTAAAGAACTGTAGTATATTATAATAGGAATCCTAGTAGGCATTTCAGAGTTGTATGTTGCCACTGAAGAACTTTATTACTGAATTTTAGCAACATTGAACCAGAAAGTCTAGTTCTGTTGTGAAAAGACTATTGCTTTAATGATTTAGCTAGCTTGACCAAGCTTTTGCTTTCACCAAGTCATGGATGCAAACATTGATGGCTATGATTGTGAAGAATAATATACTACACAACCCTGGCCATATAACTTCATGAAGGGGTATTGTAATTGAAATTTGCTGATGAGTAAGTATGGTTTAAAAATATCCAGAGATACTTATTCTTTATAAGCTTTGAGAATTTCCCATTACTGCTTAGCTTTTCCTTTAGCATATTACTTTCATAGTACTATCATATTAATTCCACATATCATATCACATTAGCATATTGATCTTGCACAGAAATATTCAAATCTTCACATTACTCATAAGCATTAACATTTTGTTTTAAACTTGACTACTGTTCATTTGATTTTATAATTTTTTTTCTGTTACACTGCAGCCATCCACTTGTGAAATAGAGCTCTTCTTATACAATACTTCATACAGTGTTGGTTCACCATATTTCTCCTTGATATTATTTTTCAAGTCCTCTATATAAACTATAACTTTTCAAACAATCAGTTCCTCTCTGAATTATTTTTGGAAAACCATGCAGCATTTCAATATATTTCTTAAGATATGTATACTAAATTTGAATATCTATGAGGAATTCAGAAGCATGACATATTAAGCTGTACATCATGTACATATGTTCTTCTCAACATTTAGCTTTGTATATAAAAGGAAAAGGTTGCATTAACAGCTTCAGGAGAAAAGCTTCAGGACTTCACAGTGAACTGACTGTGCTTATTCACCATGACCAAATTAATTTAGTCTTTGCTCCTCCAAAAAGTCATGAATCCTGTAACCATGACCTATTTTTTGGTTCCTGTGAGTAAGCATTTCTCCTTCAGCCGTGGAGTTGCATAATATAGGTTGGCAGTTATCTATAATACAACCTCCCTCACTTTAGTCAGTTGCTTAATCTCTCATCTAAGCCTGGAATTGTATGTAACTAAAATCAGTGATGATTTTACATTTCTTACAAGTCATTTATGACCATTTTAAACACCCTGGGACCAAGAGACATTCTAACAAAATGCATTTTAACAAAAGCTCACTTTCTATGCCAGTAATAAATCTCAACTGACATTTAGGCACGATTTAATCCATCTAAAGTGTGTCATTTGTAACACTCTGGTTTCCTAAAGAAGAACACGGTGGTCTAACAATACAAGCATTCAGTAGAACATTCAGTATGTTATTAATAGTCTGTCTATTGACCAAAGTGATTATACAATGTTAATATTAATAGATCTACAAGTCCATGCTGACTATTGTTAATTTTACAATCACCTCCCCTCCCTAATTCTTTATTAATTGATTACCATACCCTCATTTATCAAAGTGATGATGACAGGTCTATGAATTATTCAAATTTTTTTATATCTCAGTTTTGGCTTGACATTAGCTTAGTTTGGATTTTTCTCAGTGTTCCCTGGTTTACTGAAAATAAATACGAATAAATGAGACAGCTCCCAAGACATATCTTTTAAATCTCTTGGACACAGTTTATTTGGACCAGTAATTTAAAAATACTTAAAAATTAATAATTATCTTATGATATTCTGTTAAGATTCTTGTGGAAAAGAAATCATATGTCTACCCTTATGTGAAAAAAATCCATTCTTTTATACTAAAAATAAATTAAAAATGGAACTAAAACTTTTACAATTTCAATATTCCTATTATTCAACCCAATGTTAGCATTCTGATGTTCCTTGCTTCTAATATGTTATATGACAATTTATTTGAGTTCTACTTTACTTTGCTGGGCTAATATTTAACCTTTCATTTTTCCATTTCAATATTATCCTTTATGTTTCAATCCAGGAATATATTTCACAAAAGAAGAATTATTTTCTCCAATTACTGACTCTTCATTTATAGCCATTGCTATAAAATTCAACTCAAATAATTCCATTCCAGCTCTACACCAAGTTGTTATGCTTATGAGCTCAGTAAAATTTTCTTCTGCATTTTCAGATATTAATCTTATTTTTCTGTTTCATTTTTCTTTTGAGTGATTTGATTTTTAATCAATTTCAGCTTTGAGAAATTGAAGTCCCTTATAGCATTACATATTTATTTATACAAGGTTACATGCTTTAATTCATTCACAATCTTTATAATCTAAGTATCCAACAACTTTTGACTTTGCATTTAATTCTTTACTATCTGACAAGTCATTCATTTAACAAAAGTCATTTTCACTAATTGTGAAATTTAATTATAGTCAACAAGACAGTAAAGACAGCTGCTCAGACTGAATTCCACCATAATAACGTATATTTTACCTTCAGTCTGCAGTTCTATCTTCAAGTGTAATTTGCTGATTAACAGCATTTGCCACCTAAGTGGCTATATTCTGGGGTATCTGCTGAAATAATCCTGAGCAGAAATAAAAGTAGTCATCGTGTCTTTCTCTTTCTTCTAACTGATTAGAGCTCATGATTTTTAACATTTCAGTCATGTATAGTTTTGGAATATATCTGATTAACAACACAAAACTATTTTTGCCCTTGCCCTTCTTAGTGCAATGCTTTTCTGCCTTATGCATCAATTTGTTCCCTCTGGAAAGAGAGATGCTGTTTCTGCCAAGTTATGAATGGATTCAGGCATATAATGTCTATCAAAGCTGAAACCAAGAGTGGACTCAGGCATACAAGTCTCAGGATTCAGATCGCCTGTTCTCATGCATTTAAAATGATTCAGTAAATACTTTGAGGGCCTTAAAAAAGACCATGAAGTGCATTGCACTGGAGAGCATGTCATATGGCATGTTAGGGTGGTTATCAATGCAGCCAAGTCAATTTGGAGGCCTGTGGCCAGGGGAGTTCCAAAGGGGTTGGTTCTAGGGCCAGTCTTATTTTACATCTTCATCAACAATCTGGATGCAGGGACAGAGTGTACCCTCAGCAAGCTGGCAGATGATACCAAACTGGGAGGACCGACTGATTCACCAGAAGGCTGTGCTGCCATTCAGTGGGATCTCAACTGGCTTGAGGGTTGGGCAGAGAGGAACCTCATGAGGTTCAATAAGGACAAGTGTAGAGTCCTGCATCTGGGAAGGAACAACCCCCTGTACCAGTACAGGCTGGGGATTGACCTGCTGGAAAGTAGCTCTGCAGGGAGACACCTGAGAGTGCTGACTGATAAACTAACCATGAGCCAGCAATGTGCTCTCGTGGCCAAGAAGGCCAATAAGCATCCTGGGATGCAACAAGAGGAGTGTGGCCAGCAGGTCAAGGGAGGTTCTGATTCCCCTCTACTCTGCCCTGGTGAGGCCCCATCTGAAGTCCTGTGTCCAGTTTTGGGCTCCCCAGCTCAAGAGAGACGGAGAACTTCTGGAGAGAGTCCAGCATAGGGCCACGAGGATGATCAGGGGACTGGAGCACCTTTCTTATGAGGAAAGGCTGCAGGATGTGGGCTGTTCAGCCTGAAGAAGAGCAGACTGAGAGGGGACCTCACTAGTACTTACAAGTATTCAAAAAGTGTATGTCAAGAGAATCAGGCAACACTTTTTTCTGTAGTGTCCAGTAATAGGACTAGAGGTAATGGACAAAAGACGCAACACAAAACATTCCACTTAAGTAAAAATGTCTTTACTGTGAGGGAGCACTGGCACAGGCTACCCAGGAGTTTCTGGGATCTCCTTCTCCAGAGATTTTCAAAACTCGCCTGGACACTGTCCTGTGCATCTTGATCTAGCGGACCTGCTTGAGCAGGAGGATTGGACTAGATGATCTCTAATGGTCCCTTCCAACCCCTACCATTCTGTGATTCTATGAATCTATGTCTAAGTTCTGGTGAAAGATACTTGATTTAAATCAAAATTCCTACAGGAAGATGGTTCAATAGGTATGCTTAAACTCCAAATCCCTTGGGCAGAACTGAGTTCAATGCAAAACTCACCCTCTTTGATGGCAAAGTGTGCAGAGGAGCACAAAGATATTTACTTAGGAGCAATAACATTATCATGAGAGCATATGCTTAGGAAACTGGAAAACAGAATTTTATGTTAACTGCAGCCTTAAGTGCTTTGAATTCATTTTGCCAAATAGCAAGATGACAACTGCCAGGTTAGAAAATTTCCAACTTACATTTTAAGGCTGGCATAATATCATTTAACACCAGATATACCATAATTGAGAAACCAAAGAAAGACTTAAACAAGAGGATCTTGACTCTACATTGATCCAAGATCAATGCTAATTTTGTTCCCTTGGACAGTTGAGTAAGATCAGCTGTTTATGCTGAGTTTATGCTGTTATTGGTGACAGACACCACACTTCTTTATGATTGGCTGTTAATTTCATAAATACACAAAAATTATGATAAAACTCTTTTTTAAACTCCTATAGTTATTCCCTTTGTTAATTTATACAGTGTTTTATTTTGAAGCCTCTGTCTGATTGCTTATCCCAAAGGGAAATTGGGCAGAAGTCACATACATGTGGGCCTGCTGGGTGGCACAGCTGTTGTACCATGCTGTTGCCCGCTCAACTGTAGCTCACAGCCCTGGGCCAGAACGGATTTATACAGTGGAATCTGAGACAAAGAGGCCAAATTTTTATCCCATGAAAAAGTTTATTTAAAGATGCCAGAAGTAAGCAAAGGTACATGTATGAGACAGAACAGCAATAGGCCCAGATTCCACCAAAGCCTGACCACAAACAGGACTGCGATGCACATCTCCCCCCACTCCCTGCTCCCTGTAAGACATAGAGGAATGACATAACGGGGTGTTAAAATGTCTGATGCAGCTGGGAAAGCATTCTTTCAGAGTAGTATAGACAACATTGCACAAACTCCAAAGATTCAGTCCAAAGCCTTGGAATAATTCACGCACATGTTATGTTTTCCTGGACCCCAAGTGACTCCTAAACTCAAGCACTTTAAGAGATAACAGCACAAACACTTCTGGGGCAAACAAACACTCATGTAAAGGCATACTGACAATTTCCCTTTCCCAAAATATACTTCTGGGTGGAATTTGAGATAATAATTTCTAAAAGAGAATGATGTCAAAGAAAAACATCTTTTTTCATTCAAATGAGCGTTGAAAGATTTTTTACTTCGGTATTCAAAAGCTGAGTTTGTGACACTTAAAATAGGACTGCAGCTGACCTTGGAAATTAAACCATTGATGAAAACCTGTGTTTCTAAAGGAATGGACTGCATATGATGATAGAAGGAAGAAACACAAATAAATAAGATGAACACTGATAATACTAGCCCAATCATGGTATGGTGAGGGAATGTATTTTTTAAAAAAAAGAGAGAACATTATTTGGTAATAAACCAGACTAAAATGCATCTGATAAAAAGGTTTTGAGAATATGAGAAACCCACATCACAGAGGCTATGTAAGATTTATTGCTCTGCTTTTTAAACACTGCAAATGAAAGATAAGGAGTGAGACTAATTCTATTGCCCTTTTACTTATAACTTCTAACACAATGTCTATTGTGCTGAATTTTTTGTGCCTACTAAAACGTGGGCTCACAATTTACCATCTAAAACTGTTAGCATTGAATTCAGCCAACTAAGAAATGCAAACACTGGCACATACATGGTAATTAAGTACAGATGTGATTATTTGACAAATAATCATAACAAATAATTGCCACTTCCTTGTTTAGAAACCACTAATTTAAAACATGTGTGCATCGACCTGACCTCGCTAGTGCCCCCTCTTCTAATGTGGGGAGAGAAGAGGGAGAGAAGTTCAAGCTGTTATCTTTTCTACAAGAAAACTAACCTTTTGTTCTCTGGTTCTAACTTTCTCCTTCACAGAGTTACTTTGCTCAGAGGCATGTTTCACACTGGCTTCTGTTTTGCAACACTTGTCATAAAAAGCCACTTTAGAAGAGTGGAGTGGGACGACAGAGGCACAAGACATGACGTGATACCATTTCTTCCAGATATACCAGTCAGTCTTTTACATTGTTAGAGTGCTGGACTCTTCCATATATGAAGAATACACAGATATCTTCAATCAGAAGAACCTCATCTTAGATTAAGGCAACAACTACACCCAGAACATGAGTGCCTCATCTCCGGCATTACACTAAATACTAGCAACAAACTTAATTTGAACTGGGCATACAAGATTGTCCATGACAGACTGGAGGCTACCTGTCCATATCATTGGAAAATAATTGTCTTGGGGTTATAACATAGAAAGCAAGCAGCCATAGAAACATGTAGGTACAAGGGACATACACAACAAGAAATGAAACATTTCAAAGAAAGAGAATAAGCCCCAAAGGAATTTCTCACTTTGCTCATAAAGCACTTCCAAGCTTTCAATTTGTTCATGAACTAGACATGAAGTCAGTATTGCTATTTAATATCTTCTCCTGTACTCATAAAGACATATGAAACTCACATTTTACATATTAGAAATTGAGAATTTTAATTTTCCCGTTTACATTTATAAAATCAAAGGCAATTTCACTGAAATTAATGGTATTATGTCAAGGATAAACAAGCAATGTCAGCAGTAATGATTAAAATGGTATATTCCTAAGGTTGCACATGTCATGTGGCAGTGTTTACTTTGAAGTATGTTGTTTATCTGTACTGAAAAATGTTAAACCCAGTCTTCAAACAATTTAATTTAGGTTCTTAATCAAGTGCTAGTGTGGAGTCTTTAGGAAAAAAAGGCAAGACTCTTGGTGAGTGTTTATGTAAAAAAGCACTGTTTAGATTTCAGCATCCCCTCAGAATCTGTAGTGTAATGTTTATAGAAAGCAGACAGCAAAGTTGTATAATTTGACTATAATGAACAATACCATTATAATTCCGTATTACAACTTCCTCTCTTATCACCCTTGTAAAATAATCAAGACAAAGGTGGTCTTGTATAATCACAGCATGTGGATTGCTTTCCCTTTCCCGCTTTTTCTCTTTAGGTATTTCGTATCACACAGTAGAAATACCAGTTTTGATAAATCATTAAGTTTGATATCAACATATATTGCATATATTGCATCTATATTAGCTAACATTACATTTAATCATTCAGTTGAAGAAAGGCTACTTTCTTAGTCTTCTCAGCCTTATGCTTGCTAGAAGGGATGGCCTGAGGGCATAATATAGTCCCCTAGCAAGAATTCTTGTTGGGCAAAAGTGTCCAGGAAGCACTCTCTGTTGTTCCAGTAATGAGAAAGGTTGCAGTGAGGCAATATGATGTTTTGGTTTTTTTAATTCTTGCCCTCCACCAGCAGTGGATATCCCTGAGGACACTGCCAAGATCTAGTCTTCCTGGTGATATCAGTGGTGTTTTCCACGCAGAGCCACCAGCTATGGTGGTGATGCAGGATGGGTGCAACCCACACTCCTAACCCTATGAATACTCTGGTTTTGCAGGTCTGGCTTATTTACACAGTTGAGGTTGTCCCAGCAGCTCTACCAGGAATAAACAATTGCCTTAGATCCTGGGACCAGGAGCAAGCCCACCTGCTACTTCCTAAACTCTACTCCATTCTTGTCTGTCTTTTTTTGTCAGAGGAAAAAAGACTAAAAACAATCATTTGATTCAGAGTGATTAAAACAAATCACTAGTAAAATAGCTTATTCTTCTCTACTAAGGATGCTTTCCATATCAAGAGCCCCTAACCAATATTTCTGAAAAAAAAAAAAACAAAAATACTCAAAAGACTCCCAAATAGAAAAAACAAAACAAAACAAACACAAAAACCTATATTTTTTGTACCTTGATTGGTTTCCATTTACTGTTTTTTCCTTTCTCTACAGTTCAATCAACTTTTGTGACATTGGGTCCATTTACTCCACCAAAATTAATACCACAAAGTTTGTTTCCATAACAATTTTAAGTGTTTTCAAATAGGATATAATTTGGCCTCACTTTACAGAGAATCATTTTTTTAAATTAAGTTGATGATGTTTCCTCAGAGAAATTTCCAATGGAAAAATCACAGAATCACAGAATGTTAGGGGTTGGAAGGGAACTATAAAGATCATCTAGTCCAGCTCTCCTGGTCAAGCAGGTCCACCTAGATCATCTCACACAGGAACAAATATCCAGATGGGTTTTGAAACCTCCGTAGAAGGAGACTCTACAACTACTCTGGGCAATCTGTGCCTGGGCTCCATCACCCTCACAGTAAAGAAGTTTTTCCTTAATTTTAAGTGGAATTTTTTGTGTTGCAGCTTTTGTCCATTAACTCTAGTCTTATCACTGGATACTACAGAAAAAAGTGTGTAGCCACATCCTCTTGACATACACCTTTTAAATACTTGTAACTATTAATGAGGTCCCCCTTCAGTCTGCTCCAGACTGAACAGCCCCACATCCTGCAGTCTTTTCTCATAAGAAAGATGTTCCATTCCCCTGATCATCTCGGTGGCCCTGCGCTGGACTGTCTCCAAAATTTCCCTGTCCCTCTTGAGCTGGGAAGCCCAAAACTAGACACAGGACTCCAAATGAGGCCTTACCGGGGCAGAGTAGAGGGGAAGCAGAACCTCCCTTGACCTACTGGCCGCACTCTTGATGCATTTCAGAATGCCATTGGCCTTCTTGGCCACGAGGGCACACTGCTGGCTCACAGTTACTTTATTATCAACCAGGACTCCCAGGTCTGTCTCCACAGAGTTGCTCTCCAGCAGTTCAATCACCAGTCTGTACTGGTGCCTGGGGTTGTTCCTCCCCAGGTGCAGGACTCTGCACTTGTCCTTATTGAACCTCACAAGGTTCCTCTCTGCCCAGTTCAGCACAGTCTTCTGGGGAATTAGCCAGTCCTCCCAGTTTCATGTCATCAGCAAACTAACGTACCTTTATACATTTGTGTACACTTAAAGTTAAACCTGTGATTTTCTGGATTAGTCCCTGTATGACTGCAAAGAATTAGACCTGCTTCTGCAGGGGACTAGATGATCTCTAAAGGTCCCTTCCAACCCCTACCATTCTATGATTCTATGATTAATTCAATATAATGTTATTAAATTAGGAAGGAAAAGGACAGAAAACAATCCTACATTGAGATTAAATCAGACGAAGAAAGCACTGTTAAAGTGATATGTCTGTCTTCCCCAGCTCCCCTTCACGACTGGTCTCAGCATACCGAGACATCTGTTATTTCTGTGTATGACTGGGATTAGGGAAAGAAATTTTCTTTTACATCCTGGTCAACTTCTCCTAGCCACATGAATGTCAAGAATCAGGGGAAGTAGGGGGCAGTTGAGCGATATAAAGAAAAAATTTTTAAAGGGTAAATTTATGGGTTTTGGTCCACTTTCTTAGAAGAAATAAATGTGTGAACTCTATACTGCCAAACAAAAAAGTGGATTAATTTTATTTAGGGATATATCCTTGACTATGCCATTGGAGAGAACCATCCTTTCAGTGCATGCACCAGTCAAGCACACCAGATCCAGTGAAAAGCTGAAATTAAGTATTTTTTCACACCTTTTCTGACTACATTGCATCCAAGCAAGTTGGCTTGCTAGAGTACATCAACCTGATGCCAGAGCAGGTGTATGAGAGTTATATTTGATAAAGATTGATTCTACGCATGATAATCTTGTCTCATAAACCAAAGCAAAATACAATACATCACCATTGCAAATGAAAAAAAAAAGAAAAACCACAAAAAAAATCTAACAAAACCACAATCAGTCATACTGAAGGCTCAGTGTATATGATTAACGTGTTATAAAAGTCTTAGCACCTTACATTTCAACAGCTCCTTCACAGCAAATCCTCTGTGTACAACTTGTTTCTTAAAAGTTTAGAGTCAGTTTTTTACATTCCTTTAGACTGGGGCTCACTCTACAACTGAAAGAGCTCATTTACACATCCCCTTATAGATCAGAAGGAATAAGCTTGCAGAAATGTATTTACCTCAGCTCATCCGTGGAATGAGAAAAAGCTTACTGCAGAACTGTCTAAAAAATCATTTTCATAGAGAGCAGATATGTTGTCTGATGCACACTTTCTTCAGTGATTTTTTTTTTTTGCAAATTCCTTCAGAAACCACTAGAAATATTTTTGTAAACATATCTTCGATACATAGAGAGTTATAGCAGTGCCGTTTGCACATACAAGGAAAAAAACTTATTGTGGTTTATCCATGAAAATTTGATTTTTATAAACAATTTGGTATGTCACATTTTGATAGTTCTTGAATAAATATTTTAGTTTTTCCAGGACCTAATTATTTTTCTCTGTTTATTTATGAATTGCTCAAAATGCCACTCTATTTCTGTACTGCATTAATTATATCAAAATGCTTGCCACATGACTTAGGGAAAGTAATTCTGCTTAGCAAAAGATGAGTAACAGTTAAGTAACTGTAAACTAAGATTCCTCACTAAGATGTCCAAAAATCCACTGAAATAAACTTATATTCATCTTCACTTATTTTCTTTATTTCTAAGGATATTTTCCCACTGTTATAGACAGAAATTACATTGATACAACATTCTCAGAGGTTGAGTAAGAGATATTTGCACGAAACTACTTGAAATGTGGTTGGGAAAACATTGAAAATTACATTTAGTGTATATGTGATTAGGATTTATCATCAATGCATTTCAATTTAGGCGGAAATAATGGGGGAAACAAACCAAAAGATTAACTAACAATTCTGTAGACACAGTTGTGTATGTTATGGTGAATGACAAGCTGAACATGACAAGATAAAATCACATTGTTCCTTCTAGGAAAATATATAATGTGTAGATACTCGAGAGGAAAGTGACAAAGAAGATTGGAACCTTAAAATAGCCTTCACTTAGAAGGGGCTGAAAGAAATGGGATTGCACAGCTTAAGGAAGAAGAGGATAGAGGCTTTTCAGCAAGGCTTTGGACACTGTCTCCCATATCATCCTCATCATAAAGCTCAGACAGTGTGGATTGGATGAGTGCACAGTGAGGTGTATCGAGAGCTGGCTGAATGACAGAGCCCAGAGGGTGGTGATCAATGGCACAGAATCGAGTTGGAGGCCTGTGGCCAGTGGAGTTCCACAGGGATTGGTTCTGGGGCCAGTCTTGTTCAACATCTCCATCAACGACCTAGATGAGGGGACAGAGTGTACCTCAGCTCGTTCACTGATGACACAAACAACTCTTTAGGATTCTACCTATTATTACAAACCATAATCAGAATTCAGCAAGCTCCATTGTAGGATATGTAGGCAGGGACAATTTCACCGCTGACACAGGTACTATTCAGCACTTAATTACGTTAGCTAAACACAGGTAAAGGACACCAAAATTTGTTCAGATGATTATGAGCTGAGCTACGTTTCCTCCCAGTAACCTGCTGGTTTTGTCAAAGACTTTATGCACATGCAAAGCTGTCACTTCATGGAAGTGCAGCATTCCTTTCATTGTGCATTGCTGTGCTAAGGTCAGCTCTCGTTCACTGAGCCAGAGGAAAATCTATCATTTCCATATCTCAAAGTCGCTGTGCAGTGTGTCATTTTTGGCTCCCTTTTCCTGACGTCTTCAGCCTTCTGCAAGACTCGTATTCCTATTTCTCTTATCATCTCTTGTTTAGCCCCTGTTTCTCTTGGTCTGAGATGCTCTTCACTCTGTCATTACCTCCACAGTCCTCCCACAGAATAGACATTCCTGAGCAGCTTTCCATCTCTCTGTCTCTCTTTAACTTGAGCTGTTGGCAATTTATAACTCTGATAGCTGCTTTCAACAGAAGCAAACAATGGGACACAGCACATGTGCTCAGGGACACCTACAGGCTGATTCCTGCCACAGAGAGTTAACAGACATCCTGCTCTCAAGGAAATCAAGAAATTCTCAGTTACACATAGATTATCTGTCTTTTTTTTCTTTTAATCAGTCAATCTTGAAAAATTATATCCTTACTCCAAAAACAAAACCAATAAATCCTCAGTTGCATATGACATATAGGCAATTAACGGAAAAGGCTTAATGCTATCAAAATAGCTGGAAAGCCATTAATTGGTCTCAGGGCACTACGTGTTTTTTAAACAATAGTGTGATGTAACACTATAGTTTCTATGTCTAAAGATTTTTGTTCATTTGAGTGTCATTTGGCAAAGTAAAAAAAAAAATTAATTACTCTCACCTGCAAAGCAGTAAGTTTTATATAAAGTGCTGTGATATCATAAGTGGGAGGCAAGCATTAGGAAATTTTTTTATCATGTAGCTGTTATAGCTTTTTTTTTTTGCTCTTTTTACTAGCTCCTAAAACTAGTTAAAAACTAGGTTTTTTGAACTACTGAAAAAAAAAAGAGAAAGGTCTGCTTGAATGGATAAGAATATAGGTAAGTCTAGGTGAAAATTCTATTTCCCATACATAAAATGAATAGATTTCTTTTTAGTCTATGAGGATGCCATTAAGTGAGATTCAGGTCTTCAAAGCAATGCATGCATGCAGCTCCTAGTGAATCCAGAGGCCCTGAGAAAAAGAGTAGGCATTATTATCCTCTAAAAAGATGCATGTTGAAATGTATACGGCATTTTGTCCTGGTTTCAGATGGGACAGGAATTAAATTTTCTTCCTAACAGCTGGTGCAGCTGTGTTTTGGATTTAGTGAGAGCAGTGTTGGTAACACACTGATGTTTTAGTTGTTGCTAAATAATGCTTATACTTAGTTCAGAATTTTTCAGTTTCCCGTGCTGTGCCAACAAGATGGCACACAAGAAGCTGAGAGGGAGTATGTCCAGGACAGCTGACCTGAACTAGCCAAAGGGCTGTTCTACGCCATAGAAGGTCATGACCATAAACTGGACCCATATAAACTGGGGACAGCTGATGGAAGGAGGACAGGCATCAGTCGAAGGATGGTGAGCAGTTACATTGTGCATCACTTGTTTTGTTTGGGTTTCTTTCTTGGGTTTATTCTTCTCTCTTCTTATGATATTCATTTTCATTAGAATTATCTTCTTCTTATTAATGTTGTTACTATAATGTATTACATTTAATATTAGCTATTAAACTGTTCTTATCTCAATCCATAGGTTTTACTTTATTTTTTCCAATTATTCTCCTCATGCCACTGGGAGGAGAAGTGAGAGAGCAGCAGCATGGTGCTTAGTTGCTGGCTGGGGTTAGACTGCAACATGTTTGCATGAAAAAATTTAATGAGACAGAGTTATAGACAAGATTGGAAAATTTCCACTTAGGAAAGTCTTGTGGCTTCCATATGTCCTCAATGGCAGCAATCACCTATCCACCAGTATAATCAGTCTCATCTATAGCATAACTTAGCTGAAAGGCATAGACAGCTGTCCTTACAAAGTGTTTCGCTTACATATTCTTCGATTCCCAAACTATTCCCTTCAGCTATCACTGTTGTGATAACTCTCAGTTAGGAGAGTGGATAAAGCAGTTTCCGTATTCACCATCCTCAGTCATACCTTCCTAATAGTTGAGTATTTAATAATACTCAGTCCTAAATAAGACAGGAACAAATTAAGCAAATTCCACTTCTGCAAACACCATACTTGATCCGTGGCTCCTGGTATTGTCTTCTTAACTCTAGTTTACACCTAAGAGACAAGAACAAGTTTGTTAAAAGTTGTCTGATAATGAAATTTTCACTAAAAGCATTTGTTGGATTTTCAGTTTAGAGGAGGAATTCAAACCTGGTATTATTCTGAAGTAACCAGGAGGAAAAGGCAAATTTGTGTTTACAGCATCAAGTAGATCAGTCCTATTCTCTCCTCTGACAGCCCATACCCAGATTTCAGCAGCAGCTCAGCTGTACAAGTGTCAAGCAACTAGCACAGACAAGGTTTATGTGGTTTCAACAGATGTTCATGATTGTCCTCCTAGTGTTTATGCAGCTGAGCTACTTGCAGCATCTCATTACATGTTTTCCTGCATAGAGAGTATTTTCCAGACCATTAGTTTCTTTTTCTTCCCATGTCCCAGTGCATTCAAGTCACTCCACGCAGGTGAAACTTTTCACATATGAGGCTGAAGACTGTGGTTTTAGGCTGGGAGTTCTTTGTAGGACACAGATATCTCCTTCCTGTGACTCTACTTGTATAAGTTACTGACTAATGCCAAGGTCATTAACCTATTCTACAAAGACTGAACTCTGCTGAAAGGTAACCAAAGGGATACAGATCTGACAGTGGAGGAGAGGAGAGGAGAGGAGAGGAGAGGAGAGGAGAGGAGAGGAGAGGAGAGGAGAGGAGAGGAGAGGAGAGGAGAGGAGAGGAGAGGAGAGGAGAGGAGAGGAGAGGAGAGGAGAGGAGAGGAGAGGAGAGGAGAGGAGAGGAGAGGAGAGGAGAGGAGAGGAGAGGAGGGGAGAGTTTTGGGGAGAAGCCATTAGCAGACTTTGATAGTTTAATAAGACTTCTGCAACAGAAAGTTTGTGAAATATATCACAGTTTCTTTGGACTCTGTTAAAAAGATAATGTGGTATTCCAATTTGAATCTATCCTAGACCATGGAGAAAAACACAAAGAAGTACAAATTAATTTTTAGGTTGTAAAGACTCTAGTCAACTAGGTTAAGGTGCCATATTTTGCAACTCTTCTGAAGTTACTGAAAAATAACTAACTTATAGATGTAAAGATCTCGATTGCTAAATGAAATCATATTCATGATATATTTGGCTGGGGATCTAGAAAGTGACAGCTCTCTGCAAATCATGTAACAATGTTGAGAGAAGCAAAGCAGGAAGAATGCCAATATGAGAACTGTGATGCCATTTCTGAGCAGCTGGATTCCCTGGCAATCGGTGACAGTATCAGAAGGACCATTCACAAGGTGGGAAATGCTCTATCTTTACATTAAAAAAAAATCATAATGATTTTAAAGATAGATTTCTTTCACTAAATCTTCTGATACAAGACTCAGAGAGGAGTTTTTCTTTTATAAAACCATAAATACTAAATTGAGGATGTCATAAAACACAATGCAATCTGCTGTGGTTCAGAAATTCAAAACAGGAAATTATTCTATATTATGTTTCAATGTTAACATTTCAACAGACATTAATTACAGTATTTCCTAATAGTACACACACTGTAATTCTTGGAGGATCACTTGTCTTCTGACCATCATGATGTTAAGCTAGATGGGAGACCAGATTGCCAATATGCCCAGTCAAATCACAATATTTACCTATGGAAACAGTGAGTGAAAAAAATCCTTGTCAGACAGAAAGACGCTATTGAAGGGTCAGTCAAGTGCTAGCCAAAATCAGTTCTGCTTCTGTTAGCTTTGCACCTCACAGGAAAAGTATTTAATATGCCATCAAGCAACAACTGGGCATAATCCTTTCCCGTCCTGCAAGAGAAATGGAAGCCCAGCACTGCACAATCAAGAGAGGATGCATAAAGCAAGTCTGCAAGGAGATAAATTATCAAAATGGTCCCTGGACATGTTTTGACCTCCCAAATATTCTGCTTTTCTCTCTCCTGTGCTTGTTTTTTGAGCCTAAATGGGCCATGTGTCACTCTTAAAAGGCAGTTGTCCTGCAAGTAGCCATGTTTTTTTGAAAGGTGGCAGAGTATAATAATGAGAACAAGGGCTGCTCCACACCCAGCAGTTTCAGTGCCAGAGTATGGACATGGACATATTCAGCTGGAGTGGCTGAGAAATCCAAGGACTTCAGCTATAGCATTATCTAGAAGCAGAAATCCAGGAAAGCTGCCATGGGAAGAAAGCCCAGTTGAATAACAGGAGACAGGGATGCATCCTACTGCACCTGGCATTTTCAGCAGCTCTCACTGTCCTCCAAGGCTGAACAGCCTCAGGCAATTACAGGCCTCTCTCCCTTTCCTGCAGACTCAGCAAGCCTACCCCAAATGATCTCCTGAAAACACTATTTCCTGTGCACCGAAGTTTTACCTCAGAATGCTGTAACTACGCAGCACTGCTACATTCACTTTTAAGGCGCTCATGCATCATCAGTGCACTACAGTATGGGAACACATATGTCATTAATCCTGCCTTGGGATAGGAAAGTGGACTAGATGACCTTTTGAGATCTTTCCTAGCCCTTCTATGATAAATATGGATTTAGGACATAAACTTCCCCATTTTTTTTTTTGGTCGTTCCACAATTTCTGTATTTCACCAAAAAGAAAGAAAATATTTAAGGAGACAATGCAAGCCACGCTCTAATGCCTGAGAAAATATATCGGTCTGCCAAGCTCTGTCAGGATCTGAGACCAATCAAGGAAGCCAATTCTAAATTCTGTGGACCTCTCATGAGAACGGTCTGCTAGTATTTATACCTCTGCTCTGATTTGGGTGATTGCCCAACCTCCTCAGCTGAATTCACCCACTCACCCAGTGTCAGGACAAAAGAGAGTTGTTTCTCTTTTGTGAATGCTGCACTCTGGGGCATTCAGTCCACTTCCAAGTCTCAAGCAGTAGCCACCAAATCCAAAAGACACATATATCTGACTGCTCTTTTGGTTTAGGAGACCTGGGGTTTTATCACGCTGATGCTGGAGAAGCGAGACTTCCAGTGATACTCAGAGAAGCATAACAATTTCGTTATATTTTCATATTTATTCTAAGATATATTCAATGAATATACTATCATAGATACTTTCTCTTGAGTATCCAGGAACTTCTCCTGGGTAGCATGATCAGGGTGCACTTTCTCAGCCAGGATATGGAGTATCCATGACAGTTGCTTCTGATACTACCTATCCAGATGTCCATCAAAATACTGCTGCTACCAGCATATGAGAGAGAAATCATAATATAAGAAGATGCTGGTAGAAGTCTTCTTTCTAGGTTCTTTAAGTTTCAACCAACATCTATTTGTCTGCATTGTAGAGATATACTATGGATCAGAAATTATTAGCAAAACTGTTAAACTTTCAGGAAAAAAAAGCCCTCAAATTATTCACAACAATCAATGACACAAAAGAGCTTGTCAACATGTGGTTTCTCAACAGTTATACATAAAATCAGAACATCATCATAATCATGGCCAGTGACCATCATTTCCAAACACCTGAAAGTTAAAAAGCTGCAATTCTTTACATGGATATTGATCATAACCAACTTAGAGAAGATAATTAGTATGTTCTTCATTTGGGCGTACTCTTTTAGGCCTTCTATATCCATGTTTTTAAGAAAGTCTTTTTGGAAAGCAGAATTGAGAAAGTTTGCTCTTGCTCAGCTTTAATCTCAGCTTTAAGCAGGAGGACAAAGAGAATCTATGATCTCTGGAAGAAAGGTCAGGCAGCCCAGGAGAACTACAGGGCTGTGGTGAGGTCACGCAGGGAGAAAATTAGAAGGGCTAAGGCTCAATTAGAAGTTAAGCAGGCCACTACTGTAAAAGACAATAGGAAAAGTTTCTACAAATATATTAGCATCAAAGGGAAGCCTAAGGGGAATCTTCCTCCTTTAATGGATGAAGGAGGAAACTTAGTGAGCAAGGATAAGGAAAAGGTTGAGGTATTTAATACCTTCTTTGCCTCAGTCTTCAATATCAAAAGTAGCTCTTCTCTGGGCACTCATCCACCAGAGCCAGAAGACAGGGATAGAGGACAGACTGAAGCCAACTTAGTGCATGGGAAAATCGTGTGTGACCTGCTGCTCTACCTCGACACACACAAGTCAATGAGGCCAGATGGAATCCACCCAAGAGTGCTGAGGTAGCTGGCAGAAGCGCTTTAGAGAGAATTCAACTAATTTCTGGTAATTTGTTCTTTTTCAGTCTTAAGTCACAAAAATGTCATCCACATCTGACAGCTATTCCTGACAGCCTCACTCTATTAAGGCATGTTGAATTCTTTTAAAATCCTCACAGCAAAAACTTTGTCACAAATCTGGAGTGGAACAGGGAAAAGCAAACCTGGTTTTTAACTTACATGTAAGAAAAACAAATCCTAATACTCTACAAACTATTCCGCAGTTGCAGGTATTTTTCACAGAAAAACGAAAAACATTAATTTCATTTAAAAGGCCAGTCTAAACTTCAGTTACAGAAAATGCAGTCTACAGAAACTATGTTTAACCTTTGGATTGTTTACTCTTAAGGAATAAATTGTTCCTAGCAAAGAGGTCTTGCTCATTTATGGCCACATAGATATTATACAATACATCCTTAAGTAGCTCAACAAAGCCAAAAAGCCAACTCATGACAAAACCATACAGAGACAATGGCAGGGAAGCATTGTCTCTAAACATGGAATGCTTTCTAATGTGGCAGGTCAGAAGTTCTAAAGAAAGCTTCATAATTTGTATCAAATTTCCTCGAGTCTATTTCTGAGACAGATCTCTCAGTGTTTTAAGAGAATTCAGGGAAAAAAAAAAAAAGTTTTCTAATACTTTGTGAAAGAGTGGAATTTTGTTGAAAAATTTCCTGAAGAGAAACAGAAACTTCTCTAAAGTCATCTTCAGAAAAGATGAGATTAAGCTTTACTTTAACATTAATTTTTGATGTATTCTGGCTTGATATTGCACTGCATAATCCTGTTCTACTTCAAATTGGTCTCACAAGTGGACCAGCTCACTGTTTGTTTCTAACCTTGAATAGAAAAGAAAATTGACACGTGTTTGTCACTATTTCATTATAATGCCCATTCCTCCAGGCATGGCTTGGTTTGATTTTGTTGCTAGGTCTCTCCTAGCTATCTCACCTGTCTGTGTGAGTCTGTACAAAAAAAAGAACATTTTCCATTGTGTTGCACAAAGTCCAATGTCCACCTAATGTCTCAGTATCAAATGGTAGAGAAGACGTCTACATCAGTCACCATCCAGCTAACAAAATCTTATACTACCCCTCAAAGTGTTCAAAGTAAGGTTGGATGGGACTTTGAGAAATCTAGTTGTAGTGAAAGATGTCCCTGCCCATGGCAGAGGGGTTGGAACTAGGTGATCTTTAAAGGTACCTTCCAACTCAAACCATTCTATCCTTCTATGATTCTGTGAAACTGCACAGAAAAGTTCACACCATAAAGCTAATTGCACAAAACCCAATTTATGTCTCCATTTCTGGCTACTGTTGCTTTGTCATCCCAACATAGAACCAATGAACAAGTGACTTGTGAAGGATATGCAGCATTCAAGCATGGATTTTCCAGAATATGAGTCTGGCAAGAAGTCTGGGAAGCAGATATCCCCTTTTGCTGTTCATAGAGTGAAGAGATGTCTCTGCTAGTTCAGTTAGCTTTCTTCTGTAATTTTTTGCATTCCTGTAGACTTTCAGGTGGGACTAATGTACTTCTCAGACTGTAGTCACATGAAACATTGCACTGAGTACAGATTTAATCATTCCAGTCTCCAGACTGTCCTCTAATGTTCATTCACACTATTCCATTTCTGTGATTCCAGCAGGATATATTACTTGTTTGACCATTTCATGAACCAGATTCATAATGAAATAGGTTTTATAGCAGGTATAACTGGAGGAGCGGGAAGTTCAGACAGGTGTAGAACTAACAGCTGGGGGTGAATTGAGGATGAAAATAACATAAATCAGATCTTTTTTCTTTAATGAGTTAGATTGTGCAAATGGCATGTGAGTACATTGAGCAAGATAGTGGGAAAGCTGACCAGAAAAATTCAAAATGCTCAATAGAGTTCAAGTCTACAACTTGTCCAACGTTAATTTGTTCAGCATAGATGAGGGGAGAAGCATTTGTAGCATGGAATGGGAGATGTGACTGAGGATGGGAACAGGAAAGCAGAAAGAAAGGATTTACTAAACCAGAACCTGTGCCAAGGCCACCACAGAATCTCATCCTTTGCAGCCTCCTTCCATGGTTTATCCCTGCTCCTGTAACACATGCTCAGGAGGTACACAGAGTTCTGTATCTAGGGCTAAGTTCACACCACCAGGTCACACAAACCTCAGCACCCTAAAGCCTGTTTGCAGCCACCTCTAGAGATCACAGCTCCATCAGTCTGCTGTCCACAGGGCACCCACTGTTTTCCCCAAAAATAGTCTTCAAGGAAATGATAGGCTGCTTTCCCAGTCAGGGCTGCCACCTGCCAAACATTCCCACAGGCTCTGCAGAGATTGACTTTGACAATTCATAACCCAGTCCATAATGAAGTTTATAATTTCATACAGACATATGTCCTTCTGTCATAGAACAGCTATATCCTCACTTTATAGATGTCTGTCTCTCCTCTGTCAGATCAGTTCATGTGTCTATACATCTCTCCTACACATGGTGAAAAATACTTTGTTTTGACAGATCTTTCTGTCCTTGCAAAGCTGGAGAATGACTACATTCTCACCAGTGTTTGAACAGTCACCCTGCTAGAAGACAGCCAAGCTAACACTGCAACTACACTGAAACTGCCAGAATTGTTTGATCCCAAGAAAAGACGTAATTCCTTCATAATGGTAGTATTCAAAAGCTGTTGAAAAATCACAGAAGGCAGGGGCATCTCATAGCATTAAAAAAATAAATTATGTGTATTAAGAGGCTGGAGTGAAGGAAACAATTTCACTCATACCTGTGTTCATCTTCATTGCCAAGAGCCTCAGACTAACCATGATTCACGTTGCCACTACTTCCCATTTCTGTTACAGTCCACATTACTTCATATAATAGATGACATGAGTAGATAACAGTCCAAGAAAAGCAATGTTTCTAGCTGCAAATGCTGGATCTAGCTTCGAAGCAGAAAGATGAGTGTCCTCTCCCCCACAGGTGATCAGAGCATGCACTAGGAGAGACATGAGGGGCACTGGTGGTCGTAGATTTGTGAGAAAATGTAAGCCTACTGAAACTGAGATAACACTACAAAATTCTCTGACAAACAAGGAGCTGGCTTTTCTATTTCTTTAATCCACATAAAGCAGTGGTTTATAAGCTTTTTAGTATTAGTTTCAATGATCATTATTTCTAAATATCAAGAGTCTTTTCCCCCATAAGGCCTCACCTCCCCTTGCTTTTATTTTTCTTGATAAATCTTGATATATTGACTGGGAACTTAAAATCAGTTCTACTTCACCCCACCTATGGCAGACATCAGTTTCCTCACAAGAATGCATCAGACTGGCATGGTCTGTCCAATAGGCTGTTTACTATAAGCCTAGACCACATTAATTCAATAGCAGCACTAAGAGGAAATGCAAGCAGGAATGAGGGAAAAGATGACAACCAGATAGCAGGTTCTTAGCAAAAAAGTCCAGGAAACACATTTAACATCATTACTTTGTGTTCTCTGACTATAATTAAATTAGTTCATACTTCAGCTAAGATATGAAAATAAAAGTCTTTTCTCAGCTGTAGAGTTGTTGCAGAGTAAGCAACAGAAATGACTGTGATAAACTGGTTTCCAGCTCACAGAAAATAAAAGCTCCAGTCAGGTAAGCACTCATGTACTCCTCTTTAAAAAAGCTTCACTTTGTCATTTTAAGTTATGATGAGAGTAAATTTCACTTTGTTTGAAGTCACTCCTCATTCTCCCAGAGCAATAAAAGCTGCTACAGGAAAACAATACCAACAGTAATCTGATTGATCTTCTGCACAACCTTTCCATATGATCCTTAAAGAGACTAATTTTCCCACAGTTGCCCTTTCACCAAACAAGGTACAGCCAGAAACAGAGATCAGGACTAAAAATGAATATCATAAATACATAAGGTTGTAGAAAAACCTGCACAATATACACCATGTCATGAAGATTTCTAAAGAGTTATGTCTACTGATGGTAGCAGTAGACACTGAGCTCTTAACTTAAAGCGGGATGAAATTTCATTCTCATTTTTCTGGGTATGCCACTACATGGGTAAGTTCAAGTGATTTCTGAAAGAAAAGAGAGGATGTTACTCAATCTTCAGCAATATGTCTATACTGCCCAATTGGCAAAAAAAGGGTCAACCAAGGCAAGAATAAAAAAAAGTGTAATGAAACGATCTGTAACAATAATGATTCCAGCTTCATCTATGTCCAATTTAAGTTAGGCCAGTTAAACAGAGTTCAAGACCTCTGCATACTAAATGCAAGAATTTGGATGTCTCTGGTTGGGAAAGTGACAGGACAGAATGTATCCGGAGCAAGGCAGGTACATTCAATAACAGTAAGGGGTGAAAATTTTAAAGAAAAATGATGAAGGATACCAAAACAAGGAATTTAAAATCAGTTTTCTAGGATCAAGGCAGTTAATGTCTGCAGGGAAGAAAGATGTTTGTTGTAAACACCTAGTTGGGAGTCACAGAATACAATATGGTTAACAAGATTGTAAGAAATGGATAATTCTCCACTTATACGGAGAATAAGTTCATCTGTGATTGTAGGTTTAACCACACTGATACTCTGCAGGGAAGGGATTCCATCGAGAGGAACCTTGACAGTCTTGAGGAGTGGGCCCATGCAAACCTGATAAAGCTCAACAAGCCCAAGTGCCAGGTTCTGCACCTGTCTTGGGGCAATCCTCAGTATCGATACAGGCTGGAGAATGCATGGAGAGCAGCCCTGTGGGAAAGGACTTGGGCATAGTGGTGGAAAAAAAATGTATATGAGCCAGCAATGTGCATTTGAAGCCCAGAAAGACAAACGTATCCTGTATCAAAAGTGTTGCCAGTAAGGTTTTTCTCTGCTCTTTTGAGAACCTACCTGGAGTACAACATCCAGCTATGGATTCTCCAGTACAAGACAGATATCAACATGTTAGAGAGGGTCTAGAGGAGATCCATAAACTTGCATGATCAGAGGGATGGAACATCTCTACTATGAAGTAAGGTGGAGACAGTTGGAGTTGTTCAGCCTGAGAAAAAGAGAAGGCTGCAGAGAGACAGGCCTTCAGTATTTAAAGGGGGGCTATATGAAAGATGGAGGAAGAAATTTTACCATGGTCTGCAGTAAAAGAACAAAGTACAATGCCTTTAAAATGAAAGAATGTAGGTTTAGATTGGCCTACTGAAAGTTGTCTCTGCCCACAGCAGGATGTTGGACTAGATGACATTCAAACGTCCCTTCTGATCACATTCTGTGATTCTGTGGTTTTATGACTTGTGGTCTCCAAACCGCAGAGAAGTTTACGCTATGGCTTCAAGTTTGAGAGGAACTGTTCTTTAGTCTACCTGCTGAATATGGCCTCTGCCCCTCTCACTAAACAAGATAAATGTTCCATTTATGTTATAAGAAGATAACTGTTATCTTCTCTGTACAGGTCTGAGGTGTGTACAGAGCTCTGCATGTGATAGCTGTGCTGGTTAGGCTCATGAGCTTTGAATGAGAACATTTCCTGCCAAGATAAAAACATGTTACAACAAAGAAACACAAAGAATTATTTCTGCAGCCAGCAGTGTACAGGTAGTAATAACACTGTGTGTGATAATTAATGAAAGACTTTTCTCCAGCTACCTAGAAAGGCAGTATAGATTTAGTCTCGAAAGAGCTGATGGATGGTAGTTTGAATATGTCAGGAAGAACTGGGTTGTTTAATCACTGAACGCAATAAATTAGGATTGCCCATTATTTTAATTCCATGGGAAACATGGTCCAGTGCACTTGCATTTTCAAACTATGCTTACAAAGAGCCAGCTCTGTAGTCTAAGAACAGGACTTTTGTCTGTCAAACAAAGACATGCATCCAAACCCCAGACTTGGTAGGAGTTAGATAATGAAATCTGGGATAGGAGTAAATAATCTTGATTTACGCCACGGAAATGTTGTGAGTTCACAAAGACAGCATTGGTTGTTTTGAAGAAAGTGTGGTATGTCTTTTCAGAGATCCTCATGCAACATCAGTCTAAATTGTGTGTACAGAAACAGAATTAAAATAAATAGAAACACAAGGAGGTCTTATCTTTCCATTTTATCTCATAATCTTTCAAGGCCCTTTCCAACCCTTAAGATTCTGTGATCTCATTAGTGATTCAATATCACCACCTTTACCCAAGAAGTCTTAGTATATGCTTATGCTTCTCTGCTGTAAGGAATCACACAGCAATTTGCTCCATGGTAGTAAAGCATATCAGGGTGTAAAAGAAAAAGAGTACTTGGAAGTACAGGATATCTACCAACTGAATTGGTCAAGTACATCTTAAACGCTTGGATTTGTTGAAAATAAAGCCAGCAGAATTTAGCAGCCTTGATGCATGCTTCAGCTCCTATATCTCATCTTAAACATATGCTTCAAAGTAGAACTCAAAACTCACAAGAAAACTTTCTTTTGATTGTTAACATGAGGCTTATTCTTAATAATTTTATTTCCAAATTGTCGAAGGAATGTCTTACTATACTGCAAGATAGTGTTACTGTGACTAACTACTTGTGTGGAACCCAGAATCCCAAGGAGAGAATTAAACTGGATTAAGTATGAAGGACTCACCTTCCCAACAGGAAGATCCAAGGTAACTCCTAAGTATGTCACTGTTTGATATGAATACACAGATTTATCTCAGTGAAGTAAACTTCATGAGCTGTAATTTCCCTATGGAACTTGGATAATTTTTGTACAGAGATAAAAACTGTCCTGCAGAGCTACCTGCCCCTTTTCCCAACAGTCAGTTTTAAAAGACATGTGTTTTTTAAAGCAAATTCAGGGCTTAGGAAAAAAAAGGTTTAAAAAAAAAATGCAAGAGGGAGATGGAAATTGAAAGGTTGTCATCACTTTGAAAGATCTGGCTAAAAAAAATTGCAACCTCAGATACTGTTGTTTTACTCACAATATGATAAATATTGATAGATGTTTATACCTTCTCTCACTCTTTATGTTAATATTTACTACTTTAACTATTATATGGCAACTTGTGTTCCATCATATTTTGGTAAGATTCTGCTCATTAATGCGATTTTGTTCATTATTGTTTCAGCAGTCTACACAAAAAAAAAATAGGTATTTTTTAATCCTATCTACTTTTTTCCAAAGAGCAAATAATATGAAAACAAAATGGTTGAAAACTTGTCATAGGTTATAGCAATCCAAAGTTCAGGATAGAGTTTATAATGATAGGTTGCCCCTGTTGTCTAAGCTTCTCTCATCCACAGAGGGAACTTCACAAAAAGACAAATATTTAGATGAGTCAAAGTAAATTTCCTTTACTCTTTTTGAGACATACTAGTGAAGTTATCTTGACTGGTTAATGGCCTTCTATAAACTAAAATAGAACTGGCTACATCTGCTTCTAGAGCTGAATTTAAATAGCTGAAACTTGATTATGCATACGTTACATTTAAAAGCATGGATGTTTCTGGTATGTGGTTTGGATTGCAATTAGAATGTTCATTAATTCATGTGTATAAGTATCAGCACACTAGCAAATTGGGTAATGTGTAGATGTAATTCAGATTTGTGTTTGCTTGTGTGCTGAGAGCTTCTCTATGGTTTTAACAACAGGTCAGATAGCATAGTAACAAAAATTTCCTAAGGACATAGTAGATACTGCTTTTAGTTCTAGCCTGACATTTTTTAACTACATTTAAAATGTAGTTAATGTAGTTAACTACATTTTAACTACATTTTTTTAGCTACATTCAGGGTAATTATAGTTGTTATGTTCTAATTAAGAAACTGAAACATAAGCATCTGTCACATAACACTGAAGGAAAGCGACCATGGAAGCACAGTCTTGCAAGGATTTTTATTCTATTTACCAAACGGCGGTACAGAACAGCAAGTCTATTATGTATGCTTAAAAAGCAGAAAATACTACACATGACTACGGATCTTATTTCCCTCCCACCACATTTGTGACTCTTAACCAAAAAACATTTGGTAGGCTGAATATTAAAAGAAACAGAGGTACCCAGTGAAGAGCTTAATGCATATGAGTTTATCAAGGAAAGACTGTGCCAAATTGAGCCCATGTCTTTGCTGACACTCTTGGTAATCTAATCTATCTGGACTTCAGTGATCATGATAGACTATTGCAAGAGACATGAATAGATAAGCAAAAATAGAAACAATAAAATAATTATGGAAGGCTGAAAATAGCTGTGGTAGTGTTAGAAGACAAAAGATCAGGCTAGGAAAATAAATGAAGCTGCAATGTGGTCCTGCAAGGCTTAGTTTGGGGATAAGTTTCATTTAAGATTTTGTGACAAAAAATAGTACACTTGTAAGTCTTGTTAATGACACATAGTTTGAAAGCAACAGCAGAGGGAGATCACTGTGATCACTGGCGTTAGATGGTCATAAGGAAGAATACCAGCAACAGGATTAAATTCTTGGTGTATGTCCTTATACAAAAAGGACTAATGAGAATTTCAGATATGAATTAGAAGAGTCTCACAGTGTGAAATGAGCAGCAGTGGCACATTGCTAGGCAATCACAAAATGACTAAATGTTCTCATAATCTCAATGTGAACCTACAATGTAGAAAGGGCTTTATCTCCAACAAAGGGTGTGCCAATACCATTTCACAAAGTATTGACAGGATGCAAAGGGGGATCTTAAGGCAGCTGTGTCTGACAAATTTAAATGCCTACAAGCCTGAACAGAAAGAATGAACAGATTTTAGCTAAGCTGATGTAGAAACTTTGTAAGGCATAGAGTCTGAGTCCTTTTCCAACATACTGTTGTCTATCTAAGAAAACAAACTTTCCTTGTATCAAGTAATCATAGGAGATTGTATTTTTCAGGGACAGGAAGGTGATACCCACTGTTCCTATTGATGTTGATGGGTTTACCAAAAATATCTGCTTGTAGTGAAACCCTGTTGGGTCTTGAGGAATACAGGAAAAAGCAGAGATTGAAAGTATCTCTTCTGCTTATTAGTTACTACAATGGAAAGGTAGAAAAGTCAAACTGTCACTGATGAACATAAGACCAAAGGAACAATGTCAGTGACTGCTCTCTTGCCTTTCTCAGCAGTCTTTGAAGAAATACTCAAATGGTTCATTGTGAGATGAGACAAGTGAGTCCCTAGCTATTCAGGGTAAGACCTTCAGAAAGGTCAGCTTTAACAAGAAATAAGTAAGTTTGGTGCTGAGATACCTTAAGTTGCTAACTGAACTGGATTCTCTTTCTGGTAATATATTAACAGTATAGAATCACAGAATCATAGAATGGTAGAGGTTTGAAGGGACTTTTAGAGATCATCTAGTCCAACCCCCCTGCAGAAGCAGGTTCACTTAGATCAGGTCGCATAGGAACATGTCCAGGTGGGTCTTGAAGACCTCCAAGGAAGGAGACTCCACAACCCCTCTGGGCAACCTGTGCCAGGGCTCCCTCATCCTCACAGTGAAATAGTTTTTTCTTATATTTAAGTGGAACTTTTTGTGTTCCAGCTTCATCCCATTACCCCTTGTCCTGTTGCTGGCTACTATAGAAAAAAAAGGATGACCCAACCTCCTGACACCCACCATTTAGATATTTGTAAATATTAATGAGATCCCCCCTCAATCTCCTCTTCTCCAGACTAAAAAGCCCCAGTTCCTGCATTTGAAAGATGTTCCAGTCCCCTGATCATCTTGGTGGCCCTGCGCTGGACTCTCTCCAGAAGTTCTTTGTTCCTCTTGAACTGAGTAGCCCAGAACTCGACACAAGATCCCAGATGAGGGGGAGAAGAACCTCCCTTGTCCTGCTGGCTACACTCTTCTTGATGCATCCCAGGATTCCATTGGCCTTCTTGGCCACGAGGGCACATTGCTGGCTCATGTTTAGTTTGTTATCAATCAGGACTCCCAGGTCTCTTTCTGAGAGTAGTTTCAAACAGCAGTTTGAATTGTTTCCACAGTTCTGCAAAAATGAGACTATACTGTTTATTTTGTTGTTTTTACATAAAGTCTTAATCCAGCCAGTTAGATAAGGACTAAGACAATTGTAAGTATTGTGCTTAAACTCCAAATTAAAAAACATGATGAGATCTTACATGAGGTAGCTGATTCAAAAGCTCAAATTGGTATGTTTGAATTTAACCAGCAATTGAAGTAATAAGGCTTCTCTGTCCATCTTCTTAGCAGTAAGCCCATAGAGATAACCCTTGTCAACAGAGTTTTCAAAATTCAATGTCCACCTGCTCAAGTACAAACATCTGCTCTTAGATAACTGCTAAAGCCTCATACAGCTGCCAATGTGCAGAAGCTGACCTGCCCTCTCAGGATCTCCCTATGCTGTCCACCTACAGTGTTCATGGATTATCTGTTACTCTTCTAATGCTCCCAAACCTCAAGGATACCATATCTCTGCTAATTCTACTACTAATAGGATGTTGTAGAAATCAGATAAACTCTTTTCCAGGTCTGCACCCTCTGACTCTCAATGTGAACTTTATAGAAGGGAACAGAACTAATACTGGCAAAGAAAATTAGAGGAAAGTAAGCTTGAAGGAATAAACCAATTCTTTCAGCATCCTTTGGATGCTTGACAAGCAGAAGCAGGTAAGGACATCTGTTTTCAGTCTGTTTCTTGGTTAGCAGCCACAGAATTGTCACCTCAGGATTCTGGGCTTCCCTGAGGTCATGATAAAACCAGTGGGCTTACTCCTGAATATCAAGTTTTCTCACAACAGTACCTCAGACACAAAGCCCACTTATCCAACATGAAAACATGCTCTGTGTCCTGGTTAGGGTGTTATTTTATATTGCAAGATAATGTCTTCCATCTAGGGAAAAAAAGAATAGAAATGTTGATATACACTCATTTGTATTTTTATCCAGATTTCTGTGTTGAGAATCCAAATTTTTTGGTAGACTCACTATCTTCTCTCTCTTCACTTACCATGATCAGACATTCCATTACTATTCTCTCATACACTCAGGGAATTGTTTTCTCCTGCCTAGGTATTACATACACTCAGTTTTATCACAAGGTCTTCATAACCTTGAGTTTGATTACCATTAGTAACTCCCAAAAGGCAAAAGCTGAAGTGAGGATGTTGCTGTGCTTCCTGCTGATGACTTAATGACTGGAGAAGACTCCATCTTCATTCCTGTGTGATGTAGTAAGGGAAGATCCTTGGCTAGACAGGAGAATACTTCCTCTTGCTCATCAATGGTAATGCATTGTCTCTCATTTGACACCTCTATGGATGTAAAAAAATTCTGAACACTTTATCTGGGATAGCCTCTTATATATAGTTGTCACTGTATATTTCACTCTACTTCTGTTCACTGGTGGAGGCAGGGGATGCAGCCATTGCTGGTGCACAAAGCCAATTACTTTGTGGATGACACAATGATGGACAGTGTCAATCTGTCCATACTAGGACTCTGGAAACAGAACACCCCACTTTCCTTGCTCAGGATGACCAGAAGGGGAGCAGGTGGGGGCTTTGCATACAGTCTTCTCCATCCACATGTACTCATAACCTGCTCCTACAGCTGCTGTATTCAGTCTTGCTTTTAGGAATTAGGAGGGAACAGGTAAACAAAAACTGAAAAGCAACTCTGTGCTTCCAGTATTGGCAAGGACTCTTCTTTACCAAGCTGTGTTAAGCATCCACATCCATCAAGAAAAAAATAAAACAGAAATGAGAGAGATCCTGCAAATAACCTACCAAGATGATGTCTGCTATCATCCAATTCATCAACACTATGTAACACTTCATAAGCATGTTTGTAGTTATATTTTATATACAGAATTACACCAAGATATTTTGTCTATACAAGGCTGGTGTTCCTTGCTGCAAGATGTTCTACTCTGTGGCCAGTCAGCTCTGCCAGCTAGTGCAGACAAAGAATGGGTCAGTGCTCCTACTGACTCAGCATCCTGTCAATGAGTTTGCAGTACTGCTGCAGATAGAAAAACAGAGCTAGCAGATACAGTGATTTATTTGTATCAGTTAAAAATAAATAAAAAGAAAGTATAGAACTAGTCACTACAAAGTAAATTCTGCTTTACTTCAGAGTTTCTAAAGGTAATCTTTTTTAATGTCTTATAATTTCAGTCTCCTTTAGTGCAGTCTCAGTTTCCAACACAAGATGGCAGCTATTTTTTCCTTCTGCTCAGCTACTCCCCAGCACACTGAAAAGCATTTCTCTTTCACTCTGACACTGCAGGGACTACTGAAACACAAGAATAACCAAACTAGGGACTGGTGCTGCTACTAGTTACTACTCATCCCCAAACCAGCATCTCACGCAGCACAGTGTGGTTTGTGAGGAGCAGAACTGTTTGAGTACTCAGTACTCTGTCTAATTCCTGCAAGTAACAGGAACTAGTTTGTACTCCATGTCACAGTTTTTGAGATTTGAAGCTGCCACAAACAAGGAAAAAAAGGAAACATTCTTGTTTCAATTGAGGTTACAGGGTACTCCTGCAAAGATAAGGGCATGTAAGCCTATGTTCAAAGTTTTGGATGCTGTCTCTTCCTACCCCTGCTGTACTGTCATTTAGAGAAGTTTAAAGTTGTTTGCATTTCATGTTTGTTTTAGCACGCTAAATAAGTGAGTATATTTCAGGCAAGGCAACAGAGATTTAGGTCTTTGCATAACTTACGGTTGCTAGAACAAAACCTGGATTTTATGAAGCCAATTGTCTGTTTGACCCCAGCATTGTACCGAGTGACTCTGTAAAGTCAGAAACCCTGAAGCAGATCTAACAATTGGTGGTTTGTAGTTACCTGCCATAAATGATGCCAACGTGCCAGCACTGCTGTTTCATTTTGAAACAAATGATGACTTAATTGAAATTATCCAGCTTCAGCTGAAGCCCTTGCCTCCTTGGTTTGTGAGGATGCCTTGTTCTGCAGTAAGACAGCTCCCAGATGGTGCTGACCGTATGGATCTCTGCTCACTGCCACCAGCACAGCCTGGCCCTCTTTAAGAGTCTAGAGGAATACTGAAGCACCTAAGAGTCATACTTAAAGTCCTCTCAAGTGCTGCAAAGAGATGTCTGTACTCTTATATCATGCACGTGGAATAATGTAGGAATAGCCCAATAAATATTTGTTCCAAACATGTTGATCTCCTCTAAAAAGTTCAGGGACCAGTCCTGCAGAGCCTAGCCGGCAGCAGTAGCAGCAGGAAGCAGCAGTAGCAGCAGTAGCAGCAGTAGCAGCAGTAGCAGCAGTAGCAGCAGGATTTCCGCGGCGCGCAGGGTTGTGCGCCAGCAGGTGTCAGCAGGAGCCCGGGAACGGGCGGGCGCCCGTCAGCCGGGGCTGCGGCACAGCCGCGCCCGCCTCATCGGCCCCAAACCCGCCTTGATGACAGTGGAACAAGCGACTCTCTAAATGGGTGGTTAGCTTAAAAGAACTAACGAGCTCTTTCCTCTGGCTGACTTTGGAAAGCAGAGGAGCAAAGGCAGCCAGAGCCTCTTTTCCCCACACCAGCTGATATGCTTGTCCAGGCAGCCTCAGCCTTATGCAGGGGAATTTTACTAGGATGCTGTAGGATTTTCACATACAGACTGAGTGCTGTGAGTCTGGGGATTGCCTATGAGCATGTTTTTAACCCAGTCCCTGATCCGGTCGCACTGTAAGTGACAAGGATGCCAGGAGAGGACTGCTGCAGCAAGGGAGTGAGATGCACCTGCTCTGCTGAGCACTGAAAGTGCCTAAATCTTCTCTTTAACCCCCTAGTCAATCCATGCCTATGTACCTCAAAGCAAATGTGAGTCAATTAATTGAAAGTTACTTGCTTCTCAATTAAGGTGGAAATTAATTTCTTTTTCATCTCTTCAAGAGTGTCTGAGACTTGAAAAACACATATAGATAGTTACTGTAGAGAAGCTAACATGTGGAAACTTGTCCTTTGATAGCTTGTTTGTACATCAAAGTCTTTATTTAAATCTCTGTCTTCCTAAAGAAGACCTTGACAAGTCTGGCTAGGAAGACTTAACAGTTACTGCATTTCCCTATTAGCTATCAGTCACCAGCCCTCAGCATGGGTCCAGCACCACAGCTGTCCCTTCTGTAAACACCAAAAGTAAGGAATACTTCAGAACAAAATCAACACTGAGGCTACTAAAAAATTAATTCTAACAACAAGAGCAGAAAGAACTTTTTATAACAAACAAATGTCTCATTTAGAGTAGTTCACTGCCGGTTACCAGAAATTGCCAATTAGATATGGTTTCTAGTAGGAAAGAAACTGAAAGGATACAGTTTCCGCTATTTTCAGGGACACACAGTCCAGCCATCCTAAACACAATGCCTTACATAGGCAAACTTTCAAGGGTAGAAACAACTAATAAGATGTAACAAAAGGGATCTCTTTTGTTCCAAACTAGAAAAAGATCACAAGGGGGCCTCAGTATCATGAAGCAGTGATGCTACCCACTGGGGACTACTGTATACTAGCAGTGCACCAGACAGGTGAAAATTCATCACATTATTTCCCAAAATGCTTATTTCAAATTAAATTAGTCAAGTCTTAATGATTTTTTAATTGCTTCCTGCCACCCTCTTTTTTCTTTTTCTTCTATACTGAAGTACAGCAAAGTAGCAGTATAACCACTTTAAACAAACCTGTGAAATTTACTATTAACTTGATCTCACTCACTCAAAATATGTTACTTTAAGCATGTAAGTAGGTCTAATGTTACATCTAGACAAAAAGGTAAGAAAAACAGAGAACAACAAAACCATTTCCATAACAAAAACCTCAGGTGGTAAACAGGCAGAAAAAAAATGGTGTTTTTCTTGAAATATTTTGATCTGACATTTTCAGATAACTTTTTGGTGTTAGGAGAGGGTAGGTATGACAAGGCCTTCCAGTAGCTCTTTAGGAAGACTGCAAGTGGTGTCATATCACTTCTCCAGGCTTTCATGGATGATGGTGAGCCAGTCAGGATCAGTGTGTATCCTGTGACCAAGGCACAGTAAAAACTGTCCTACAACTCATGTAATTGCAGTAGGAAAGGAAAAATGTTTCCTTCTATCAGCTGCCTTACGCTCTTATTGGCAGCCTATGCATGTATATTTCTTTCACTTATTCTCAGTTTTACAGCAGCAATTTTCATTTCCAAATAGTAAAAATCCAATACCTGTACAATTTAGTCACTCCACTAGTGGAATGAAGTTGTAAGTGTTTAATGATTTTTGTTAACAGTGTCTTGATAGAAAAATGAATCCTCATGGAGTTTACAGAAATAACATAAAGTGACAGAAGATACTTGTAGAAAAAAGTGGCTGTTTTTATTTAAAGTTCTGTCTCAGGGTACGTTAGGATCCGTTTCCTCGGATTGCTATGTGAAGGGCAAGGTAATACTTATTTGATTTTATTTTCTTTTATGGTAAAGTTGAAGGCTTTATAGACAGCAATATTACCAACCGGAAACAACCTGCTACTTGGACACAGTTGTGGAGTCTGGAAACAACCTGGGAAAGGTTTTGCAGTCAGCATGGCAAAGTACAGGAGCTCATTCATGAATTAAGACTACCTGCTGGCCTCAGCAGGAGTCGCATGTTCCAGAAGAGAGTCTCTAGAACAGCCCTGAGAGATCACATGGGCTGCAGCCAACCTTGGTGGCAGCTTTACATGCCCAACCCTCTGTTTCCCTCTGCATCTACCGCACTTCTTCCTGAATTGTAAGGTGGTGTGGCCTGTTACCACACTGAGCAGAGAGAAGTTGTATGCTCACATGGGCATCAGAAAACGAGGGAGAGGACTCCGGGCTGTCCTCACAATGCATCTCCCAGTGCATGCCTGTATCCCAGCAGCAGCAGAGCATGATGCCTGCTCACACTTCCACACTCCTTTCTAGTGAACAGCAGAAGGGAATAAACTATCTAGGATAGCTACAGCCTCAACTGGGAAACATACTAGCTCAAATATGTGCACCACACTCCAGGAGCGTGCTTCTCCTCTCTACAAGCCTCTACTACCAGAGTGTTTCTTCCCTGGAAAATTTCACCTTGCTGCACCTGAGTAGTACCTCTACATGCAGACAAGACAGTTGTAAGAAATAGTTTAACACATCTAAAACGTTTTGTGCTCTCTCTGCTTGGAAACAGCTGTGTCAATTTTGCTGGGACTTTCCAAAAAAGGCCCACAAAGGAAATGCCATGCTGAAAAGTTGAGTAATCTCATTACATTGAGTAATCTCACCAAAAAGTGCTTACCAACACAACCTTGGACCCAAGTTGACAGAAATACTTCAAAAATAATTACTCCTTCATTTGCTTGACACGCCAGGTTCAAAATTCCGTTTCCCTGGCAACAGCTGAGGACATTAAACTGTGCAATGTGTCTATGAATGGAAATAAATGGGAATGGAAAATTACTCCCCAAAGTTAGTTAAAAGGTTTTGCAGAGAGAAGGAAAAACAAGAATGGGTAAGCAGTCACAGATCAATAACCTCGAAGATCAAATATTTTATCTAAGTTATGCAGGGAATAAAAGGCTAAGGCTAGTAGTTGCTGATGTTGCTTTTATCATCAGTTTATTTGTTTGCTGTAGTTGGAAATAAGTGCCAAAAACTGTTTTGGCTGCTTCTAAGAGACAAAGGCTGAACATTGCACGCTTTGGTCCCTAAACATGGCTGTCAGAGACAGTATACACAAGCTGTGCTAGGTAGCCATCTTCAGAAGTGCCTACCGATGTCTAACAGAAGACACTTAAATCTATGTGCAGGGATGAAATAGCCAGGGCTATGAAACAACAAAGCTCAAAATACAATGAGAGGTCTTTAGGGTCTCCTAGCGTGACCTCACACACACACTCACTATGCACTTACGCTGCACAGAGCCCCATGTGTACTGGAAGAGGGAAGGTTAGTCATGTTCTATTCCTCTCTCCAGTCAGAATAAGCTCCACCCCTCAACCAGCAGCTCTCTTTGCAGAGCACCTCACAAGTAACATCCCAGAAAACCCTCTGCCAAGCACCTCACAGACAGATGAAAGGACTGGCAGCACCATTTGCAGAGAGTGATACCGTTTGCAATGCAGCATTTTTCATTCCTACAGGATAGAGCCCACGATTTATTAATCTCTCCCTTTAACTGGGTTCTCATGAAAGGACTGGCATAGTTTGCTAGCTGAAGTATTTCTGGGAAGTCACAGAGCAATAACTGATTGAGAGCTTTCAGTGATGATTCTATATTTTCCAAGACTTAAACATGTAAGAAGAAAATGAGCAGAACCCTGTTCTACCTCCTGTTCAAATGATAGGAGCAAGTCCTTCCTTCACAGAATTATATTTTTTAATGAATAAACCACTAGCTCTTCCCTTCCCATCTGAACAAGAGGAGAATATTACTGCAGAGCAGTGGTACAACATCTACACATCCTTCGTATACCACTAGTCATTACCTGGGAAGACAATGCTGGGAGAATGTGACTAGTTTAAGAGTCAGACACCAACTGTAGCACCCAAGATTATTTGTATCCCTCCATCTCAGTGCTCAACTCCATTAGATGAATAAAACAAACCAAACCAAAACAAAACAAATTTGAAACTACAATGAAGTACAGATATTTCTTGAGACATTTTTTGTGTTTCCAGTCTGTCTCTAGATTGATTTAGGAGCTCCTCTCTGTCTTTTGTAAATTAAACTTCTTTTCTAGCCTTCCCTCACATTAGGAGTGATTTTGGAGTGATAAGGCATATTTACTGTCTCTTTCCTCAGGGAATTGTAGTGGTACTTAATGCTAACTAGATTATACCATCCCCCTCTGCCACGAGAGCCTCTCCCTGTATGTAGAGCATCCTCCAGTAGCCTGGTTGAGGGTTGACTAGATCAATTGTTGTACTTCTGGCAAAATATGTCCTCTTCAACAGCTAGCCACTGCCAGTTGCTAAAATGCAGGAAAGCAAAATGAAAGCTGTCCAAGAAAAGAAAAAGTGGCTGCATGTAATTACGCTAACAGTCATGTGTTACTGATGACGCTAGAGAGGGGGCAGCTAATACCGCCTATGCAATGCCTACCTATGGCTGTGACACTTTATTGTCATGCTCCTGTGTGAGCCAGTAGGAAGAAATGAGAATCTTACTGATCATAGTTTGAATCCTCTTTCAAGATGTATCTGCCCATACCCTTCTTCCATGAAAAATAAGAGGAAGGAAATCAAATCTGGTCCCTGTAAAGAAAGATCAGAGCCCTAGTAATGGGGGGGAGGGGAAATTAAGCTAATGGAAAAAAAATCTTTAAAAGAAATAAAAAGAGCAGTTCTAAGGATCAATCTGTGGCTGAGAAGCAATTCAGGCGATACTAGCTAGGATTTGAACTTGCTGTTGATGCAAAACTCCCTCAGTCTTCAGTTCTGTAGCCTTAATATGGTTTCTGGATGCTAGGACTACAAAAGATGCAGCTGGTGCTCTCAGTATTATGTGTCACTGACAGAGAAGCAACAGCAGCTTGTTCCAGCCATCAGCTTTGGTCATAGATAATGGGAGAGAATCAACAACCATCATTGCCTCCAGGAAAACAACCACTGCTTCCTTTTCTAGGAAGGAGATGGAGCAGGTCCGTTTTTGTATTAAAAAGCCCTGGGTCATTGGCTAAGTCCTGCCCTTAGTTGCAAATGAGTATTGGCTGAAATTGTTTCACCAAACTCATTGTGCTTCCTTGACTTGTGCCCTTTAAATTTTGAAGGCTGCTTTGCCTCTAAAGGCAGTTTAGGTAAGCAGGTGCTGTATATGGAACAGCAATACACCACCATTTGTGGAGGAAGGTTACAAAGCTGTCTGTTTGCTCTTGTGGAAACTTATTTCACAGGCAGAACAGCTCCAGGAAAGTCCTCTGCCCCCCACACAACATTATTAAAACAGGTTTCCTTGTACTAGGGAAATTACTTTTTTCAGTGATTATCCAGTGATTGCTTTATGCAATCATTTAAAAACTGATTTAACTATTTCCAAGATAAGAACAAGTTCTTATCTCCAGTTCAACATCTTTTCTATGGAATACCACTGTGAAGAAACAAGAGAGATCTGAAGTGCTTGTAAAATTGTTTGGTAAAGTGTGCAGCTGTGCTTTCTGCTGGCTAAAGCTTCTGAAATATGGTTTGCTGTATGTCCATTAATGTCATCTGGCTCCTAAATAAGTATATAAGACAATTTTTTATCCATCAGGTTGGAAGACAAGCAGTAGAAAACTTGTTTTATTAAGGCTGAGAAATAAGTCTTGTATTGTTTAAGGAGCCTTCACGTGTTGCCTTCCCCAGTGAATGGTGATAAACAGCTATGAGACAAAATGATACTATGACAGCTGGTATCAGCCATGGCTTTCAATGTCATCAGCAGCTAAATAAAGCCACAGACATCCTCTGTTCCCCTCGCAGCTTCCTACAAGCTTTGATAGACTTGTGGAGGAAAAAAAAAAAAGATTTACAGAGTATAGCAGTAGGAAGAAGACAAGGTCTACTGGCAGACATTCCTTTCTTAACCTTTTGGAGACCTCCAAAAAGAACCTATCAGATTTTAGTACATTTCTCAAGGCCTTACTGTTTTTCTGTGGTCTGCAGAGAGGTCTAAGAATTGAGAATCAGTTCCTGTCCAGCATCTATTACCAACAGGGGACCATCCATCACTGACTCTAAAATTATTTCCATTCCTTGTCATGACCTGAATCCACATTGTGACTGATCTAAAGTGTTACCTTCAATTAGAGAAACGTGTAATAATCTTAACATTTTCTTTGTGGTTTTTGGGGACTTGGAAGTTTGATACCCCATAGCAGTGATAGGTGACATTTTGTCAGTGCTGTCCCTGCGATGATGTATTAGCAATAGGAATAGGAAAGTTCTCTCTGAATGATGTGATGCTTATTTTAATCAAACACGGCAGCAGTTCTCAATGATTCTCACATTACTTAAAAGATCATGACACAGAGTCACAAAGTTTGGGTCAAAATGTCATTAAGATGGTCTTTCATCATATCATACACAGTGTTTCTTTTTTAAAAAGGTTTTGTGCATTTTGGAAGACTCTAGGAACAGTTTCTTTTTCTGAAGTAAAATGTGACTAAGAAATCACAGAATCACAGAATGGTAGGGGTTGGAAAGGACTTCTAAAGACCATCTAGTCCAACCCCCTGCTAAAGCAGGAATGTGTTGATACTTAATATTTGCAATCTAGTTTACGGTATTTGATTTGAAATTTCAAGCCCAAGGCTCTATTTAAACAAAATAAAAGTAAAATCCCCTCATCTCTGATGCTGATTCTGTCTATGAACTTTCTAGGCTATCAGTTTTTTTCAAAGGACTATTGCCCAATAGCCCACAGGAAAACTATACCAAATGGAACTGCCAACGGACAACAAAGAGGAAGGCAATAAGATACCGTAAAACAATTAAAGATCAACATAAAGCATAATTATAGCACCATGTAAAATCTAAGTTAACTATTAAAAGCACTACTATACACTGCATTACTGAGTTTAAATTATCCTAAGACTTATGCTGATCTGGTGAAAAAACATCCTGTGCAGCCAATGAGACAGCAAAAAACCAAAAGAAATCTTACCCCACAGAGATACCAAGTAGCTTGCTTTCAGTGTAACAAACATTTGAGTTCACAGAGATCTGTTAGCCAAATTCAAGGTGAAAAAAACCAGCCAGAGATGAAGTTCCTGTTCATGTCATTATAGAAATGTATTAATAGGTTATTTCCAGAATTTCTGGGAGTTGAAAGAACTGCTGATGTCTCAAAGGGCCTGACAACTGGTGACTGAAGGTACCGCAATTTTCATCACTTTTATTTTGGAAAGACAAAGTCTGGCAGCGTGGCAATGACAGTCAAGAAGGCAGTGAGTCTGATAAGCACAACGGTTACTTAGTTCATCATCTGGCAGTGATCACAAAGTACAAGTGTGTGAGACATTGGGAGGTACAGGGAGAAAATAAGCGATTTTTCTTTTTAGATGTAGTAAAAAATAAAGTCATCTTCTTTCCTTCCAGAAAGAAAAAAAATCCATGGAGGAAGCAAAAGTGTTTAATTGCTTTTTTGTTTTTAAGAAAAAAGAGGTCTGATTTTTGTTTCATTGCAGAGGTAAGCTTTACCATGTAGGTTACATTTACTATTACATGCAGTAAATTCTGAAATAAAATAAAACACTAAAAGATGAAATACAATATTTTGCATTTTCAGACTATGAAAGGGTAACGTTTTGAATTTTTATAAATTGTTTTCAGATTTTCCTTACAAAATCTTCGCTCATCATGTGAGCAGGTCAAGTGTAGGGTCTTTCTTATGTGGCAGCAAAAGATGCAGTTTTGAAAATTCCTGACGTTCTATCAGAATTTTGTCAAAACTGAACTATTTTTAATAATCATTTGATTTCTCTATATCTTTTTACTCCAGTAGCAAAAGTACTCCATAGAAAATTTTTTACAGACTTCAAAAAAAACCCCCCTGCTTGTAGCATGCAAAGACCTGCTTCTGCTGAAGCACTACTTTACAAAATTTAAAAAGTCTATGGTTCTACAGCTCTGCTCCCCCTCTGCCCCAGGCATCTGTCTCAACCCAAGGACCTTGTCCACCTTCCACAGAAACCTCTCTTTATTCAATGCACAGGTTAGAAAGTGTTTTGTAACAAGCCTTTGTAATTTATTTTTGTTATTGTTGTTATCTGAGGTTTATTATCACACGCTATCCTCAGAACACCATCAATAAGTTATATTCATAGCAGCTATCTATACTAGTACCAGTCAGCACTGACTTACAAAACGTTCAGCAAAAGGAAGCAGATCATTCCAGTTTTTCAGATATGAGCTATTGATTGTAAGAGCTCTTTCTAATGTGCAACCTAATATATGGCATTTTGCACAGTTGAAATAGAGTTTATTGACAGCTAAGTGGGAAATTAATAAGAGTTATCAAACACTGTTTGCTGCAATTTGGTAATACTTTTGGATGGACTCTACTATCCATCCACATTTAAAAGAAGCAGCTCCATTAGTCACTCTTTCTCCTTAACAAACATGTTTACAAGAAACACAGAGGGAGATGGTCTAAGTGGTTTCAGGTGCAGAGGAACATCTGTCTTGTGATGGTGTCATGCAGCAAGATGACGGCTCACAGAAGGTGGTTTCGGGTTTCTGAACAGGTTGATGCTGGGATGGTATTGCTGCTAAGTGAACGTGCCAATTGAGATCAGACCTGAGTCTTTCATGTTATAGTAAACCCAGACCAGACCCTATCAGTGTGACCTTATTAACCTCATGACTCTTGATCTCTCAATTATGTCTAACTCTCTACTCACAGAAGAATTTGGTACAAATCTGACTCCAACAGTAATTTATTTATTTCCATAAATGGTGTCCTTACTTTAGCTTTGAGGTCAGCATCCATTTTGAAAGACAGCCACACTCAGTAGGGATTATCTATTCTTTTGAGATGCTGTAACAGTCTAATAATACAGATGTAGGTCAGAGGGTGCGGTACAAAGAAATTTAAGCTGTGAATTCAGTTGACCTTTGGAATTTCAGCAAGAAAACTGAAAACAATGAGAAGTCTTGAAAGTGACACTTGAGACTTACTCCAGTTAAGCAATTACATGAAATAGTTCTAACAGGACAAAAAAATCCCTTTGTTCAGCAGACAGGTGAAGTTTAGAGAAGAGTTAAGATGTACTGGGAACATATTGAGCATGACAATGAAGGTGCAATACTGGTATGGAATGAGAGGGAGGTCATAAGTTGCCCTCATCACTCATTAAGTGAAGGAGATTTCTGACTGATTTGCCCAGTTAAGAGGTCCCTGGATCAATGTTGGCATCTTAATTAAATAATTATTTCTCTGCAACATCTGGTGTCATGTTTAAAGCTAAAAAAGGTGCAAAGACCCTTGCTGTTTGCTTTGTCCTCGAGTGACAGATGATTCAAACTTTCCAAAGAAAAAACAGGGGTGAATTTGGCAGAGAAGTGTGCTGGCTATTGCTTCAAAACTTCATGCGCTTCTTGCAAATTCTGTCCAAATGAAGCCACTGCATTTTCATTACAGAAGCAACCTCGGATCAAGATCTTAGTTTTGATGAAAGATTAAAGTGCTTCTAGACATATACATGCATTTAATAGTACTAAGTAAATTCACAGATGACACCGAGCTGGCTGGGTTTATAAATCTGCTTGAGGACAGGAAGGTCCTTTGGAAAGTCCTGGACAGATGGGTTGAGGCCAATTGCATGAGGTTCAACAAGGCCAAGTGCTGGGTCCTGCACTTTGGCCACAACAAGCCCATGCAGTGCTACAGGCCTGGGGCAGAGTGGCTGGAATATTGTCCTGCAGAAAAGGACCTGGGAGTGTTAATCAACAACTGGCTGAACATGAGCCAGCAGTGTGTCCAGGTGGCCAAGAAGGTCAATGACATCCTGGCCTGTATCAGAGTGTGACCAGCAGAACCAAGGAGATGATTGTCCCCTTGTACTTGGTGCTGGTGAGGCCGCACCTTGAATACTATGTTCAGTTCTGGGCCACTCACTACAAGGACATTGATATGCTGGAGAGTGTCCAGAAGTTGGCAACAAAGCTGGTGAAGAGTCTAGAGAAGAGTTTTATGAGAAGCAGCTGAGGAAGCTGGGGATGTTTAGCCTGGAGAAGAGGCTGAGAGGAGATATGATCACTCTTTACAACTACCTGAAGTGGAGTTGTAGTGAGGTGGGGCTCAATCTCTTCTTTTCAGTTATGAATGGTAGAACATGAGGAAAAGGGGAGGTTTAGACTGAATCTTATGAAGGACTTTTTAATCAAGAGGGTTATTCAGCATTGGAACGGTTTGCCCAGGAGGGTGGTGGAGTTACCATCCCTAGAGATATTCAAAAGATGTATAGATGAAGTTCTGAGGGATATGGTTTAATTTAGTGACAGGCTTGGCAATGTGACATTAGTGGTTGGACTCAATGATCATAAAAGTCTTTTCCAACCATAACAATTATATGATTCTATAGGAGATTCTTAGGATTATTCATGATGGTAAAAACAGAGAAATAAGTTTTTGTTAGAATGGAGTGGGAAGGAGCTAGCTCATGTAAATTCCAAACATATCTCCAAAAGTAACTCCAAATACACTGATGTTCTTTTGATTTTCAGTGTCACTAAGGTACTTCTAAAGCTGTTGTCATTATTCTGAAACACATTAAACTTAACAGTTTCCAAATGATCTGGAAGAGCACTGATATAGTAAGATACCATGTCCTCACCAGGGAAAATGCATCCAGCACTGAAGAAAACTGATTTGTTTGGGTGGTTAAGCAATGTTTATTTATTCCTTTGTTAGCATATGATATGTGCATTCATCATTGCCATTATTTAGCTCTGCACCTCTAGCCTGGATTGCCACAAACCTCTCAGGGTGGGGAATTCCACTCTGCATCCTTCATCCTCTGGTTTGTCCACGCTTGTCTGTATCCTCCAGTCCTGATAACATGGGTTTGTATGTAGGTGTCTATATACACAGACTGTTATGTTCAAATTAAAATACAAGTTTTTTGTCTTCTAATGAGCCACCACCCTTCCTTATATCAGATAACAATCACTTATCTTGCCACTATACTCTCTAGTGGTGTTGAGAGTCCCATATAACAAGCCTTAATTAGTAGCCATAGATATCAGACTATCACATTTTCCTAGGTTTGAATTTTCTATACTAAAAGGTTAAATATGCATAAAGTAAGACATCCAATGTTGTTCATATGTATAAAAAACATAGACATATTTTTAGAATAAGAGAGCTACAGCACTTTAACCTGAGTATAAAATTGTGTTTTCCTAAGAGTACTGTTTCACAGCTAGATTTTAGTCTCTTTTTAAGCAAATATCAAGGAACCATCTCAAACTAGAGGTAATAGCACAAAAAATGAAAGGTGCATGGTCCAGTACAGCTCTTCACTGAAGATTTGAAAAAAATCAGACAAAGAAAATGCGTTCAGTCATAGAAATAAAATCTTCTTTTACAAGTTTTCCCATATTGCTAACCTGCATTATTTACTATTAAATATTATTCCTAAATCAGCTCAGAATCAAGAATTCTCCCTATTAATAATCAGAAAAAAGTCTTCCTTCCTTTCATCTCCTCAGATGACCTGTTGTTGTAGACCTCTGTCCTGGATACCTGACTCTTGAAAGACTCTCAGTGCTTGGTACTACGGGTGCTCGCCAGCAGCAGTACTCAGCACCGCTGGCCTGGCTGTGCCTTTGGACTTAACCACTCAACACAACATGAGCAAGACTCATGAGCACCACCAGTGCAGAGGAACTGCTCAAGGAGCCAAAAGGCTTTATGACTGAGCAACACATTGGAACTGATAAGAGAAGTGGAGAGAGGGGAGCCGCACTAAGCATTCATCACAGTACAAAGCCTCCATCACCTATCTGTGATGTGGATCTCATAAGAAAGTGCCTTTGAAAGCTTATAACCAGCACTTCCAAATCAATGACAATGAGAAATGTTCTTCCCACATCCAACTATTTTTATTGTATTTTTAAAGTACATACAGAAGATATATTTCCTGCTAAGGATTTCTTCTAAGCGGGTTGCCAAATATGTGGAATATTGTAGCCCTGGGGTTCAACTAAACCTTGCCTTTTTTATTATTCAACTCACAAAATAAGAGAGCCCTTAAAAGAGAGTTTGAGAGTTTGTATCCTGGCTCAGCACGTTGCTTGGTGCCAATCTTTGTGGATTCCACTCACTGAAATTCTTCTTGTGCAATTCCCATTAGGTTTCAAACTGTATGACGAGAAGTCTTTTATCTTTATTACCTCTCTCCTACCATTCACAATCTCCAAATCACTTTCCCCAGTAAAGTTGGAACTTTACAAATCACAATGTGAAGAGAAATATCAAGAGAGAAATAAAGACCAATATTGATATAGTGTAATAATATCAGGAAAAAAAAATATTGGCAATCATCTGGCTAAGAAAAGAGCAAAAAATAGATTATTTACATCTGACTTAAGTTTCTCATATTGTTATTTTATTGGAAAACATGTTAAGCCCTCAGAGACGGATCCAATGGCCTCTGCCACAAACCTTAACAGGCTCCACAGAGAAAACACCACAAATGCAGTAGCCCCCAAATTACCATACCAAATCAAGTAATGAGTACCATAACAGTCTTTGAAAGTAAACATGGGCTTCTCCTTACTCTTTATTTTAAGAAAAGAATTAGAAAAGCTAAGGCAGCATTCTGAAGCTGTTAAATAATAGTGAATTTGTTATCATTCAGTCAAATCCCATTCCTAACCGTCTCCTGAGAGAAACAACACTGGATTAAGTTGGCAGTAACTAGTGATGTAGGGAATGAACTGGAAAGGTTCAGTCCAGTGAGAGCTAGAAACAGGTTATCTACCTGAAAAGCAAAACATCTCAAGGAAATCAATCATGCATTTTCAAAAAAACTACAGCCACTCTGGAAAATTCACCACCTCCTCAAATTTTCTGTGCTCCAATGGCTGACATCACTTGTGAGGGAAGCTCAGTCAAGAAAAGGGAGTCAGTATTTTCTCTCCAAATCTCTGTTAATGCGCTGTTGTATAATTTAAATCACTGAATCATTGACCATAAAATTAACACGCCACAAAAACCGAGTTAATATACCTGTGATCCCATCCCAGAACAGTTTGTTCCAGCATGGGTGCTGCTACTAGGCAATTAGGTATCATGTTTCCAAGAGGAAAGCATAGCTTATTCTCATATTGAAAATCAAGTTACAGGTGCTTTAAAATAAACTCATGGGATACATCAAGAAGAGTGTGGCCAGCAGGTCAAGGGAGGTTTTTCTCCGTCTCTACTCTGCCCTGGTCAGGCCTCATCTGGAGTACTGTGTACAATTCTGGGCTCCTCAGCTGAAGAGGGACATGGAAGTGCTGGAGAGAGTCCAGCACAGGGCCACCAAGATGATCAGGGGACTGGAATATCTTTCATATGGGGAAAAGCTGCAGGAACTGAGGCTGTTTAGTCTGGAGAAGAGGAGACTGAGGGGTGATCTTATGAACATTTATAAATATCTAAAGGGTGGGTGTTAGGAGGTTGGGACATCCCTTTTTTCTATTATAGCCAGCAACAGGACAAGAGGTAATGGGATGAAGCTGGAACACAAAAAGTTCCATTTAAATATAAGAAAAAACTATTTCACCGTGAGGGTGAGGGAGCCCTGGCACAGGCTGCCCAGAGGGGTTGTGGAGTCTCCTTCCTTGGAGGTCTTCAAGACCCACCTGGACATGTTCCTATGCGACCTGATCTAGGTGGCTTCTGCAGGAGGGTTGGACTAGATGATCTCTAAAGGTCCTTTCCAACTCCTACCATTCTATGATTCTGTGATATAGTCTTCAAGATCCCACTCCTCTGTTCTCATCTCCTTCTTGCAAAGAATTTGACATCTGAATCATGGCCCATTGGTTACTTTTACATAATATAAGAAACAAGGCAGACATCTGAAGAGTAGTTTAAAAAAGGGGTAGCTGTGCAATTTGATCTAACATGTTTTGGAAGTTTTGGATAAAACTAGCCTTGGGAGTCTCAGCTCAAACTTCACCAGCAATTCAAACCCAGTCATGAGCCACGGAAATACCCATATGACCGTGTATATACCACCTGGTCTCCTGGCCATTCCCATCACTCACTTCTTGACACCAAATGTCAGCCGGGCTCAAGCAAGCAACTGCAGAGCTCCAGTCCTCTCACAGATGGGCCATGGCACTTTTGCTCAGCTAAAGATAAGCAAAGTTAGGGCTCTGTCCCCACTAACAATAACACAGCTGCATGCTGTTAAAGTAGTTGGTGGTTAAGCAAGAACTAATAAATAACGGTATGTCCTGCCCAATGTGGTGGAATGCAATGGGGGGGTGGGGGAGTGGGCAGAGCCGTCAGCACTCAGGGGACTTCGCTTGCATTACCCAAAGGTCAAGAATCACAGCCCCAGTTTACAGCTTCAGTATAACAGTATCACTTTCTAAATGAAATGCCCTGAGAAGCATTGTGACGAAGTAGCCAAGAGGGTTTCTTCCAGGGATGCCTCCAAACCTGGGCCATAAATGTCACTTGTTTCAAATGATCCTTTGTATCAGGACCTTTAAGGATATGTAATAACAACAGAGCTGAGTACAGTTTTGGCAGAGGCATTGAAAATATAATGTTGGTTTAGCTAATTGATATATTTTTACAAATGCAGTATTTGTCCAATTAAACGTATTTTACTCACTAAATATTAAAACACTTAACAATATAATACTGAAAATACATCAAAATAGACCTACTTCCTCAGTTCTGAATTACAATGCTTTAAACTACGAAGCACTGAATTTATTTGATACATTACTTAGATACTTTTCTGTATTTCTTTATAGTTGTCGGTCTTTCTGTGTTTGAACACCTTTCTCTTCCCTGCTCCCTCTTCAAACTTCAGATGTAAGTTTTTGGGGATTTTTTAAGTGTCAAGACTTATGATGTCAATAATTAGCAACTCTGTATAGGTTAATTATAAAGTTTCAACAATCCTTCAAAAAACTGTGTGAGGTTGACTATATGCATCAAAGGCACAACTACCTATGTTTTATACTCTGTATTGTCAGATTTTAGGCAAAACTGGCAGACTATGAAGATAATACAGGAGAAAAAAAGGGATACACACTCAGTAAATCCTGGATGTAAATACACTCTAAATAGACTGATGACAAAGCAAACACTTGTAAAGTTATCGTTCAGTTCTGCTTTGTATTGCTGTAATTCACCAGAAGATATTGTCCCTGAAAGGAAAAAAAAAAAAAAAAAAAAAGGAAAATTGTGGAAATTCTTTTTTTCTCTCATATGTGCCACCTTGAAATCTAAGAAATACCCATAAACAGAATCTTGAGGTTATTTTTAACAGAATTTTTTAACATATTTTGTCTACATAGAACTGGGCTTTTTTTTTTTTTTTTTTTTTGTCCCACTGTTATTTCTTTCTTGTAGCTGTTTAAAATACATTTATCATCTATCACATTGCATCTAGGTCTCTGATTTCAGCTTCTTCTATTCTGGTATGGCTGCCACCCGTCTCATATTGCAAAGCTATGTGAAGACTTTAAATTCCTCGTATCCAATGTTCTGCTCAGGGACAGGTTTCAATAGCAGCCAATAATGTTACATTCAAAAAGCCATAAATCTGTTTCTTAGTAAACTATAAACTAGGGTACATCAGCAAGTTTGAACCATAAAAGTAAATTGCTCATAATATTAAATAATTTTATCATCATAAAAGAGAGCCATTCACTGAAAAAGAGATCTGATCAATAGAAACTTGAATAGCAACATATTTGTAGGTAACCTTTAAAGGTTATCTTGTTTTCATGATCTTCAGAAATTCACTCATAACGTGAATAGAACTGAACACAATGCAAATTATTTCCTGCAAAGGTTTGCTTACACTTTTAAATGAAATTGTCTCATTACTGTTTGTTCCTTGTTTCTGTTCACACGCTACAGATATTCAGATAAAATAGGCATTTATGCTTGAAGGTACAAGGGGACTAAAAGCATCTGAGCTTATCTCCATTTTCTTTTCCTGTATATATTGGATTAAATTCCATAGATTCCTTGCAGGTATCTAACTCCCAAGGGAAGCAGTAGGCACTATATGCAAAAGTAGAAAGTTCTTTAAGGCTCTGCATTCTAATCTTTGTTTTGTGCTTCTATAAAGTGAAGACCACTTTAGAGGAGAAAGATACTCCAGGCAGAAGAGTTTTGTCACTTCAGTAGCAGGGCTTGTATACATACTTGAAGATACATAGATGCATCTCTCTATCCTGAGTCGAGCTTCTCTCAGCTCTAACAGCCCTACATCTAGCAGACCATCTAGCAGACCATGGTGAAAAATCACACTGAATTCTCATCTTCAGCCGGTGTAGATTCTACAGGATGTTTATTTAGCTGGCTTGCATTTAAATCCATCTTGTCTAGAGTGAGAATATCTCTGGTGCTATGCTCTACAATTCTTTAATTATAGTTGATGTTACTGGATGGTGGGTCTTCTCTCTCCTCCCCACTGCCCTTCCACGACTAAGTGTTTTTCAACCCTGGTTCTGACCAGGGTTTTCCTGGAAACTTGTTTGGTCTATTTTCTTCACAAAGAAGAGCTGTCATGATAGGTTATGGATAAGCCCTGATCTCTCACATAGTTGAATCCTGAAATGAGACATAATCAAATGCAGATTAAAGACTCCCTGTGAATTACGAGGTGATAGTTTTCTCAGTATAACAGAAATTCAACAAAAAGAAGATGAAAAAAAAGAGGCTATGGCTAGTTATAGGATGCAAACGCAAGAAACTGCACCAACAAATGCACAGACTGCTTTCTGTTAATGGGTGGAGAGTATCCATGCCAAAGGCTCACGAGCAGCCCGTTTCTGAGAACTGAGACACCTGGGTTGTAGATGAAATTGCACGCTGAATGAGACACAGTTGCTCATTATTGTTCTTAGAAGTGATATGAACTCTAAAAATAAGGAAATCCAGAACTCTAACCCTTTGCCCATGTTTCCTGTGATCACTGGCCACGAATGATGCTCTGACACAATGTACTTTAACAGTATCATGATGAGGAGAAAATTCAACCTTGGGGCTCCTATTGATAATAGCAGCTGGTTCTACTTTGTGATGAAACACAGCTTGTTTGCATTATTCACCACTAACTGAGGAGAAGGATAGCATCTTTCATACACTTACATTTGGTTGAAAATTAAATTCTTTGTTTTAAGGCATCAAAAACATTGAATGACATTATCAGTGTCTGACAAAGTAAAGTAAAGGACGAAGGATACATTCCTACTTTTATAAATTAAGCATCCTGTAAAAAACAAAACAAAAAAGCTGGTCTCCCAGAGGCTCCCAGCACGAGAGAGAAAATAGAAGGATTTTTGAATAGTATATAACTAACTATACAGAGAATAATCCATCCAGGGAAGAGAAACATATAAAAATCATCCCAACTTTTAATACACAACCTCTCAGCTGGTCCTTCATAACTTTGGATTCAGGAAATCAGATGAAATAAGTGAACTGCAGCAACCCAGAAACAGAAGCAAGGTCCTAGGAGTGTGTGCAGACTTTTCTCAAGGTGTCAGAGATTAAACTCCAGAACTGTAGGCAGCCAGGGACAAGGAAAAAGGAGTTTACAACTTTCAGTGTGTCAAGCCTGCTCATCTACTTACTTTCTCCGATTATTTCTCCTATGTACCTTCTGCAAGAAATGGTTCCTCCACTGTAACTTCAAGCATAGTTTTTGAACTATATGTCCATGCCATAGGCACTCTCACTAATCCTTGCAGTGTATTAGAGTATACTTTGTGAAGTATGAAAGACAGAAACTGTGGCGCAGGCTCAGTCAGCCTAAAACACAGGTGTGCCCTAAAGCCTGGCTACTGACTTCTAGATGTGTCAGTAGGTGTAGCCTTGTCCTGTTATTCTACTTACAACAAAAAATTAAAACCATGAAGTAATAAATTCTACTCTTAATGCAGTAAAACATTTGTAAAGTACACAGTCTTCAAAGTATGAATCTGACTGGATGACTGGGTCAACAGTTATGATTAACTTCTTGCTGGCAACATCACCACATAAAATTCAGTGTTTTCAGGACAACATCATGATACACCCTAAAATTAAGCAACATAAGTTTAGTTATCCTCAGAATAATTACATTGAAGTTTCACTGGCACTTTGGACAAGTCTATGATGTTTCAACTTAAGCTTAAAATACTGACCAATTTAAACTAAATATTTGTTTAACATATTGTCATGTAATGTGGATTTAATAGTAGTTTAGATCTGAAACCCCGGTGTTTTTCATTAGTCCGTTACTTTTCATTGTCATTTATCTAAACTATGTAAGCATTAAGTCGCTGGGACTATGACCAATAGAACAAGGTCAAGTCCATCAGGAAAAAAAAAAGGTCTCTTTATTAACAAGTTGTTTGAAATGTGCTGTAGTTTCCAAACCCTCAGGAATGTAATTCTTTATTAGTGCCATGAATTGCAATACAATTACTTGGGAAGAGTGTATGATAGTAAAAGTGTCCAAGAGCCTTAACAGTAATTACAGTAAGAAACCTAGCAGAGGTCTTTGTAACAAGGACAGTTACAGGCAACTTTGATTTGACAAATTACATTAAACCAATCTTGATTCTGTTTTAGCAGCAACTTAGTAGCCTGGAAGATCACAAAATTACAGAATGTTTCATGTTGGAAGGGACCTCTGGAGGTCACCTGGTCCAACCTCCAAGATGGGCAAGAGTAGCAGATGCTACACATCTTGATATTGGTCAGTTTTTAAAATTTTATCTAATGCAAAATTTATTGGAATAGCAGAAAATTATCTGGAAAACCACACAAAAATAAACAGCAATATCTATCAAACTTAACCTGCTTATTAACTGGGTCTACTTTATACTTATCTGCTATTTAAATTTGTGATTCTGAAAGTGGAATAGACTGGACATTTATGAAATACAAATTGAATTGCAGTAACATTGTAACATGGATTAAAAAAATCAAACTGGTCAGGAAAAACTGAGAAAGTTATCTGAACAAATTAGACCATAATTTAATAGCAACAAAGATGGTCACATATGAAGGAACAGTCAGCTCTGTGTATACAGATAGGCATTTAGCAGGAAAATATTTGGAAACTTTGGGAATTACAAGTAAAATATGAATCAGGAGCATAGCATACAAGACATCTGTTGCTTTTACACACTTTGGGAAAGCTCATCCCTGTTTTGGGCATCACACTTGAAGAAAGATTCATCTGTAGGGAATCCAGAAGATAGCAAAAGTATGATCAAGCATTGCAAAAAACACAAGACAGGTTGGAAGAAATGGGGTTGTTTAGAAGATTGAGGAGGAATGCAAAGTCCCAGTCTTTGCAGAGAAAGGCTAGGATCTATCTATTCTTGGTGGTGAGAGAGGCTTAAAGTGCTGTGACAGAGGTGGACATTAGACCTCAAAAAAGATTCCATTTAAGCCAGTTAACCACTGGAGCAGGTTGTCTAGGCAGAGTGAAGAATATCTACTGCTGATAGTCTTTAAGAAGAGGTAAATCAGGAAACAAATGCAGGTGGAGCAGATCCTACAGGGGTCCCTCCTTGACTACCATTCCACAGTCAAGTTTCACTTGACTCCTTCCCTGGCCTCACCCCTTACCTCTGTATTTAGCTTTCAGCTCATTCCTAAAGTCTTGGTCACCCTTATATTCAAGAGATCACATGGAATGATATCATGAGACGGTGACCTCATTAATGTTTACATGTAAAGGGTGGGTATCGGGAGGATGGAGCCAGGCTGTTCTCAATGATGTCCAATGATGGGACAAGGGGGAACGTGTACAAGCTGGAACATAAGAGGTTCCAAAGACACACAAGGGAAAACTTCTTCACTGTGAGGGTGACAGAGCACTGGAATGGGCTGCCCAGATGGTTGTGGAGTCTCTTTCTCTGGAGACATTCAAAACCCATCTGGATGAGTTCCTGTGTGACCTACTCTAGGTGGTCCTGCTTTGGCAGGGAGGTTGAACTAGATGATCTTTCAAGGTCCCCTCCAACCCTTAAGATTTTGTGATTCTGTGTCATGTTGCTATTCTGCATGTGCATTATTCTTTTCTTTCACTTGCATCTTCCTTGTACTTTAAGGAGACATACACTACCCTGTGTGCACGCATGCAGGTGGGTGCATGTGCACTTTTTAAACACAAGAAGTGTCCGTTCCTGATTAGCCTTAAAATGTCACCAAAATAAATGTCTGCCAACACATGCTTCTTAATCAAGCTGCATTAGTACCCCTCAGAGTGCCATTTCTCAACTATGATACAGTTGGTAATAGCTGAGATTGTACAGTATACAGAGGTGACACATTTCTTTCTAAAATAAAAGTATGAGTAAAGAACTAAACACAACACTAACTTACATTATGTCATCATTTTTGAAGAGGAAATGACCCCACAGATTAAAGAGGAATTCTTCCTAGAAGTCAAGGCATGATATAGTCTTATATTAATAAACAAGTGCTAGAGATGATCTAATGTACTTCAAACAGCTCAGCCTTTAACAGAGAGAAGGGGAAAAAGGCAGAGGACCAAGAGTCCATATTTATCTCTGGTGTAACTCCAATGAAGCCAACAGAATTCCTTGAAGTTCAGGGTGCCACATGGCAAAGGCCGCAAGTCATCCTCTAAGCTGCAATGTATGATGGATGGAAAAAGCAATGCCATTTTCCTTTCCTATTTAGGAAACACTTTACTAAGAAATAAGATACCTCAGGACCATATTTCAGAAAATATTTGTATATTATTATGTAACAACTGATGTATCAATTCACTAAACAATTCTACAAATCCAAATACGAAGATATTCCAGAGAGTCTTCTGGAGTAAAGAAACCACAGTTTCCTAGGAAATTTGATTATTTCTGTGCTGTATATAGCAAACATAATTATGCTGTAAATAATATATAAGTAAACACTAAGTTTTATATTCAACTTTCTTGAAAAGCAGTGAGGAATTATATAGGCTATACTTCATTTTTGTCCAACTCCTAAACCCAGGATATCATTATCCATCTGATCAGGTCAGACTTACTGTATTGATTCCCAGACTAGAAATAGTGTTTCCCTCATCCTCAGCACTGACACCAAACATGATAGTGTTCCCAGACCTCCCCCGAAGGCACGTTCTAAAGAGGCAGACATTAATAGATAATGACTGGGAACAGAGCACATAAATACCTTTTAAAATATTAACAAACCTGGATTTATCTTGAACATAACGAGCAATAAGAAGAAATCACCTAGTATCTTTTTAGATTCTTTCTCATTGATACCCTGCTTCTGGTTTTACATTCCATGACAAGGGCTACCATTTACTCATGATGACAACAGGTCTCCACTCTGGCCAAAGTTGTCAGCAGCTGACAGCACTTCACATTTAGTAGTTTCAGACACTCTGTTCAGTATCTCTGACCTAAGTTCTGCACTTTCAGGAGAACAAGACCCTTGCCAACAAACTGAGACTTGAGCAGACCCAGGGAAGGGGGATGAAAGGAGCTGTTAATTTCCCACTATTAGTAGTGCAGGTCTGTGTCACGCTGTTTACATCATGCATCATTCATCTGCTGTGATGAAATGCAACCCCATGTTTAAAAAAAAGACCTCCGTAATGGTGAGGATACTGTATCTTTGTGAAAAGTGCTTCGCATATTTTCCAAGGGTGCAACCTCCTCCTGCTTCTATTTAAATCTTTGAAGCTCCGAAGTTCATTCAGAAGGTGCTTAGCATAAGAAGGGGAAAAGTCAGCATGGCAGCAGACAGCAGCATGGCTCCTGAGGAAAAGCCGAGCACTGCTCCTTTGAAAAGGGCTGTCCACAAGATCCGAATGGCCAGCATGGTCTTCAGCTTGGCACGAGGCTGGCAGCAGTGGGCATCTGACCACCACACAAAACAAGCCCAAGAGCCCTCTGGATGGGTTGCCCCTGCAGAAGACTCATCAGCCCAGTCTGTACAAGAGAGATCCTTTGAAAAATGGACGTCTGTCAAGAAGGACCAAAGAAAGGATGATGTAGAGTCCTCAGCAAAGGAATCAGTGGCAATACGAAATGCTGAAAAAAATTCAAGGGAATCAGATGAAGCCCTCAAAAAGTTCAACATCAAAAGCAAAGAGGTGACCAAAACAGTTGTAAGCAAAGCCTATGAACGAGGAGGTGACGTTAGCCTCCTCAGTGAAAAATATGAGAATAACAATAGCAGTTCCGAGATGACCACGCTGAAAGAAGAATCAAGTGCTGTTGACAAAATTCTTAGTGACAAATTATCTCCGACCATAAGGAGAAAGTGCTCAAACATGGTATCAGAGCTGACCAAGGGCTGGAAACAGATGGAACAAGAGGACAAAGAGGAAGCTAAGAAAGAACTGCTGCTTAAGTGTCACGATGACAGCTTGGATGCAGCAGACAGTGGCTATGGGGAAACAGAGGACAAACTTGAGCAAGAAGACAGTGACCCAGAGGTGACAGCTGTGAGGATTAAACGACCTGTGCCATCAGTGTAAGTAAAACGTCTTTATTACATTATCATGAATGGTCAACAGATCCTGAGAGAGGCACACGTTTCCATGAGGAAGATGAGGGGAAAAAAATGGTAGGAAATGGTGAAGGAGAAACTATGATTCTGGAAGAAATTAAAAAAAACCCATCCAGGATACCTTTCACATATGTCTGTACTTAAGTAGTTTGTCAACAATACCTGACTATAGCCTTGGGTTTTATGTGCTGGATACATAATTGACACAGGAAGTTACAATTAGAAAGCATTAATTATGTTTTTCACACTGGATATACTGGTTCATTGAAATCATTACTTTCTTCTCATTGCTTTAGTTCATATTCCAGAACAGCAACTTTTACCTTAGCAAGTGCCCACAGCTATTCATTTATTTCAGCAAGTGTTAAGTCTAAAGCAGTATAAGCAGTATATTTGACAAATAATACTTCATTTTGTTCAGTATAAATTGAAACTATTCTCAGGAGTAATTTGGAGAAAATGTCCAAAAGCAGACATTGCAAGAATTACTTTTAAGTACCTCTTAACAAAAGCTGGGTTCACTGCTTTTCTTTGGAAGCTTTCCATAGATTTGGAATTCATCAAGTACAAATATGGAAACTGTAAGAGGAGCTGGGACCTCAAACCTATGCTAGAAAGCATCCAGCCTGCCTCTACATCTGTAAGATCGATTTGAATCATGCTAAATGTTATAAACCATTTGACAAAAAGATCGTTTGAATCATCAATAGACTCTTCAAATTCAAGGTCTCTCTTAGCAGAGGCTATCATAAAAAATGAGAGTGGAGGAAGTGCATTAATTGAACATGTTGTGGAAGTAGAAGCTCCTGACATTCAGACTTCCTCATGCTTGTAAATTGTGTGAAGAAAGCAGCATCTATTCCTCATCTATGGTGTTATTACAAGCTCTAGATAAAATTTTGAATTAAGTAGCAAACTCATAGCATCAAAGAGTCTTGAGTAATACTTCTCTCAGTAAGAGGGTTACTGCATAACAGCAGACACATACTACATTTGGAGCCCAGGCAGTAAACAAGTAGTGTTCAGCCATTGCCATGCAATCCTTGGGCAGTCTCCCAGAAGAGCAGAGGAGCGGCAGAGCCTGATAGAAATTCTCCAGTTCCCTTTCCCAGAGATCTCTAAGTAGAAACACCTTTCCAGAACACAATTACGAACTGACTTGCCACTGGGCAGATGCCAAACTAATTCATTGTTCCTTTGCCAGTATAAGAATAAAAAGACTAATATGTCCGGTGCTGCAAGACAGGAACTGTAGGCAGCCATCCTGTGGTGAGGCCTGAGTCTCCACTGCTTCAACTCTGCACCAATCACCTGCACATGGGCAACCTGAGCACAAGCTAAGCAGGACGCAAAGTGAGATGAGAAGGCAGGGTTCTCACTCACCCAGGTAGCTTGTGTGTAAAGGACCAGCAAGGCAGCAGAAATGAGAGGATCAGGGCCAGTATGTTCACGCTGTAACCTAATCACCATTTCAGAAATGGCAAACTGGGACTGGCACTGATGAAAATGCCAAAGTAGACTGCAGAACAGGCAGGCAGGCTGTGCCATTCCCACTGTTTGGGTTTTACACCCCACTACTGATGAGCAGGTATCATGACCATCATTAGACTATGACTAACATCATCACCGATTTCAATGCTATGGAACTATTTATCTCAGCTATATGAATACACAGAGACACTGTTACTGTTCAGACTGGAGATTAGAATGATGCTTTGCTGTACAGCTGATCAGTCATCTCCCACAAGGAACAAATGGCTAAGAGCCACAGTGAAGGAAAAGCTCTCCAGTAACCCAGAGCTTGTAAGTTCATGGCCCTTGCTTTTGGGAGAAACCATGTGCATCATCCTTTGACAGAAGTTAGGGCCTCAAAACAAAGGTTTCACACATACAGTGGGAAAACAGGATACATTTGCAGTAGATATTATCTGTAAATAACCTCAATTAAAACAAATTGTTCACTTTATAAATGCCATAGTAGAAACAAAACAGCTGTCTTTCTGTTAAACTTTCCTCATATTTTCCTCATATGTCTAATTTTAGTCCTCCTACCTAGGCAAAAACATCTACTGAGGTGCAGATGCCGAAATAACACCCTCCATGTAACAGCAATCTCCTCCACTGAAATCTAACACAAAAGTAATTTTCTTCACTTACAGTGCTATTATCCGGATTGGAGCATTTAAATACTCATTTATAAAAATGTATTTTATAGCCTTAGAATACATTATTTCAGCCTGCTACTCTTTTTGAACCTTTCAGCAGGCTTAATCTTCTTAAAAAAGGCCATTAAGTACCTGATGGTTAAAGCAAATTTTACCCTTTCCTCTCTATATTCCACGAAAAAGTCATCAATATAATTATTTTTCTCCCTCACATCAGCACTTTCATTATTTCCAGCTGCAATATTTACTTCCTTAGCAGAAGGCATGTTAATACCTACAGGCCTAGGAAACACTATTTCATTCCTGTTTAGGAGCCAAAGGGATGAGATAGAGATAAGAAACTCAAAACCTTAAAAAGGAATCCATGCTGTTCACTACAGAAAGGATCACATATAGAACATGCTCATTGTCCTCTGGGAAGTTCAGAATATATTTAGGGTGATCATTCTGGTTAATAGACTAACTTATTTGATTTTGACAGATAAAGGACTTACAGTGGGCAAACACTCACCACCTTTGCTTTGGATCTACAATCTATTGTGTAGGTGCTGCACAAACATTAAAAAAAAAAAGCTTCTACATATATAGGATTTACTGTGCTGAACTATGGGGAAAAATGCACTTTGGACATTAGAAATGGCAAAATTAGAAGACACATTAATAAAAAGACAGCAACAGTAAGGCATTTCCAAAACCACATGGAGCACAACAAAAGCAAAAAGACAGATGATGGTGTTTTTCTTGACCGCCAAGAAGACAATTAAGATAAGGAAAGTGATATTAGGATCTCTTTTGAGAGATACACAGGTTTCAAGAAAGAAGCTGTTTTGCATAACCAAACCCTGTGCACACAATGTTTCTGGGCAATGATGCCGCAACTCAGGGCAAGGAGCAAAGTACCACAGCTTTCTCTTTCTCTGTATGACAACAGCTTACATCCAGGAGGGTCTAGTTTTTATTGCTAGGAAACAAAATTATCTAGCTTTATCCCACTGATATATTTTAATGTTTCCCTGCTCACATCCACTCATTACATGTGCGGAACAACAGGTACATAGATGCTGCCTACTCTCAGGATGCTCTGCAGTCACATCAAAGAAGAAAAGGGCATTTACTTGCTAACACTTCTATGCTCGAGTCTTCCCATGCTTTTCATCATATTGATGTGAAAGAGCATTTTGGAGCTTTTAAATCAGAGTTTCTCAGTGTAGTTAAGCCAAGCTAATGGCAACTCCACAGCTAAGAGCGGTCCTGCTCTCCTACTCCTTCTATCTCTGGCACTAAGTGTGCTGCCCAGTACTGGCATTCTTCTGGTGCACAGACCTGAACAGGAGACATCTTTATCACTCCCATTTTCTCTGTTAGCAGGCTTAGCAGAAAACAAAGGAATGGCCAAAGAGCAAGGAAACAAAATTTTCTGCAGGTTTTCAGTCCTCTGTACTGTCTTGCCAAGTGTATTTGGGTTCTCTGATGTTACTGTTAATATTCATCTGACATTACTGGGGAAGTTTCAGAGCAGCCTTCTGGGGAGTAAAAATATTAGAAAACAAATTGCTTTGGCACAGCTACAACACAACATACTCCCTTGCCAAGCTCTGTACAGACACAATGACAGGATGTAGACAGTACAAAGACTGGCTCAGACCATCTACAGCTCCTCCACAACATGTGAGATTGGCCACTAGAGAAAAGAGCATCAACAATTTGTCTGCCTGGAATCATCTGGCAATGTGATGTTGCCATGCACAAACACACACACACAGAGAGAGAGAGAAATAAGGTCTTTCATCATCCTCTGACCTTGACACAAATCTCAGTAGCCCTAAATTTTTCAGGCATGTAACCTGTCAGAAGAAATGTGAATTTTGGACTTCAATACTTGCTCAAAACCATACTTTAAATACATAAGCATAGACAGAGATACCACAGGCCATTAGCTTTTTGTTGTTGCATCAAAATCTATTACAGGGGACAGATTTTGCTGGACATTCACCTCTGATTTTGAGCGAAGAACACCGAGGACCTAAGCTATATCCTTAGAGGACAGGCAGATTCAGTCTCCGCTAGGTGGGCAGAAATGGGGAGCTGGCGGACTGACCCACGGGAGAGAAAATGCAGGGAATCGGTGACTTACTGGTTTGGTCCCATACATAATTAAGTCACTCTGGGATAAAATTTGCCAAAATGGTCTCAAATCTAGGCTGAAGGGATGGCAGCATAGATGAGATCAAGCTGTGACCAGCAAACTTGCTTCTGAGCGCACACTGGAACAGGGACTAAAAGCCCACAGAACTCTCCAGGAGTGGCGAGCTCGTGCCACCTGCTGGTCAGCACCGCGCTGGAAAAACACGGCAACTGTGCTATGAACAGCAGAGTCATGCAATTAAACGATGAAACACAAATCTCACCCCCCTCCCCTTTTTGTGTCCCTCAGCGCGAGCAGGTTTAGTGATGATGCACGCACCAAAGCCCGCCAGACACACAGCTCCGTGAACAGCCTGAAGGACAGGTGGCAGGAGTGGGCTGACCAGCACATCATCACGCAGAAGCTGAACCCCTTCAGTGAGGAGTTTGACCACGAGCTGGCCATGGCCACGCGCCTGCACAAAGGAGATGAAGGCTATGGCCGCCCCAAGGAAGGAACAAAAACTGCTGAACGGGCCAAGAGAGCCGAAGCTCACATCCACCGAGAGATCAGGGACTTGTGCTTCATCATTGAATCGATGGCCAGGCCACGGCCTGATGGCAAGATCCAAGTCACCTTTGGGGAACTCTTCGAGAGATACGTTCGTATTTCAGATAAGGTTGTTGGGATTCTCATGAGAGCCAGGAAACATGGGCTGGTGGACTTTGAGGGAGAAATGTTATGGCAAGGGAGGGATGATAATGTCATAATCACACTACTAAAATAAGCGTGCTGCAACTAGAATGACTCGTTTTGGAAGACCTTTCTCCACCTCTCCTACACTACCAGCATTTGTACAGTTGGAATAAAAATTCCCCTCACTCACCCATTGCGCTTTTTCTAAATATAATAAGTTCTGCACAATAACACAAGTATCCAAATGCATTTTTCTCTATAGCAGGAGGGCTTACAGGACATTTTGGCAAATTATTACATGAAAAATAAAGAGAAAAATATATAGTGGATATTAGCAGCTGACGATAAAAACCCATAGCAATACAAATAGGTACAAATGAACTGCAATTTTCACTTGTTCCTACATTCAAGATCTTACCAACTATTTAAACTGGCATATCAGGAACATAAACTGTGCCAGATCAGAAGCTGAATAACAATATAAACTCAGACCAAGTTTTTGATATGTAAAAATAATCTTGTGCACATATTTCCTAATTAATTTATTTAAATGCATGTAAATATCATTTTATTTGAATGCAGAATCAAGGATACCACACTTGCTTCCTTTAAAGCAGGATACACAACTGCTGTTGCAGTATTATCTTGTGGCAACTACTGAGACAGTTTTGTCTTACATATCACATACAACTAAGACAAATATCTTTTTATAATTGAAATTTTATATTTCATGTATTTATAGAACTAATTTATTAGATAGTTTAATATTTAGAATTATGGAAGTCAGACAGAATACATAAAATAGGATGTAGTGCATAAAGAAGTTTTGAATAGATAGCCACATAAAAAATATCTCTTATGCAATTTTGTGCAATGTGTCATCTGATTATCTATGTAAACATTGTTCTTATAAATACAGGAGAAAATAACGTGTAACATATAATCAGCATCTTCCACTGAAATGTGCCTCTTCGGAAAACACACTGAAACAGTGTTCCTAACTAAATCAATTATCTTTAAGGAAAATGCTGTTTCAAATTACACAGAAACATTGGCCTAATCTTACAGCATTTGCTATTTGAATCGTTCTTGTGTTGCTGAAATAATGTATTTCAGTCCAGGTGATGCTAAAGAGGAGTATATGCTAATGAAATAATATTCTAGGTCTTAAAACTGTTCGTACTGCACGCAAATCTGCGATCTCTGTAAAGTCAGTAATGCTTACTGGACTGTGTAAATCACTGATTCTCTACTACTCTAGAAATAGCTATCCTGGTAAAAATGTGCTTAACGAGAAAAGCATTTGTTGTGGAGAAAGATCCCTGGGAAGTAATTAGCATAATGAAAACTAAGTGGCTTTTTTTTCCACCATAAGATTCTTTCAAACTGAAAGAGCAAACATCTTCTTACAGAAGAAAAGGTGTATGAACATCTTGTCTCTGTAATAAAACAAATATTGCTATATTATTATAAGAGTATGGGTACTCTGCTTTGAAGCTTCCATGTAAAAATAAATACAATATCCTGTAAGGTATTGATAGTTATGTCTATTGTATGTCTATGTACATTATTATTTTATGCACAATTATATTTTGTGAATCTAAGACACTCAGGGGAACCAACTTCATGTTTTCTTGAGATTTCTTAAAACTACTCAAGCTGACCTGCAAAACTGACCTCTAAGGGTAAATACTTACATGTATATATATTCTTACCTTATTCTTTATGCCTTTATCTAATGACCTTTACAGCTGTCTAAATTGCCTTGAGGAAATTTGGTTGTCAAAGTAATACATGAACTACAAATAAAACCTTTAATTGATTTATTTCTTTGGTTATTCCTCCCCCACATACTAGAAAAGAAATAAGTGTGAATATTCTGTGAAGCATCAATAAAAATATCTTCTTTTTACAAGTAGATGGATAAAATATTTCTCTGTGAAAATTTATCTGTACAAAGCACAGAAAAAGATTTCAGGTTGCATGTAAGTTAGATAATCCCTATATAAAATACCTGTATGAAGAACACATACTAAAGGCACCTAAGTGTTCATAGAATCATATAATGGTAGGGGTTGGAAGGGACCTTTATAGATCATCTAGTCCAACCCCCCTGCAGAAGCAGGTTCACCTAGATCAGGTCACACAGGAACACGTCCAGGTGGGTCCTGAAGACCTCCAAGGAAGGAGACTCCACACTCTTCCCTAGGCAGCCTGTGCTGCTGCTCTGTCACCCCCACAGTGAAATAGTTTTTTCTTGTATTTAAATGGAACTTTTTGTGTTCCAGCTTCATCCCATTACCTCTTGTCCTGTTAAAGGCTATAATAGAAAAAAGGGATGTCCCAACCTCCTAACACCCACCCTTTAGATATTTATAAATGTTAATAAGATCACCCCTCAATCTCCTCTTCTCCAGACTAAACAGCCCCCTGCAGCCTCTCCTCATATGAAAGATGCTCCAGGCCCCTGATCATGTTGGTGGCCCTGTACTGGACTCTCTCCAGCACTTCCATGTCCCTCTTGAGCTGATGAGCCCAGAACTAGACACAGTACTCCAGATGAGGCCTCACCAGGGCAGAGTAGAGAGGGAAAAAAACCTCCCTTGACCTCCTGGCCACACTCTTCTTGATGCATCCCAGGATGCCATTGGCCTTCTTGTCCACGAGGGCACATTGCTGGCTCATGTTTAGCTTAATATCAATTAGGACTCCCAGGTCTCTCTCTGCAGAGCTGCTCTTCAGCAGTGTTGAGTGAATTATATTATTTTTCATGAGATCTCTCATTCTACCACAGAACAACACAGCAGAGATACAGTTCACCACAGAAATCTTTTTCCCATTGTTACGTGTGACTTAAAGCCCAAGAACACCTCACCTCTGCAACAATTATTCACTGACCTGAGACATGAAGAGTGATATATTTTTGTACTGAAACACTCAAACTGCAGCATACCACCAAGAGAGTGTAGTGGGTTTGTGTGGCCAGGTTCTGGTAGCAGGGGGCTACAAGGGTGGCTTCAAGAAAGAAAGAGCTGTCAGAAGCTTCCTCCATATCTGACAGGCCCAGTGCCAGTCAGCTCCGAGATGGACCTGCAGCTGACCAAGGCCTGGCCACTTAGCAATTGAGGTAATGCCTCTGGGATTAATGTATTGGCGAAGGGCAAGAAGTTGCCGCACAGATGCAAAACTGCAGCAGCAGCAGAAGGGAGTGAGATTGTGAGAACATCTCTGCAGAAACCACGGTCTGTGGAGAAAGAGGGAGGAGGTCCCCAGGCACTGGAAAAAAAAAGATTCCCCTGCAGGCCATGGTACAGTCCACGGTGAGGCAAGCCCTGTCTCTGCAGCCCATGGAGGCCACAGTGGAGCAGAGATGAACCTGCAGCCTGTAGACCCCCACACCAGAGGGGGTGGGTGCTGGAAGCTGTGACCCTGTGGGAAGCCTGAGCCTCAAGTTCTTGGCATGACCTGGGAAGCCTGTGAAAGAGGAGCCCATACCAGACTACGTTTACTCTCAGGATTTGTGACCTCGTGGCGGACCCATGCTGGAGGCAGTTTGTTCCTGAAGGACTTTCTCCCATGGCCGAGAACCACACTGGGGCACAGTTTGTGAAGAACTGTTGCCCATGGGAAGGACCCACACTAGAGAAGTTCATGGTGGACTATCTCCAGTGGGAAGTGTGAGGAGGCCTCCCCCTGAGAAGCAGCAGCAGCAAAGTCCATATGTGATGAACTGATCACAATCTGCATTCCCTTTGCCCACTTGAGGGGATGAAGTAGGAACCCAGGAAAAAGGTGAGGTGGAGGGAGGCGTTTTAAGATTTTTTATTTCTCATTTCCCTACTCAGTTTTGATTAATTGTTAATAAATCAAACCATTTCTCCCCAAGTTGCGTTTGGTTTTTCCCGTGACACTAATTGCTGAGTGACGTCCCTGTCCCTGACTCACAAACCTCTCGTTACATTTCTCTCTCTCCTGTCCAGATGAGGATATTCAGTGATATTACAACTTGGTGGACACCTGGCACCCAGCCAGCGCTAAATCACCACAGAGGTGCATTTCAGCATTGTACATGTTTTACAGCATGTAATAATAGCTTTTGCTTTGACACGAAGTCTATGCCATTTACTATCCCACCTTCAGGGAATCTGGAATACAGCTAAGCACATACTGCTGAATTAAGAATCCAAAAAACCTTCCAGGCTTAGGTCTTGCACCAACAAAGTAACCTGTAGAAACTGCAGAGTAAGTTAAGTTCTTTCAATTCTTCCTACCTGCTCCATAGGAACCTGGGAGTACCTCTTCTGTTCCATCTTCCACTGCTGGGCACTGCTTCCAATGAAGAAATTGTTACACAAAAGGAAGGCAGCAATTGTTGCCAGCTGTTTTCATTCCCCTGACAGCCATCTCCACCTTGTTGCATGCCTGCTGACAAAAAAGGCTGGGCTGACAGGCTCACAAGCAGATTTAGCCCTGGCATTTTACTGCTCTTGCTCCATATAAGGCAAGGAGAAAAACACTTGACTTGGACTGAATGCTGGTGGCATTCTCAAATGCAGCCATCTTCCTCCACGTTCATTAGAGCAAGTTAAGCATTTACTCTGGAGGTGACTATTGCTCCTGACCCAGTCTTGATGTCTGTAATTTAAGTGTATCTGCACCTAAGTTCATGCTTAGAGATTCATAAAAGTTCCATCCACTTAAATGTTCATGAGCAACAGATTACTGACATTCCACTTTTTGATGTTGGGCAGCCTCCTCCTGTGTGCCCACCCAAAGCCACAGAAGTGAAGACTACATTAACTACTTCATATAACACATTCTAATACTGGGGTCAAGAGAGGAAAGGCTAGACTAAGCTGCAAGGCAAACTTTTCTGCTGAAGTGTAATTCAGAGCAGACTGAGAACCCCTCCATTTTCTCTTTTATGGAATGCAGCAGAAAGAAATGAACTTCCGTAACTCTTTTCAAACACATTCAGCAACTGAAGAAACTGGTGGCATTCTATTTATTGAAACTCAGCTTTTCATGTAGCTGATTTTTTCGCATATTGGAACATCCAAAGTTTATATTAGATCAATTGACATTTGAGGGGAAAAAAAGCCCTCGTGAGCCTTGAAGCTCACAATCCCTTTTCCTCAGATCTCTCCTTGTCTTTGATTCCTAACATCAGCTGTGTAACAATGTAATCATGACTACACTTCATAAATCTTTAGCTCACTGCAGGTAACCTCTTAAGCCTTCCATTCATACTTATGTCAGTGCAATGTTAAAAACTCTATGTAAGAAAAAAATCCCACCCCATTTCTCATTTTTTCTACTAAAAATATTTTCAATAAATATTTTTCAATAAAAAAACCCATGTGATATGACTAATGATTTCTTATAATGCCCTCCATCATTTACGTTTGAGGAAGCAGTGCCATGCAAAGCTTTCTAAACTGTGAAAAGTATTTAAAGGTTTTGAGTAAGAGAAGTAATAAATATTGATATAACTTACAATGTATGGAAGTGTTTCATGTACATTAAGGGGTTTATAACTTTTCTTTTTTTTTTACATAAAGATGTGACAGGCTTACCCACACAGAGTAACCGGAAAAAATATATCTGCATCATCAAAAACAACTGAACGATGTATTATGTAACCCACAAATTATCCAGTTTAACTCTCCTACTATGTTTTAACACATTCCCTCAGAATTTAAATTCTCTGCTTGAATTCTCAGCAGTAAGAGGATAAAGGTCAGAAACTGCACTACTAAAGCAATCTTTGTAGATGGAGTCCTGCTTCAAATATAAAACCCTTAACTTTTCAGGTAAAGAGTGAGCAACTCTTAGCTACTGTCATGGTAGCTTACAGTTGCACATTGTTTTCTTAAATACCCTATTCACCCCCTCAAGTGACTGATTTGAAACAAATTTCGCTTCTTCTCTAGGAACTGTGAGGTACATTTTCCACATGCTGAATGCACCTTTCACACTTAAGTGACGGCATGGAATTTGTATCAGAAGAAATAAATTTGACTTTTACATCTGTATTCTTTGCTGTAGTGGCTTGAAGTTAGTGGATGGTTTCTTGCATGCGTATTCCATCCACTGGAAATCGGTTCCCTCCTACCTGGCACTAATTACTTAACATGTTTCTGTACAACCAGGGTTTGTTATGACAGCTCCTTTTTCAAAACAAAGAAAGGCTACCAAAATAAAAACAGCTGTGCCAGAAAGTATGTTTGTGGTGAGAGGTTCAATTGTCACAGAACAAATACTGGCAATTCCTGGTGACACAGCTACTTCACCCACTACATATATGACACACAACATCAATGTCTCAGCTCAAGTCCTTCCTGCCTCCACAGAGCACACTGAAAGCAGTGCAGTGTCCAACAGCGGCTGTAAACTGGCAGCACAGTGAGGAGGACAGCAGAAAGGAGAGCTTAAATGGACATGACACTGGGGACACTGCAGTGAGAGTCAGCCCCAACACAATTTGTGGTCTTTCATTACTTAGACATGCATTATCCTCTATAGATCCCTTACACAGATAGTCACATCTTAAAGTGTTACTATAGTCAGTTATACTTTAACTCGAATGCCCTTCTATTCTTTCACTAATTCAGTATTTAAACAAGTGTGATTGTCACTCTACTGCTTACTATACTGTTCCTGATCGCCACTTCTTTCTTCTTCTCACGTGCCTGTCCAAGACTAGTACAATACCCAAGAGATTCGGCTACTATTTTCTGCACTTTTATATAAGTCTTCAAAGCAGAATTCTTTATAAAATTTTTCACAGTATCATTTTTTATCTAAAAATAGGCTTTATTTGCAATATGAGCTTAGGATAGAAATTAAGCACTTGAACTAATGGGTTTTGTCAGCTAGAATGGTCTGAAATGCCTTCCCACTCTGGCCTTGAAAATGGCTGAAGTTCACTCTCACTACTTGTCATTGGGCTATCAAAAATCCCCAAAAGCATGAGCAACTTCATCCAACACATTAAGTGAAATAAACAGCAAAAATCTGCATTTACACTTTTAAGTAAGCTTCCAACTTCTAAATAAATTCCAACTCAAGTTTATTTTTACATATATTTAGATTTATTTGCTATACATCACGGTGACCTTATAGTACTTAAAATCCATTACAGGATTGTTGTTGTTGTAATAGTCTTAACTCCACAAAGACAATAATACTGCTGTGGAAGACCAAAGGGGAGAAAAGCCATTTCAATTTATTTACAGTTCCTTATTTTGTAAACATATAGTCTACACATTGTACTAAGTCTAATAAGGATAAAGAGCTATACACAGAGACAGGAAACCAGGCCCTGTATTTCAATTCATATTGAGCATTAGCATATTGTAGATGAAACATCTGCCCTTTCTCATTACCATAGCAGTAAGCTGTCTTCAAATAAGTTTTTAGAACTTTCCAGAGACGTAAATATTTTGAAAGAATATACAACTACATCTACTTAAGCCAACCCATTTGGCTTTTATTCCATTTCTAGAATAATTTAAAGTGCTATAAGCAACCCGTCAATCAACACTTCTCTATAATAACAAAACTACTTTAAACATTAATTTACAAGATAATATACAATGTTCATCTGAAATAGCTGAAATTTCAGCACAAAGTCAGTCACTGTCACACTTAACAGCAATTTTTTTGTGGGGTTTTTTTTGATGTTTTCTTTTTGCAGAACATAGAATAAAAGCTTTGAAACAAACAGTTTTGTTGAGCTGTTATTGCCACAATGGCTTATCAACTTTCCTACAAAAGTGGACAAGAGCTACTGGAACTGTATTCTAGCCTGTCATTTTTTTTTTGAGGTCACATGACAGTAAGTTTGCATATTCCACGAGTCTACTGAATTACAATATTGTCTACTTATAATACATTACCTCATTTTAATCAGAGCTGGTGCTAACTGTAAATTTACAACATAGACCCACTCAAAAACATCACAACTATTTTTTTTCTTTGGACAGAAGTAAGCTATATTCTTGGAGTTGATGTGCTACACGGCTACAACGGTATAACAGTATATATCTGACACTTTATGTTGAAGAAAAGATGCATCTGTTTCTGTACTTTTAATGCCCTACTATAGCTACAAATTGTTCACCAAGTTTTGCCTGCTTTAGCCGTTTAGTTTTGTGGAACTGTTGTATTCTTACATTCCCATGCTGTTTTAGAAGTCCTTACCACGTAGCTCAGTATTGTCAGTATTTGTCCCAAACCTGCAGATCACTAACAGTATGTGAAAAACACTCTTTAATACAATCAGCATGCAGCTAGAACACTTTTTTTTTTCTAAACATGAACAATAAACAAGACAAGTGGCACTGTTGACTTTGGATATCTTCTAACTTTACCGTATGTGCAGTGGTATGTGTGAAGGAGGAATGCTGGGCTTCTCATCTATTTGTGGCACCATATGAACTCACCCATCATTGGTCCAGACCAATCTCTGCAGTACTGCTGCCAAATACCCACACGCAGCTTTCTTATTATCTAGGTTTGCAGAGGGCAGCTTCATTCATAGACATAATTTGAATACAAAAATAATAACTTATATTCAACAAAGCAGCCCCCTAGCAGAATTGCAGAAAGGTGTGTGTGGGGAAACCTGGGAGGCAACTGTAGTAAGTGTAAGAAAATTTTGTAGGCTGCAAGGCTTATAGTAACTAATGTTATTTTTCAGTTCACATCTTCTACATTTTGTAAAAGTGTCTACAGCTTAGAAAAAGTAGGACAGTATATTACAGATGTTAGAGAATGAAAAAAGTCTGCTATTTAAAATAACAACTAGATGACCACGTTGAAAACTTCAAAAAAAATCTGAAAGGTAAACCGATGCAGTATATTGCTCCTGGGGATTTTTGAACTGCACTGATTCTTGTCAGGTTTGGGACAATACCCTGCAGAAATATTTAAATACTCATTCAAAAGCCCATATTTCTATGTCTTGAATAATGAAGTCTTCTCGCTTAGAAAGTGTGTGATTCCCGAATGTTTTACATGAATGACTTCTTCCGTGGTAGAGATCACCATCGAGCCAAAGAGCAAACTCACCTCTGCAAGACAGACAATGCAAAGCAAAAGACTGAGGGAGTATGCATCAAACTTACAAATGTACTTTTTATTCAGGATTTGGGAGGAATTGTTTTTTCAATACAACTACCTCATAGCTGTTGATAAATTTGAAGCTGTAAAGTTTGGGGAATTATTTTAGGTATATCCCTCTTTCAGATATTCTAAACTAAAAAGCTAACCAGAATTCTTCAGTTTTCAGACCTTTCCATTTGAGTTACAAGAAAGGCAAAACAGTATTACCACAAACTCATTATCAGCATTTGCCTCATATAAAGGAAACATCCCAGAAGCTTATGCACTTGCATAGGGATAAAAAAGGGGTGGGGCAATGTGCACCTTCTGAAGACACTGGTATGTCATGGGACAGTACAGTTTCAGTTCAAGCTTCTCTTGATTTCAGATAACTTTAGTATTTACAGACCTTCCAAATCATAGTACCTTCTGTCCTGAATATACCAGGACAGACATGGAAGTAGGGTATGTAAGGCATCAGCTTTGCAGGGCTGAAATCTGACACCACACTATGCTGAAGACCCAACTCCTGTCTCTTCAGCTGAGGACGCTAAACATCTGACATACGAAAAGTCTTCCTTGGCTGGTAGCTGTTGAGTCCTGAGCTATCAAACTGAATACAATTCCATTTTTTTTTCCAAGGGTGTGCAGACATACAGTTTTAACAGACACATGACAACAAGAAATTGTAACTTACCCTCCTCCACCAAAAGCAAGGGAGTCCATGTCTCCTTTAATGAAGAACATGTTGTCTCCTGTCCATTTGAAAACCTAATAGAAAAAAATCCAAAAGAAAACAGACTAGCAAGTTCAAATATCTTACTTTTCATTTGGCCTCAAGGGAAACAAATCATCAGTAAAGACAGACTACAGGTGGCTAGAGGCCAGCTGAATGAAGTTACCAAGATTATACTGGAAATTCAGGGAACAGAAAGATACAGGCAAAAATTTTCCTCTCATGTATTTTTTAAAATAAGGCCATTCCAAAACAGGTCATCTTTGAGCACTGACACTTCTACACAATGAAAAACACCACGAAAATATGCTTGGGTTAGATGATGTGCCCTTTAAAAGGATGTAGTTTGTGAACTTTCAGTCAGACACCTGGCAAGATTCAGAATAGTAGAAAAATTTTCAGTACAATGGAAAAGTCAGGTTGAATACATTTTTTGCTATGCAAACACGAATGATTTACTGTGCATTTACAGATATTGTGGAAAAACTATTAAGATGGCATTTTTGGGACCATTTTCTTATTTATTGATAGGTTTATTCAGTATTTATTTTAAGACAAGGTATATGTTGGAAGAAGCAAAAGCAAGCAAAGTTATTAACACTTACCTCAAAATCTGGAGAAAAAGTGAACATAAAGGTCTCCCCCGTGCCATAAAAGCCATCACTCACTTTAAATGGTTCAGATGCTAGAGCACCAAAAACCTGTAAGAAAAAATATGCAAAATGCCTAAGAAAAGCCACATAGCATTGGAGAACCCCTAATTATAATAACTGATACACAAATCAGGCTGTAAATGTTGGAAGATTTGGAATTCACTACAGGATAAGTCTTCCATGGTATCCCAGTTCCAAATGCATTGAGACACATTACGGTGCTTTGTGGTACAATAAAATAATTTGAACTTCAAGAAAGTTTCGTTTTTACCTGATCTTTACTACCCGTTCCACTAATTGTAATTGTGAAGGTTAAAAATTAGACAAGATTGCCAGAAAGAATGTAAAAATGTTTATTCTGTCTGTTGATGGAGTTCTGCAGAAACCAGTAGTCATTTTTGATTTTTTTTCAAGTTAACTTTGCACATGTAATCTCTAAAAAGCAGAAGAGGTAAAATACTTTTTTCTTTTTGTGATTTCACATGTCTGAGCCATCAGGCTAGACTTCAGAAACTTGTGTGTTAACTTTTATCTGTCAAACATTTTACAGCCTTCAACAGTGCTTACTGTATGCAGGTAACTGAACTTGAATAGAGCATTTTTAAGGGTACTGAATCCGTACTGAATTAAAATTTACAAAGTTTGATTCATGAACAGAATAAGATTCGATGTCAAAATAAATGTTTTCTTTATTTTCATAAATTCCTGGAAGAGTTTGGGTTGGAAGTGACTTTTAAAGGTTATCTAGTCCAATCCACCTCAGTAATAGCTGGGTCATCTTCCAACTAGATCAGGTTGCTCAGAGCCCTGATCAACCTGTCCTTGAACATTTCCAGGGATGAGACATTCATCACTCACCAGTTCCAGTATTTCAGCACTCATTATAAAAAATAACTTCTATAAATCTAGTCTGAATTTGCCCTCTTTTAGTTGATAATCATTTACTCTTGCCCTATCAAAACAGGCCTTACTTACAAGTCTGTCCCCCTCTTCCTTATAGGCCCTTTTTAAGGACCGAAGGGCCACAGTAAGGTCTCCCTGGAGTCTTCACCAGGCCAAACAGCCTGGTCTCCTGTTATTCTGGTAAGAAAAGGGGATTGAGAGGTCTATGCTATCTGAAAAGCATCCCTAAACATTTGCCACCTCTGTCCTGCTTCCTTGCCCCTAAAGGCAGTTTCCTCAGGGGGTCCTATGGACTAACCTGTTGCACAGCTAGAAGTCTGTTTTCCTACAATTTAGGAAGGCTAATAAAGGCTGAATCTTATTTGGAATCTTTCCTGAAGTAGATAGCTTAGAAAATAGGCAGATAACTTGTAGCATAAAATATGAAAATACCTGGTCTTTCAAAAAACACATTCTAGAAGGATAGAAATAGTACTTAACTAAGCATATTGCTAGTGAACTATTTCTGGATATACTCTCCTATTAAAAAAAGTATTCACATCCTTTTCAGTCATGGAAAGCAGTTTTATAGAACTATCTGCCAGGAAACTACAACATATTAAATATACATTAATCACTTGCAAAAAAATCAATAGCTTTGACACAAAAAAGGTGACTTCAGTTAATCGCCAAAAGGCACAGTAGGCTACCACTGCCTTGCCAGGGTTGATCTGCTGGAGAGCAGCTCTGCAGAGAGAGATCTGGGAGTTCTGGTTGACAGCAAACTAACCATGAGCCAGCAATGTGCCCTTGTGGCCAAGAAGACTAATGGCATCTTGGGATGCATCAAGAAGAGTGTGGCCAGCAGGTGGAGGTAGGTTCTCCAGTCTCTACTGTGACTAGTTCTGGGCTCTCAAGAAGTTCCACGCCTCTCTAACTGGAGAGAATCCAATAGAAGGCCACCAAGATGATGAGGGGACTGGAACATCTTTGTTATGAGGAAAGGCTTTGGAAACCGGGGCTGTTTAGCTTGGAGAAGAGAAGACCAAGTGCAGACCTTACCAACACTTAAAAATACCTAAAGGGTGGATGTCAAGAGCTTGGGTACAGTCTTTTTTTCCTGTCATGCCCAGGAATAGGACAAGGGTAATGGGCATAAGCTGGAACACAGGAAGTTCCACTGGAACAGGAGAACAAACTGCTTTGCTGTGTGGGTGAGGGAGCCCTGACACAAGCTGCCCAGGGAGGTTGTGGAGTCTCCTCTGGAGATTTTGAAAACCCATCTGGATGCATTCCTGTGTGACCTGATCTAGGTGGATCTGCTTTAGCCGGGTGGTTGGTCTAGATGATCTCTAAAGGTTCCTTCCAACCCTTACCATTCTGGGATTCTATGAATTTTTATAGACTTTGCATTCAAAGATAATGGAAAATTAATTTTCTGCTGTCAAATGCAAAGTCCTTTCTCAATAATTTGAGGCAAAACTACTGAAAACAGCACTCTCAGTACATTGGTGAAAGACTGAGGATGTAAAAACTTGTCTGAACCTTTTCTTCTGGAGCATTATCTTGCTTACCGAACACACTCTTGTGTGGAACCTAGGTAAGGTCTATACACTGTGGAAGGTGACTTCAGTGGATACTTATATCAAAAAGTCCAAGGAACATGTTCACACACGTTCCTGGGCATAGAATCATAGAATCACAGAATGGTAGAGGCTGGAAGGGACCTTTAGAGATCACCTAGTCTAACCCCCCTGCTAAAGCAGGTTCACCTAGATCAGGTTGCATCAGCATGTACTTCATGATTTGTTTCTCAATTTTTTTTTCACAAAAATTTGGAATGTCTATAAATTCCTTGTTTTTCTTTGGTCATGAAAGTTGAGATATTCCTATATGGAAGGTTTTCTGAATGCTTTCACCAACAGAACAATGCTACATGCTGGTGGCAAGACAGTCCTGTCAACAAACGGACATTTTCTTTCTGAGCTAGATAATCAGGTACTAGAAAGTAGGTATCTAACCAACTAATACCAAGAAGCTACTGAGAGAATCAAGAGTGACGTTATCAAAGTACATTTGAAGAGGCTAATAGCTCTATGGAGATCTCTCAATCTTATTGAACAATTTTTGTCTGCAAGATTTATTCATTTACTTTTTTAAAGGACTTCTGTCAAAAAGTCCTTTACTAGCAGAGATGTAGAAGGGATTTTTCTTTTTAAGGGATCCTTGAGGCAGGAAACAGGGAAAAAAAACAAGTTGTGACTTGAATTGAAAAACATCTTTCATTTACAGTTTTCAGACTCCCTGAATGATATGAGGTGATATAAGCCAATGCCTCCTGAAAATAAAAATAGTAGATACTGAAGAGGGAAAAATAAGTGAAGTAAATGCTACAGATCTTGCAGGGGTTCTTATCAATTCTTCATGATAGCAGCAACTTGCTTCCACAAGAGAGCACTGAAGTTTCAGAATCAGTCTTATGCTGCCTGTAAAGTTCAGCTGTTACTAGAATATTCATGAAAGGACATTTGCTATTAAAATAATGAAATATTATCCACTTTCTGGAATTCATACACCTAGACAAAAAAGACGAATAGAGTACAAGGATTCAAGGAACAAAAAATTCGTTATGCAGCAAAGATCCCACAGATCTTGAACAGGAGAAACGTCTTTGCTGCAGACAAAGAATGTACCAAGCACTGGCTGCAGCTGGCAGGGACATTCCAACTCAACAAGATCTTCTAAGATCAGAAAGTTTTAGAGACTAATAAAAGGAAATTCAGTAATTGGGTATTACAAGACTCATGCATTGTGACAGTGAATGTCCATCACTGAAGTATCTCCTAGAAATGAAGAGGACTGTTTGCCAGTGAAACATTTTTAAAAGTCTCTACGTAACTTCCAAGGGAAAAATCAGCTTCTGCGGTGTCAGCTGTTGTTTTATATTCAAACATTTCTCTTGATGGGTCACCCTTGCAAACATTTTCCTACCTGTCCATCACTGTCTTTGATAACCAACAACACAGGTGTGTCTAATCCGAGCATAGTTCGATACAAAGTCTTCAAGCTCATGCCATGCTTTGCAGTACTGTAGACAAGAGTCCATGGATATCCAATGGTCCGTGGTGGGAGAGACTTTGTGAGCTGTTAACAAGATAAGCACTCTTATTTAATATATTTTCCACTATTTTAATGAACATATTACATATAAATGAAAGCTGAGTTATCTTCTTCTGAACTTCTACAAGTGGCCTTAAAGCTACTTTAAAAGCCCAGACCAATTCTAAATTTTCACATGTGTATTTTCTGTCCCTTGGTCCTAGGCACATTTCTTTTCCTAGCTCTATGAGTGACCTGCCGAAGAATGATTTACCAGCTGAAGAACATATGCTTGATAAGGTCTCTAAAAGGTTTATCTAAAAACAGTAAAACTGTATTATTGCACAACAATACTATGTATCAGTCCTGAGTAACAAGATCACTCAAATCAACAAGCAGCAAGATGAAGGGTAAAGCGTGCTTGCTCTCCTACTTCCACGCCTTTGAACACAAACAGCCTTGATCCAAACCTTCAATAAAAATGTTTCATGAGGTGACTTTGGACTGGACAACATGAACTGCAGTAAAAGCCAGGCTTTTTCAAGGAAGAATAAAATAAGGGCAAAGATAGAGGCTAGTGTTGTCATGATATATTGAAAGTCATGATAACAAAAAAAGAAACATTCTATCTATGCACTGGGTTGTGCTTATGCAATTAATACCATACAAGGTCTTCCTACTGGTATGTTTTATGACAACGTCACAGCATTTATGATACATTAGTGTATGATATTAAAGAATGAGATGTAGAGGTTAAAACCTTTTCAATTTGTTCTGGCTGTAGTAATTCACTGGGATCGCTAAGATTTGGCCGGAATACTTCAGGCTCCAGGTCTGTTTTGGTATTTGTTGCCTGTTTTGAATTGGTATCTTCTCTTGTTGTTATCTACAAAAAGAACAACAAGAAAATAAGTATTCACGACTATCAGCAACAAAGAAACTTTGCAGGTTTAAAATCATGCAGTTAGTGATTTGCCTATGCAACTTCTTCAGAAGTTAAGAAACCCTAAGTATTGATCTAACCAAGACTTCCACTGCTTCCAATAGCAAGCCAGCATTCAACAATATACTAACAACAGATTACACAGACACTTAGAAGCAAGCTATGGTTTTATGCCAAGGAAAAGAAAAATAAATCAAAGAGTCCTCATACACAGCTGAAGGGCTTCAAATTCTTCTCAGAGATCAGACAACAGTGTTTCCATTTTAGTACTTACAGAGCATCTACATTAAGTGTAATTAAAAAACCCCAGACAGAAGAGGAACTTCAACATCGACATTTCTAAGTAGTTTCTGAATCAATACTCTTTTAGAGTACTTGTGAAGGTTTTCAGATGTGCAGTAGACATGTGAAAGAATCAAAAGGGTGGGAAGGGGTAGTGGCAGTAATATTTATGCTGCAACTTTGGAGTCTGGTAAAGATACACTATGCATTGAGATCCTGCAGTAGTTTAAAAAAACTGCCCTATACATCTGGCTAAAGTGCCATGTGCTGAGAACTAGAATATGGGAGATCCAAATGTATTCCCTTCTATGATTCTTGTTGCCAGGATAGATAAAACTTCTTGTGGGGATACTGAAATCTGACAGAGAAACCAGACAAAGTGAAGGAAGTTAGTAACTTCAGCTATTGCAGTGAGACTTAACAACATGCTGAGAGATTTGCAAAAGAAAAAAAAAAAAAGAATGAGTGCATCTGAATAATTTATCAGCCTGAACTAAATCTCATTGAAAGTCAGACTGTCCAAGTTACTTAAAGCCTGAATCCTGATAATTTCAAGTACATACCTCCCAAAACCACCTGCCAACTCATGTTTGCCACATACTTTATATTGTAAACATACTATGCACAACCTCGGCATTCCAAATGCCACCAGGACCAACTCTGTCGAGCTTTTGCAAAGAGAGCTGTTTTACTTAAAAGAAAAGTCAAATCAAAGAAAACTCTGAAATACAGGTAAGACTATTTAAAGATAGACACCTAAACTGGGGAAAAAAAAAAAGATCTCTTTTTTCCTCTCCCTCAAGAACTACGAAAAAAGTTACTATTACAAACTCCTGTTACTTAAAATAATGGCTCATAAAGTCAAACTATCAAAGTATAATCATACAATAACTTAATTACAAGATTAATTCTTAACTCAAGAAAAGGTGAGCTTAAAGTAAGTATCAAGCAAGTGAAAAGCTCAAGCCTTTCATTTTTCAAAGAAAGACAAGAAGCATTCCCAATGTAAACTGTACATTAATTTCTATATCACAACAAAAAAACCCTAAATATTTATCCATATAGTTTCATGTACAAAAAAGATGGCCTATAGAGTGCTATCTACAAAACATATGATTTGGTAACACAACTCTTTTCCACCTTAAATGCTGTTCATTCATCATATACTACTGCTTCAAGTCCATAAAAATTCGGCATTCTTCAAGTGTACAGCACAAAGCTCATTCTCTTTCTTGGTTTTTTTTCTGACTAAAGTTCACCATGCAAAACATGAATATTTTGCACTGAAATACTGCAGGGGTGGTCGTGGGAGTTTTTTTCTTCCTTGCTGTTTGGACTTTTTTACTTTGTTATTACTATTAAAGCAACTTTCTTCTAGAGAGGACAAGGCTTTGTGGAAGTGGATAAAGATGTGTCTGTTAAAAGTTATCTGTTTGACAGAATGCAGCATAGTTCTGAAACCTTCAAATCTATTTCCTGCAAAACTTTGACAGAGCATACTGAACTGTAGTCAGATTCCAGGGGCTTCTGAGGCCAGTAATTGCCATGCAGTCTACACCACAAACACTTAAATGGCCTCAGAGTAGAGAGTTTATAGGCTCCAGCCCATCTCATCAGATTTTTCAAGTCAGCCCTAAACCATGAGTTTGGTCAATCCAGGTGAAAGGTATTTGGAAAGCGCTCTTACACTTCTAGGATATTAATATAAGGATTCTACACCACTATTTGCCACTTTTTTTGTTCTGAAGTGCGAGTTTAATTTTTTTTTAAAATTTCTGAATTTCTCATAGAACTGCATCTTTATGTTCACGTTCATTATTGATTTATGTAACCACACTACTTATGAAACATTATAAAGCAATTTATTACTGAGTTATAAATAAACAGAAACAAAAGAGCTCAGAAAATATTTTCTTATGTGTAAACACATAATAGGTGAAAAAAGTCAAGGCCAATGAATAAAAAACAGAACTGAAACTTTTTACAGTTTCAGCAGCCAATTACTACAGCAAAACAAAACACTCAATGCTGTTAACGAGTTCTAAGTTACAGTTTCTGCCAGGAAGTTACGTATAACATACACAGCAGCTAATAATTTTGCAATTGTCAAAAAAATATGAAATGCCTAAAGAGAATGCAAATACCGGTTTAAGTCCATATCAGTAAACCTTCAGAAATCCAAACCAAGGTACTGTTTTTGGAACAGACAGCTCCAGCTCCATGTAGATGAGTTTTGCTGTGTCAAACTGCCTCAGTTACCTGCTTGCATAACAGGAAAAATACTTACCTATTACACAGAAGTTGTGAATCTTCATACTTGCCAAGTATTATGAGATTCTTGATGAAAGATTCCTATATAAAATTAAACACCCATGCAACAGGGTTTTTGATTCTTCTCCTGGTTTGCATTCTTTTTAGGAAAGCTGCTATCTAACACAACACACTCGTCTAAAGTGGAAGTTTAAAACACATCACTTCAAGCAGTACTGAGAAAAAGTGTTCAAATTCTGACAGAAAATTCCTATGTGAAAGAGTTGGAAGTAATAATCCCACTATAAAATTACCAGCTTCATCACTCCATTGCACAATTAAATACATCCAAAACAAAGGAATTTTCTGCTGTATCCTTGCAGTGCTGTAGACAAGACAAACCCACCGAGTGTGGGATTTGCCCTGATCAAAGACACTGCAATGAAAGATGGTTTTAGTATCTGGAGATGGGGTTTAAACTACTGAAGAGGGCACCTGGAGACGTCTGCAGAGTGTGCGCAGTTCTTCGCTATTTAGAGCATCGATCCTGCGGTGATACTCAGCCACTGACACTACCTGAATATGGAGACAGGAAGACAATAATTCCACTGACAGTTAAAGTAAAAAAGTAAGAAAGAAAAGACTGGAGTAAAGTAATGAAGGAAAAAATGTGCAATGATAACAAACAAACAAGTGTCAAAAGATGTTTGTATCTGCAAGAACAATGTGCATGTAGGTGATTTTAGACGTATGAGTAGACACAGCAAAACTACAACTTAAAGACTGATGGCACTAGCAGTCAGATTTATCTGACTGCTCTAGGATGAATACAGAACGGATACAGAAGCACATAGTTACCAGTATCAGGATGCTAGACTAGAAGACAATCTGAGTTGCATGCCTTAACCCAAATTCTTCAGCCCAAAGCCATCTCACAGTCTTTACACCCAGATTAATGAATTCTGTGAACCTGGTTTGCTTTCCTGGATAAAGATTAGAAGCAAACCACAGGCTTCTCAGTAGGTTCTGACTCTCCTATCTGGCAGTGAAGAGTTAAAAGACAAGTAGCAGGACTTAATATTGAAGACTCCCCAATACCAACTCACAATATCTTTATCCTTTCTATTCACCTCCAAAGATTCAGGAGCTGCTCATCTGTCAACACATTCACTCCAAATGGCACCTCCGCTTTGACAGAAAGTATATAGCCAGAAAGCCTGTAGTCAGAAAGCTCTACAACATGCTGCTCTGGTGCAAGAAGCTAGCTAAAGGACTACGAACAGTTATTTTTTTGATGTAACTACAGCAGATAATGTGATTTTGAGAACAACTCAAAATCATCATTTGTATGAAAGCATCTTAAAACAGCTGGTGGAGAGATTAAATGAATGTCCCATGTAGTAAGAGTGTATTAAAAACTTCTAGAGCCTACCACAGTGCAAAGGAAGATAACCACAAGTCCAGCAGCTCCCCATCTACCTGTCCCTACTACAAGGAGTTTGGCCAGATACTCGCCACTGTCCTGAGTACAGAGCCCACAGTCATGCATGACTGGCTCTTGAGCAGCGATGGTTCACTCTACCCCATGCAACTGCAAGGCAAGGAAAAAGGAATACTTGTGACATCCAGTTTTATTACTAAATAGTAATTACTAGCACTCAATTTATTTCCACCATTTTCTACTATTCTAAAAAATATCAAGAAAATTGCTGTAAACTGTATTGGTTTGCACATTCTTAGAGTCAAGTAGTAATATGCAAAGCTCTAACAGTATTGTACTCAAGCATGTAAGTGACAGTGTAGCTTTATCCTTTTATTTGCTCTCATAATTCATTGCAAATTACATTGTTCACACCAGCTCCTTACAAATGTAATCCTGAAAAGCAATCATGTGAGGACCTTTTAGCCTTGTTGCTTCTTTAAGCTCAGTCTCTGTCACAAGAGAGGGAGTTAACTTCTAATGGACTATAAGTGGATGGTTAGTTGAGATTCTTGAGGGGTAGGGGGGACAGGGAACCAAACAATCTCACCATCTCTAACACTATTATATAGTTTCTGTTTCACATATTGGAATGTAGACAATTATACAGGTTTTATAAGCAATGCCATCTTGCCTTTAATTTTTCAAATGCATACTCTAACATGATCCTGCATCTGGGAACTGCTTATCAACCTTTTTTCTCAGTGATCAAGATCCAACACACCTTCTTGTATGCCATCAAGGTGCCTGCATCTTCAGAATAGGGTGTACAAGGTATTTTCACAAATTTCTTAGAGAGAATCATTTTATTATGTTTGGATTATTTATCCAAGTCTGTACACAATAATTGCTCCTTGGGAACTTGTTGTACACTGTCACATTACATCTTTGCATCTGTTTTGTGATCAAAAGCTTGCACAGTAGCAGACCATTGGTATGCAATGATATCATAGTTTAACATCCTATGACATGCTATCAACAGGAAAATTAAGGGGAAAGAATCCATCCAAGCAGAATCAGTGCTTATTCTAAGTATACCATCTATAGTAAATTCTGTGAACCACAACAAACTGTCTCAAGGTTATCCATTCCTCACTGAACTAGGCTTTAAATGAGAGTATCAAAATACTCAGCAGTTTAGCTACTGTACTTGACCTGTAAAATGCTTATGGTTTACATCAACATGCATTATTTTCACTTTGTGGTGGATAGGATTATGTACTTCAAGGTTCTGTAAGCTCATTTAATCATTAAGTCATAAATGTAAGCCTACAAGCAACTATACTGTCTACAACTTCTTAGGAACTGAGAGATGTGTCTTGGAAATAGGTAGTATTTTCTCTCTACAAGGCTTGAAGGGGCTATTTTTAAATGTTTGTAGTATCATTAGTTGGAAGGTTACCCTGTTTTATGATCTGGTTTTAATTCATAGTCTGTTTATGCAGTTTCCTCTTCCTTTAAAGTTTCCTCATCTTCCTTCCTTGTAGCCATATCACTCCTCTATTTTATTTCACCAAGCTAAATAAATCAGTGACTTTCTTCTCCTCTTGACCTGTCAGCTGCTTGTTCCTCTGATCATTCCAGGGTCTACTTTCTACTTCATTCAACTCTGAACTTTCATTCTTAAACACAGAACTTCATTATTTTTTTCATGTAGTATTAGAAATATCTGGAAAGCAAGGTCTTTCATTCATGAAGGACAAATGCAGTTTTGTATGCAATGTAATGATTGTGGTTTTCAGGACTGAATGTTTCTTTGTAATAAAGTTATTTAATTTCTATGCAAGTAGCTGTGGATGCCATTTATCTGTATTTCATCAAGGCCTTTGATTCTGGCTTATGGTAGCCTTGCAATCAAATCAGTTATGTATGAAATCTGTGAATATTTGAAAGTATGGCTGGACCACTGGGCTCAGAGGGTTAACGTTCTTAAAGACTGGAACAGGCTTCTCCGGGAGGCTACAGAATCGCCAATCTTGGACGATTTTAAAGTTTAACTGTGCAAAGTCCTGAGCCAGGCTAGAGATGTTCTTATATTTAAATCCTTAAGGTGTAGGACAAGGCTTTTCAAATTGTAATACAGTTCATGTCCTTACACAGAAACTGCCAAGCTGCCACAACTGTAGTGATCCAAGTATTCAGGACTGAAACCCTACCTGTATGAGTCTGCTATACTTTTCAGTTATTGTGCTGTCTTTACTATGCCGTATCAGTATGCAGTCTCCTTGATAAACGAAGCTACTTTTTGAGGACCAGGAAGTGTTCATATAGGGCCTTCTGTTCTCTCTCTAGTTATTTTCTGTTTTAAAAAGAGTAAAGGAGAAGAATAGCTAAACCTCTTCAGTTAGTCTGGGCACTGGTTGGAATAGACCAAATCAAATAACTAGAAAGATGAAGTGTGCTTCATGCAAAAATTATTCTTCTTAGCAACTTGAACAGTCTACCACAGCACATTTTCAAGGCCTAAACAAGTTTGAAATGACATGGGACATATCATTAGAGATATAACACTACCTGATCTTAGCAACATTGATGAAAAAACACGTTATGAGTCACATCACTTCAGTAGTGTGACCACCTTTCAGCTTGGCTCTTCCTGCCATGTATATACAAGTTAACCACTTAGCAAAACACACAACAATTGTAGTACTTAATGCAGTAAGTCAAATTGAGGGTTTTCATACTAATAATTTAACCAAGAGGTTTAGGATTCTCTCTTTAGAGAAATTCATGTTTCTAAACTTACGTCAGAGTAAACAACTTTTGCAAGCTAATCCCTAATATCTAGTATTTTTGTCCTTCAACAAGACATGTGAAAACAGATACAACTGTTTGAATGTCCGTGAAGGACAGTTTGCCATGCAGATGATGACACGTCAGCCCTTTCAGCCACTGGTCATACTCATCTGCTATATATAGCTGTGAAATGTGAAAACCATCCTGAACCAGCAGGGTGACCAACACACATACATCTAATGCATGCTTGTTAACAGGGTGGTGTAATTGCTGTCTTCAAACCAAGCACAGCTAAAATTTCAGAGCTAACAAGTATCTGAAACTGTCTCCTTAGAGAAAGGGAGGGTCTTATCAGAGCTGAACACTACTTCTGAAAGATAAGAATGGAGAAAGTGTAACTGTATAAGTAGTTTTCTTCAACACAAGTTATCTATATCCTCATTATTAACTGTAACTATGAAACAAAAAAAAATATTAGAAAGAGAATGAAAGCTGAATAATTTCATTGTGTAAAATCAGCTGAACTGCAAGCTTCATTTCTTGAGAGTTAAAACAAGTTTTACCTTTAAAAGATTCAGGATATTTAAGTGAAAAAATAAATATCAATGCAATTTTATCAGGACAGCTACAAAGTTGCTCCAAAATATTGCTTCATCTCTAATTCACCAGTAAATGGGAAGTGGGGAAAAGGATCAAACCCTTTCTAAAGGCTGTAAATGTCTTTCAATGAAAATAAAGACATATTTGTGAACTGAATGCTTTTATGTGTATTTTGAAAGAATACACTGACTTTTTTTCCAAGCAAATTTAGTTTCTTCCCAAAATGTTAAGATGCTGCTTGAGAGAAAGCAATATTGAAGTATCAGTCTTCTCCATCACAAATACAATTGAGATATACTGATAACATTAAATTAATGAATTAAAACATGGATTTTACTACATCAGGTAAACAGCAATAAGGTATCCTTCTAAAAAGAAGGTTAAAACTAATTTATTGTCTTTATTTTTTTAGGATTGTGGCTGCAAAGCTAACCATTTTCTGTCTGATGATTTTTCAGTCAATTCAGCTCCTTGTCACTCTATGAGGAAAGGAAGGTGTAAGATCTAGTCATTTTAAGCAGAGAAGGACTTCAGAATCACAGCAGCCCCCTGAATTGGATAGCACTGTGGTCCTCTCTTTTAATACTCTTAAAACTGGCCATCTTGAAACTATCCTTCACACCAAAGTATATTCCAGAGCAGGGACAAAAGAGTTGAGTACATTACATGACAGTAGCACTCTCCCTGTGATCAGTACTAGCCACATAGCTTTGCAGGATGGATTGTTAAGTATCTGCCTCAAAGTGCTCTAAGCCCACACAGCAACTGTACCAAGCCATAATTAAGATATACTGAAAATAAACTAAAATATCTGTGACAACCAGAATTAATAAGTGACCTTGAGAGGAAAGTAATCAAAGCTTGCAGCACACAAAGTGTTACATCAAGAGTGGAAATCTTTATAAAAGCTATTTTTTCAAGATATAAGAAATTGCTGCTTTAAAGGATATGATAATGCCAGCAAGAATATTAATTTAACATGGGCAAATATTAAACAAAATTTAGCATGTTTGTGCAGAGAATTAAGACTTACGAACCCTACTGTCTATAAGAGGAAAGTCAGACAACTTGACTCATTTTGTCCAAGTTAAAGATGATCTGTAATCATATAACCAGTAAAACCCAGCACTATTGTAAAAACATTTAAGGAAGTTTCAGCACCAGCAAGGAGAGAAACCAGAGCTCCAGTTTCTGAAACCACAGCACCTGGTGCCTGCCCTCAAGTTGCCACTGCAGAAGCACACAGGCTGAGCTAGAGTACATCTCTTTTCTGACAGTGCCATACAGAGACGCTCTCAGGTATGACAAAGTGCTACACATGCCCAGAAATAGCTCACTGAGTAACAGCCCTGTATGAAAATGTTTCTTATTTTAATCCAAAATCAGAATCAACTAAGGATCAATTTCAGATTGCATAGACCATTAAAAACATACAGAAAACAGAGGCCTCTACTACTCACTTGTTTTCTTTCAACTTACAATCAACCTTTTCAAATCTTCATCTGCCACTGTACTTTGACTGCATTAGTGAGCCCTAATATTTCACAACTATTAAAACAGTAATCCATATAAAACCTAATAACAGAATGGAGTATCTAAGTCAAGGTATGATGCATGACACCCCTAATTATTAGGGATTGAGTGCACTTCCTTTAAGTTTCTTGATGACACCAAGCTGGGCACAAGTGTAGAACTGCTTGAGGGCAAGAAGTCTCTTCAGAGAGTCCTTGACATGCTGGATAGATGGGCCAAGGCCAATTGCATGAGGTTCAACAAGGCTAAGTCCTGGGTCCTGCACTTGAGCCACAACAATCCCAGGTAATGCTATAGGCTTGGGGCAGAGCAGCTGGAACGAACAGGACCTGGTGTTAATCGACAGCCAGCTGAACATGAGCCAGCAGTGTGCCCAGGTGGCCAAGAAGGCCAAAGACATCCTGGCCTGTATCAGAAATAGTGTGACCAGTAGGACCAGTGAAGTCATCTTCTCCTTGTTCTCAACACTGCTGAGGCTGCACTTTGAATACTGTGTTCAGTTCTGGGATCCTCACTACAAGGCTTCTGGAGCATGTCCAGAAATGGGCAATGAAGTTGGTGAAGTGTCTAAAGAACAAGTCTTATGAAGAGCAGCTGAGGGAGTTGGGGATGTTTAGCCTAGAGAAGGAGGCTGAGAGAAGGTATAGTAACTCTACAACTATCTGAAAAAGAAATGTAGTGAGGTGAGGGCCAATCTCTTCAGTAATGACAGGACACAAGGAGACAGGCTCAAGTTGTTCCAGGAGAGGTTTAGATGTTAGGGAGAACTTTTTCACTGAGAAGGTTATTAAGCATTGGAATGAGATGCCCAGGGAGGTGGTGAAGCCACCATCCCTGGAGATATTCAAATGACACATAGATGAGGTGTTGAGGGATATGGTTTAATTTAGTGATGGGCCTGGCAGTGTGAGGTTAGTGGTTGGACGCCATGATCTTAAAAGATCTTTTCCAACCATAATGATTCTATGGTTCTGTGATTTAGGGAAGTGGTTATGGTAAATATCTGTCATTAAGGGAAGGTTCTAGGCTTAGTGATCAGTGTAAGAAAGTACTGGATTATACTCTGCTTTTTTATTTTTGATGAGACTCAGACCATCAGTCCAATCTACTCCAAAACTTTGCCTGGGAAGCTGATTTTAAAAAATATCTTTGTAGCAGAATTATTGGATTAATGCAACCTTGTCGTTCTGACATCCACAGGAATGAAGTACTAAATTATCATCTTTCACATGTAAGCCCCCACTGTATCTCAATAACATTCAAGGAACTACAGCCATTAGCTTACGAACTAGAGTTAAGCAAAAACTGTTGTGAAGTTGCACAAGTCTCAAATCAGTCAAGCTATTAAAACCAATACCACTTTAAATTCCCTTGCATAATATCTCAAGATTATAAAAACCAAAGATAAATTCTGGTTGGATAAATCTCTGGTTCCCAAAGAAGGAAATCCACCTTTTGTTCTTTTGCATTGTCTGATGACTTTTGTCTAAAGTGCTTTGACAGAAAGAATGTTGGTCTGCATTTTTGACATTCTAGAAACTTACCGTCATGTCTTGTGTTGCGGTACAATAAAGAGACTTAGTAAATACCACATATATTTACTGAAAGAGGGGGATGCCAACATAACTGGCTTTTTGAAGAGGAAGCATAATGCGTTGGTTTGTCACCAACATGTTGATCTCATCTTGGTAAAGTACCAAAACTCTACAATGCTCAGGCCAAATTTTCTCTATTGCCAAAATGTAACAAAGGTCTTTCAAGTAAATACCCCAGGGCAATTTAGTTGCTTCAAGCAAGTAATCTTGTTTTATTCTGTCACTCCATTTTGTTCAGCAATTATGTTATTTCACATCAGATGGGGTTCTATCCGAATTTTAGGACAACTAGTAATGAAACATTTAGTAAAAAAATCTGTACATCATATATGCTGCCATTCTCTTTAATATGTTTCCCACTTTCTGTTGCATAACACAATGGTACTAACACTCCTCTCTTTTCTGTAAGGTTACAGTTGCACATTAGCTTTAGCACCATTCATTGAAGAAAAAATCTCCAATTTCAAGAGCAGAGCATATCTTGTCAGCATAGCACTGTTTTAAAAATATTCCTATCTGCAGATACTTGTATACCCTTTTTTTTCCAGTTTTGACTAATTTTACACATTAAAATAAGCTGTTCTGTACTTCTCTCACAGCAAAGATTCTCATATAGTCTTCAGTTCATCCTCTCCCTAAGAGCTGGTAACTACTGCTTTTATTAGCATAGTTGGATGCTGTCTAAAATGAAACATTTATGCTATGGGAAATAATTACAACAAGGGATACTAGTACTTTTTAATTGTCTGAGCAAGATACATGTATGTATCTCCATATATAGATATATAAAAATCTACACATTCTTGGTGAACTGCAGATACTTTTTACACTGCTACAAAGTATACTCAAATATCTTTTGAGTTAATGTGAAAATTATGTTTCATATCTACCAGCTGCTGAGTATACATATTGACAATAACTATACTGTCAAGATCACTTTCTCCCTACCCCTAGATGTTACTGTTTTACAAGTCTCACTGAAAACCATTTCCTTTACATGCTAGTACAAATGTAAGTATTTTGGGGGGAAACAACGCTAAGAAAATCAGTAGATACTTTCATAAATCTTATAAACTGTAAAAAAGAGAGTGGTATTGGTATCCACTATAAGCATGAGAATGGGACTACAGCATATTCATATCCATCAACTTCTAAGTATTATCAGACCTTCATATGGTTGAAGGAAGGTATAATCAAATGCTAACTCAGGAGATTTATACTTCTCTAATATGTCAATGCAAACTACTGTTCATGTTATTAAGCTATAAATCACATGAAAACCCTCAAAACAAAACACACATCCCCTAAAACTGCTGAGTCTCCTTAATGCTCAAAGTGGTTTCTTTTACCTAATGTCAATGGGATATCAGTAATTAGGTTATGCACTGAAAATTAATGAATATTTGTGACTTAGCACCCTGTTTACACATGCAAAATTTAAACTTCCAGAAACTGTCTCTGGACCACAAGATTACAAGAAGGCAGTAACAGAAACAAACATACTACACTGAAAATTACCAGAGCATATTTATGATTAACTGGCTGGTGCTTCCTTCCCTTCTTCCCATATGAGAGACGAGACATTTCCCTTCTAAAAATAAAATGAGACTAGCAAAGGAAATAAATAATAGTAATTAAAAAAAAATAAAGATCATTCAAGGCTGAAAGCATTCTCTGTACCTGCTGTCAGTTCCAGGCACAGGCAGAGCCCCACGATGGTGACAGAATAGTTTGCTAGGCGCACACATTTGACTGACATGGCAGGGAGCAAATGAACGACTGTACAGTCGGGGGATGTATCGCAAACGATGACGGTACAGAAGAAGAAAGGTTTCCTGTATTCAAGTGTGGTTGCAGAGCACTAGCTCATTAAAAAGTCGAAAATATTTAAAGATACAGAACAACTTAGTTTTTTTCTTACACAATACAACCACTCCCTCCCCCCAGCAAGCGCTGCTTGCAATATCATTACACTATAACTGTTCATAAACAAGTTCTTATAGGAATAAATTTGCACTTAGTACAAAAATAAAGCTCATCTTAGCTATGCTGACAACTGTATATAAATACTGTCAGTTATTTCTTAAGAGAGTCTAGGACCAGTTAAAGAAGTGGTCAGTGAAGTTATTTAAAAATGGGTTTGAAGCATCCATGATTCTCTCCAGCTCTGCAGCATTTCCAGTTTTGTAAGCTACATGAAGAAAATAAATCCTTTTGTCTAGAAGTTAAACTTGCTGTCTGGGTTAAATGCTAGTAATAAAGTAGTTTTGGATTTTTTAATTTTTTTTTAAAGGAAGGATGTTTGTTGTACATGCCTGTTGAAATAGTTATACACACAGTAACCCTTTGCTAATTTCCTTGCAGCAGCAACACAAGATTAGAATACTGCACTCTTGTGCTGTTGCACCATGACCTAAAAGCCAAGATGCCATAACAGAGAAAAACAGTACCAGAACATGTACCTAGCTGTACTGTAGACTGTGCACTGGAATGCCTCACCTTGTATTTTGTATCCAACTCAACACAATTCATATAGATGTTTTTCTTTTCAGTAAAACTTTTCTGAAGAGATGATAACTCTAAAAGTCAATTTGCTCCAAATAAGCAGAATTATGAAAAAACCCACATTTTTTATTAGAGATATACTGAAAGGTGGGATTTAGAAAATTCAAATATACAACAATATAGTAGATGGGAAGTCAAATAGTGTAAGATTCAAAGAAAAAAAAATCATTTTTAAAAAAGAAAAAAAAACAAACAAGGAAGCTAATATTGAGGTAAAACAAGAACAAAAATGGACAGTCCTAAAATGATTTCAGATAAGACTATTACAATCAATATAAAATTAAAACACAAACTACATCTCTACCCTTCCCCCATCCCCTAAGTCTAGCAAATCTTATAGGAATAATGGAAGTATGCATAAAGAAAACAAACAAATACTATTTTAAATTATCCCTGGACATACGAATTCTAAGCCAAAAAGCAAAAGGTAGCTACATTAACTGCCCCATGGCCTAAAATTTAGCCATCTTCCCCCATCCTCTCCAAAAAAATAGATTCCTCCCTTACCCTAACAAATACCATTTCTCCAAAACTGGAGGACAAAGAAAAGAATCTGAGCCATCACACATTTTTTTATTCTAAACTACTTCATCTTAAACAATTCAAACATCTTTCTTAGACTTTACCTGCCCATGGATCTGCCCAGAGCTTCTCAAGAGGATTTGAAAAACTTGCTCAGAGAGCAACAAACTTCCCTGTTATATCTCACAACTCACTTTTTCGCTTGAGCTGCTAAGTTTAATGGGAATCAATGCACTAGTAACTCTATCAGACCTTCTGCCAGCCTGTTTTGGTGTTCCAACAACAGCAGCTCCCAACAGCTGTTTGCTGCCCCGAAGCTGGGAGCATTCACTGGAGGAGGGGGATGGGTGGAAAGCCAGTCAGCATCATGAAACTGTGCAGTCGTAAAAACAGCAAAAGCTTTCTGTTGTGACTGACCTCCAACCCAGTCCTTTTTTTCCAAATTGGTAGAAAATATATTGCTACTAGTCAGAAAAAGAAACCCACACAAGAAGCTTGACCCCAGGAGTATCCCTTAATTAAAGATAAATAAACTAAACTGCCCTTTTATTCTTTCATGCATTTGTGCTGATCTGTTAATTTGAATCAGAACCTCTTATCTTCTTGCTAATTAATAGCTGTCTTGTCATAAAACTTCTTCATAAAAAGATTTTAGAGGAGTACCAGCTCAGACCCAACATACCTGCAGCACAGGTACAAACGCTCAAAAAGTATCCACGCTCAAAAAGTATCCACTTATTTGCTACCTAGACAACATAGCAAAATGAAATGTATCTAATTACACCAAATGACAATCTTGTTATTGTCAGTTTCAGTTTGTAACCATGCTAAATATCTCCACACAATTGATGTTCAAGGCAGAAGCACACAGTCCTTTCAGTAACTGTTATTCACAATGTTGTTTTTCTGATAAACTAATTTGTCTTACAATAGTACCAGAGAAAAAGGAAGAATGCCAGCAAATATAGGTACAACTTGCAAAATGTCTTATTTTCCACTATGAATCAATTATCTAGTTTACACTTTTTGCCATATCGGATTTGAAGTTATCAGCTGACAAGACCTCATAACCCTGAAACAAGATAGCAAGATAACTCCCTCTGAACTTGAGTAGGAAGACTGGATGCTGGGTGTTAAAGAACATGTTTGCAGTTTGATTAGATGGCATTCTCTTTCATCAGTTAGCTACTAACACAGTGTCCTGACAGCACAGAAAGAAAAGTTGTGATGTTGAATTTTACAATCCCCCTATTTAATATGCATTATTTTAAAGCAGCCTTTATTTCCTGAGATGAATAAATAGCCCTGAGAGATACCGGGGGAAGGGGGGGACATAATTACTCAGTTTATTTAGAACTTGCTATTGGTTCTACATGAAGCAGCCACGTAGATGACTGGATTTTGTGATGAAAAGTCACAAATGTGGTACACCAAAGAAAAGCATCCCCAAGCATCTCCTGAGAAGATGGTATGTGAGATATATGTATAAAAAGATTATTATCAGAATTTAATATTCCAATTTCAGAAGCAGACCCTAAATTTGAGAAAAACAGAAATCACAAAAACCAGACTGTATAACTGGAGTGCCTCAGTGCAATTTACAAGTCATTTGCATTTTTGACTGACAAGAAGAAAGTTTGTTTTCATGCCATTGTATCTGTTTGCCTGGGAACAAACAAAATCAATAAGCAATGACATTAGTTTCCCTTTCAGTAGCTTATCTGCTTTTTAGACTCATTTCTGAATGAGATTGCTATTTAAGTACATCTAACAAAAGAAAAAATGAAAGCTGTCTCAAGTAGTGTTGAAAATAGTAGTTTCAATACACACTAGTATAATGAGACAGAAAACAACTCTTGGATTGCACACTTCATCTTGCAATATTTTAAAGTTTAAAATAGCATTTTACAGCTCCAAAGAGAGATGTACATCCAGGGTGTTTAATACTTGCAATATAGTTTTAGGACATAAGTTGCCAAGAACTCCAAAATTACAAAGATGCTCAGGTCATCTAAAATGTCATCTTTGGAAGGAATCCCACCAAGTGAAAGGCAGTTTCAGATTCTGATGGCATGAAAGATACCATACTCAGCTGAATTAAGGTCTGATTTATCTTTACTAGGAAGCAGACAAGTTCTGTTTGGTACAAAAAGCTTTTCAGATGATTAAGAGTGTCAAGTTCAGGAGTAATGAAGTTAGAATACAATTAAAAAAAAGTAATCAAGTACTGTCTCCAATGCAGACCTACTATGCAGACCTTCTAGAAATGGATCTTTGTAAAAATTGCTGCAGATGACTTTAATGTGGATTATAGCTAACTGAGATGAGATCCCTTCTCCCTATACTACTACATAAGGAACACTAAACATCACAAAAGCCTCCTCCTGTGCTATCCAGCACATCACAGACTGGCATAGCTTCTCAGTTGGCTGATGTTTCCATAAGAAAGGAAATCTAATTTAAGAAGTCCTCCTTTATTTCCTTTCAACAGTTTAGTGGAAGGGAAAAAACACCCCACCACCCAGCAGCATTTTTCCATCAACAAAGGTCTCCTTGGGATTTTCAAAGGCACACTGGAAGCCATTAAGATTCTCAAAAGCACAAAAGTTTTTTAGTTGAACAATTCTACTTCAACTCATAGCAAAGATATTGCCCCAGTTCTCTCTCTTAGACATGCAAAAGCCATAAATTTCACATTCGCAAGCTCCAAATAGTGAAAACATTAAAATTTTCATTTATATGAGTAATAAATGCACTGCAAATAGATTAAATAGAGAAAAAAAATAGAGCAAAGCATTCCCATGTGTGAAGTTGAAAATGTAATATTTGCTCAAGGTAATAGCAAAAGCAAGAATAGAAGTTACTTGTCCCTACAAAGGGCATTACATTATACTAACATGCACCACAGTTTCTCTCTTCAGTCACAATAAACTAACAGAAACATTTCTAGTATTGAACATGACTGCAGAAATGCAAGACACTCGCAATCTCCAGTACAAGAGCAAAGCCTATTAAACACATCTGCTAATGCACAGCAACACATGCATGGTGCCAAATCCAGTGTCTTAACAGACCATGTAAGACTGTAAAAAAACAATGATCTAGCCGTTATATCCAAAGTACTATCATAAAAAAACAACCTCTCAAGAAACACAGGAAAAATATTCTTATTTTGAGGACTGTTAATGTGGTGCACATGTACACATATGTACAAAGTTTAATTCAAGAAGCCTACGACTTCCAGGCTTTCTCTTCTCTCTTGTTGATGCAGTATTAACCAGCTTATCATACCGCATTATGATTGTAACACATTTTAAAATGTGAGACACAACAACTAGCTGTTTCACTAGCATTTGAGCAGTGCAGTGTAGACCAAGGAACAGAAACAAGATGATAGAGAAAATGTGATTAAGGTACAAAAATTACTATGTGCTGCTGTCTGAAGAACTGAAATGCCCATTTTAAATGTACAAATGTTGTAGGTTACAGTTCAGATCCAATAAAGAACTTAAGCATTTATGTCCAATATTCCAATCTTGAAAATCTCCTTCAAATGTTACCTGACCAGGAGACATAATCCCTATTTGTGACCTTCACGTTTCTACAAATATGCAGAAATAGAATCAAGACACTCCAAAAGTTACAGTTTTGTTAATGGTGAAAGGTTAAGTGTCTAACTCAAATACCACTTTGGAAAGGCAGAACTTTATTTGCAATTAATGTCTTGATCTAACAAGCATTTTCAAACTGCGTCAAAGTTCCAACTGAAACTTAGTTTGACAAGTGAATTACTACAGAGTACTACCTTCCAGAAGTCTTGTACCTATATTTTCTACCTAAGTTCAATATGCATAACCAAAGATAATTACCAGGAACTTCCAGTTCAGAACATGATACAGTAAATCTAGGAAAAATAATTTGGAAATATCTACCAACAAATTTATATCAAACTCATTTTCTTAAATTTCCAAACAACTGACAAACTAATTGGAAGCAATAAAGCAAATGAGCTTCCAACTTCTTTAAGACCATCTTGCAGACCCTAAGAGAAGACATTTCCTGTTTTCAAGTATCTTGTGGATGAGTATTTTTGCGAACCTGAAGTGTCGTGCAATCCTGGACAATAGCAATACATAAGATCAAACAACAGGGGGAAGTTGGGGTGGTTCAAGGGAAGAATCGACACTTTAAATAATTGAGAATTATTCTAGCACAGCACAGTTGTTCTGTTTCCTTAAGAGATCTCAGGTTTAAATAGGAACCGATTTCCTTAACTGATTTCTTCAAAAGTTTAAATTTCTTTAACACCTCTGAAACATTCGGCTGTGACCACATTCCATAATGTATCAATAGTCTGTCCAGACAGTGGTTTGATCCATCATATAACTCCTGTATTTCCAATCTTGTGTGATGATAGAGACACTTAGCAACTGTAGTACCTTACACAGACCCCTAATCTAGCTTTAGATGCTGGATTTGAATCTAGAACAATCAAAACATTATCTATGTCATTAAGTCATTATCACAGGTAGAAATAAAGTGCATTTACACACATACAGTTAATGTAATGGTGTATCCCAGTTTTACAGCTCCCTATCAAAAAAGTTAACTACACAAAGAACACAACAGACCAAGTCCCTTTATTGTTCAAGGAATGTCATTAATGTTGACTATTACCTTCACAGACCAACAGATGCAAGTTTAGATGCAAATACAGAATATGCGTCAGAGAAAGCATTTATCAGAGCATAGATATCTGAACAGTATTAATTATTTGGCTAATGGAGAAAGAAAGCCATTAGCACTTGCACTTATACATCCTAAGTAAAAACAGAATATTACAATAAATATACCTCTACACCCTCAAGGCTCAATACAGATGTTAAGAAAAAAATAAAGAGCCCCCAACCAAACAAAAAAACAACCCCCCAACCCAAAACAGCCTCTTTGGTTTATGTCCATTCACTTGAGTACAAGGAAGTAAAAGATATATTTGAGGAAAATGGATAACAGCAAGAAACTAGCAGCACAGTTTAATATCTTACAGAATATATAAAATAAAATAATAATCTATTCATTTCTACTGGACACCAGAGTCAAGTCTTTAGGATGAAGTGATCTTATGTGCAAAGGTATTAATTTTTAATAGATCTTTACCAATGGGACAAGCAGAAACTTCTCAGGAAGGCAGAAACAGAGGAACATCAGCAACAGGAGTCACAAGGTACCTGTTTGTTTTAAACTCTAACCGATGACTATGAATTAGTCACCTTTAGTATTAGACAGCAGTGTATTTGTGGTTATTTCTAGTAAGTCAGTTATCTATTGCGTAGCATAGAACAGAAAAAGATTCAACTAAAGGATTTTTTTTTCTTTTTTGACATTTCATTGGTCAGTATTTGATGAAACTACGGTTTACTATGACAGAAGTTTTGATCTTTTTGCCACTAGATCAGCTTAGGTTACATCTACTAGATTACTGCAAGGAAAAGGCTGATAGGAAAGACTACCCTGCATCCAGATAGAAGAAAGCACAAGCAGATGAAAAACTGGAGTAAGTTCAGAGTAAGAGTTCAGTCTTATTCATTGATCCATTTAATAGACTTATAAACCAACTCCTACTATTTGTTTCCTATATTACCGCTCTTTGCTTTTGATTGTTCCTTCTTTCTATAGTTCCCTTTCCACTAAAAAAATAACCGTGTGGTACTTCCTTAAAGACTCTTGATAAAAGCTGCAGCTGAATGTGTTAACACATTGGTTTATCCATTAAACTCCTTCCTGTTTTTCCAGTTGTACAACAGCAGAAAGAACACTTTGGCAAAAAAGCTACTCCACTACCTTCCTCTTCTGGCAGATCAGTAGTACTTAATTTGTACATCAAGGTTTTGTTTTCCATTTCCCTCCCACCTTGAGTTTTCCCATCACTGTACTCTGAAGAAGGCAGAAGAAGTCTAATTTTCATCATAATAACTACAAATAGTTGTCAATGATATTTTTCACCCCTCTCAGATTATACACGGATCAAGAGCTGACAAAAAAAAAATCTTGTTGGGCTAAAGGAGAGAAATACATTGGTTGAAGATGACTGAAATTCAGTGGACATAACGAGTGTGACAATAGCTACAATTTCCTGTATTTACTGATACTTTCTAGTACATGTGCTAAAAGCTACTAAAATGCAGCTGTATGTGATCACACGTTGAACCACCTGGTACTGTCAAACATCTCTGATTAAAAGTTTTTTAAATGCTTTCAGATTTCTGCTACCAATCAGTCACAAGATGTCACATTACTCAAGTTAAAATGTACAGAAGACCACATTAACAGATTTCTTGGACTTGCAAAAGTTATCCACCTCACTCATCACACTAAGTTCAAAACCCAAAAAGTTATTACTATACCATCTTAAGAGAACCAAACATGATATAATTTTCACATAACACATATAGAAATAATATTTTTGAAATATGTCCTTCTACACTTGCCTTCAGAAGAGACCTAAATAAAGGCTTAAGGCATAGCCTCATACTAGAGTAACTTACAGATTCTAATACATGAAGGAAAAGGGCAGCCCCTATCATCAGATGTAACTCCTAAAAAATTTTAACATTTAATCCTGAAAGAAAATTTGGACTAATTTCTGTGGAAGTTATTCTGTAATTATGTTAAGGTGCCAGGTTATTGAAGAGTTCATTAAAAGAGACACCCTTCCTTAAACTGTAATACTGATTGATCATTTGCCACCGATCTCCATGTTCCAATAGGCCACATTTTAAACCATCAAATACTTATAAAGGCTTTGAACAATGGTCAACACAAATACATTGTTGGTAAAAATACCTGAGCAATATATATGCTGAAAATACAAAGATTCAAAAGACATACTTTTATGATACAAATCCCAATGTCTCAAAGCAGAAATGCTTGATAAAAAAAAAAAAAAATCACTGAAGTGTGGAGTGTTTTGTAGCCACAGCCTAATACTTCAGCTAAGTGAGAAGTTTGAAGTCAGCTCTACTATGCATCTGTTTCAGAGCTAAGAAGTCTTAGACTATTGCAGTTTTAAAAAATCTTTTACACACTATATAAAACACTAGTATAGCCTTCCTTAATTTCAACCCACTCCATGGCAGGGCAAGGCAAGGGGAGGGGGAGAAAAGGAGAACAGCCAAACAAAACCAGACTTAACAGTCACAGATTGCAACTGCTGCCCTAAGACTCAAACAGTACTCATGGGATACTTCTACAATACATATGACAGGAATTATCAAACTTTTGACTGACATTTGAATGCACAGGACTACAAGTGCTTTAAGTGTATGTATACTACAAAACAAAACCATGTAGACATGTAAAGATGTGTCCATAGAAACACAGTGGACACAGATTCACATGGGAGAAATGTGTTGGTTATAAAGAACACAGAGATAGTTCCTGTTACAGTTTGTTACTAAAATCCATGCAACAGCACCTTAATGTATGAAAACAGTAGTAACTGAGAAGTTATATAGTGAATTATTGTGGAAAAATCAATGTAATTAGTAGATTAATTTTCCTTTTCTATTGTCTCAACACCTGTTTTCAGACTTACCAATAATTATTCAATATTCTAGACACAGGAATAATAAATACAGAAAACAGTCAGCTTATTCGACTGAAAGATAAGTCTGCTTCATGAAAGTCGCAACTTCTTTGCTGTACTCACATTCCTTTCAATTCTGAGTTTTGATTTACAGTTTGCTACTTACAAAAATGATTTGTAATTATGAAATGTTTCCCTGAACTGATGTTAGACCAAAGCATTAGGATGGCATAAATTAAACAGTCATGATCAAGCAGCCCAATAAAGCTCATTGCATCGGGGTTTTTTTGTAAAGTATTTAATACTACTTTAACCATATTAATATGAAAGTACTAAAAATATATTATTTTTCCATTCTTCCTTACCTCCCACTCTTTAGCAGCATCTTCAGTAGTAGATTCTTCACTAGTTTCAGGCTCTTCCTTCTTTTTTACCACTATAAATCCAGGTTCACGAAGTGATTCCCCTGTATCTTCTGCATATATCTCTGGACTCCACTGGATAAAGAAGACATACAAATGATCTGTCCTAGAGAAGTCAAGTAATGATACAGAAAAGAAAAAATAAGGTAAGTTTGTGACCTGTTGTGTCATGTCAAATATTAGGAAGTATTTCAGGTTAAAATCAAAATACTTACAATTCCATGTTTTACTAGATATTTGAGAGACATTTGAAAAAAGCTAGGTTGCTTTCTTTTTCCTTTTTAATTATATGAAGCTGACACCAGAGGAAAAACAGGAAACAAGTTTTTACATACAAGTACAGTCCTTCAACTACTTCTGTCCCATTGGAGACTCCTGTTAACAACTGAAATTATTTCTCAAATAAGACAATATTTTTCATTTAAGAAGTTACATAAAAAATAAACAAAAGTGGATTTTGTTGTGGTGCTTTCCCCACCCCTGAAGAAGAGATGAACACTCCGAAGACACAACCAAAATTATACAGATGGTGATTACTACAGATATGAGGAAATAAAGCTGAAAGTGTGCATATATATAGGTAGGTCAAAGTACAGACTAACTGCAGTACTGCAGCAAGAATCATGATTCAAAGTCACCTCCTTTTAAGCTATCCTGCCATGAATTGCATGGTTTTCCAGTTTGGAAGTAAAAAAATGCCTAAATTCCCAAAAGAAAGTTATTCACAATCTTAACAGATGTTTGTCTATGCTAATTAAGCATTTCCTGTAGGTGCATAGATGGAGCATTTAGAAAAAACACATAGTGAGTCCATTGGTACCTCTTCATCATGGAGAAGACAGCTTCAGAGCTAGAGCTTTATGGCTCTGGTTACCAAGAGTCTGAATATTCCTTTTATCTGTCTTCAGAGATATTAACTACAGTCAAATAGCATACTGAATTAGCATGAAGAATGATATTTGGACTTCCCTCCCACCTCCTTACTGCAGTTGAGTTACTCCCTGCAAAACTGAATAGTGAAAGAACAGCAAGAGATATAGAACAGCAAAGTATCTCAAAACTGCAGCTATAGTTTTCACCTATCTCTGTCTAAAACGACGCAGTCCACACATATGTAATAGTCTCTGAACAAGGTCAGTTATTTCAAGTCACCTTTGTTAAAAGTAAGGTTCCTTGATAACATTGATGAAAAAACCACAGCAGTCTTTTTTTCTGAGAGTATAAAAGATGCATAAGGCCAGATAAGTTCTATGACAAAGTCAAAACAAGCAGCCAAGGATTCTATGCAGAGGTGTCAATTTTAAGAAGTTTTACATTGTAGAATTTTTTTTTAAAACCTGATTTTATCTTTAAGAACTTGAAATTGTATGTAACCATAGCAGTTAAAAAGTAAATAAAACCTGGTGTTTAAGGAACTTAAGATTCTCCTCCTCATTCAAATGAGATTAAGAATACTAAAATAATGCAGGTTTGTCAGACATCCACTTCCCCCCCAGCCCTTTCTTCCCACTATGTGACAAAGACCACTGGGCTGACACAAAATACTTGGACTTATGCAAAGGAGCACTTGGCAAATGCTAACATCGATTTCAGAAATCAAACACTCCACTATCACCACATGTGACTTTTTGTGTACAAAAACAGAGGACACACACTGGATGAAAAAAGAACAGATTACTAGTTCTCCATGCAATTAGAGAGACACTTCACAGCTGGAGCTATTTCCAAGGAGATAAGATACAGATGGTAAACTAAGATACATTTCTTCTGAAACAGATGATAAATTCTGCTTTACTCTGAAGATAAATATATGCTCTGCTATGTAAGAAAATGAATCAAAGAGACAGTAACCATTTTAATCAACTGGCCTAGACATTGTCATATGCAATATACTTCTCTGTCTTCAAATTAAATATTATATGAATAGAGCCATGAGAGGTCACCTGGCCCAGACCAGATTAACTATATCAGAATTGGTGTTACAGTCAGTTGTCTCAAGAAATTACATAATCTCCACCACTTGGGGGTAGCACGGGTGATGTTTAAAAGCAGGTTAGTGATGTGCTAGCATGAACTCAGTTCTCCCTGTTGGAAAACTCAAATACTTTGATGTAATTTCAGTCCATTATACATCTCCATTCACAGTGGACACGAAACAAAGAATACTGTCTTTCTTGTTGCAGCCAACTTTTAAAGTATGAAATTATTTTATGTTCGTAATCAACCTTTTCTCCTTTAGATTAAAGAACCCCACTTACTTCTAATTTTCTTTATTTGTTACACTTTCTAGGCATTAATTAGTCTTGCTGCTTTCCTCTGGACTCTCTCCAATTGATCCATATCTGTCCTCAACTGCAGTGCCCCAACTGGACATTCTATGCCATTCAGCTCAAAAGAAAAGATGGAAAAGTGACTTGATCATTGTGTGTAGGTATTTATACAAGATGATAGATGATAGCTTTTGTTGTTGTTTATTTCTTTCCCCCCTCCCCTCTTCTGGTAAGGATATAATCATCTCCAAGACCCCCAGCATCACATTCAACTTGAAAAAAAGTCACAGTTTCCTAGTGGTAAAGGTCATTTAAGAATTTAAGACTCTACCAGTGAAGACATGAACATCTCTTGTCTTTAAATCATTGCAACAAATTTAGATACTTTTCCGGTAGATATGTTGAAGTTGCTTCCTGGAAAAGTTTTATCTTTATACATGGAACATAGGACCCCCATCTAGCTCTTCTGAACTCAAAGGAGTTTTAAGAAGTAGAGAATTTTTTTAGAAAGTTTCCAAACAAACAATGAGAAGTACAAATAATGACAATACAAACTCTGTTGTAAAACTCACTTCACTCACCAAACACCACTTACTTGAATCTTTCTTTCATTATTTATTTGCTACAAACATAAGCCTCAATAATACCATCAGAAACTACTGGCTGAACCTGGAAGTAACTCAAGTAAATGAGTAAAACTTCAGAACAGTAATGATATTTGAGTGTTGAGTACAAGCCAATCATCAACATCCTCAGCTGTGGACTTTTTTTATGTTGCTTTATAGACACACTGAAAAAACCTGAATGGCGCAGAAAACAAAAAGCTCAAAGACTGATAGGAGAACATTAATTTTTACAGTCCACCTCTTCCTTACCTTTCTTGTGGAACAGCAAACCAGTACTCATGTTTCTTGTCCCTCTGTGCATACTGCTGCATGGACGCACTTGCTTGTGAAACAAATGTTTTTCTCATGGGTTTTCCAACCCTGAGACACAGAAATTTGAGAGATCGATGTCGTCTTTTTTCTTTTGCAAGAGATGAACCTATTAAAGAAAAAGTAAACGACCCACGATGTACAAATGAGCTTAAAACTACTAGCCAATACAGGCATATAGGACATATATTAAAAAAAAGTAATAGAAGATGAGGTAACACAGCAATAATTACTTGTCCTTTTGGTTATCTAAATTGCATCAGCAGAATTAACTTCAGAGTACAATGTAATTGAATAATTCTAACACTCATTTCTGCTTCCAACCTCAGATCACACAATGATAGTGAAAGTATTTCAGAAGGTATTCTCAAAGCACACCACTCAATACTAAGACAACCCTCCCACAGTTAGAAAGATATTCCATACAAGTGCAAAAGAAAGTGTTAAATAAGTACTTAGGTTTGATTCACCTATGTCGAAGCTGTTAATTAGTTACTTTTCATTTAAAAAAAGAAAAGTTCTGGCACTAATATAAGATAGAAATTAATTTTCATGTTTGCTATATCAAATACTTCAGAGGTATGAACATGACTTCAAGATGATACTAGATATTGCACTACAGGATTTCCCCCTCTGGTACTATATTTGATTGAATTAATGGAATGACATGATTACTCTCAAGGTTTGAATTGTCAAGCCAGCAAAAGATAAAGCAAGAAGCCTTCCAAAAACTGTCTTTGCTAGATTAATTGCCCAAGTCCAGTAACACGAGCTCCAGGCACAAGAGACTTTTTAAACCAAGGAAGGAAAATGTAAATTTAAAGATTCTCATGATCAGCTATGACAACAAAGGATTTATCCTACCTCTGGTGTTACATGTATATACAGATATGTTCCAATTTTCTACAACATTCATTTTCTTTACAGCTGAAGTTCTCCTTCAGTGTCTATGCAGACTACAGATACTCTAAACACAGAAAACATCAGCTTCTTGATCTATAAACACCTCTACTACATGTTTCACCATAAAGTTTAGAACAACCTTGTTCCACAGAAAAAAAAAATCCGTAAATACTTAAATGTGCACCTCCTAATTTTTAACAGTTTAGAACTATACCTGCAATATACAGAACGACAGAATAGTGATAATACGCATGATTTGGAAACATTTTATAAGTCTTTAAGCTCAAATGTAAATTGTCAGACAAAAATTCCCCTCAAATAGACACAATGATGTTTCACAGGACCAGCACAGGAATCTTGTGGCAGTGTTATAAAAGTGCTCTTAAAATGATCTGATGTTCAGGATTTGAGTCTTTAAGATGCAGTTGTTTAATATCTCTCTGGCCTAGAGCTCAGAGAAGTAAGATTTGCAACATATCTTAAAGAAGAGGTAGGTAGCAGAGAGAGTGAAACAGAAACAATTTAGCCCTGCCTCCAAATCTCAAAAGGACTATTGAAGATATTCTTTTTTTGGTGTGTTCTCCAATTTTTTCTTTTTTGTATACTTGATATAGAATTCATTAGAAAAAAAGAAAAATTTTAGTAATGTCTCGTGTCTCATGCCTTTCCCCCCCCTTCCGTTTCTCCCAATATCCAGCTAAATACGCAGCAGATGTATTACATTTAATGATATTTCAGCTTGTTATATACACATGTAACTACAGACCATTAAAGTTTCTCAAAAGTATCAACTACATCTAGCTTTTCTTTCAGTTCTGTAGTTAACATCACTGTCTGAAAACAGAAAAGAATATAAAAGAGTACTAAGTAATTAAAAAAAATTCAAGGGAGACCTTTTTAGCTATTCCAGTCAGTTATTAACTTCCACTGCATCACCTGTTCAATGTTCAGAACAAATAGATCATTAATTCTAAACTCAGAAACATTTGACCTCTGCATATTCATGGCATTCATTTCTTACCTGCTAGCTCTTATCTATTCCAATGAATGCTTTTATTTATGCTTAACGTCGTTCTAGTCAGCATGAAAATATGGTAAGAAGCCAGTGAAACAAAGTTCAGAAAGTATCAAACGGTGTTAAGACTCCACTGTTTGTGGTTCACATCAGTGAACCTACCTTAACCATAAGGTAGGCATGCTATAAATAAGATGAAATTTATTTGCTGAAATTCATTCATTCACAGGTACACTGGGATCAAGAATTCAGGGACATCTAGCTGGTTACCGGAGAACATTCATAATTTTGAGCTCTCCAGTGACCAGTGCATCACAGATCTAATTTTACAGGCTCATTCAAATCTCTCCAACTACGATGCTGGGTTTTAATCTGATCATAACTATAATTTCACTGAGGAAAAAAAGACAGTAACAAAAGTATCCATGTTTTCAGTTTCCTGAAAAATTGTGTCCCCAGTGGTTTAGATAAGGTACAACTTAAGTGTATCTTCAAGCCAGTGAGAAATATATGGGAGATATATATTATTATATTTTTATATTATTTTTTATAAGAATATAAAGGCAGATGTGTTCTACAGAATGAAAAACAACAAGAAGATTGATAAGCAGGAGGAAGATACACTGTAAATCAAGGCCAACTCTGTATCTACGAATACTAACTCACCTTCTAACTGCCCATCTCCTGCTGTCACAGTTTTCTGACTAATTTCTTTTTGTGACTCTTGTTGCATGTTCTCTCTTTGCTGCTTTGTTTGTTGCATAGTGTGGCTCTTCCAGAGTTTGCGGAGCTCTTCAACTTCCGTCTCTGAGTCTTGAGTTTGCCCTCTCACTACTTTTCCTTTGCTAGTTGTCTCTTTCTTTTGAGTGCCTGGGGAATCTTCACAACGTAGACATTCACCTTCCATCTTACTTTCTCCTGGTTCTTTTCGTAATGAAGAATCTTGACTGTTGTCCTCTTCTGTCTCTTTGTCATGCTCTTTGCTCCCATGCAATCCTTGCAAAGACTGCTGCTGGAGGACATCTGCAATATTTTCACTAGGTTCTTGTCCACCTTTTATAGACATGTCAGCACTTTCTGATTGTAAGCTGTGTGTACCAAACTGTTTAACATTTACAACCATTTTGACACTGGGTTTTAAGTCACTGGCAGCTTCACTTGAGTCTGAAATTATTGTTAAACACTCAGCACTAGTCTGGTTTATTGTTTGGACAGATTCTGATGATGCTCCAGACGATTTGTCTTGTCGAAGCTCATCTGAGGAAACAAGTTCCTCACGTATTGGAGAGAGTTCTGATTCTGTGAAGACATCTTCTGAAAGAGACTCCTCTGTGCTCCTTGGGGCAGTACTAGCACTGTCATTGCCTGTATCCCGAATCCTGGAATCCATTTCATCTGTATTGCTCTTTGCAGCTTTCTTGGAATGGCAAAGTTCCCTGACAGATAGTTGTTCTACATCTCTGTTGAGCAAAGAAGAACGTTGTTATAGCAAACGCCTTTCATATCAAGCTCTCTTCTTTATTAAATTTCATTAAATGATGAAAAAAACTTAAAGATGATCTTCGAAAAAAAAAAACCCTAAACTTAATCCAGAGTGACAGTAACAAGAAACAAGCATAAAATATATTCTCATAATGGTAAACTATGGCAGATCTTTTGCCAGTATGACATAGATTGTACTCCCAAACATCAGAACATTACTTTCAACAACAAGAAGCTCTCCTACGAACACAATAAGACAGTTTGAGCTGCTTAAGAGTGGAAAAATAGAGAGCATAGAAGAAAACCAACAAAAAGCTACACAAAATCCTAATCTATAATGGTAAAAACCTTCCACAATCTTTTAAGCTTTGTCTACCAAAGAAATCAGCACAACTGTATAGATTTGTCTCATCCTATTATGAAGTTGACAACTAGTTCACAGATAAGAAATCAATGTCAGAAATCACCTGGTCTAACCTTACCTATCTAAGCTAGTCAATGCAGAACAGCAGGAACCGTCAAGGTAGATCTTAACATTCTCCCCACTGGAAATATCTATCAGTGTTCAGTGTCTCCACTGGTTAGGTACCTAACTTTAAAGGATATCACTGGTAGGCAAAATAAATCCCCAACTACTTGGTACAACTGACCAATTTAAGGAGCAGACATCAGATGTTGATAAACAGCGTAAGAAAAAAAAGCAAGCATAGAAACTTATTCTCCCTCAATGAAGTAATCTTACTCAAACTTGCCTTTCAAAGTAAGCTAACCAGAAATTCAATGAGTTTTAGAATAGGACAAGGAAACTGTGAAGGTGTATCTACAGGATTTAAGCTCTTCCACAGTCGTCAAAACTGAGCAGTACACAAGCTTCACAAAATATATTTCATGTTTAAATGCACTTTTGACTGAAGTACTCCATGCCAATTCCCTTGCTACCACATGTACATTACGTCTTCCATTACTTAGAATCATAGAATCATTATAGTTGGAGAAGACAATTTTAAGACCATCAAATCCAACCACTAACCTCACACTGCCAGGCCCATCACTACACTAAATCATATCCCTCAGTACTTTATTCATGTGTCTTTTGAATATCTCTAAGGATAGTGACTCTACCACCTCCCTGGTCAGCCCATTCCAACACTTAATGACACTCTTCCTAAAGTCCAATCTAAACCTCTCCTGTCACAACTTGAGTCCATTTCCTCATGTCCTATCATTCATTACTAGAGAGAAGAGATCAGCTCCCACCTTACTAGAATGCTCCTTCAGGTAGCTATAGAGAGTGATCATATCTCCTCTCAGCCTCCTCTTCTCCAGACTAAACAATCCCATTTCCCTCGGCCATGCCTCACAAGACTTGCGCTCCAGGCCCTTCACCAGCTTCATTGCCTGTCTCTGGACCCACTCCAGCACCTCCATGTCCTGCTTAAGTGAGGGGCTTTTAAGAAGCTTGTAAATCCACTCTGCATTTCTACAAAACTTTTCATTGTTGGGTAATGTTACTGACATTGAGAAACCACTAAAATTCCTGGTGTTTGCATATGCAATCTCCTACTCAAGCCTTAAGATGAAGCTTATATTAAGCTTGTGTTGATATTGTAATCTTGCTTACAAAGCATGTGAATTAGTGCCCTGTTAGAAGGGCCATTTCCTTAATTTTTCAGGATTATCCTGATAATCGGTGCTCTTGGGCAAGCACAACATTCATGAAATCTCTAAAACCTCTGTATGTTTTCTGACCTTTTTTCCCCTAGTTTCAGAACAGATTGTGGCTAATATATAAAAACCATACAACATGAAATTGTGGTTTTAAGAACCAAAGAATCCAACAGGTTTGTGATCAGTTTCCATCCCATCAGTAACATTATTTTTGGTATTCAGATTGTTCTTTCAAGTTTAAACAGTTCTGATAGTTGGCAAGACGGGGAAAGGAGGTTTAATTATAACAGTGGAATATTTAAACAACACAAGTTGTGGGAAAACACTTACTTAAGTCTCAAATACCTTGAGACACACAAGTTTTGTCAGAGTAATCTGTAGCTGTTTGAGGACTCTGCTTACAGATCTAAGAAATTTTATTTTTCCCCTCAAATTTACAAATATGCCTCAAGATTCAATGACATTAAGGCATAAAAGTGCTGGGACCTAAGAAAATGCTACAAACTAGTGTTCTATTTAACAGTCTATAAAGTTGACAAGAAACATAAACAAGATTGGACACAGAAGGCTCTAAAGGCCCAGCACGACCTTTCATTATTAGACATGTTTTCATTCCATATGCATTTATAGTATAAACAAAACAGAAAATGAATGTGCTACAAGAGCACAGAAATTGACAGGGCATGAAAGGTAAATTTGTAAGGCAACATCAAATCATTAAGAAACCAAACATGCTAGGAAAGAGACATTTTTTTCCACTGCAATATTATTATTCTAACAGATTAAAACAAGTAATTTTCATAACCTCCTTACTTGTTCTATATATCAAAAGAAGGAACTACAAGCAACTTCTTAAAGCTCAAATCTGGAAAATAAACTTCTAGAAAGCAATCATGCCAACATCAAAAGTGCAACTACTGTAACACATACATTAGTTGCCCTTTCAATAAACACATGCTTTCAGGCAACAAAGAAGATCATGCCACGATACCAGTTGACTACTGAGTCTCTGCTGAAATAGAACTTAAAAATTATGAGGCATGTTATCTTTTCTAGGTGTCTTAAGATTATCAAGAAAGATATGCTTAGCATACTAAGTGTACAAACTCTACTAGAGTACTGTTCAGAGTTACCAAGTACTTTATCTCAAAAAAAAAAAAGCAATCATATAGAGTTATGCATCAGGCAAACAGCTTTACTCTGTCCCACATACAGAAAAATGTGCCTTGGTAAAATGGAATCCACTTCCCTACAGTTAGATGATCAAAACAGTCTGCACGTTCGTGCTTGATGATACAGGCAATACGATTTTTTGTATTCTTTTAAAAATCCTTTTTAGCTTTAACGTTAGTATTCATTGTGTTTCTGAGGATAACATAAAACTTAGGCAGAGAGAACAGAAAAAGGATTTTCACAATGCTATTTAAAGTCAGTTTTAAATGTTAAACACCAGCAATTAAAGCTCCCTAATCCAAATTCACTCTGTTCACCTCAAACAAGGCTATACACAAATGCAAATGTGCAGTTCCCTACCTAGTCGGACAGAAAAAAATGCACACTTAATGTAAAAAATATACACAGGTCTCAGAAAATGAATCTTACCATCATTTATCAGAGCAATGTAAGGGTATGTGAAACCTGCTTGAGAAGCAAGTGGAAAATGGTAAACAATCAAGATTTGCACCTAAAGCTATGTAAGTTGAACTTCTCTATTAACAAAGATTGATATGCATCTGTTATTGTTTTCATCATGGGGAAGAGGAAGAGCAAGCAGTGTGAAGCTCTTCCTATACACTGAGACTATTAGAGAAGTTTAGAATCCATGCATAAAGAAGAGGATTTATTTGATGTGGTATAGAGAATGTCAGAACTTAAGGTAAAGCAAGGTCTCTCAAGAGTCTTGAAGAACAACATCCAAGATTGGAAAAAGGACAACAGAGGAACATGTGAGTTTGCTACTTTTATATGGTCAGCAATATGGCTACAGTTCATGTTTACTCAAAGCTTTACAAATACTATTCTATCTTACATGGTTAATGAATCCTTTATTTTGCTGTCCACAATTTCCTTATACAGAGCAGCTGACATCACTTCTTCCATTGGACACATGATGCCATACTCTTCACAGCCGTTCTCTTGGACCAGAGGATCCATTTTATGAGGATCAAACATTATATTATTTGGCGTCACTAGCAGCACACCATTGACTGTACCCTAAAATGAGAGGGAAAAGAAGTGGTAAATTTTCTCCTTCATATTTTTTTTAAATATTTCTTTTTTATGAAAAAAGTGTTTTCTCATTTTTTTTAAAGCCTCTTTACATTTCTTTTTATTTTAGCAACTTTATACACTTTATTGGGTTTTGTAGTCATCTAGAAACATAACTGTTTTTCTGGGAGAGCAAGTTAATGTGACCTACTTTCCCAAAACAGTTTGCACACAAAGAAGCGTGCAAGACTACTGACTACAAAAAGAAAAATATGTTTAAGAGATGACCTGTTGCAGAAGGAAGCTTCCTAGAACAGTAAAACCTGTACATCAGGCAGTATTGACACACATTGAAGATTCTAAAGCCTATCTCTGCAGCCTCAATCAGAGACACAGCTAGAAACCAAAAAGCTTGCTTATCTTGGTCTTGGAAGAAACCTTCAACACCAATAGGTAAAGACTAAAAATTAAACTGAAAGTGCAATTCCATTTAAAATTTATTACACTGATAATACAGAATTAAACCTTTAGAACTATCAGGATTTCATGAGTACTCGACTAAGAAGATGATCACTTCACTTCCAATGACTATAAGCAGTTGAAAGATTATACAGGTATCTTTAAAACACTGGCTTTACAGTTCCTCAACAAGAGTACCTATTTCATTGTTATCTACCTAAAAGACGACAGAAGACAGATCAATGCAACATTTCAGGCTCTCCAGTTATTTGATATGGTCCACACTTAGTATATAAACACTTCAGGGCACTTCTCTAGAGAAGAATTGCTGCCCCAAATTTACAGGCTAGAAATGAGATCAATACTACTCTAAACATCAATAATATAGATTACCTTTTTTTATTATCAAGGATCACTGAATGTTTACCTAGATAGTTAAGTAATGCTGAAGTGGCAGACAGATAAAGAACCATTTCCTTTGGTTCTAAGTTGAGTCATTTTTTTTCAAGACATGCCAGTGCTTCTGAAAGCTTTTCTAAGAACTTCTGTGACTTTATTACACAACAATTAGGTTCTGTCTTTACTACCTCTAACTTGTTTGCAGAAGAAAAGAAAAAAGCACAGACAGAAACAAAGTGCTGTTGATTCTGTGAGAAAAAAATTGATAACACCAAAGTAAAATATGTAAGTGGCAGCACACGTGCATCTAGCCAACCACTGGTCAAGAATCACTCATTGCATTATGCTAGCCTTCCTTCAAAGATGGAAACTGAAGCAGCTCCAGCCTTTGAAAGCTAAGATCACTGTTTTGCACAAATAAAAATGAAACATCCTCTTCAAAGGAGAGTACCTGAACTTCAGTCTCTTGTTGCTTTCCTATTATAAGATCCCACCAATTTCTATGTTATCATTACTACAATACATACAGTTCAGAAGTATTGTCTCAAAGTAAACCAGCAGTGAACTCCTCTGAGCAATTTAGTACCCTGCACTCACATTTCACATTTTGAACAGACCTTTTCTGGTTACTTATACAATATAGATTTGTGCACTATGGCAGCAGATGTCAAGAGTTGTTCTACAAAATAACTAGAAACAGGTAACAATGCTGTTGCCAGAAAAAAAACCCTAGAGCATTGAAGATGACTGACAGCCTAAAGCCGGCTCCCCATATCATCTTCTCAGTTCTTTGCTTTTGGAGCTGAGAGAAAGTCCCAAAGCTCCCTCTCTGTTCTGGTTGAGCTGATGAAAATATTTGCAGTGTGCATATATTCTTCAGACTGAAGAACAGCATGGGGTCTTACTAAGTAAAGCCCTTCTTATACCCTCACCTACCCATAATCAACACAGAGAGATAGGCCCAGCCTCACCTCTGTGGTCATACTATGTTGTGCTGTGTCTTCAGCACAGATCCTCTTCATGGTAATCAAATAGTTGTTGAACATTGTAGAAACAGCTCATTGACTTTATTATACAAATTCATGTCTCAAAGTATTTTTAAAAATTTGTACCAAAAATACAGTCACAGACACATAGATCAGAAAATCTGAACACAAGCACAAACAGAAACATTAGGCAATGGTATGCACACTACAAACTCCTACACGGCTCCAGTACACTGGCATTTGCTCCAATCTCCTAATTTTCCAGTATGGGGTAGAGAGTGGGGAAATGGGCGAAGAAGGTCTATAAGCAGCTCAATGGCTGAGAGAGGACTATGGGAAATGGTTTTTTTTAGGACATCATTCACCAAATAATCACTAACTTGTTTCTCTTCGACCATGCTTCTAGTGAATTGCTGACGAAAAGTATCAAAAAATCTGTCAATGAAACTAAAGCAAAAATTAGGCTGCACACAGATAAATAGTTCAATATGACACTACTGGTTACAGGAAGCTCTGGCTCTTGAATAAAACTCACCAAAATACCACTTGTATAAGTCAGGTTTCCTGTACCTAAGACAAGATTCTAAGACATGAAGTAAATTTCTATTCAGTTCAGATTTAACAGCTTCAAGGAGAAAAGTTGAGCCACTTCATTATTGCAAAACATGTGGATACATCAAGTTACTAAAAATAGATCTCTTTAGTCTTAAAGTTGGTCCAGAAAAATATTAAACCAGATAAGCAAAACCATGCAAATTCAAAATAGGTGAATCATAGAATGGTAGGGGTTGGAAGAGACCTTTAGAGACCATCTAGTCAACTCCCCTGCAGAAGCAGGTTCACCTAAATCAAGTCACATAGGAACATGTCCAGGCGGGTCTTGAAGACCTCCAAGGATGGAGACTCCACAACCCCTCTGGGCAGCCTGTGCCAGGGCTCCCTCACCTGAACAGTGAAATAGTTTTTTCTTACGTTTAAGTGGAACTTTTTGTACTCCACTTTCATCCCATCACCCCTTGTCCTGTTGCTAGCCACAACAGAAAAAAGGGATGTCCCAACCTCCTGACACCCACCCTTTAGATATTTGTAAATGTTAATAAGATCTCCCATCAGTCTCCTCTTTTCTAGACTAAACAAGCCCAGTTCCTGCAGCCTTTCCTCATATGAAGGACGTTCCATTCCCTGATCATCTTGGTGGCCCTGCGCTGGACTCTCTTCAGAAGATCTGTCCCTCTTGAGCTGAAGATCCGAGAAGTGGACAGATGAGGCCTCACTAGGGCAGAGTAGGAGGGGAGAAGAACCTCCCTTGATCTAAGGCCACACTCTCCTTGATGCATCCCAGGATGCCATTGGCCTTCTTGGCCACGAGGGCACATTGCTGGCTCATGTTTAGCTTATTATCAATCAGGACTCCCAGATCTCGATCTGCAGAGCTGCTCTTCAGCAGTTCGACCCCCAGCCCGTACTGGTGCATGGGGTTGTTCCTTCCCAGATGCAGGACTCTGCACTTGTCCTTGAACCTCATGAGGTTCCTCTCTGCCCAACTCTCCAGCCAGTTGAGATCCCGCTGATTTGCAGCACAGCCTGCAAATATCTGCATGCAGGTATTTGATGAAAAGAAGTTAAAACTAATTCAGAAATTATGTCCCTTAAATCTCAGGCAGTGGGAGCTCTCAATCCTATACAGTATCTGAGAAAAGAGCCTGAACAATCTTGATGGAGAGAGAGTTAAAGCCAAATTTTGACACTGGTGAATCCAAATATTAAGATTAGGTGGTTCAGTAAAACCTAGTTTTAGGAAGGTTTTAGAATACTTCTGACAAACAGTATTGAAATACAAGTTACCTCTAAATAATTCCATTATGTTCTTAAACACACAAGGCAGAACTAAATACTGTCATTCACAATTCATAAAATTTATGATAAAGATAACAAATTAGTTTTATTAATGTCTCATACAAGTCTTGAACCTTTGTAGTGTCCTTTCCACTTCACAAACCATGTGTTTGTGCTTTTTGTTGCCAGATTAGTTTGGGTTTTTTTGATAAGCCTTAGTATTAGCCATTTTCCTTTACCTACTACATTTTAAAACAAGGCATAAGAAAGAACAATAGATTTCAAAGCTCTTCTATTAATTTCAGTTTCAATCAAGCAGACTGATACCTTCTTCTGCCTCCAATTAATAGCGTAAGAATGAAAAAAACAGAGCAGTATACTTTTCTATAAAATAAGCAGTGTGGCCTCAAGAAAGGGCATGCCTACATATACAATAAACAATGAGTTAAGGTGTGACTCTGCAACACACTGGTTATGCTGATTTATTGTCTGACTGGGATGTGCCATATCCATACCACCCCACAGATGAACACCATACTAACTGTGCCCAACACCCTGTCTCTAATAGTAAACATAACCAGCTAACAGAGGGCACTATAACAGAGCAAATGTTTCTAGGTTCCAAGCACTGCATTTCAGAGAATTCCTGTGTGCTTGTCCAAAAAGTTACAGGTGTGACTAAAACACAATATGCAGTCTTGAAAAGTGAGAAATGAGACAGTCTTACCTCAGTGCAAACCTTTTTGCATATTTGAAATTAAACACATTGAGAAGTAGGCTTGCATTAGATTTTAGTTTACAAGCATCAGTCACAGTGATGACATACTTCACATCTGAAGCACTATGAATCAGTTAATGTGCTTCAGAATCCATTCAAGTGGGAAACAGAAGACAAATCTTTTATGCTTCCTCCAGAAAACACTTGAAGATTTATCATCCTGCATCACCAGGAAATGTATCAAGGAAAGGATAAGATAATATACCAGAGGACACTCCTACCACATGTGACAAAGATTAAATTACATGCTAAACTTAAATCTGGCACTCATATCTGAGCAAGTCACCATTCATTTCTCTCCCCAAGTATGGGCTGACACTGTGGTGGATTATCCAACTCTTTAGAAACACAAATAAGAGCTTCACAATTACAAAGACAGATGCTGTGAACACTCTCCATAATATTCTGATGAGGAATTATGGTATATAAATAACACACTGTAAATTTTAACCCTAGAACTTCCAGTAGAGCTGAATTCTAACAGAAGCTCACCATTCTCAATTCCTCCACACTAGAGCACTTTAAACCACGAAGTAAGGACTTGTCTAGGATCAACCTAAAAAGTCACCTAGGGACAGAATGCAAGGACTGAAGTAAAGTAATTGCAAAATAGGAAAAAGAAAACAAAGCTTTTCCAATACTTGTCTTACTAACTTCCAACACATGGCTTTTATCAATATACATGTTCAAGTCTAGATATGCAGATATCTCCAATCCTCTGCACTGTGAAAATAAAAAAAAAAATCAAACCCACATAAATGTATTTTCAGAAGATTCTGATCAATCTGTTTGTCGTTAGTGTAACTTATCTGCAAACCTATTGCTGAGCAACAGAGAATCAGCTCTTTTTGTACATACATACCCAAACTTCAGGTGAAGGAGGAAGTACTACAAGTGCTTTGAGAATCTTTGCATTCATTCAGCTTGAGTGAAGGCATGATTTTTCATGATTAAAGTATCTAATAGTCATTTTTCTGTGGGGTGGGAAAGCAACACATTTTGTTTTTTTCCTAAAGCACTCTGAGGCAAAAAGTCTTTTGACATGATCTCAGTCCCTAAAAATCTGCTCAAGACTTGTGCATCTATTAGCTGAATGGAAGTTGTCACTAATTAGTTTAGTAATAATTACCACTTCAAAAAAAACCACACCATCAAAAAAAAAAAAAAATCAAGTTTTCTATCATACTATAACCAATACGTAACTGTTGACAGAATCAAAGGTTAATTCTGCTCATGGAAGTGAACTTACTCAACTACATAATTCCTTATAGTTTAAAGCATATTCTTTTCCACTGTAAGTAAAGAGAATTACTTATGAGAGATACCTACACATGGAACAAACAGATCTCATGCCCTCAACACAAATGAGTCATTTAACAGTCTGGTAGAAGTCCGTCACAGGTTAATTGCTTGGACCAGAACTAAGAAACAAGTAGGAAACGTAATTAAAATGCAAAGGAAACATTAAAAAAAATTAATATGCATACATGTATATACTCAAGCTGATCCATCTACCACTAACTGCATTTTACTGCACATTAACAGTTTAGATGTACTTCATTTTTTTACACCCCATACAGTAACAGCAAAATCTGAAAGTCTGTAAGTACCTTGCCATTAGTGATGTACTTGCAATTAATTTTTAGAAATTTCTCTGTAAACGCTTCCTCCTCCTCAGAGGTGGATGATACCACCCTTGTAGGACGAACACATGCATGTGCTGGCGAAGCAGCTGACTCTTTCTGTTGGATTCCATCTGGATCCTAGAAGAGAACATAAAGAAACCCAAACAACTCAGCAACCTGTCTTTTACAAGATTAGCTTTAGAGATTCTGTGTTGTGCATTTCTTGGTTTATAATTGACATAAAAGCAAATGTAAAGATAGGTCAGTGTACTTCAGTTTAAAGGACTGCTTTGATCTAGCAGCGTATACAAGTCATCAGCCACAGCATAATCATTCCATATTGAGAAATGCTAGTGGGCAAAGATACTCAGAATCAACCTGGAAATAAAAATCAAAATGATGATCAGAAGTCTCATAAGGGAGCCATCCAACAACCTGTCATATGCAGAAGAAATTATTTTCCAGCTTCAACAAAAGGCCTATTAAGTGTCTTCTATTATCCTTCCATAATATTATACACTACCTCATAGTGGAAGGAAGGTCAGCCAGTCCAATCCTGTGTTCAAAGCAGTCCTAAACCTATATTAGGTCAGACTCTTCCAGCTGAGTTTAAGTCATCAAGTCATTAAGACTCCAGTCTTTCCAAGAAATCTGCTCCACTGTTTAACAACAGGAAAAAATATTTCATGCTGAAGGTGATTTAACCAAGACCTTTTGTGCAGCTACTTGCAGCTGCCTTTTATTTCACTATGAACCTCTGACGATCCTGACTACTCTTCTTCCTCTAACCTGTCTACTAGGTAGTACCACAGACATTAAACTGTCTACCAGTATTTTCTTCTCAAGACTAAACAAACCCAGCTTCCCCAGTCAATCCTCCTGCCTCATATGTTTCCATCCATTCTTCATCTTAATTGCACCCCACCAGACTCTCTCTAGTCTGTCAATCTTTGTCTTGTACTGGAGGTTTCCCAAGGTGCCACAAGTAGACAACACTGCTAGTGCAGCTTTGCAAGCTCCTCAGACAGCACCTTCCTTAATCAATTGGCATTCCTCTTTCATTTGCCATCTGGCATGTGATAAGCCTTCACCATGACAGTGGATATTGTTCAACATGTTCAGCAAGACACTAGTGTCAGCTGTTCCTTGTCCCTTATTCTTTCTGCAAAATCACTATCCAGCTCACCGTCTCTCACTCTGTACTACCACTATCCCATGCAGGTTTGAGCTGTTCTCAAACTTCAGGAGGTTTCTGTTACTTCATCTCTCCACTCTTGATGTCCCTTTGATGAGAAGCCCTTGTCCTTCCTTCCTTCCAGTGTATTGACAACTTTCCCCAATTTTGCTATTCCCCACTCCCAAGCTTCCTGACAGCACATTCTGTCTTCTGTCTCACCATTCAGGTCACTGATAGGCAGATTACAAATAATATTATCTCCAACAGAGACCCTCAACCATTTGTAACTGTACTCTACCACAGAAAACAACAAAAACCAACCAACTACACACAGAAATGCTGAATCACTTTAGAGCTCAAAGATCTTGCCCATTTTTCAGTTCATCTTGTAGTCCACCTCTTCAGTTAATTTCCCAGGCATTGCAAGAAGGCTGCTTTAGGACAACATCTAGTCCAGGTAAGTAATATGCAATACTCTTCCCTCATCTACTGAGCGAGCCAGTCATCTCGTCATAGAAAGCAATCACTTTGGTCAGGCATGATCCAGCCTTGGTAAATTCACTCTGGTTGTTCCCAACTATTTTTGTGTTTCACATATCTGGATATAACTTTCTCTTCTTTCGTGGCTTTCCTGGGTAGGTAATAGGAAGAGTTATTTATCTTTCTGTCTAACATCATATCCAACAAGTGCACATACTCGTGAACATGGAACCGTAACAGGGACAGGACAAACAGTGAAAAAACTGTTTTTAAATAAAAGGTACAAGTAGACTAGGCAGACTGCACCAAATTCTATTTTAGACTGAAAGAAACCTTTTTATGGAGCTTAATCAACATTTGAAGACTTATATTTCATACAAAATTGGCATTTTTATTTACTAATAAAATGTTTCTATTTGTTAAAAAAAGTGATCTTCTATGTTCCCTGTGGCTTTCTGCTTTTCTTTTCAGTTCTACTCACTAGCACAGAATGTAAGTAAATACCTTTAACCAAATGCAGAAACCTTATGCATAATTGGTTTCAAATCATCTCTCTCGTACTACTTTACCCTTTCTCTTTATCTTTCCATTTTTGACAGAAAGCAAACAAAACTAAAACCACATACAGAACATTGAATTTTGCTGAAAAAGTTAATGAAGATATAATTCAAAAGCCAATTTTCTGGAGAAGAGTTCTCCTATATATGCCTTTCTCCTATAAATTATCTGGATATGTTGTAAAGTGTATAATTTAGCAAGTGACTGCAAGAGCTCTCAGTCACTAAGTCCGCAGTGAAGCAATCAGCTATTTCTCATTCATATTGCCATGTCACATAGGAGGCATACCAGTGGTGCAGACTTTCAAATTTAATCACAGAATGGTGGAGTGTGGAAGGAACCTCCAGTGATCATTTAGTCCTATTCATGCTAAAGCAGGTTCACTTAGATCAAGTCACACAGGAATGTGTCCAAGCAAGTTTTGAAAACCTCCAGAGACAATGACTCAACACCCTCCATTGGCAGTCTGTGCAAAAGCTCCCTCATTCTCACAGAAAAGACAACAGAGGACTTGCCCTTGGTGGATGAAGAATGAGTTAAAAACTTGTTATGCAAGCTCAACACTCATAAGTCAATGGGTCCTGATGGGATGCATCCTAGAGTGCTGAGAGAGCTGGCTGATGTGATTGCTAAGCCTCTCTCCATCATTTTTGAACAATCATGGAGGACAGGTGAGGTGTCTGAGGGCTGGAGAAAGGCCAATGTCACGTCAGTCTTCAAAAAGGGCAGGAAGGACGACTCAGGAAGCTACAGGCTGGTCAGTCTCATCCCCATCCCTGGAAGAGTGATGGAACGACTCATCCTGAATGTTGTCACTTAACATATGAAGGATAAGATGGTTATCAGGAGCAATCAGCATGGTTTCACCAAGGGGAAATCTTGTTTGATTAATCTGATATCCTTCTATGAGTGCATAACCGGCTGGCTAGATGAGGGGAGAGCAGCGGATGTCATCTACCTTGACTTCAGCAACGCTTTTAACACTGTGTCCCACAACATCCTCATCAGAAAGCTCAGGCAGTGTGGCTTGGATGAGTGGACAGTGAGGTGGATCGAGAGATGGCTGAATGACAGCCCAGAGGGTGGTGATCAATGGCACAGAGTCGAGTTGGAGGCCTGTGGTCAGTGGAGTTCCACAGGGATCAGTTCTGGGGCCAGTCTTGTCATCAACAATCTGGATGAGGGGACAGAGTGTACCCTCAGCAAGTTGGCTGATGACATCAAACTGGGAGGACTGGCTCATTCCCCAGAAGGCTGTGTTGCCATTCAGCACGATCTTTACCAGCTTGAGAGTTGGGCAAAGAGGAACCTCATGAGGTTCAATATGGACAAGTGCAGAGTCCTGCATCTAGGAGGGAATAACCCCATGCACCAGTACAGGCTGGGGACTGACCTGCTGAGAGCAGCTCTGCAGAGAGAGATCTGGGAGTCGTGATTGATAATAAACTAACCATGAGCCAGCAACGTGCCCTCAGAGCAGAATCAAAGACAACAGATATCAATTCCAAACACTAGAGAATGTATGCTAGTACTTTTCTTATTCATAAGAGGAGCAATCAGCAAAGAGAAAAACATAGAAAGTAGGTGCTGTGATTAAGGACAAAACTCTCTAGCCTTAACTGCTGAAATAGAAGTTGAATGCTTTGGGTTGCTGGATAGACTATTTGAAAACCAAAACCGAATGCACGCATGCACACACAGAGTCCACACTAACAACTGCAAGTGTTTTCTGTTCTTTGCTTTCTTTTGGCAAATTGTATCTAGCAACATCCCTTCCTACATGTACTTCAAAAGACCTGAGGAATAGAAACTTCGATAAGCCGCTTTGACTTTCCCTGAAGCATTTAAGAATCACTTGTAGTGATTCATGACATGTAATGAGATGTGTAAAATGTATCTGCAACACCACAGCGTCAGTTAAATGACATTTCACAATCAAACTGTTGCTAACATTGAACTGCCAACCCTAAACAGAACAACCTTTTGCACAAGAGGACTTTAACTTTTCAAGTATTTGAATACAGTTTTGATTTTTTTTAATTTTCAAGTTTTATTCTCTGCTAAGTATGTACAGATAATTAAAAAATTCAAATAAATTACAGGTATGGTAATACTCTTAAGCCTCCTTATTAGCATATGCAAACAATTATATATATAAAATAATACACAAAAGCAGGAATAAGGTATTTTTCTGACATAGGATCTAATGCATTGTAGGAAGAGCTCTGACTTCTAGTAGTAAAACTAACAATTTCCCCTTGAGCAACTTCTCATAATATATGTTATATGGGTAGGACTATTTTAACATTTATAGTCATTCTGAGATTGACATAGTAGAACATATTCTTGCAGACTAGCCTGTTTACTGTGCTACAACACCTCACCTTGGCATAAAACCTGAAAGAAATTATTCAGTACCAATGACAGCAGATCTCATGAGAACAGGCATATTAGGCCAGAGTGAAGGTGTAACAAAAATCAAATAGTAAGTTTCAGTGGAAGTGTAATGCAGCTTGGGAACCTGTTCAGCAACAAAGCAATACTTTTATACTTAAACCTCTCTGGATCAAGTCATACAAGTAAATAAATAAATAATTAAATAAAGTCTCAAACTTTAACGGACTTTGCACATACAGAATCTTGAAGAAGACATTTGACAGCTTGACTGTGCACTACCAAAAAAAGAGAAAATCTTAGTTGACAGAAGATAACGGTGAAAAAAATAGTAGTGATACATCAAGAAACATCTGAATAAGGTCACAACTGCAAAAATTGAGAAGCAGCTCCGGTTCCAATACTGTATCTTTCTAATTGGAGTTCTCCTGATGGAATTTCATTGACTTCAAACCAGTATTCCTGGAAAAACATGCTTTTACAAAGCTAGCTCCTAGACAAAAATCTCTATTTGAGCTAAAAAATTTCAGTATATGAAGTCTATAAAGTAGAACTAGTAGAAGTCAGCTATAACCAACCCTGCATTAGTCCTTCACTGAAATAGACTCTTGCTTACTTCATTTTGCTAAATGTAACTATTGAACCCTCTCACACATCTCTACAGGGAACAAAGGGACTGCTTACCTTTTAGCTACTTGAGTATATGGAGCCCTTATTTTTTAGCTACTTGAGTATTCTTGTCAATGTATCATTGCTACAAAAGCTATCAGTAAGTCTAGCGATAAAATGTTTAACTAGTTCTGAAAGGTAACAAAGACAGAAATGTAACACAAACTAGTATTTAAGATTTCAGTATGCAAAGACAGTATTTTGCTACAAATAATTTACCTTCAAACCAGTTTTCACATAGAAAACTGTCATTTAAAATATTAAAAGTTTATATTTACTTTTTAAAAGGTATTATAATAAATTTTTAACTCCCAAGTGTTGTAAAGTACTTTCTCCCCAAAATTATAGTTTAAGAAGAAAGCATAGCATCTGCAACATTTATCTTGTAAGGGAAGACTCGTTTCAATTCAACAGGTATACCTACATTTACTGCAGCCTTGTCAAGCTCTGCTTCGGAAGATGTAGGTGATAGGGGGCTTATAGGACTTAGAGAGGGGGAGCTGTCCACACTAGAAATGTAGTCTGGGTCAGGAACATACAAAATCTATAAAGAAGATATAATGCAGTTAGAAGTTAATGCTTTTTTCAGGTTTACTTTAGATTTCCAACCACTTCAGATATATTTGCTACGCTTTCTCAAAACAAACTATACAAAATCATTCCTGCTCCCATGAATTTTATCATAAATTATGAGTTGAGGGAATAAACAGTACCACACAAAGTATTTCTTAATTTTTTGCTTTTAAAGTTTCTAAATATTAACTTGAGATAAAATTTATTTTGAGCCATAGTAATTGAGGAAAAAGTTCAGATAGAAAGCATGCCAGAAATACCCAATACAGTATTTGATGAAGATCTGCCCAATTATTTCTCTCATATTACTCTACAATTTGAACCACAAAGAAACAGGCTGGGGAACAAGTTCACAAACACTAGCTCTTAACATTGAATGTGAAAAAGTAGAATTTTTAAAAAGATCAACAGAAGTTATTCAGCCCTTAAACATGTCCTTTTGGTCATGGTAGGCACTGAAGCTACCTTGACAGGGTCTTGCAGTAATCAGAAATAAGCACAGAATTTTTTCAAACAGAGGGTTAATACCAAAAGGCCAATGGTTAATAAATACGGGTAGCTGACCTATCACTTTGTTTCCAGGCCTGGCTTTCAAAGACAAGTGATGAAAACGGAAAGTAAAAGGGAAAGAAAAAAATGTAAGCAAGAGTGACATATATAAGAAGTGAATGACAGTTCATATACTGCTGATAAAGACAGTAAGTTTTCATAGTGGAACAGAAACATTACTCAGTTCATTAAAATACAATTTCAGGCAGTAATAGGCAGTCAGGAATGTTGTTTGTAAGCTGTACCCTGAACCTGACTTCTGAGTTTGAGTTAGAGTTGGTAAACAGTCTGCTATATTTGCAAAGCAACAATTTAGCCTGTACCCAAGTATTATTCTACCATTAAGTACATTTAGATATAAAATTCCTCTGATGTTATTTAAGAGAGACAGGTAGCTTCATTACATGTTTCCTTTTTAGGCAGTTATTTCATAGGCACAAAGAATTCACAAACTAGAGAAAAATGAAAGACTCCTTTACGAAGTCAAAAGGGAAGGCAGTAAGAAAAGTATTTCAACATTTTCTCTGGTAGACATGAGAAATACAGGGAAAGAAGTCTTTGTTGGATAAGTAACATATATAGTGCAATAGTACCTGTCCGGGAACGACTGCTCTGGAGAAAAGTTTATTTAATTGAACCAGTTCATTTGGTGTTGTATCAAATTTCAAGGCAATACTGTTTAAAGTATCTCTTGATTCCACCTGTATCAATTGGGGACAAAAAGAAAAACAAACCTGTAAGCAGTTAGTTCATATAGTGGCTTACAAATTTTACTATTAATGTAATGAGATTCTAATGACCTAAGTCTTTGTACCTTACAACTATTCCCCTCCCCCAAAAACCCCAACTCTTAAAAAAAATATCTATCCCCTAAATATTAGTCTGTTGCAACCCTGTGTAAGGACACCTGTCTTCCCATTATGCTTCCAGGAGGCCAGAAGTGCTGGTCACACATACTGGGCTATACGTTCAGTTATTGTACCAGAGCTTCCAGCAAAAATTTCTTCAAAAAATTCACTCCTGGGTACCACTGGGCCAACACACAATTGACTGGTTTCACAGAACTACTCATTTCCTCTCTCCAACTCCTCCATTCTTCACTTACAGAAAAGCCAAAGCAACCTCTATAAACATGAAGACACTCTCTTCCTATTGAAATAAAACTTCTGTTAACTGGACTTGAAACTAAACCTCATCACTGAAACTAAAAGCAAAAATATGGAAATAAAGCAAGTCAACCAGTATGACAGCAGATGGAGCATAAGCATTTTGGAGTAGGTAATTCCCGAGTACAGAAATGATTTTTTTCAAGCACTTATTTTCACCCTCATCTCCCAAAATGAACTCAACATGGGCCAACAGAAAAAGACAAAGGGAAAAAAGCTTTTATTCAATGAGAATATTTCAGAACAAAGAGCTTATAGTAAGAATTTAAGAATGGTGACAATGATATAACAAGAGCGTATAGAATCAAAATAAGTTTACTGTGTTAATAGCACAGTAATTCATAAACACTGTACCAGGAAAAATAAATCATACCAGTTAACAGAAGATGAAGTAACTTAAGCAAAACTACATTCGTGTAAACACAGAGCATGGCTAGAAAAGAAATTTACTGACTCTTGTCTTAATGTCTTCTTGATTATTACATCTGCAGAAGGTATACACCCTATTTGTATAGTATTAGATTAATTATTCACAGGTGTCATTTTTTCTTCTATTTTCACGTTATTCACTGAACCCTTATTTTTCTTGACAGTTACAGAAAAGAAAGCTTTCTCTTTTAAATTCTTTTAATTTTTAAGGGTAAAGTAGGAAAGGTGGAAGACAGAAATAGAGAAAGCCATATTTTTCTTTTCAGTGTATATTCTACAAATGATTGTTTTGAGAAAGTCAGTGGCTATCATTAGCTGACTACATGTTCACAAGGTATCTTCTGCTCTTCATTCACTCCATTAACAAGAATGTGGGAGCACTACTTCTTGCATGTCTTACCAACTCCTGCTAGCAAAGCACTGACATGCTTTACTTCTCCTTGAATGATTGAACCAGGGCAACAATAAGTTTGAGGGTAGGGCAAGTACAGGGAAGGGGAAGTCTCAGAGTGTACATGTCCTAGTAACTTTTGGTACTGCTTGCTCCAAGAGTAGACATTGTACATTGCAGTGGAGGTAAGCAATTATATAACATTGGGGTAGAAAGCTTTCCGCCATATCCTGTTGTGGACTGTTCCAGTTGGACTAGTGTATTTCATGTAACTAATAACCACTATATGGTTTTTTGTCAGTATAATGTAAAAAGGCACATCTGTTCTTCACAGAAGCAACAAACATTTTGTCTGAGTGGATGAATTTGTATCTACAGGTTATAGATATAGTTAATATTGGATGATTAATAGTTTACTACATTTTATTTTATAGAATCGTAGAATGGTAGGGATTGGAAGGCACTTTTAGAGATTATCTAGTCCAACCCCTCATCAAAGCAGGTCCACCTAGATCAAGTCACACAGGAACACGTCCAGGAGGGTTTTGAAGACCTCCAGACAATGAGACTCCACACCCTCCCTGGGCAGTCTGTGCCAGTGCACAGTAAAATAGTTTTGCATTGCAAGAATAGCTGGCAGAGTTCCTACAGACTGCAAAGCAAAAGTAATACATAACAAATAGTTGCTCGTCAAAATGCATTCCCATTAAAATATTTCAAATCTTAATACTGAACATTCATCCCAGAAGAACTAAGGAAAAGAAATACATTGTTACTCCTGTACTGTCAACATGTGTTCCCTAACATGACTTAATTTTGAAAAAAGTTAATAAAAACAAAACTATAACTGACAAATATATCCTTCCAATAGAGAAGTGGGTTGTCCTGGTACAAATGCTGCAAATATGATGTATTTTGAAGGCTGTTCAACAAATAGAAAGAGGGCAATTTGGGATACTAACATGATTACAGTTCACAAGTAAGCGTTAAAAACTAATTTTCCATGCAGAATTTACTATAATTTTGTAAAGTTGCATAAATGAGCCCAGATTCACTAAAGAAAAAAAAAAATGTACTGCCAAAGAAACAGCAATTCACTCTTTTAGATAAAACTCTAATTCTGACAATTCTTTATATACAGTAGTGTTTCCATCAGAAGCCCTACATAATACAGAAGGCTTGCTAAAACAAACTGTAAAGTAAGATTCAAAAGCTTTGCCCAATTAAAAAGTCTGTTCTCACATACACGTCACAGGACAAGTTACCTGCTAGTTAGATATTCCTATATAAATTTATTAATGCAAAACATTCAATTAAAATCCACAAAACTGAAGTATTCACTCTTTTCAGTCTTTAGAAATAAAATCATCTAGTGAGATCTCTTGGCAACTAAAGGGTTTATCTCACAAATCACAAACACAAGAATGGCAAATAGAAGCTTCCTTTTTTTCATTTAGCTGTAAAGTTTGCACAGGCAGATCTCCACACTACATGGTATTTCAGAGACTAGCACTGATACTTTCTTAAAACAAAGAAATCATTCACATAATAAAGATGTCCTGAAGTATCTCCCTATATTAAAAGGCCTATTTTCCAACTCTCAGGCTTTCTATAATTTAAAAAAAAAAAAATTAAAAACTTAAGTATCAAAGGCTGAAAGAATAATTTTGTAGAGGAGCACAGTTTAAGAGCAAACAAATTAAAAACATTCAACCACATACCAAAGCACCACCCAGCTTTTTGAATCATTTTTTTCCTCATCAATTCAATACTGGAAGAGAAGGCAGAAACTCATTCCTTCTCCTCCAGAAAAGAACCTTTCTATGCATTACGCATGTAGCTATTGGAACACTATTCTGAACACTAAGAATTTAATATAAATATTTTTATATTAAAGCAGTATGTTGAATTTTCATGAGTTTCCCCTTTAGAGAACACAAGAAGGTGATAAATAGCGACTGCACTGTTTCATGATTTTAACAGAATGGGAAGATTTGTGCCAATACAAGTAAATCTCTGCAAAAGAACTATCAAAACCACTATTTTGTTTCCAGAAACATTTCAAAGAATGATAGAATGGTAGGAGTTGGAAGGGACCTTTAGAGATCATCTAGTCCATCCTCCCTACTAAAGCAAATCCACCTAGATCGGGTCGCAAAGGGATTTGTCCAGGTGGGTTTTGAAAACCTCTAGAGAAGGAGACTCCACACCTTCTCTGGGCAACCTGTTCCAGTGCTCCGTCACCCTCACAGTAAAATAGTTTTTCCTTATGTTTAAATGGAACTTTTTGTTTTCCAGGTCCTTTCCATAACCCCTTAGTCCTGTCACTAGATACAACAGACAAATAGACTTGAGCAGGTCAGCTGGTATCTTAAAGTGACTTAATATATATACATATATATGTTGCATTGGCTTTGCTTCCTTCAACATGTTGACTTGAATCTAAAGATTGAAAGATACTCAATGAAAATGTCAAAAGAAAACAAGACTCACTTGACCAGGACTGCCTGTATCTTAAACAAACTCTGCTTTGTATAATAACTTCTGTTGAAAAATTTTCTCAATTTTAAGTAGCTTTCCTATACTCAGTAGCAAGACCTTCCAGTCATTGACTCTTTACAAGGAGGGAAGACATATAAGACCTTATTACCTAGTTCTACCTTATGTAGTCACTCACATATAAGTCTAAAATCCTGTTAGCTGACATCAGTTTTTACAGATACGACTAGATACAGTAAGAGATACTTAAGATTCATACCTTTCATCTTCTCTTTCCACTAAAATCCTAAATCAAAACATCCTCTTCAAATTATTGTGTCCCCGTTTGGGCAGAGGTACATCCCATTACCCATTTTTCATTTACAGAGCATGACTTGCACATCTCTGTTTGTCAGGTGTGCTTGTGTGCACCAGCAGAAAAAAAAAACTTTAAAGTCATCACTGACTATGGTTCAAACTGCCTACATTTCTGTTGGACCAGCAACTGGCAAGTTGTTTTTAAAAAAACTTAATTAAATCCAAATTCTCCACTGTCACTGCATCTCAAAAAAACCAGTGGTATTTTTGTTTTCCCCATTAAAAAATATACACTGAATACACATATGAATCAGAGTGCAAAAATAATTTTAAGTATTTCAAGAAACAGAAAAATACCCCACACCAGTAGTTTAGGTCTATTCAAAATGGATCTTACATAATTAAAGTGATTAGAAGGCTGGAAGGAGGGCGAAAGAACACATCATCTTTGGTATTGTATCTAAGCCTTTAGAAATAACTAATCATGACTCTATTAAGTAATTGTTAATAGGCCTAATTTCCATAATATGCGATATCAGGGAAACTGAACTTGTAAATATTGTAATACTAACTTCATAAATAATTTTGAAATGAGATAGAAGGTAACACGTAATGTTGTTATGACACACATTTTCTTATTTCCCCATTTTGTGTAAGAAAAAAAAAAGTATGACATTGGTATGCTCAAAGAAAAGTGACAGACAGCAAAATGATCTCTGGCTGTGAAATGGAAACAACAAGAGGAACACCCCAAAACTCCTGAGCATGTAGCTGCAGCATGTAAAGGCTTACAGTGGCAATAAAACTAGCAGAAGAGAGAACATTTAGCACTCTCTAAGCTACCCTAGGATTGAAAACAAAATCCACAGTCCCTCTAGAAAAGATATTAGGAGATACTCTCCATTTATCTGCTCTCATAAGTATGTTCAGCAAGTTATTGCAACAAGAAATCCCAGGTATTCACTGGGTTCAAAGTCTAATGAGCTTTCACCTGTTTGACGCTCATCACAAAACACTTGCCACCCACACCCATTAAGCTAAGAAAGGATCAAAGATTCCTCCTGGTTTTACTTTAGGAAATCGACGTCAATAATTTTGTTCTCAGTACACATATCTAAGTGGTTTCTAACTAGAACAAAGATAAAAGAGTGCACATCCAGATTCCGGATGTCAGACTCTGCCATTGAACAACTAGGGGGAAAAAAAAGTAGAAAAAAAAATCACATGGAGGGAGACTGGTAGCTCAATACTGAGGACTCTGACTTTAAATTCAGTCTTAAGACTCCAGGCTAGTCTAGGCTTTTGAGACCTTCATTAACTGATACAATGCTCTTCTCATGACCTGGAAAACATACACTGTGCATTAGGTGCATATCTGCTCTAACAGGAGAACACCACAGCCACTGATACCCAGAGAGCTAAAGGGGAAGGAGGATTGGAGCCTCCAACACTGATAAACCAGATCATCTGCCTCCACTGCTCATCTGTAATTCTTCTAAGCAGAAAGTGTTTTTCCTGTACAGCACTTGAGAAAAAAAAAAGTTTTAATAGCCACAACTATTTTTTTCTCCTCAAAAAGGAAGAGGGGTTTGAAGGCTTATGCTGAAGTCATGCAACTGCTAGCATGCTATTATCATTGCTGCTTATGCTCCTTTATTGTTCTACAGTTCTTGACTGTTCTACAAACACCTGTAGTCAGACACTGGTTCTGTTTGTATGCTATGTAACAGAAAAGACTTCTGTTAATGTTAAAATAATGAAGTTATGTCAAATAATAATAGATAATACCAATTTCCATCTAATCTGTTGACTGACATCCAGAAAAGTAGAAGCTATATTACCTTAAAAAAAAAAAAAAAAAAAATCTGTTGACAACAGATAAAGAGCTAAAACAAACCAGAGTTTTCTGCATCCTTTAGAGGCACCTTAGAACTTGATGCCTTCATTTATTACCACATCTGTTGATACCTTCTTTCTGGTGCTACATAAAGAACAGTAACGTCAAGTTTGGGAATTTTATATTAAAATCTTAAACATTAACTGTTTTTTTTTTTTTTTAGCTTTGAAGAGAAAATACATTTTACTGTTTATTTGTCCCCAAAGTAATGATTCTCTTTAAAAAAAAAAAAAATCTGATGGAAAATGGTATTTTAAAACCCCAGAATTTGCATTAGTGAGATTCTATCTCACTCCAAACTGGAGGAATACAAGTAAGTTCTTCCCTCCTAAAACCATCTAGCCACTGGAAACACACATTAAAAAAGCCCCCTAACTTTCAACAATAGAGAGCGGGTACATGGGTGTGTGTTCCATTTTCATTCTTTGGTAGAAGTAGCAGCTACTCAAAGCAGCAACTGATTTAGACATGTAAATACACTTGTAGATATATGTCTTTATATGTGTTGTCACTTTGAGAGGTATTAGGATGAAGGCAAAAAACAGGCATAAGTTCACTTCTTCACATGGAACAAAGTCACAAATAGTAATAGTTGCAAATTATCACAATAGCAACTAGCCCTCTCAAACATATAGTGAACATAACCTCAGTTTCTAAAGGTTAGATCTGTGTATTTTATTAAAACACACGTGCCTGACTCAAAGCTCTCAAAACTTCATGTTACTCAAGTACTTTGAGTGAAGTGTACAGCATGACCAAACAGAATACAGCATTTGTGAAGTGCACCATGTTCCATACACGCAACAGGCTCCTTTGGAAGTGGGAGTAAATTTAAAGTCAAAAAAGCCTTTGATTCTTGTGAATCGTCTTTTTGACTCACAAGGAAGTGATGCATACTTCAGTGTTTTTGCAAAAATAAAAACCCCACCTACAGGAACATAAAACCCTGCAGAAGCATTTGACATCAACATACTCATTGTAAAAAAGGAAACTTTGGTGCTTCAGATTTACCTGGAATCTTAAACAGCAAGGTAAATGCATGCATATGGTGGCAAGGGACAAGTTATGGGATTTTCTGACTGAAGAGGAGCCCCAGTTTTACAGTTACACCTAAGCATTTTTTTTCCAATTATTTCACACAAAATGAGGTTAAAAAAAATGTCACATGTACTTTACCTTTCTTCAGCTGCTAAAACCTAAGAGGTAGAAATATCTTTTTTTGAATTTTAACTTCAAGGAAACAGGATAGAATGATATTCAAATTCCCAAAACAAGCCACACTAATGAAGCGCTTCTCACTCCAAAATGTACCCTCTGCCTCTCTACAAATGACTACCACAGCCTTCTCAGTAGTTAAGCCATATCACACCTTAATGTGCCATTAAGTCTCCTCTGTATCTCTTATTGCTGAAATAAGAGAACGTGAAGAGGTCAAGCAAAGACTTTTTATTATAAAAATAAGTTCTCATTTTTATCGTGTCTGGCTTCAAAGGCAGAAGAAACTGAGACAGGCTTCCCCTATTTTAACATCAACGCTTTAAGTATTATTTATAGGCTTAATTATAGTTTCAGTATATAACAAGACAGATACTTCTCACTTCAGTTTCCCTTAGTAACCACAAACGTGAAAAGCTGACTGCAGTACAGTTTGAGGGTCATTTCAAGAACAGAACAGGCAGAGAAAGGCTCCATTTTCAGATACTGCTGCAGAAACAGATCTGTACAGTAAAAGGTATACATCTATAAAAATTGTTAGAATGCAAGAAGGTCAGTATCAAGATATAGCTTCTACCTCCATTTCGTTCTTATTTCTCCTGATGTCAACAGTTTATTAATAATGCTAAAAGCAGAGAACTTGCATCTGATTGTATAATTATTGTTATGCTCTGTTTGTCATTAGTTATCTGAAAGTGAACCTGGCAGATTGATTAGCTTGGTTTCTTGAGGAAAAAAATGTAACTTAAAAAACCCCACAAAACCAAACAAATAAAATAGCATTACTCAAGGACTACTCAATAATTCCAGATTTAATTTCTGTCAAAAGCAGCCATCAGATACAGAGAATTCTAAGATTAAAGGTAACATACATTACTGTTTCACCTGTATTTTGTAATGAAAGTTTTAAGCCTGCACCTGCTATGCAACAATATTCTAACAATAAAGCAGTAACTTACAGAATATTCAATAGTCCCTCTAGGCTTTTGAAAAGACATTCGTCGCCCATCTTTCTTGTCTGGGGTCTTCTTCTGGCCAGTGTCTGAAAAAAATTGAGGCAACGTGCGTGTTAAATTCATTTTCCTCTCTCAGTACTGTCACAGGCTGCTGACTACAGCCCCGTGGGCAGACATCTAATTCACCAGTTACACAGCTTGCTCCCGGTGACTCTGTCTAACAGACAGCCAGCTGCCAGAATAGGGACTTCATTCCTCTGCAATGCTTAACCAATATAAACCACGATAACTGGGAATCAATTAACTGCATAAGTACTCACTGCTAGTCAGGAAGCTATTAATGAAGGAAGACTAATCAAGCAAGCAACATTTCTGGAACTACTATGTTTAATTGGTTTTATAATGTACCTACTCTGCTTTCATCTAGAGCAAGACCTAGAGCTTCTGCATGTTTGATCTAATCAGTTGGGATTTTTTTGTCACTGTTTAAATATAGAGTATTTAATGCTTTTTCTTTTACAAAACAAAGAGCATTAGTGTTTAACTTCAAACTTATCCTGTCTGCACCAAACACATACAGCCTGTACAAAACCAATAAAGATTCCAAGTAAATAACACAAGTTAAGAACTCTTTATTGAGCTATTGTATTGTGACGACCTCCAGTTCATAGGCCAAAGCAACGACAATCTGTACCTGAAGTATACTCTACATTTTTATAGTGATCAGCTTGGTATTTATAACAAACACAATGCAAGAGTGTACTTGCATAATTCAGAAAGCATTTAATTCTATATCTCTAGAAAAAATGTTTTAACATAGCCATTTATATATATTCATCTAAAAAAAAATATGCCTAAGTCTGTTAAGTACTTAGGTCTCTGTCACAAAGTCTTAAAGGTCAACAGTTAAATATCTGCTATTAAGAGCCCATAAAACTTATGTGAATGAGTTTTCATGCCACGATAAGACTGGTTCTACTCCCACTTCGATACATTCTTTACATAATAAGGAATTAAACACTGGACTAATTCTACTTTTTTATATACTTAAAGAAGTTTGAGGAAAAATGTTGCCACATCTATATGATAAAAACTGATCTACAGATGGTATTAATTATGGTAAATTTTTATAGCTATGAATGACAGTCAACACCTACTTTTTAAAACTTTCTAGATATTCTGAAAATCCAGACACTGTAACTCTGCATCCTGCTATCTTCATTCAATACATTAAAGTATTCCTTACTAATTGCAGCTTTTAAAAAGTTACATATAAGAAATCATTATTTCTGATTACATGAACATTTTTCTTTAAAGACATTACAAATTACAGCAATTCAGTAATGAATAAAATATACTCAAAGTTTGCATATGGACTTAACAGTAGCCAATATTATCCTCTTCCAGGTCTTGTTATCAAAGTTTCTACCTGACCTTGCAACACAACAGGTTGTTCAGCAAGCTACTGAAAAACTGCAACAGCTGCTTGACTGTAGCTGTTCCAAACTGTTCAGCCCATATCAAAGCTTTGCCAACAGCCTAATCTTTCAACAGCAGCCTGGTTCAAATGCTCTTAAGCAAAAGTCAAAGGATGTAGCCGAAGAAAGACTGACTTCATCCAGCATCCAATACACACCTTAATAATCTATACATAGAGCACTCCTATTGTAGAACAAGTATCTTCTTTCCCTGCTCCCGCCCAGCTTAGAAGCCCTATGCTACAAATGCATATATATGCTTCATTTGTATGTATCCTGTTGTTGTTTGCAGGAGAGGTTCCTAACCCAAATTTAAGTTTCCTTTTTCTTCTTACTAGTTTGTGTACAAGCATCCAAAGAGTTTATAGACAGGTGCTACTCAAGAGGTCAAGTAAAGCTTTCCTCACCCTCTCTAGTAACTGAATAGCAGAGTAAAATATCATACAAATCACCAGTTCTGTTCTTTAGGCCAGACAGAAAAAAACAACAGGAGAGTTATTGGTTCTTCAGGGCAAAAGGACCTACTGTGCTTTATATATCAAGTAACTATCAGCAGCTCAGGAACGGGAGTGGGGAATGAGGGTCCCTTTGGAGGCACCTTGGGAGAAGGCAGATGCCAAGAGAACCTCTACCACAAATCCCCCAGAAGCTTATAATCTGTAGCTCTTCATAGTTTTTTTTTTTAAATGTCATCCTCTCCTATACCTAAAACAGTAATTCCTCCCCTTCCCATCAGTGCCCACTTCCCTCTGTGATAGCACTATTTCCCCCTCACTATGCAGATACAAGGAGATGCAGGGTTCAAGTGTTTCATAACCTGCTGTGAACACAGTTCCTCAAGCCCAGGAGAGATGGAGGCAGCGCTGAGCCACGTGTGTGCTGAGCACCCAAATACAGCTATCAAAATTCACACCTGCCCACAGCCCAGGTGCTTGAGCTGTCTGTACAAAACCCAGCCATTTCACCTAACATCTCAGAAACAAAACTAGTTATTTCAAATGTGAAAGCAGGTCAGAGTAGCAGAGACATGAATTCAGCCTCACTGAAAGCATATTGAAAACCCTCTAACTATCTTTCATTGAATGAGCGGGCTGTTTATTTTTTAGAGAAAAAAAAGTCTTGCAGCCATCCTTGTTTCCTAGAATACTAGGGACACAAGTGAAAGTGGAAACAAGCACCAGCATAGGATGCTGTGCCCTGAAAAGGCATCGGCACTAATGGGATCAGTCTCATCCTTTCATTTTACATTATTTATTTTCCTGATGACAACTCTTTTGCATACAAGCTCAGCTTGTTAGGTTACACACAATTGTTACCATCTCTGCCAGCAGTAAATCAGCAAGGCAACTAAAGGCTGATGTTCTTCGATACAAGAGAAATCTAACACCACTGACCACACCGCGTACAACCTCAAGAGTCAACAGTAACTTGTTGAACAAGGATATCTGTGGTGCTAGGTTATCAGATCTCCAGACATGCTCTTTTAGACAGAAACAAAAGTTAAACCTTTCTAACATCAGGGTTGATGCCCTAATTCCAAACTAACATTTCACAAGACTGGGTCTCCACAACAGCTTGAAACAATGAATTGAAAAAAAGTACAAATCAGATCCACAAATGAGAAGCATATGTCAACTGTCTAAGATTTAACAGACTAGGACTAGAAAGCTACAGAAGGCAATGTTCAAAATTACACCAGACCAATATTTAGTTTGAATGCATGCATACAGAAACTTAATATTAAATAACAGCAGCATAAGAATGGTTAGACACGATGATCAATATAGTCAAAGAGAAGGACTTGTTCTAACATACTGATACAAGACCAGAGAAAGGGGTTTTAGGAACATTAAGTTTTAGGATCACACAGCCTTCAATGAGGCAGCTTTATCCTTAAAATGTGTAATAGTCAGTGGCATTATTAAACTGAAATTTGAAGACAACTGAAATTGAATTCCAACATTTATAGGCAAGTTCTACTAATTGCTTGTGTATGGCTCTGTGTCACTGCACTTTGGTTGACTGAAAATACTCCCATGGCACTCATAGTTCAAATTGACATAAGAATAACATTTCTTGAGCGATATTTCTTATTTCCTGGTATGCCATCTGAGCTGAATTGTAGACCTTCAGTGTTGTGCTTGCTGATGCTTCTAGCACATCCTTCGGACTTCTGGCAAAAAAGAAGCTGGTAAAGATCTCTGCTGTGAGCAACAACGCAATGACAGATGTTAAGAACTGCTTAGGTGTATCTTCAAGCATTGCATAGAGAAAAATGTATTAATTTTTCCTTTAAACCTACTATTTTTTTGCATGATAAGATTACATCTCATGCCATGTTTCTCAGCTACTTATCTTCTATTCATTTCAATGTTAACAGAAATTACAAAGATGACTTTTTCCAGAGCAAAAAATTTGTAAACCAAAGTAGTATCCTTTGAGATAAAGTTGCACAAGTAAAAATTTATTGCATATTCTTTACAATTAATAATTGAGCTTATTATGGACCAGAAAATGATAAAAAGATGATTCATCTCCCCACCTTCCCCCAAACTGCAAGTTGTGCATTAGATTTACATGTGTTTAAGGAAAAGGCAGAGGAGGCAGCCTTGTTAAATGTTTGTCTAGGACACAATATTTCACAGGATCTTAAAAAGAAAACCCAACCATGCAGCACATATGGGGTATTTTTAAAAAAAAAAAATGAATTACAGGAAAGTAAAGAAACGCTTCCTTGAAATATCTGAGTATATTGTTATTTAGCAGGACATGAAACAACTTGCTAATTGATAAAACAGAGGAAGTATAGATATTACACCTTTATTAGATTAGTTCTGCTCAATAACAATTATACCTTTATAATCTATTCATAAAGGAACAGAGAAAGATTACAGCAGGAAATCTCTGTATTCCATAAGGCTTGGTGACTCAGGGTTCCTAACAGCAGGAGCTACATCTCGGTAAAGAAACCATCTCATTGACCCTTCCCCTCCTACAGTTAGGTATATTTATGCTAATTAATTATTATTTTCAGTTATCTTCTAATAGCTTAGGAACAAGAAACAAAAGAGGCCAAAAATGGTAGGTCTTCAGACCAAGGCACTGTCATAAACAACATCCCCTTTAGTCTCCTCTTGTTAAGCAAATGTTGCTGATTCCTAGTAAGTCATGTTCTCAAAACTGTTGATCCCTATCTTTTGTTCCCGTTTTTCTCAAGCAAAACCCCAAACTAAATGCATCCAAGACCTTGTTAATGTTTCATGAATAGCTCAAAATACAGTACTATTTTGTCTAGGAGACAAAGTCAGCTCCATGCATGACACTCCTGGTACGTGCATCACAAGAGCTTGCTATCTTCTAAAATGAGATTTCACATTCAGGGTAAACAGAAATGCTTCACCAAACTTTCAGATTGTGCCACAGTATGTGTTATCAACAGTAAGCATCCTTCCTTGTTCCATCTCAAGTAGGTGTGTATACAGCTTACTGCATCAGGGACTACCTAAGAGCAGTCTCCACTTACTGTAAAACCTCTCTGCAGACCAAACATATTAATGAAAACTTGCAAAAATGCCTGCTCTACTGAGATAAAAACAGTAAAATTTTCCAATAATAATCATTATCCTTCTCTTTCAAACATTTAAGCCCATTTAGTTGTACATCTTCAAGTCTACACAATTCCACATAAACTGCTTGACCATCAACCAACAATATCAAGCTATCCTTAGAAATTATCTTTAAGAATTTACACTGGACACTTAAGTCAATGGGACCTAGTTTTTCCTAAAAGCTTAAAATTAGTCAGCTTATCCTAATGATGCAGCAGACTTGTGCACTACAAATACCTTACTAGCATGCAAACAGATCTACTGTGTATGAGAAGTTATAGATGATGCTTCAGTAAACACCTCACTGTGTAAGTTCTTTGCATTAGGTTTGCAGATGACACTGAACCTGAGGGACCAGCCAATGTACTTGAGGGCAAGGCTATCATTCAGAGGGACCTGGACAGGCTGGAGAAATAGGCTGATGGCGACATTCCAAAATTCAACAGCAAGGGAAGTATGAGTCCCTTGTGCTGTACAGGCTGGCACTGCCTGGCCAGGAAGCAACTTTGCTGAGAAAATCCTGGGGGTCTTGGCAGGGAGCAAGCTGAACACAAATCAGCAGTGCATCCCAACAAGGGCAACCAACAGCATCCTCAGCTGTATTAACAGTAGCACAGACAGCAGCCTGAGAGCACAAGAGAGAAGAAGTTATAAGTCATTGATAAACAAAATCTGTTTCAGCAAAGGGTCACCAAGGTGGTCGGGGGCTGAGAAGTGAGGCTAAGAGAACAGAACTTCTCCAGCCTGTAGGAGAGATAGCTTTGAGAGACTGTAAAAGTAGCCTTCCTGTACCTTCTCCATAACCTCCCCACAGGTGTCAAAATGAATGGATATATAGGAGAGATACTGACTGGACAAAAATAAAATTTCCCAGAGTACTTGTGCAATTTACATCCTTAGACTTCAAGGCTCAGTTGGATAAAGCTTTGAGGAATCCAGACTGAAATCACAGCCCACCATCAAAATACGTTTCATGATGTTTTTAAGACAACCTCTTCTCTTGCCTTCCCACACCAGGCCAGAGGAGATCTAAACATAAAACACATGAGGTGATTAATCACCTTACTGATTAACAGAAAGGTGTAATTCATACATGTAAAAAGACGAAAGTGATCCAGGCAGCCATGATCAGGCAGATTCTCAATGAAACATCAGGTTCAAAACTGTTTCAATGTTAGAAACGGAAATTAACCAGTAAAGATTAAAAAGTGACATGACAGTAAAATAAAAACACAATACAGTCAAAGAATATCAGTCTACTAAAATAACCTGTACTTAAACCCAGCTAGCACACGACTGAAACAGATAAAATGAATTTCAGTAAAGCATCTGATGTATCAGAATCCTGTTGAACAGCAAAAAAGGGACCAAGAATTGTGAACTACGTCAGATGTTCACTAAGTGGGGGAGTGGAATGAAAACTAGTAGAATGGAGGGGTATAATAATGAGTTCTCAATTGACTACTTTTTAGAACAGTTCAATTGCACATCAGCAAACAAACTGAAGAGTGCAATCAACAGCAAAGGCTGGGAAAAAGGACAAGCAAGGAATTCTGTAGCACTAAAACCTGGAGAAAAAAGGTAGAGTGAGATGTAGTACAAGCAAAACATGAAGATCATGTAACATCACCCACCCAGGGAACAGTCAAGAAATCTCTGTACTAGTAGCGCATAAGTCGGAAGAGATTGTGCATACATTAACATATCACAAGACGACTGAGTCACCAGCCTGATACATTCCAAGATCACATTTGCTTCTTATCCCTGTACCAACTGAAGTATTTTCAGACATCAAAGTTGAAGCACTAGCATCTTTGTGAAAGGTGCTGGTACATTTCACATGTGCTTCATCCAGAACAGGGTGTACAAGAAAACTTGCAGAATTGTGTCTCCCCAACTGGAAGCCTCTCTCATACTTTATCATACACCTCTTGAAGTTAATTTCTTAAAAGTGAAGTACTGAGTAAGGATGAAGTGAGGAAATAGTGCACCCTATTCTTATGCATCCGTTATTCCGAGACAGATTTTTAGACAGGAAGACAAACTTTCACAGCAAGACTTGTCCAATGTACTATAACTTGGCCCTGCACACTTACCTTTCTAATGCACTGCTGCTACCTTCACTGTAGTACAGAGGACTGACAGGCCACATAATCATCAACAGTAAGTGATCTTACCAGTCAAGACTCAAAAACTGGGAAGAAAAGAAATGTAAATAAACCTACATACCACATGGTTTGGAAATTAACAACTGAGATGAGTTTGAGAGAGAAAAAACAGCAAGAAAAAATGGTTGATTTTCATAGAAAGTAGTTGGAACGACTGATTTTCATGTCTTAAACTTCTGTATATAATGAGGGACATACTGCAGGAAGTAAGTACTGTCAGTGCCGTATTATCTTTGCCCTCCAAGAAGTGACAGCAGACAGAAGGGAGGTGAGTATGTCTAGGGGGGAAGAAGCACAAGACTCCAACTAAGGACTTATGTCCTCATAGAATCAAAGCATTATCTGGAAGAAACTTCTGGAGCACATTTGTTCCAGCTTCCAGTTTGAAGCAGGAATATCATCAATACCAAATTGGGTCAACTTAAAACTGTAACCTCTCTTAGTGACAGGCCACACTCCTTGTGAAGTTTGTTCCTACTGTCCAATCTGAACCTCCCAAGCTAAAGCTTGTGGCTGCTGCCCCTTTATCATCTCTTCCTACCAAGAAGAGCGTGTCCATTTAGTTAGATGCAGGTCACAGATTGCCTCTAACGTATCTTGGCCTCCTCTTTGCAAGATTAAAGCCAAGCTCACTCAATTCCTCCTTTGCAGGTCATATGCACACGCCCTGAGCACCCAAACATACTGCTGGACCCTCTACAGTTTCTTAGCAGCCTTCCTCAACAGTTCTACACCGAACCAAAGTGCATATGCAAAGTATGGTCTCACCAGTGTCACACAAAAGGAGCAAAATCACGTCCCCTACCACTGGTGACACTTCCCTTACTCAGGGGACAAGGCAAGAGACCAAAATACTACACTATGAGGCACGCTGTTGGCTCATTTAAAGAACAGGTTTGTATAGATAAGACTATTCTGTTCTAGCTGAAGATTCTAGGTAAATCCAGGTCTTCATACATGTTAGCTCTTCCTAGAAGTTATCAATAGACCAGAAGTTATATTTCTAAGCCCACGAGGCTTGCTGGGGTTTTTTCTGGTGTTTCTTTAAAGGCATTTTACACTCTGAAAGCATTGGTAGGGCCTTCACTAAAGCCAGATGCTTTCTCTAGAACTTCTGGTACTTGCATTTTAATCCTGCACCATAACTACTAAAAGACAAAATACCTTTCTAAAGTTCCTTCAGAGGGCTGCTGACACAAACAATGCAAACTGGTTAAACAGGTTTACAGCTTCAGCTTCCTATGGCACTACTCAGTCACCCAGTTTCTCCTTTATCCCTATTAAGAAACACTATCAACTGTTCTGCATGCACATCAAATAGTATGCAGGTTCAGAACAGTGATTTAAGGTGCAGCAACTGTGCCTCTCTGAACTTGGAAACCTTACAGATCAGCAGCTCAACTGTTTAGAAAGATAAGCAAGAAAATGGCAAATGTAAATTTCTCAATTTTATTCATGTTATAGTAGTAAACTTTATTGTAGAAATGTAAAACTAATTGAGAATGAAAAAAGTCAGTTTTGTTTCAGAAATCTGGTAATAGGGTTTTAAGGTATTAATGCAGAACTATTATTTCAAAAAGTAGTCACAATTGAACCACATAAAGAGAAATAACACTGAAAAGATCATTCTGAAAGTCCTAAGTGAGGAAAAAAAGTTAGAGCAACAGGTAGGTCAGGACCCAGAACATCACACATATAGACTGAATGCTTGGAGTAGTTACACTATGTCATTAACATCAGAGGATCCATCTCTAATTCAAACAGAGGTTGGATTTCAACCTAAGTATTGTAATTGTTAAAGCCTCTGCACAGTACCCAACATCTTGACACAGGCAGTTTGTGAAAGCTAGAAAAAGGCTTGCCAGAAGAATACTTCTGCAGTCCTAAGAATTTGCTTCTGTCCGTAACTGACAGAAACCCTGTGAAGGAGAAGATAGCAAAGGAGGGCCTTGCACAGTGTGCTTCGCTTAGGTAAACAAAAATCCAAATTATGGCTTTGTCAGAAAGGCACATTAAATTCTATGGACACAGAAATTTGTGCTGTATTTCTGAACTGTAGTCACTTCCCATTAATACAAATTTTAGGTATGACATTATGAAAGTTTTGGGGGAAATACATCTCCTGCTCAAAGCTAGAGAAAAAAACAACACAATAAAGTTAATCCTTTGTCTCAGAGCAAAAGAGGAAGAATACTCCTAGAGAGCTTTTGCTTCCAAGAAGTCTAAAGCATCTCCTGGGATTCATGTGATTAACAGCTGAACAAAAGGCCCTGTAACTGATTAGAAGACCAGAAGATTCCAAAGCATTTTACCACAATTTTGTTTCTGCAAAAGAGTGTAAGTAAGCATCAACTTTGTAGAGCCCTTACTCAAAGTACTTCATTTCACTGCTAAAAGACAAGTTACCAGCCCTTTCTCTCCCTGTATGTCTTGAAGGACAAAGACATTGAATAAAGAAAGAACAGCTGGTTACCTATTATCCTTTCCGTGTAAGAAGTGTGATCTAAGGCACACAAAGAGATATCACTTATATCTGACAGGCTGCCTTGTCTACTATAATAAATATCAGATCTTGGTTCTTTTGATGAAAAAAACTATTTCACCTTCCAAAATAACCTAAAGTAACAAAGAAACTTAATGGTCCTTAATATTACCTTTAACCTTACCTACAGAATATGACAAACATGCAAATATCCACTTAGCACAGAGCTCCTCAAAACAGGAAAACAAAAAGGAAAATATTACTATTTACTGTACACTGCTCTTCAGATTTCTACAAAGAGCTAACTTCACACCTCTTTTTCCTCTCCAACTAGTCCTCAGACCACGCTACTTTTACTAGTTATGTCGCACTTTGTTGTTTTTAATCTCCTATCAATAGCATCACATCCCTAGAATCCTCTTCTGCACACTCTGTGTACATGTGCCGTCCACCTCTCCAGTGCCCGTGGTATTTCTTGCCACTCCGAGTGCTCACTTCAGATGAGTAAGTTTAAATATTCACACTTACAACTCAATGGCATTATAAAGACAAGGAGTGACAGAAGCAGGCTCCCAGGCACAGGGCAAGGAGCCACTGTCTCCTGACTGACCTGTTTGAACACTGAAAGGCAGATGTATTATTTTGCCCTTACCATCACCAAATCTACTTCCAAAGTACTACTGCCTGTTGTTCAGGAGCATGTGAGGCAGAAGCCACCTTGTACACAAAGGAAAGTTCAAACCAAGGAGTTTGTGCACCAGTCACTTTCCTCAACCGTAGTCAACAAAAGCACCAGGAAAGTGTGTTCGCGTAACGAAAGTGAACACAGTTGCACTACCACTGAAATCAAGAAGACGTGCAGCAACAGCAAAGTTGTTTTGTTTGTTACCAGAGCCGTCCCCCGGTACAGCCCATCCGGGACGCAGCATGCCTCGGGCGGGCCGAGCCCCGCGTGCCGCCCTCCCACGCTCTCCGTTCGCCCCCTTCCTCTCCCGGCCGCCGCTCGGCACCGCCCCGGGGCAGCGCGGCGCCGCGGGTGTCCCCGGCCAGCCTGCGGGCCAGCGGCAGGGCATGGGCTGCGGGCCGCTCCCCGCGGGGAAACGCACCCGCTCCCGCGCGCTCCCTCCCCTCGAAACCGTTCAGAGCGAGGAGAGGAGGAGGAGGCTCGGAGCGGGCGAGAGCCGAGCCCAGTGCCCAGAGAGGCCCCGACCGAGTGCTACTCCCGCCGCTCCCCGCCAGTACCTGGTGCCGGCTTGGCGGGGTCCGGTGCCCCGCGGGCGTCCTGGAAGCGGACCTGGCGGAGGCCGCCGGGCACGGCCCCCCAGAGGCGGCTGGCGGTGCCGCGCAGGAGGCGGCCGCCTTTGCCGGTAAAAGCAGTGATGTAGTCCATGGCGGCGGGACGGCACCCAGCTCCTACCGGCCGGGGGGGCCCATAGCCGCGCCGGACACGCAACTCAAGCGGCCACAGCCCCGCTCCACAACTTGTGCAAACTTTGGGGCTCGGCCCCGCCTCCGCTTAAAGGGGCCGCGGCGCCGCCGCCGGCTCTGGGCGCGGACGGGCGGGCAGGCGGTGGGCCGTGGCGGCCGGCGGCTCCGGCGGAGCTCCTCCCGCGGCTGCCCCGTCGCCGCATCCTTCACAGGCAACTCGTTTTTCCTCGGGAGCGCTGTGGGGGGAGGCAGGTCACCCAAACCTCCCTGTGCTGCCAGAAGGTGGCTGGTCCGCTGCCGGAGAAGGCTCGCAGGGCGCAGGCCCGAAGACGATTTCACGACGGCAGCGAAGAGGAACGGTGGTGCCCGGGTCTCCTGAGCGCCTCTGTAACCGCCACCCGTGGGACATGGCCCGTTTTGTCTCAGACACACGGCCACCTGTACATCAGCTTCTTCCCAGTTAGCAGTTCAGTTATATTTTGTGAGAGCTCACTGCTTTACAACGACGTGCTACAAAACTTTTAGCTTTAGCATGAGAATCAAGCATCAAGGCGATCTCTTACTTTTCAGTCTTCTCAGAGTCGTGCATACTAAGATGTTTTACCACTGTAACTGTAAAACAAGACGAGCTGTGATGCTGTGTGGGTTTGTTCTAGTTTTATGCCTCACACGCTCAGACCTTGACGGCTGGGCCACCACCACCATGTATGGTAGCCCAGCCATGTCCCTCTGCCCTCCCCTGAGTGGTTGCCAACCTTGATACCTGACTCAACCTTTGAACTAACTACGTCACTTTATAGTCTTCCAGCAGCACTTAATAGGTATACAGACTTTTTTTTTTTTTAAAGACGATTGGTTTGTGGTATGCATTGCATTATTTGTCCTCACAACTGTTGGAAATTTATTGGTTAAAGAAATAAAACCGGTTCCAGCATTTTAACAGAGAAAGCAATATCTAAGGTATTGAACTTCATGATTGCGTTAGGACGTGTGTTGGGTACATATTGAGGCTAGAAGAACAGTCATGTCTACATCTACTACCTGTGCCACAGACCTTAAGAATGCAGAACTGTAAGTTCATGTGCTTATATTCTAATCAAGGGTATGATGCAATTATATGCTGCATCTAGCTGCAAATGAAAGCATTGTTTAATAAAAGAAAAATTCCTGTGAAGCCAAATCTATTGTGTACATGCAGAACAGAGGAACAAAGTGCTGAGCTATCTCAACTGCTATTCACTTGTAGCAGCTGCTCAATTAAATCGGAGTTTAATGTCAGCATTTTCAAGTGCTGATTTCTGAGGTTACTTGATGTAAACAGCACACTCAAATCAACCCTTCTGCTACTTAAATCAGTCCCTGCTCAGGAGATAATGATGTTCAAGACTTTTAAATAAAACCTTTTCACTGAAACAGAAATTTTAACCACAGTTAGCTCTCCCTCTCCCCAAAACCTGACCAGAGAAATGGATGTGTAATCTGTTTGAAGACTAAAGGAATAAATCAGGAAATGCAGAGTCACTGCATGGTCCAAGTACGACTAGATGTTGAGTGTCTAAACTATTCTGCCTACCAACTTTGCCTTGCCCTAAACACTGTAATTAGTTTTAATTTCATTACAGTGTTTCTGCTGTGAAGAGGTTATTATTGGTCTTTTGCCCTGTTGAAACTCTTTTAGAAAAAAAATACCTCCATCTTTGCACCTGGCATTAGTTTACAACAGTGGTGCTCAGCACTTTTGAAACTTCGAGTTGGCTTGTCCACTAGTATTCTAGGCACATATGCATCTCTGTTACTGTATTGATTGCATACATTTCCCCTGTGGTTTGAAATAGTTATCTTTTTTTTTCTCTTTCGAGCCCATATTATGCAGCAGTTACCATTCTACTGCAGTGATAGAATCTACAGATTCATATTGAGCCAATATTTTGATGAAGTACTCAAGGTAAAAGTTTTGATAATTATTAATTTGTTGCATTTTAACTGTTGTCATCGGCTTTGTTCACAAATGGTCTAACTGAAGTATAAAATGATCACCTATTGCTGCAATGCGATTTTCCCAGTAGTGAAAGTCATTGCCTATACTCAAACCCAATATTTTTACTCAGGAAGAAAAAATTCTTCAATTGAGCTGCCTTAACTATAAAAACACGATTTAGATATCTGTGCTCTTAAAAGGTAATAGAACTCTTTAAGATAAATGACATTTACTTACTACTGATAAAATTTCAAGACACTGAGGTAATACTATTATTATTATTATTACATTGTGAAAAATATAGTCAGAGCTGTACTGCTTCAGTAGGGATCTTCAAAGCAAACATCCAGTGGTACTATTAGGAGCTTTAAGATGCTGTTTCTGCTTAGCTGTGCCACACTTGTGACAGCAAGATTTTTTACAATGAATTTTGGTATGAAAACCAACCAGGCTTAATCCTGCATAATTTATAAAGTCTCAGTTATGCTGAGACTTTAGATTATATCCTGTATTTCCATCTGAAAATCTTTGCAGTATACCTCAACTTTTTCATTGGTAAGAGCAATGTAAACACTATGTATATATGCAATGTGTGTCCCATTTACAGTGAAACCGAACCAAATATATATGTTCTACAATATTTATAACTTTCTATACATATATTGATCTTGCACACCTTTACAGAAACTAGATCATATTTTCTTTATGTCCTCAGTGTCTAGAAACCACCAGCATCTTGCTAAGGAGGGCTAATAAGTTTGTATATGATCTATGAATGTCCAGCAAAGATCTCCTCTGGATTTATTTTCTGGCCTAAAGTATCAATGCAGAAACCATATCTCTGTAACTCATTCACTTCAAACTGGCCCTCCAAAAGAAGCAGCTGGTCCTACCTGCTCTTGATTACTTGTGCCTGCTCCCATGCTACCGGTATGAGCATAGGCATTCATTTGGCAGGAGAATGAACTGTGCTGTAAAGCGGATTCATTTAAAATATCTTCTAGTTAAGTCAAAACTAACTAAATATATTTTTTAGAGGAGTGGGGGTATGTGTAATACTAACCCGAGTTAATTCTCCAGATCTGGTCAAGTTGTGTGTGAACACCTGCGGAAGCACAAGTAGCAAAGCAAGAGATGAGCAGAAAGATGAGAAGAAAAGGAAGAAGGAAGTTGCAGGCTAGACTCATTGCCTTCAGTGCAAATGTATGTTAGCTCAAAGAGACAGAGAAACTGTGGCACCAGTGGAGATGCATTCATATGGGTATTACACACAAAAACACCCTCACTAGCCACAGAAACGTCTGTCAGAATATGTCTACATTTATTATAATATTTGCAGGTATTATGATGATAATATACTATGCTAATCTTTTGCTGTAAATAAAAGTACAATCTGGTCTTGTAGCTCGATCCCAAAGTCCCAAACCTGAGCAGCCAGAGAGGTGCTTGAGCTGTATCCTAAAAGACCTGATGGACTAGGGAAGAGCACAGGGATCATTTTTTGAGAAACAGAAAAGGATACAATGAGGGAAGAATATTGCTCTGAACTAAGAATTATATACAAAAGTATTTGAAAGGAGAAAAAAAGATAAAAACACAGTAAGTAGTGGTGTCCTATCATTTCTTTGGGGACAGATTTGTTGCTTGTGAAAAGAAGTACAAATTGCAGCATCTAATCTAGGCAAAATGCCATCAGATGCTGTGCAAGCTTCCTTAGGTCTTGGCTAGTTCACACACCTGGTGTGGTGGACATTGGGCCTCATGCAATTCATCTTGCAAATTTCCAGTGCCACCAAGCTGCAAGCAAAAGTACACTAGGCTCTAAGGCACCTCTCCTGTTTTATTTTGTAAGAAAGCATTTTGTACAATGCTTTCTCAGGTGAAAACCTTGATGTCAGACCTTTCGCAATCAGTGTTCATTTATATATAAGCAGTCTATATGCAAGTATGTAATTTTGACATTTTGAACCAAATGCTTCATGTAAGCTTCCTTACTCATTCTGAAGGCAGCAACTCTCATGTGATACTATGAAGATGCTGTGTGCCTTTGTTAAGTATTACCAAGTCTGGTCAAGACCCTATAATTTATGTAGTTGCAAAACCCATAATGAGTGCCTAAAACACAGATTTGAATTAGAACATTCGTAAAAGACTAACCTTTCATTTAATTTTTAATGGAATCTTTTTTAGTAATGTAAAATAATTAAGGATTTTTTTTTCTATGAAAAAAAACCTCTTAGACAGAAAAACAGACTGCAGTCTGTTTCCAATGCTGTTTCAGTAAAAATTAAATACAATGCAGAATGTACATGCAGTCCCTGAATGAGGAACTAGAACTAAATCATGCAGGAACTCCCACATTCTCAGGCATATTTCCCTATGAACCCACTAATTTGAATGATGAAGTATGGAAGCACAGAGTTCTAGAAATAAAAACATTTGCACAGATCTATTTTTGTGATTAAGAAGGTCAAAATAGTTCCAAAGGGCAACTCAGCGTCACTATAAACTTGGGAGAAGCTGAAAAGAGATAACTGGTAGGTGAAACTACACAAATGGGTGTGTTCAAAACAGATCCTTTACAGAGAACTGTGGGTTAGGTGTGTATGTCCATACAAGTTTCACAATACCACATCCTCTTCTCAGATTCGTCAAGAAGGAAGCTGTCATCTGCATACCAGCCTCAGAAAAGGTAAACCTGGAATTTCAGGCTTCAGCAGGTAGGGGTATAATTCTCTTCTTAATAAGCAGCTCCCTGTAAGATTAAAATGAAATGGAGACCAGTCTCTACCTTGACCAGCAATGCTGTTCACTGTTCAGCAGAAAATGCGACATTGAAGGGACAAGACAGAATAAACATGGGCAACAATGGAATTTGGCAGTCCTTGGTTCTGGACTGGGATACTTCAAGTGTGGGTTATGTTTTGTATCTGACTATACTTGAAATAACACCGAAAAAGACAGGAAGCTATTACAGCATCTCTTTTAGGGGAGTTGCTTTCTCAGTAGAAAACTGAATCAAACCCCTACTTTATTAGTATTTCAAATATGGCTCACTAAATCTTTCATTTCCTTTTGTAGAAGCTGTACAAAATAAAGGTACTGCAATGAGAAATTAGGCTGAGAACGTTTGGACTTTGGGCACCTCAGCCTCTCCCTACAATGCCTTTAAGCATCAAACATGCAGTCCTAAGCACTGCTACTTACATTTAGTTTCATAATATTTAAGTACCATAACATTCACTGGGTTTAGTTTATGTCTTATCAAATCTAAAAAGCTTCAAGATGATAATGAACTAACCATGAGCCAGCAATGTGCCCTCGTGGAAAAGAAGGCCAATGGCATCCTGGGATGCATCAAGAAGAGTGTGGCCAGCAGGTCAAGGGAGGTTCTTCTCCCTCTCTACTCTGCCCTGGTGAGGCCTCATCTGGAGTCCTGTGTCCAGTTCTGGGCTCCCTAGCTCAAGAGGGACAGGAAAATGCTGGAGAGAGTCCAACGCAGGGCCACCAAGATGATCAGAGGACTGGAGTGTCTTCCTTATGAGGAAAGGCTGCGGGAACTGGAGCTATTTAGTCCTGGAGAAGAGGAGACTGAGGGGGGATTTCATTAATATTTACAAATATCTAAATGGTGGAGGTAAGCAGGTTGGGGCATCACGTTTTTCTATTACAGCCAGCAACAGGACAAGGGGTAATGGGATGAATCTGGAACACAAAAAGTTCCATTTAAATACAAGAAAAAACTATTTCACTGTGAGGGTGAGGGAGCAGTGGAACAGGCTGCCCAGGGAAGAGTGTGGAGTCTCCTTCCTTGGAGGTCTTCAAGACCCACCTGGACATGTTCCTATGCGACCTGATCTAGGTGAACCTGCTTCTGCAGGGGGGTTGGACCAGATGATCTCTAAAGGTCCCTTACAACCTCTACCATTATATGATTCTATGATTCTAAGCCCTTCCTGTTAGATGGCACTGCAACATCTGACCTGGTTGTGCTTTGTCTGTTCTGAATAGAGTTACACAAATGTTGCGGTTTTGTTAGTTAGTTTGGTATCTAAGGTAACCCTGGTGAGAATATTTACATTTAGGACAGCCCAGCAAGTCCCTTCCACTTTAGAGAATGCAATTTTTGCTTTTCTAGCAAGATTTCAAACACCTTCATGCCATAATTTAAATTATAAAGATGGAAACACTGTACAAATAAAATGTACAATCAAATCTAGGGCATTATTGAAACAGACTCCAACCCTCCCCCACTCCCCCTAACTGATTCACAAGTGTCCTGTACCAGCATATTTACAAAAATGCATAGTAAGCGTATGAAACCCAACAGAAGTGTAACATAAGTAAGTACATTTTATTCCATAAAATACACTTAATTTCATCCTGCAACATAATTTGATCAGATTTCAAGAGCATGCCACAATTTTCTGCCACTTTTGGAAGCACCAAATTTCAGCTGCGTATGGTCTTAATGTTCACAGATTCAGGTAAATAACAACCTTTGTTGCCTGCAGTTCACCATATTCTCCGAAAAATTATATCTCATAGTCATTATCTATCTCTATGCTGGAAGGTTTTTTTCAAACAGCAGTGACAGGATTAACATTACAAAAATATTGATTCTAAAACGGAATCCATATTTTCCTTCTGTTCCCAAAGTACAATATCTACGCTTAGATGTTGAAACAGTCTCTTCTACAATAACATATCAGGTCAGTATTTGTTAGAACATGAAAGATATCAACATGGAAGGTTTCAAAAATGGCCTTGAGAACAAATGCATATCATACTGGGACTTTCTTATGTTTATGGCTGAACTTTAGCTTCAACTGCAACTACACAGACTTCCAGGTCTTCAGTTCATACTTCTTTGGTCAATAGTGGCTTATTAGAAACAGAACACTCTGTTCTGTTCAGGGAATTTTATGTAAACTTATGTGGACCCTGTGGGTTATGCATGCATGTGTGTGCATATACACACACCTGTACAGTTTAAGGATGCCCACTAGGTGTAACACTAGCTGAACAACGACAATTTTCAGTGGACACAGATGTCTCCCTGTCCTCATCTCTTTGACATTTCGGTCTGCCATCATGTGTTTTGAGACTGGATGTGGGAAAACATTGACAGTATAATTGATGATTCTGTAGTATTTGCTAGGTAATCCCATCCTCCACAGAACCATAAATTTGCAACCTGATCTAGGTGACTCTGCTTCTGTAGGGGGAGTGGACTAGATGATCTCTAAAGGTCCCTTCCAACTCCTACCATTCTATGATTCTATGATTCTATGATAAACAATGCAAATTATAAATAATTGCTTATGAAAGGTGATAAAAAAATTGATTATTCACCCAGTGTTTGAATCTTTGACAAACAGTCTTGATTGAATACTTTTTCCCCCCATTTCACAGTAGAAGTGTAACCATTCTTTCCTTAACAATCATTAAATGCTTATCATGTTGTTAATGTACTACATATCTGCAAGGAGTTTGCTAATACTTGCTCAGAAACAATGGAACCAGATTCTAATTCACAGTAGACCTTTTTACATTGCCAGATTGGTTCATAATAAAAGAGAATGTCCCTCTGATGGGATAGAGTTGTTAGACTTCAATTTGCTTGTACACCATTTCTGAATACTAAACAACCACAGCACATGTGAGACTTCAATTCAAAGCATTGAATCAGTTCATTATCACAAAAAACATCTGCTTTGTGGTAGGTATCTTGCTACCTCATATCCAGCAACATTCCTCATATTTATAGCAAGATTCACATACTTCAGAAAGCCACAGTACTGTCTCAAACGAAAAAGCATGCATTAATAATCACTGAGTGACTCCATATCATGAACGAGTTCTGTCTGTTTGAAGACAAAATCGACTACTTCTCTCATGCTGCCATTATACTCAGCTGGCACCAGGTGAGCTTCCAATTCAGAAAACATCATGGCTTTTAGTTAGTGGTTATGATTTTTACTTGCAATCTTTTAGCATGAAGTTATCTAAGATAAAAAGTTCCTTTTAATGGATCTGAACAAAATGATTTACCAGGAAAAAAGCTGACTTAAGGGCCACGTAATGCTCGTCCTAAGCAGGAATGCCATTTGAAGTATAGTGATATTTTTTAGATAAATGGGTGAAAAATATGAGAATTTATAAGGAACCAGAATAAGGCTAATGACAATAGCTTATTCTTCTGGCCACAATATTATCCGTGTAGTAAGAATTACTGATTTTCTGTTTTATGTGCTCCTGCTTAGGCAGTGCACTCTAGGATTAAGGATTAGCTAAAGAAGAGTGAATTCTGTTCCACTGTTTTTGTGGTTGTTTTCCTTAAAATAAAGTAAGAGTATGAAAGCCTTTTGTACATACCTTTTTCTGAGCCATCTAAATCTTTGCAGGACATTCCTGAAATTTTCTTCTCAATGAAAACCAAGGAGTGTGTCAATCTTATTAGAAGGAAATTCTGCTTTTTCTTCCTTGTTAAATCTTTCTTCTTAAGGAACATCTGGTGTCTCTCTCCTACTCCCCTCCCCCCACACTGTCACCACATCACATGTATATTCCTGATTCATTTGCTCCCACAATGTCAACCTGTGGATGGTTACTCATAGTGACCTGTAGATGGGTTACTCATAAGTACTAAAATCTATCCTCAAAAATCAGATACGTTGCTTTTGGCTGGCTAAATCATTTGAAAGCTGTCCATTATTGTATTATCTCTGAATTAAGAAACTGTATCCTATACATACTAGATTTCCCCCTAAGATTCAGCAGCTTCACTCTCACCTCTGTCTCACATTTTACTGCCTTGTCTTTGATTACTGTCAGTTTTCCCTAGAAATGATTTGCAATATGTTGTCTCTCGCATTCAGCCACATATAGCTGCAATGCTGTATACACTATTGAGAGCTTATGTACATACACAGTGTTATGGATCCTATTTGCCTCTGATTAATTTCCTCCTATTTGTTTAGATTGGCTCTTCCGTGGGCTTCATTTAGAATGCCTAATGGCATATCTCACTGTCTTCCTCATACTTCATCTGAGCATGAAATACTGTGTACATATATTGTGTACAGAATCCCAAAAAAACACAATTGTTTTGATGGGTAATTAATGGTTATCTATCTGTCACGGTATTTTACTCCAGTTCCTTAGGATCAAGCCTCAGAATTGGTGATTTTGCTGACAGTGGTTAAGTGTGAAGTACTGGTGATATACTTCTCATCAGAGAAATAGGTTGCTATGTTTTGCAGAAGTCAGAAGCTTATTTCTCCCAACTACAGGTCCTAATCTCAATGAATTATACTAGTTCCAGACTGGAAATATATAGACCATACTGATTTAGCTATGAACCTTAGTGAGGTCATAGAATCATAGAATGGTAGGGGTTGGAAGGGACCTTTAGAGATCATCTAGTCCAACCCCCCTGCAGAAGCAGGTTCACCTAGATCAAGTCGCACAGGAATGCATCCAGGGGAGTCTTGAAGACCTCCAAGGAAGGACTCTGTGGTAGTAGAGGATCTCTGTTGTTACTTAAGACTTCATGAAGAAATTAAATTGTAATACTGGAATCAGAAGACATCTGGATAAATAAAATAGCAAAATATCAACAATGTTTTTACATTTTGTTTTTTAAATCTATTTTTTTCTTTGAAGGAGTCAGTAAGCGTGTGGGTAAGAATAATCAGTTGACAGCAGTGAACTTATATTTTCAGAAAGCTTTTTACAAAGTCTCTCACCAAGGAATTAAGCTGTTGTAGAATAAGAGGGCTCATAACGTAGTATCTTTTAAAAGATGCTAAGCAAAAGAGGAAGAAAGATTATTAGTGCACTCCAACAGAGATCCATGCTTTTCAGCTTACTGGATTCTTGGGCTAAGAGGAAAGAATAAGAAGATGATGGGAGTATGCTGATGATACAAAAATATGTGGAAAAGTCAAATACAGATCATAGATAAAATGGCAGGTGATAGTCACTGTCGATAAATGCACAGTAAAGAAGTTTTCCTCTCAGTAACTGTTTACACATACACATAGCAATGAGCTATAAATGAGCTATTACTATTTGATAAAGAGATATATGAAAATGTAAGCCAACAGACATCTGAAAGGCAAAATAAACATGAATTATTAGAAAAATAGTTACACCACTCTTTACATTCTTCTCATTGATATATATTGTACTGATGATCACCTTGTCTCAAAAAAATATACAATTGTACCCAGAAAATGTACTGAGAAGAGCAACACAGGTGTCAAGCTGCATCTCTCTGGGAAAACAAAGGGAAAAATACAACATAGCTAAGGAGAAAACAGATCAGATACAAACTATTCACTATTGTTCATCATAAGAGAAGTAGGGGCACCTAATGAAATTACTACCAAGATTTAAAGAAAAGGAAACATTTTGTTACACCACATAACCGAATCACAGAATTCATTGCCACAGGATGCTGCGTCTTGGTTGCCTTATCCAGAAAACGGGAAATCTCACTCACTGCTGGTGTTGATAGCTTTCTTTTGCAGAGTTGTAAACAGAAAGTGTGTGGAGTAGCAAAGTCAAGAACCAGTATGGAAGAGAATTCAAATGGCCTGTCAGGAGATTCTCAAAGGTCTGCGCGTTAAGGGCTCTGAAGTTGTGTTCTACAAAGGAAAGCAGATGTGGAAAAAAGAACTGGAGGACAACCACCTGCTTTTGCCAAACATCCTGTGTATATTAGAGTCGCTGTACACTGGCCTGAGAAGCAAACTGTGACTCTAAACGGGCAGAGAAAGTATCCCACACAGCTCTAGATTTAGCACAACAAATGTCCCCCTGTGCTTGTGGGCAGGGAGAGGAGTCTGCCCGCGCCCCAACTCTGCAGGTGCTGCCTCACACTCTGCAGTACGAACAGTTGACACACGAGTTTCACAGAACTGTTCCTTCCCATTTAGACATATGTGATTCTTTGTTTTCACAAATGAAAGTGAACCTTCATAATTCAGGGCTTTCAGAAAGAGAGATATTATTTTTTCACAATCAAAAATAATATTTAATGCCATGCAAAGTGATTGCCAGGAACAGGAGCACTGTTACTGTTGAGAAGTGGCCTAGAGAAGAGCGTTACTGAGAAAAGCCTGTAATCCAGTATGAATATTTCACCTTTCTAAAAAAAGAGCCTGGTAACAGTCTACCATCAAGTATAATGGTCTACTTATGTATGGACTACCAAACCGAATGTGATACTTCACCAAATGACAGCAGCAGCGATGCACAATAATGGCTTGCCAAAGTCTTACAATTGTGTCAGTCCTCTAATAAGCTATAAAATTGAAAAATGTAAAAGATAAAAATAATTTTAAAATGCAGCCACAGGGAAGATATTCTTACTGTGATGCACAGCACAAAGCACTAGAAGATGTTAGTTTGCTTTCTTTGGCCAAGCACAGAGACTATGACCATGATCACATTTTTTTTTCCCCAAAAAAATTGTGTGCCCAAATGGAGAGAAATCTGAGGACTGTGACAAAAACAGCTATGATCAGTTGTGACTTAAGCCTCCAGCACTCAGGTGTTCTGACTACTCAGCATTTTGAGAAATTGCCTAGGAATTATTGTTTACTTTCTATTGGTTTGGTTAAACTACCAGCTGTATCAGCTGGTCCAAGGCTACATTTTCCATTACCTGTCTTACTGCTGCTAAAGTTTTCTGTCTTGACACACTTGTTACTGATGGGACAGTATGGGATAATGTGGAGAGTTTTTAGAGTATCCTTCTTATAGCTCAGCAGCGTAGTGCAACTGAAATAACAGTACAGAACTTGCCTTTATATTTTGAAGCCAGAAGGTAGAAAACAAGACAGCAAAAAGTTTAGTTTTATAAAGTGTGCTGTATCTGATTTTATGCATGCAGTGTTTAGTTATGTGATGAAAAATGTTGAGGTCAATTAGAACCTGTAGACAGCACACTACAAGTCACTATTTCTCAACAGACTTAACATTTAATATTGCTTTTAACAGGTGTGATGACATCAGGGAGCACAGACTACAGCGTTCACTTTCTAAGGTTATTCAGACTCGATGACACAAGGACTTGCTGGCACCATAAACATTCCCCACCCTCCTCCATGGACTGCACGTAAGCCTGCAAAATGAGCCAGCAAGTGCTGCAGGGCCTTGGATGTGTGGTTTGGCAGATGCATAGAAGAGATTTTTACTGAATGACATGGCAGAGGGGAGTGAGCCTCTAGTGGCAACATAAATAGGGATTTCAGGAGCAATGTAATGATCCACACCATAACTAAGTGCTTACCCATGACACACTATGACCAAAACTGTCTGGATGTAGAAGCTGCCTTTCCATTTTGTGAAATGGTCTGGTTCAGGACAGTGGTGTCTCAGTCAACAAACCAGCATCACCAGGTGGTTAGCCTAGATGATAGTCTGTGCTGGGAAAGACAATTTATTGCACCTTTGATATCCACAGCAACATTTTGACTGTTTAAATGCTTTTCCATTTGTTTGGATTGCATGATATTTCTTCAAGTATTAGTATTATTACCCTAAAGAAAAAGAATTAGGAACAGAAATTGTGTACAGCTTGCACAACCCCATAAGTCTTTTGAAAGAGGTAATTAGAGCTTAGAGGGTAGATTACTATGGCATATTGCAGATAGGAAAATGTTGCTCAATTTTGTGGTCTGCCACACCTCTTGCATTTTAAAAAAGCATTTTGCATCATTTGAGAGTAAAAAAAAAAAATCTTACAAATACTAAAAAGCAGCACAGCTATGGTTTATTGCCTGGGTGACTGAGAAGGCCAATGGCATTCTGGCTTATATTAGAAACGGTCTGACTAGCAGGGCCAAGGAAGTGATTGTCCCCTTGTACTTGGTGCTGGTGAGGCTGCACCTCAGATACCGTGTTCAGTTCTGGGCCTCTCACTACAAGAGGGACATTGAGGTGCTGGAGCATGTCCAGAGATGGGCAATGAAGCTGGTGAAGGGTCTGGAGAACAAGTCTTATAAGAAATAGCCGAGGGAGCTGGGGATGTTTAGCCTGGAGAAGAGGAAGCTGAGAGATGATCACTCTCTACAACTACCTGAGGGGGAGTTGTAGTGAGGTGGAGGTCGATCTCTTCTCTCTAGTAATGAATGATAGGACATGAGAAAATGGCCTCAAGTTGCACCAGGGGAGACGTTAGGAAGAACTTTTCCACTGAGAGGACTATTAAGCATTGGAACAGGCTGCCCAGGGAGGTGATGGAGTCACCATCCCTAGAGATATTCAAAAGATGCATAGATGAGGTGCTGAGGGATATGGTTTAGTGTAGCGATGGGCCTGACAGTGTGAGGTTAGTGGTTAGACTTGATGATCTTAAATGTATTTTCCAATTGTAATGACTCAGTGATTCTATGAAAGCAATATTGTCCTTTCCTCTCTCAAAATTTGCTTTTCCTTTTTCTTAACAAAAAATATTCATATAAGCAGACTTTAGTGCTGCTATATTCTCTGCTACTCCTCTTTAAATAAACTGTTGCAACACTTTTTTTAGGCTTAGCGTCAAACAGAATCTTGCAGAAGTTCCAAGGCAATGAAAGTGCAATCATGCTGGCCACTCAGCCCTGCTGTGAGTCAAAAGGTACTCCATTATTTCATTGCCATCTACATACATGATGCAGATGGAATTCTTTAATACCAGAATTGTCAGACTGATTTCCAGTGTTTGAATGTGCTTTGTTTGTACAACTCTTGTCTTATGTTCTCCAGACCTCATCCTTCAAGGAGATAACAAAACTATTAGGCTAAGGTTAAGTGCAAATATATCCATAAGGATGATCTCCAAACCATTTTCAGATGATGCTCTTCCATCTTTCTTTGATAGTGATAGCAATGCAACCAAATTTACCTGAGATACTGCAAGATAACTACAAGTGAATTTCAGTGAACAGTTACCATTAAGTGCAATAAATTCTCCTTCCATTAGTTATCTGCTGAGTGATCCTGTAAGCCAATTCATTACTTACAGTAAACTACTATGTGATTGAGTCTGTTGTATTTCAGTAGTTAACATTCCTCAGAAGTTGTTGGGTTTTTTTTTCCTCTCTCCTTCTTCATAGTTTTACTTACATAAAACATATTACATATTTTAACTGAAGCCATTGTACTTCTCTAAATTAAGTTTTTGGATGTTCAGTGGGCTTGTTCTGTAACGAAAGTTTTGTGCACTCAGTGAAATGAGAGCATTATACAAGTTGAGACTGAGCTTTTGCAGTGCTGGAGAGAGAACATTTGATTTCTCTAATAACTGATCAAGCTGTCACAGCAAAGAGTCAGCAGAAAACTGCAAGTGGCAAAGTGTTTTCACATATGACAATAAACAAATTGTTGAGTGCCTCCTTGGGAATCTTATTCTTTATGTAACTGGTGGACAAAATATTAAAGTGTACAAACAGTCACAAAAGAACAGATTTCCCCTTTCAAAAGATAACTGTCAATTAAAGCAGTTTGACTAGAATGCAGTAATAATCTGCCTGACTCACTCAGTTTTGTAAAGGAGACATCACGTTACCTGCTGTGAACAAAGTACAGCTGCTTTTCAGAGTTACAATGCTAAACACTTCATTTTTTTCACCTCCCTTATCTTTGGTATCTGTGTTGATGAGAAGAGTGTTTTTCCCACATAACCATGGCCTGAGAGAATGATAGTTTTATACAGCTGATGGTAGAGATATACAGAAAGTGCCTGAAGCTGCTCTGAGCAGACACTTCCCAAAGTGTGTATTAAGCTTAATATCAAATTGCATCTTTAAAGGGTGCTTTTCTTAAACACTTGGCCCCACTTGTTCCCTTTCACTGGATCATTCAGTGGGGATATTGGATGGAAAAAAAGCTAAGAACTGTTCAGCTCAAAAGAAATGGAGGACACAGTCTCATGATTCCCATACTCTGAATGATCTCCTTGTATGTACAGGAACAATCTTGCACTGCTGACCTCTAAGAAGGTACAATCTCTGGCATTAGCTTTACAAATCATATCCCTGAAACTTCTCCAAAGGGCAGTCTCATGCTGGTAGATTTCTCCAGTGTAGGAGTACTTGATGGAGATACTGGTGTCACAGCTTAACTCAAAGACACATGAATCTAGTGAATGAGCATGGACAAAAATTAAAAAGGTGCTCTGGGCCAGTTTCTTCTGGCTTCTTGGGCCATGCTCGTGGCTCGGCCTTGGTTTTGTGTCAAGAGGGAGATTGTTTGAAGGGCAGAGAGTAAGATGTTTGCAAAGCACTGAGTGTGCATCCATGAGATTTGGAACAGCAGAACCCCTGTGGTGCTACTGCAAATCCTACACTTTGCTTCTCCTATTCCACTACAAAATCTTATTATTTGCAAATGTTAATTAACTGGCTAAGTATCCTGGCCAGAAGAGGGTTAATCAAGAGAAAAGTGAAAGGAGAACATTCTCTTCTTGTAAATTGTTTTTCAGAGCAAACTCAGCAGAGAGTAGAAGAATTAAAGTTAAAGCCTCTGACAAAGATTTGTTCATGCCAGACACACCTTTCCTTGCCTCCTTACCGAATACAGAAATGTGTGCCTCCCTGAGGGCATTCTGCAGAGTTTTGAGAGGTAATGTTTTGACATTGGAAAAGTACAGTACATTTTCTCAAACTTTAAAAGAATGTCCCAGTAGATATCTGTTCAAAACTGTACCCTGCTATTGGTTGCTATGCAAACCTCTTAATTCATGGGGGTTCTGCAAGGCAATAACACCAGTATGCAGCCATAGAAGGAACTGATTGTTTTGGCAAGTATCCAGGCCTTAGGTTCACATTTATCTTTGTCATAATCCAGAGTGCAGGAGGTCTGACTTTTTTGTTTCTTCCTTTTGTTTACTCACTGGTTCCTCTTCTCTGAGGAAAATATGAAACTATGTCCTTGAAAGGCACAAAAAGTGCAGTTAGCTACTTTATTTCCAGAGCATTTCTTTCCATGATAGATTCTAACCCAAAGCTCACAATTTTCTATTTATACAAAAGGAAGGAAAACCTAGCAGTGAGCTGATAAAAAGGAGACTATAATAAGTCTTTGAGGCATGGAAATTCAACATCTGAAAATCCATGTAGCATTGAAATCACCAATATCAGAGAAGGAGAGTCTTAAAGAAAAAGAGTATCATTAGTAAAAAGACTACGTTCTCTAGCAGGAGCCCCCTGAGCAGGAGAAGGTGGCCTCTGGGAAATAGCATTCAGGGAGTAACAGGCAAGTCAGGATCTCCTTACAAATAACATCAATCACCTCACGCAGGATGCATAAGAAGTGTGATTCTTGATACTTTGCTGAAGCTTCAGGTCCAACCTTTGACTCCTCCTCTGTGGCTGCAGGCATGTATTCTGCCTCACTTGAGTACTTAATACTTTATTTTTTCCCTCTCTGATTTATTTTTAAAGCTACGTACTCCTTGCAGTAGGTTTTTGCTCACATTGTATAACCAGCTCTTCAGGCACTGCTGTGATACAGTACGTGCCTAAAGGTGTGAGAATGAGAGAAAGATAACAAAAAATAATAAAGAGACAAGGAAAAATAGAGAAGAAAGAAAATCTCAGAAGTGAAGAAACACTGGTGCAATTTTGCAGCAGGTGACATTAAGAGATTTTAGATTTTAACAATACTTTGGAGTGGAAACAACGTCTTCTGCACAGTCTGTGACAGCAGCAATTATTTATATTGGTTTTCCTTACAGAAGTCAAAAGCTGCTGGAAGACACAACTCCAGCTACAACATAGGCAACATGATATGGCGGGGGAACACTCTCTTTCCACCTTCCACTAGCACTTGTTAACAGCAGGTGAAGACCCATCAGGACACAGAAACTGAGATGGATTTTTCAGCTCTTCTTCCCTGCTCCCTCAACCGAAGAAATGCTTAGAAACCCTCCAGATCTGGCCCTTTGCACCAGACTGTCATTTTGCTGCTGAGGAAGCATGAACATTTTAGTGTCCCATTCCTCTTTGGAAAATCCTACACTGGCACTGTGACAAGTTGACCTCTGTGGGAGGGGCTCACAGCCTCCCTCCACATAGGTTATGAGAAACTGATGCTGCACATGGTAGCAACAATGGCCTAGCCTGTAAACAAATACCCAAATGTTCATACATAACTTAGTATACAACATAACTTAGCAAAGCTGCAAGTCACCCAGGCTCTTCTCAGTGTCAGCTGTGAAGACTCAGTTATATTTAGCCAAGAATCATCCTCACTTTTTAATCTATCTTTTTTGTAATCAAAAAACTGATTGCGGTGTCTTCTGGGCAACTCTTCAACCTACCGGCAGTATAGCTCTGCCACGATGAGACTGGAAAAGATTGCCTGGATAAAAAAAAACAGAGGAATTTCTGTACTACCCATACACATATATGATCATTTCTGTGAAAGAAGAACTGGAAAAGTGCAAAGGATTCTGGATGTTCTCGTTATTTTTCCTCTGAGTCATTCCGTATCTGGGAATCTTTCCCTGTGGCTACATTGGAGACAAAACAGATCTTGCTCTGAACTCAAAATGAGGAACCACTCAGGAAGAATGGTCCAGAATTGTATATTCCCAAGCAGTTCACATATGCAGCTCTCCCTTTGTAACTGGCCTTCCAGAGGATTTATTTTTTAACTAAACAAAATGTTTCTTTCTTTACTGGAGGGAGAGTTGTTCTCTTTAGAAATGCTGATTTTGTATTACAGCCTTCAGAAGAGACTTTTTTTAATTTCCTCAGAAATGGACTGGCAAAGAGAAGAGCCCTCATTACTCAAGCCCAAGACACACACCAAGTCCCACAGCTCATGTCTCCATCCAGCTGTGAAGGGTGGGGATCACAGAAGCCCATCTAGAAGCTTCTTTTACTTAGTAGCATTAAATTTGAAGTAATTTCTTAGAAATCCCTAGGACCCTGTGCAATCACATGGAGGATGCCAGTCCATGGCCTTTAGAACAAACAAAAATTTCTTTGAAACTTCCCAAGTTTCAGTGGGAATGAAAAGTTCTCCATCCCTTCCAATTGCAATGGAGGAAGTTCCAGCCATATTAAAAGAGAAAGTCCACATTTACATGGCTGAGAAAAATCACAGAGCCCCCTTAACTTCCACATGATTCTTGTATATTTTTTTTCAAAACCTCTTAAAAGGCACCAACTAATGAAGCTGTGTTGATGAAGTGAATTATTTACAGTCCCTCATAATATTCTTGCTGTTAAACTGGAGAGACACGGGTTTGATGGATGGGTTGTTACATAGGTAAGAAATAAGCTGATGGCTGCATCCAAAGAGTTACAGTCAGTATCTTAGTGTCCAGTGGAAAGCTGTAATGAGCAGTGACCATCAAAGGTGCACAGTGGGCCCAATGCTATTTAATATCTTCGTTAGCAACACTGACAGTGAGAATGAATGGACTCTCAACAAATTTATAGATGACACCAAACGGAGTGATGCAGCTGATTCACTTGAGGGAAGGGATTCCACTCAGAGGCACACCGACAGATGTGAGGAGTGACCTCATGCAAACCTCATGAAGTTCAACAAGGCCAAGTCCAAGGCCTAGCATCTGGATCAAGGCAACCTCTGGTATCAATATAAACTGTAGGATTTAGAGCAGCCCTGTGGAGAAGGAGTTGGGGCTACTGGTAGATATAAAGCTGAGTGTGAGCCAGCAATGTGCATTCACAGCCCAGAAAGCCAACTGTACCCTGGGCTCCATAAAAAGCAATGTGTCAGCAGGTTGAGGGAGGGGATACTACCCCACCTGCAGTGCTGCATGTTCAGTACAAGATAGACATCAATCTGTTCGTCCAGAGGAGGCACAGAGAAATGTTCAGAGGACTGGAAACACCTCTCCTATGAAGGTAAAGAAGAAAGTTTTTTATGATGAGGGCGTTGAGACATCAGCACAGGTTTCCCAGAGAAGTTGTGGATGCCTCATACAAAAAAGTGTTCATGGTCAGGTTGGATGGGGCTTTGAGCAACCTAGTCTAGTGAAAGATGTCTCCGCTCATGGCAGGGTGTTTGGAACTAAATGATCTTAAAAGGTCCCTTCCAACCCAAACCATTCTGTGATTTGCATCATATAGGTCAGGTAGTATTTTGTTGAGTGTGAAGTTCCTGCTAGGGCTGGTGGGCTACGTAACAAAGGGTAAAGTGAATGAAATCCCATTCTTCTGGGGGTGGTTCCCTTTCTCTTTCCTCTCCTACTGCATGGGTCACAAAGTCCTTGAATGCTTACAGTTTTATTCAGGGACATACATGCAATATAAGCCTATACAGTCCTCTTTCAGTTTTCCTCAAAATGTATTCCTCACTGGTCCCTCTTGTCTTCCTTTTTTTTTCTTCTTCCTCAAAGACTAGTAAATGATATTGCTTGCCATCAAAAAGAACAAAATTGTCAGATGTATAATCACATCTCTCAACTTCTGAAGAAAAGAAAACTCTACAGTTAAAGCCCTACATGAGCTGCCTGTCCCAAGATCAGACATGAATGACGGCAAAACATGAAGGCTGTTTGTACGTAAGACAGCACTGTACCCAAAAAACTCCCCATCACACTTTGCGAAGCAGAAGTTATATATTTGTTCTCCACTTGGCTTTAAGTTAGCAATCACATCTAAGCATATAATGTTCTCATTTATAATACTTCTGAAAGAGTGCTCTGTAATTTCCTTAGTAAAGGTGCAGATAAATATTCCTGCTACACAGACAGGCAGGGACTGAAGATCATCTTTGACTCAAATTGGATTCAACAGTCTGAACCCTACAAATTCTGGCTTCAGCCTGTTATTGTAGAAACTCCTGGTCCACCAGAGGAAAATCCTTCAGGAAAGTCACTGCAGCAAGAAATTCCAAGTCTTCCAAGCTATATCTCATGAAAATTACAGTACTGCATACAGAAACTGGAAGCACAAGCTATACCTGCTCTGCTCTTCTAAAGATTTTGTCAGTAAAGACATGAATTGTCAAAGAGATTTTTGACAACAGTAGCAATTTCTCCTTGCTATCCTCCAGTCCCTTTTACCTTCCAGAGACAGCCTCTTCAGTGCCGTTTGAACCTGCAGGTGATCTGTTTCATGTGCCATCCTTTAAATTTCTGCAGTGCACCTATATGCCTATAGAGGGGGCATATTTACCAGTAGTTAAAAATGACATTTGGGAGTTCATAGAAACTGTCCACAGCTCCTCTTCATTTGGAGCTTTTCATATCTTGGCTAAATAGTTTTGCCAGGATGAAAAGCACCTGTAATTGATTTAACAGAATGCAGTTGTGTTCTCTATGCTTTTTTTTCCCCCTTAAAATAGTAATAAGGTAATCAAATATTTCTTAGCAATAGAGGGTAAAGGATATGCATACTACATAAGGAAAGCATATTTAAACATAGGAGCTGTGCTTCCTGCCCATCAATTAGGAACTTAAATAAAAGCAACAAGCAACCCTTCTGATAACTAACCCCTGAATTTAAGTTAGCGTTGAAGAAAAAGACTGCATTCAGAGGTGATTTAAAGGTAATTGAATTATTCTCCTATACTGCATGAAACAGTACAACAGAACCTACACTTAAGCCGTAGAAGCAGCCTGACTGTGATGCTGGTGAAACTCTGGTTCTTACGGTAATTTCCAGGTACTCTAGATGAAAGCCCTATGTTTTGACTGCAAATTGTGGGCACAAGACTGATACTGGAAGAGATGCCCATCAGGATAAAGTCAGTAGAAGCAAAGCACATTTTAATTTCACAAGGCAGCCAGACCATATGGAAATGCAACCCAAAAGCTGTAGGCAGTGGATGAACTGCATGAGAAACCCTCATCACTAAGGTGAGCACCATCATCCTCAACTGATTCTCTTCATCTAACTTTTGCAATATGCAGATTTTTCACATGATCTTGGCCTGTTTATTGCCAATTTCAGGAAAGTTAAATTTCAGCTTTACAGATATTTTGGTCTTCTGGCTGGAAGTATTACAACTTGCCTTGGAAGTTTTAGATCTGGGCTCACTTTCAGGGGAATCTCAAGTGTATGTTCCAGCAAATACATCCATTTCATTAACAAGCCAAGCCTCTGTATTGGGTTTGTGTAGCAAGGTTTTGGTAGCTGGGGGCTACAGGGGCAGCTTCTGTGACAAGCTGACAGAAGCTTCCCTTGTATCTGTCAGAGCCAATGCCAGTCATCGCCAAGACAGACTCACCACTGGGCAGGGCCAAGCCCATCAGCGATGGCGGTAGTGTCTCTGGGATAATGTGCTTGAGATGGGAGAAAAAAAGTTACGGCCAAGAAGCAAACTGCAAAGTTGTAAACTATAGCAAAAAGGATGCATATTGAATATGAGAGCAACAGTTCTGCAGACATCAAGGTCAGTGAAGCGGGAGGAGGAGGAGGAGGAGGTGGTCCAGGTGTCTGTGCAGAGATTCCCCTGCAGCCCGTGGTGCAGCCCATGGGGAGGCCACAGGAAAGCAGAGATCCATCTGCAGCTTGTGCAGAATCCCAGGCCAGAGCAGGTGGATGCCCAGAGGAGGCTGTAACTCCATGGAAAGCCCACACTGGAGCAGGCTCCTGGCAGAACCTGTGAACCTATGGGGAGATGTACCCAGGCGGGAGCAGTTTTGCTGTTTGGACTTGTGACCCTGTGGGGTACCCACACTGGAGCAGCCTGTTCCTGAAAGACTGTTTCCCCTCATAGAAGGGACTCACGCTGGAGCAGTTTGAGAAGAACTGCATCTTGTGGGAAGGACCCGTATTGGAGAAGTTTGTGAAGGAGTCCTCTGGTGAGGAGGAAGGAGCAGCAGAGAACACCTGTGACGAACTGACCACAACCTCCATTGCCTGCCCCCTGCACTGCTGGTGGGGGAGATCAGCACTGCTGGTGCTGATCTGGGAAGAAGGGAGGAGTAAGGAGAGGTGTTTTAAGAATCAATTTTTATTACCCTTCTCTGTTCTAATTGGTAATAAATTAAACTAATTTCTATTTTTATCATGGTGGCAATTTGACCAATGAGCCTTTTGTTACATTTCCTCTCCCTTGTCCATTTTAGGAAAGGCAGTGATAGAGTGGCTTTGGTGGGCACCTGGCATTCAGCTAATATTAAAATTCAACCTCAGTCTTACATCTATGTCAGAATGTGGCACTGTTGACATTCTGATTAAATCCAAATGTTCTAGAGATATAAAATGCAAGCGATAAGAACACAGACTTGTAGGAATAAATCCGTATGGAAGCGAGGAATTCAAAGCCACAAACATTTTTCTAATTACACTTTGCAATAAAATGGCACTTTGTGGAGAGATTATAAGCTTGCAGCTATTTGTGATGTTACTAGTAGCAATGTAATCTTTAATTCATATTTATAAACCTGACATCCTAATTCTTGATGATTCAGTAGATTGCAAAAGTGGTTTAGTTTTTTTTAAAAGCTATCTCAAGATATATTTTCATCCTTTGAAGGTAAATTGAATAATCCTACAGTGAAAATTACTACCTTGACATGGAGAGAAATGAGAAATAGAAAATTCTAATTGAAACTTGGATAGATGGACCTGCTTGAACTTTTATAATTTGATTATTTTTCTTTCTCTTGCTGTCTTACTAAGGAAGAGAGTTTTGAGTTAATACTTCCATACAGCCAGATTTCAAATCTGAAAATGCTGCTGTTATAAAAGGTTCTTTCTACTACCAAGCTCACACTTATACCTGCAGCCAGCAGCCAAAGAGATGAAAAATGCCCCTAGATGAAGGAGAGGTAGACTAGATGACCTTTGAAGGTCCCCTCCAACCCAAACTATTCTATGATTCTGCCACAGACTACCTTAGATCGGAAATGTCCAATAACTATAATGTATACAGACATCACAACCATTTTTAAAGGAAACTTGCACATACAAGAATGGAACAAAATAATGAAACATATATGGTACTTGAAAGTTGTTTAGGGAACAAAATAAATATTTCCTCCTAAGAAAGGAAGAAAAAATATTTAGAAGAGAAATGTTCCCTGTATTGCTTTTTGCAATTAAAAAACTTAAAAAAACATTCCACAAAGCTCCTTTTGGCCCAAGACCTTCTTTGCTATTTCAGGTATCACTCATAACTGAATATTACAATAATTTATAGTGAGGTTATAATATGCTCATGTAGATTTTTTTTCTTATATAGCAAATTCTTTCTAATTATACTAATAAAATATTTTGAGCACTAGACTCTTTTAGGAATCTTCTGTAATACCTGTTAGTCTGGAAATAATGATTTCCTTTTTTTTCTTTTATTCTTTCTTCTACATTCAGAGCTACACAGCTTTACATAGGAGACAAAATTCTCTATATAAACCTCTGAAATGACAGAGATATTGGCGAAACACTTGAGCATAGTCCCAAAGCAAGCTATGGTTATCATAATTTATTTTAGAGAAATTGTGTGTTAGGGGTTAAATTTCAAACCACATCTACAATCTGCTGAATCACTGCAATTCTAAGGATGGTTCATCAAGAGCTCCAGTCCAGAGTAATCAAACAGCTATTCTGAAGTATGTCTGCTGGGAATGCCCCTAAAATGCCAGCCACCAGCTGGGAACAGCTGAAGCAGAATAGCTACTGCTCCGATCCTTTATGTTCCTTCAGTTTTCATCAGGAAAACAAACTCCCACACACCACCACCAAACCTATCTCAATAAAATTAATTACTTTAGGAGTATCTGCTCTTAGCATTTCATCTAGCTTTGTAAACTGTCTCTTGCTATTTTGATTTGCTCCAAGTCATCTCCAGATTTCCCATCCCAATTTCTTTTGTGTGTCCATCTACACATCAGCTCAGCAAGAGTGATCCAAAATCACTTTCAAGGCCACATTCTCTGGGCATCCAGATAATGCATAGGTTTGGGTTGTTCTCAGTAGTGTCAGAAGAAAGTCCTAATAGGCATAAGGGACTAACAAAGGCCTCAGGACTGCTGATCTCTCCACTGGGGATACTCACTGGACACTCTCCATTGCAGCACTCTCTATCGGATACTCATTGGCAACTTGGGATAAAAAATTGCATCTGGAGTGCCTTAGGTCACTCCCATGTAGTGATCTACAAAGTACCATCATCTACCCTGTGCTCCCTCAGAGCTCACAAACCTTCATGTGTAGGAGAGCTCTTGGGAAAAAAAATGAAATGGCCCGAAAGAAGAAGAGAGTTTCTTTGGCTTGCATTAGACTAGGCAGCCCTGGCACAGCTGGAGTTTGAGCTGGGGAAGATGCTCTGCAATGGCCACACACATTTGGCAAGGCTGGGGCTGGGGCCTGTATGGCAGGCAGCTGAGAGGACTCCTCTTACTGCTCCTCTTCCCCTCCCTTCAACCTTCATTTGGAGGCTGATGGAAAAATACAGAGTATGATTTTCTTTGGACAGCTCCTGCACCACTGACAGCCAAATACTGCTGCCAGAAACAAAGTTTCTTTGGGGGAAAGGTGGGAACTTCTGCTGAGGACAAGAGGCTGATCTTGGTGTTGGTGATGAATTGCATACAAAACAGGGAACTGCATGCAAAGTATCCCTGAAAACAGGAAAATGTTTCCTTCACTGTCAGACTTGCCAAGTGGGCTCAAAGCACTTGAACAAAAGATCTCTAACATGGTCTTCAGAATACATGATCTGAACAATAGACTGGTTGGTAGATTGTGAAATTTATAGGAACTTTAAACACTCATGACAAAAACCAAAGTTCATACTAAATTGTGACACATTAACACATATACGTGGTTCATCTCAAACAAAGCATTATCTAAAGAGATAGGACATGTACAGAAAAATCAGTTAAGAGTACCAAAAAAGAGGCAACAGTCTTGCTCTGTAAGTCTCCTGTGTCTTGAGGTTTGACACATGCTTTGAGGTTTGACAGCACTGATTTACTATTATATCAGAACTCATCAATTTAGCACATTCAGATGGAGCTCTTTTGCAAGGGTATATGCTACTTACTCACTCTTTGTTATTCTGAACTTAATTCTCATTATCTTGTTTTATATCTAGTCCAGACTGGAAACAACAGCAACAAATTTGACAAGAAACCAGTCTACTGCAAACATCTATTTCCTTGTTGCACACATAGCACAAAGGAAACCGTTGTCCCCAAATATAGGAACTGAAAGCAGAAACGTTAACCTTTGCTTTATATAAGAAACATTTTTCAAAAACTTTGCAAACAACTCAATATCCTCCAACAGAATTCACATTTCAGAAAATCTTCTACAGTCAGTGTAGTTTTAATACCCCAGCACATCAATCTGCAGTGAACTCCAAGCACATGGGCCACAGGTAGAAGCAAAATCCCACTAAAGCTGAGGCAGTGTCATGACTCACTCCGTCGCAACACCATGAATGGGGAAAGGTGGTAAATTATGTGCACAAAAAGAATGTAACCCAATGTAACAGTCACTGCCTCTCCTCAGAGATGAGGAATTTCTACAAGCATCATGCGGTAACTCTAGTTTCTGTAATCCAAAGGCAGAGCATCCTGCCCACACCTTCCTGCACAAGATATGTCAGTTTCATTAATTAGCAGCTATTCCCTCTCCACAGTTTCAACAAACTTCTGAGAATAACTAATCAGGAAATGGTTTTAAATTTTCACAGTGAGGTAAAAATTCCATCTTTTATTTAAGCATGCAACTTATAGAAGTTCCCCAGAACATTTTTTTACACGAGGCTCTGAACGCTCCTATGCGGATCTGCAACTGAAGTAACTGACTAGACTTTGCGTTATCCCTGTTGAAGTTACACATTTAACTGACCATACACTTCAAAGACAAATAAAAAACCTTTTTTTTTCCTGAGATTAGGAATTTAAAGTACTAAATTATTTTTTTCTAAGGGTCAGAACTTTCACACCCATTTTAAAATCAGATGAAGGAATATATGTTTTGGAAGCCATAAGCAAGTTCACTTAATGGAAATATTAATGCTCCTTTCTTTAAAAAAACAAGGTGAAAATACATTTTGTTGTATAAATGCTGAACGGTATTGATATTTATTCTATGTCTTGGAAATATAATAAATGCTGAGATAGATGAAAAATAAAAAGTAAACAGAGATTGGAGTTAGCTGTACTGAACTGATGTTATCTTGTTTTCCTTACCAATCAAAAACCCCTGAAATAATAAATCAATCACAGAATTACTTGTGACAGAAAATTAAAATTGTTGTCAGCAGACTTGCCGACTCTTTGGCAGGGCAGGCTGCAAACTGCTTTTGTGGGAACATACTGAATAATTTCCTAACTTTTTAAGGATAAAGTATGTTCAGGCATATTTTGTAAAACACCAAAATTTAATGCATAAAAATTGCCATAAAGGGTAGTTCAGCCTTGTAATGAGATGCATAACATTATCTTCCTCCAGCCAAAAAGGTCCTTCATTTTAAAGACAGCCACTTTACTGCAATTTTACTGAAATGTGCAGCTCTCTTGCCCACTTATGACTGAGTGACAAATTCCATTCAAATATCTGATGTTTTCCACAAAGTTCTTTTTTTAAAAAAAGCTAAAATAAATAAAATTATCTTTTTTCTTATTAGTCTTTAAATCTTTGCATCCTGCAGTATGAAAATACCACCAAAAAAAAAAGAAGTGTCTTATTTTGTTCTTCCTTTGAAGAAGAAGAAAATTGTTGCTCAGAGTCCAGCATAATGCAGCAGTTTCTGATAGGAGTCTTCAGGTGCAGCAGTTCCCGTGTAGTGATGGGTACAATGACTTCCTTCCCTTTCTAGAGGGAGGCAGACAACACCAGAACACACCCATTCCTATCCAGGATTTACCATCTTATGCAGTACCAGAAGCAAGGGGCAGAGATTGAAAAGATGTAGTCAGATAGAAATTTCAAAGAATGATACAAGATAATGAAACCTTACTGAATTTTTAAGTGTTCATTTTTTTATCAGAGCCCACCTCACCTGATGGCATCATCACCACCTCAGATGATGACCCATATATTTTTCTCTGGTAAGTTATCTTGCCTTCATGTACCTGTTTACTTTCCAGATTGAAAAAGGTGGTAACTTTGTTTAATGGTTCGTTCTTTGTGCCTTTAAAAAAAACCCTATTGTTCATTTTTTCTAGATGGCTTTTGAAGATTAAAAATATAAATATCAGTATATATATAGACACATGTTAAAAAATATGTCTCACAAGTACATTCTAAATGACTAATCTGAAGCAAGATGATTCTCCTAAAATAACAATGTCCCCAGTGAAATGCAGCAAAGTAGTACTGTAAGAACCACCAGACAAATCAGGAAGTAGTGTCAGAAACAATCTGTCAGGACATAAGAGAAAGAAGCATGCTATGAGGGGGCAGATACTTCAAACCCTGGAGGTGTGAAAGGCAAGTCATATTCTTACTGAGCATTCATGTTCCTTTGGGGTTTAACCACAGTGCATGTCAGTACTACTGTTGTTGCTACAACAATTTAGGGTGAGAAATAAAACCAGTCTAATCTAAATTAGCAAACTTCAGTTGTTAACAAATACAAAGGAATAGTGGAAAAACTAATTGTAAAAAGAGCTGGTAGCATCTACATGGGTGATATTCTACCTCTACTGGTGTCCCACAGCAGTGAACAGCTGCAGTGGATGGCAACCAGCACCCTGTAACTGAACTCCTGATGGTGTCACCCTGCTCTGAGCACCTCCTTACAGCTTGGAAAACACACAACACTGACACCTGTCAGCTTTACTTTGTGTTATACGTAAGAGGAAGCCAAAGGCTCAAAGGCAGAATGCTTGTGGCTGAGCAGGGAAGTTGCGAGAGGCCAGATGACCAGCAAGTCCGTGAGGATTGCCACCAACACCTCCTGGCTCACACAGTGTCCCCACAAGGAGATAGCTGTGACTGGATTTATGGGCACTGCAATATGCATGTGACGTGAGGAATGGGTCATGAGCTCTATGGCTGGAGTGCTGAAGAAATGAGGTCTAACTCTACAGCTAGCAGCTAACAGAATTACAGAATGGTAGGGGTTGGAAGGGACCTCTACAGATCATCCAGGCCCAACCCCTTGGCTAGGGGTAGGTCCACCCAGATCAGATTGCAAAGGAATGTGTCCAGGTAGGTTTGAAAACCTCCAGAGAAGGAGACTCCACAACCTCCCTGAGCAGCCTGTGCCAGGGCTCCCTCACCCTCACAGGAAAGAAGTTTCTCCTCAAGTTCAAGTGGAACTTTCTGTGTTCCAGCTTATGCCCATTACCCCTTGTCCCATCACTGGGCAAAAAGACTCATCCCAATCTCTCAATACCCATTTACAAGTGTTCATAAGGTCCCCTCTCAGTCTTTTCTAGGCTCCAGGTCTTGCCCTAAGTCTCGCAGCCTTTCCTTGTTAGAGGGATTCTCCCATCCCCTAATCAGTAAAGCAGCAGAAGTTTTGAAGAGATACTGAGGTAATCTTTTGCAATTATTTGAGAAACTGAGAAGCTACATATGCTACCTGCTAGGACTGATTGCCAACTATAACTATAGATGATTTGCTGTTGAAGTATCTATAAGAAGTACCTAGTCTGAGAAGGCAGAAAAGATCAGTACTAACTTGGACTTGCTCAGATTGCTTCTAATTAAACTCCACTGAAATTTTACAAAAGTATTGCTAATGCATGCACCTCTACCACTGAAAGCAAATCCCAAACTCATTCCCCCATGCTTTTTCGAAATGGTAACCAAAATCAGTGCATCCACAGAACCAGTGGGTTTTACAGCTGAGTGACCCAGGATATTCCTCCCTATTTTCCTAAAAACCTCTTTGCAGAAAGAAGTTTCCCTGTAAAATACAGCAGCCATGGTATTTTGTCTAAACTCAGCTGACAGACACTGGACTTCTTCCTACCATTCACACTTAACTTCCCTAAAGTTAAATCTGTGATAAAGACAACTCTTATGACACTCGGTAATATTTTATGAGGAGTGATCAACTTTAGCCACATTCAAGAGACACACTGAACCTTCTGGAGCACCTCCAACAGAGAAAGCCAGCTTGCTGGCAGGCCAGGCAGAGAGGAAAGCTTGTTTGTCCTGAAGATAGATGAGATCAGGTCAGGAAACTACCACAAGCAGAGGACAGGCACAAAGCAAAATTTAGGGTGGCTTCCTGTCACCATCTTCGGTTTGGCAGCCACAGCATATCCAAGATCAAGCCCATCTAGGGGTATATCCAAAGGAGCCTCCATGGGACCTTCCTCTCCTCTGAGGAAGACTCTGGTTTAAACAAGTATTTGGTGTCCACACTTTAAAAAAAGGACGTATTACAAAAACATTTTACTCACTGAACTGAGCCAAGAAATTCTTCCGAGAATTTACAGGGAAGTTTGCAGTCAGTTCCAGGATTTCTTGTATTGATCTCGAGTTCTAAAGTTAGTACAGTTGGAGCCACCACATTTTTTCTTTAACTTCAACTATTTTGATGGTTGACTACATTTGTAATTTGATTGTATTAGGACTGTTTTCTCATTTGGTAATATAAAGCAGATACTCTATCCAGTTTCTGCCTCCACAAAACAAAAATATAAGCAAAGGAGCAAGGCAGAAACAGCTTTTGTATTCACTCTCCATTTTGTAGAATATTGAAATTGTGTTAATTTGATGAGTTAAAGGCTGGAGTTGAGCAGGAAAAGGAAAGATTGAGTTTGCACAGAGAGGAATTGTTCAGTATAAACAGAACGTCTAACAGCGTAAATCAAAGTCTAAAACTGTCTTGCATTATGCATAAAGAAAAAAGTAGTGTTTTACTTTGTTGTTACAGCCAAGTAAAATACTGAAAGCCGCATTAAATCAGCTAATACTACTAACCCCACAGGGAAAACACAGTTTCATAATTAAAAAGAAATAAATTCATCCATTTTCTACCTTTTTATACGAAAGGCTGATTGATAGAAAATAATTTCCAGTAATCTTTTTTTATCCAAGGAGTTGCTAACAGGGAGCTGTTGTCTGAGAGGCAGCACACTGACAGCGGGGGCTGGCCTTTCCTCACAGCCAGCTGCAACGCCAAGTATGGGCCATGCAGCGAAAGAACAGGTCTGCCTCCTTCAAAACACCAAGGGCAGGCTTCTCTCACCTTTCACTCCAACAGCAACTGCAGGGAAAAACCCCTGTGCTCTCCCTGTGCTGACAGCACATCACACGGAGGAAAACTTGATGTGCATTCCTGCAGATGGTTTGTCACAGGTACTCCCTCTCTGCCTGTCATGTTAAAACTTCACGGTGATCAACATCTGAGTGTAATGTACATCCTGAAAGCTCAGGTGCTTGATTGAAACAAATTTCTCCGACACAACTGGACTTACTCCTGGTTGCAAGTCAGTAATAATTAAAAAATAACAAAACGCTCCAAATCCAAGTAGTGGTTCATGAACCACTCATAAGGATCATTTCTCAGTATTAGATACGTTATTTCTCTTTAACCACCTAAGTGGAATTTGCACCAGCTGTAAGCAAACTCAGACACAACAGTTGGGCATCTAAACAAGACCCAGCCCTGCTCTCTTTTTTCTGGAAATTTCTGTTTGTTTCTCCTTGCAGAAATACATTATTCCAGCATCAGTGCAAATTCCATGAGTCAACTCCAAGCACTGGTAAAATCATAGAAATACCTTTCTGCATCTTAACAAAACATTTCAGGCCACCAGAGTCTCCGCTCTTGGAGCAGGAACTTTCTGACACTCAAAGACCACAGCAGAATGTGGGAGCTCCTGAGGCTGCAAGTACCCACCACTCAGCGTCAGGAGCCTCCTGGATGTTGGACACTTACCTTTTATTGTGGTCTGACCTGGCACACACGTGTGCAACGATGTGCAAAAATACACAACATACCCTTTGGGCCAATCTGTTTGCAAGATGGACTCATGACAGAAACAGACTCGGTAAGGAGGGCTCTCTGTCGCAAATTAACTGTCATCAAATATGGGTGCAGAAGATTTTAATTAGTAGTTTGTTAAGAAACACTTCATTAAAGAGAGAGAGGAAAAGAGAAAGAACAAAGCAGGCTTAACTCCTGATTCATCAAAGGACCAAATCCACAAATGCTGACAAATTTCTTCTAATTAGTCTTTAGTAAACAGCTGATGCCTCGTTAAAAAAGAAGTGAAAAAACAATAAAGAAAACAAAACCCAACACACAGACTCCCCAAAATACACATTCTGATTAGTAATAAATCTGACACATCAGCCATAGATCTTCCTGAGGGCAGAAAACTCTTTTCTGACATTACCAAGGTTATTTATATGGCCATTTATCATCATTTCATGCAAAAAGAAACAGATCCTAAAAGGTCCTAAAACATTGGGCATGCATCCTTCCCATTTCATTTCTTTAATAATTTCCATAGCTTTGGATTTGGGAACAGGACTGTTAGGAAAAAAATTATAAAATAAAGCATTAAAGTAAAAATCCAACTTAAAAATCCAGGTTATTCATTTACCCGAGGAAGAGTCAGAAGCATTTTTTGCTATAGAAAAAACACTAGACCCTTCAGGATACGGTACTGTGTCTTTTCATGTATTAACTTCTATTTACTGACATTTTATAGTTTAAGGTTCTCTATGTTTTGTTGTTTTCCAGCTACAATAATTGCCTAAAACCACAAGATGAATTACAAGAATCAGAAATGTAAAGAGAAACACAAAATGCAGTCTTGTTTGCTGGATAGCTGCTTCATGTGTACCCGCTTTCCCTCAAACTCTGCTCCCTGCCTCAGCGTTAGGTCTCTTCTCATTACAAGTCCTCAAAACCTTTTTCCTTTCTCCCCTTCATAGAAAGGTACAGCACTGACACTGAAGTCACTGATCTATGGAAGTGCTGAGAGTACTCTACCCAGAGCAGCATGGACAGAGTTTCTAGCTTCTTGGCCATGCTCTCCTGCAGGCAGCAGGTTTCATGTTGTCTCAGCGACATGTCCACTAAGGACTTCAAACTAATCCAGATATGTCTCCCATAAGCACAGCCACCATTAAAGACAGGAAGTGTTGGGATCCTCAATCCACAGGCTATAGTACCCCACATCCCTGCTGTGATTATTCAGCAGACTCAAGACTACTTTAAGTCTTCACTAGTGAGTGATAGGAAGGTTGACCCAAACAGCTTTTTCACAAGGTATCCTACAACTCCAGCAGTAGCGTGGGAACATAACAAAAGAGTAAGATGTTAAAAATAGCCAGTTCACAGCAAAATTTGTTCTTACTTGAAGACAAAATAGAATGATGCTGGTGTACCAAGGTCAGTATGTGTGAAGAACAAGTCTCAGGCATACAGTTTATGAACTAAGCCTTCATTGTTGTATGAACAACTTCGGAGCTTTGCATGGATACACAAGAGTTCATGGACTATAAGCTGAACGCCACAGAATAATTTAACTGAAAACCACCGAATAACTTTGGTCAGGAGAAGCCTCTGAAGGTCACTCTAAAATAGTCACTGCTATCCATCCAGCAAGCTCATCATCAGGCTGCATTCAGTTTACTCAGACACTATTTGTCCTTGGTAAATCAATGCTGGGTGTCTACCAGTCATTACCTTAGCATCTGCAGGCTTGGACATGGCTTTCATTTGCTCCATCCCCAAGACTGGGGTGAGTCTGAATGGCCTAAATTCTCCTTCCTGAAGATGGATGTGACATTTGATTATTTTCAGTCCTCAGGAACCTTCTTGATCTGCATGACCTTTCAAAGATGAAAGAGGCAGGCCTTACAATTGGCTCGAATCCCTCAGTACCTTCAGATGCATCCTATCTGGTCCCATGGATTTTTGTAAACTGTGGTACGGTCTGCATATTTAACAAAGGACCATCTTTAAGACTTTAACTCTACAGATTGGACATTTAAGACGTGACTTGTGCATTTACAAAAAAACACTTCCATTCTGATTGGTTAACCACACCTGAAAATGTAAGGAATACATATAAACCTGCTTTAACAGTAAGTTATACAGATTTAATTTATCCCAGGCATCCTAGCCCCTGGCATATGAGGTCTACCCATTTTCTTACTGAGCTCTTCCATCTTCTTTTCTTTGCTCTTCTGGTCTTCTGTTTTTATCTATCCAAAAGCTTGTGGATTTTTTCCCATACCCCTTACCACACCCCAAACACTCCTATTAATATTACAAGCTGTACTCCTAAGCTCAGGAAGGCCAAGATGAGCTTTCAGTACACTGCAGAAATGAAACTATCTTTGTAATTAACCTTTTGTAATCATATAGAAAATAAGTTAAGAACACAAAACAATATATAACTCTTCCATCTCTCCAAAAAGTACTAAGTAACCTTCCTTTTTAAGGAAAGATATTCAATTGCAAACAAACTTTTGGTGGTAATAGGTGTCACAATACTGGTGTTTTGTTCACCAAGTCCTAGCCTATGGGACATCCAGATGATAGTACTACAATAATTCTTAATCCATGCACTTAAACTATACAAATGGGAGGCCCTTTATCTTACTTATAAAATACTGTGAAGAAGCAATGCAGAATCTCTCAAATCAGTTCCATGCCCATAGACACCATAGACCATTCCACAGCATGGCACTGTGGCTCGTCTTCAAAGCATCCTTACTGGTACCAATGGAAGGACAGAGCCTGAATGAGTGACATCTGCATTGTTGGGGAAGCCCCAGATGACAGTCCTGGTGTAAGCCAACCACAAATTCAGTAATGCCTGTGAAACAGTTCAGCTGCCTTCCCAGAGTGAATACAGATGCAGGATCACATAGATTAACTAAAAAGTTATTGAATCTGTTGGCCTAGATACACTATGGGAACATGAAGATATCTTTGCATTATGGTATTAATGGCTGCCATCAATCAAGGCTTTGATCTCTAGACAATATTAGATCTTGTCTCTAGGCAATGACAGTTGTTAAACTTAATGGGTATGCTCACAGCCTTCATTCAGGCTACATGAAAGTAGCAGCTGAATACTTCAATGGACTGAGATAATGAGACAATAGAAGCTACTGCCCAAGGCAATCATGCACAGATAAAACCTAAGTAAGGCAATACTTTAAATATCCTCAACTATTTTATTTGAAAAAAAAAAGTTTAATTCCCTCTCTATTCATTCAGAGAGAAGTCATCATATCCATTAGCTTTCACTGAATCTGAAATTGACAAAATAAAATTCACTGAAGAGTCAGCACAGCTTATTAACCCAAAGGAAATGCCACTTCCCTGGCTTCCAGGATCTGTGGACAACCTGATCACTTTGTGTTATGCAGGGCACCCATTCTGCAAAACCAAGGCAGCTCACAGACATTAGGCAATTGGGTAACATGGACATACAAATGGCTCTGCATAGTCAGCTAAATCCATTTGGGATTTTCTTAGCTCTGCTAGGTCTAGCAAATTCACTATTTTGTACCAATTTTCTCACCACACATGGCTTTGTCAGCCTTCTCTCAGCTGAGTCTGAGCCAGCTGAGTGCATCTCTGTTCAAGCAAATTAACTCTTCCAGAAATGAGGGCACTGAAAAGTAAAGTGAAGAGATGCTGAACGGCTCTGTAACAGCCAGGCTGTCCTTGGCACGGATGGCAGGCAGAGCGTGCTGCATTGCGAGCAGCTCCATTCAATGATGCTTTCCATTCAATGCCTTTGCATCGTACTTTCCACCCAGGCCTTCCCTCATCCCACGGTCATGTATTTTATGTATAAGGGGAAGATCTCTTCCCTGGTCCTCCTGGTCACAGTATTTCTGATATAGGCCAGGATGCTATTGGCCTTCTTGGACAACTGGGCATACTGCTAGCTCATATTCAGCTGGCTGTCACTTCACACTCCCATGTCCTTTTCCTCCAGGCAGCTTTCCAGCCACTCTGACCCAAGCTTGTACCATTGCCTGGGGCTGTTGTGGCCCAAGCGCAGGATCCAACACTCTGCCTTGTTGAGCCTCATACAACTGGCCTTGGCCTGTTGCTACAGCCTGTCCAGGCCCCTCTCTACAGCCTTTCTACACTCAGGTAGATCAACACTCCTGCCCAACTTGGTGTCATCTGCAAATTGACTGTGAGTGCTCTCTATTGCCAAGGCATAGATGCAAGGCAGCGGCTGGACGGGGCTCAGGGGTGGTGGTGCAGGGCCCTCCTGGCCCCTACTGCCCACATACCACACTCTGCCCCACCAATGGAGCTGTGCCAGGGGCCTGCTCGCCACCAACATTGCCACCCCTCTACCTGCCCAGGAGAGGGGCCAAGGCACACAGGACAGCAGGCAAGAGCAATTCTATCGCACGTGCATCAGCTGGCCCCTTCAACTCTGGGTGCCCTCACAGCAGCTGCTCCTGCCTTTCGAGTGTTGGCTACCAGGATGCAACCAATGGCCACTCGGCACACACCGGCACCCCACACATGGCATGCACTTCTGCAAATGAATTTTGGCCTTCGGGCACTATCATCCACCTGCTTCTTTCTTGATCTCACCATCCCTGCAGGCAGTCTGGTTACAAGGACTTCCCTGGGATGCCAGATTATGGGCATGTACTTTATGGAGAATGGAATTCTCATTTCAGCAAGGACAAGGAGACAAGTGTCTTGGGCAACAGGTGCTGACGCTTAGAAGACGGGGTTACTGCTGAGGCGACAATAACACCGGTTAGGTTAGAGTGACTATGAGTCAATAGATTAATGATGTGACTCTGACTACTCTGTATCCTTCAAGGGACTAGAGACTTATACAGAAAGAACATCATACCTCAGAAAGCCCAAAAGCTGGGTGGCTGCTGAATTAACATGACGTCAGCTAACATCTGCAAGAACTGGGAGAAAGGTAAAGGCAGCTGGGGCAGACTGTGACCAAAAGAACCTGCCCCCTCATGCCTGTAAGAAGTATACGTGCTAATTCACGTGGCACGTGACACTGATTTAAATATAACCAAGCAGAAGGAACAGTAGTTACTAACCAATAGGTGTAAATTTAGGCAGGATCTTGCTAATCAACTAACAGGATAAATACATGACAGTTCTTTTGTCTGGTGTGTTGGCTTTGTGGAGTTACCACCTAGCACCCAGCTTTGTGCAAATATAAAATAGCAGCATCTCGACTCAGTGTGTAGATTGGCTTATTGCACACCAGGTGTGGAACCCCACTTTGTGAGACAACAGGACACTGTCTTCCCCCTATCTACCATTATTCCATCCACTGGAACAGGCTCCCCAGAGGGGTTGTGGAGTCTCTTTCTCCACAGGTTTTCAAAAGCCACTTGGATACATTCCCGTGTCACCTGGTCGAAGTGAACCTGCTTTAGCAGAGGGGTGTTCTACATGATGTTCAGAGGTCCCTCTCAACCCCTACAATTCTGTGATACCCCAGGACATAACAGCAGGCAGCTAGAGGCAAGTCCTCAAGCAGACACTTTGCCAGAGAGAGAATAGGCTGCTGGTTTTTGTTGTGGAGTAAAGTTAATTTTTTTCTCCTTGTTTTTTCAGGGCCTGCTAGTTCTGCCAATATTAATTCACAAATAAAATCCTAGATTTGCTCTAGTGGGGAGTAGTAAAACACTCACTAGTCTGAAAGCTCAAAATCATCCCAGTCAATGACCACAAAAGAAGATATATCAATGCATAACAACAAGAAAACCCCCACAATAACCCAACAAAAAACTATTGAAAGAAATAAAATGAAATCATACTTCTTGATTTTCTCTGACGTGTTTTCCTGTCAAAATTGTTAATATCCCAAGTTTCTACATAGTAAAACTATGAGATTCTCAATATATACATCACCAGTAACTTATGTTATAATATCATTGCATAAAGATTTTAAAATGTCAATGACAAGTTATTTGCTCTGCATCTAAAAGCCCAAGGTATAAATTTATTTAAAATATACTGCTACATGATTGTTTCCTCAGAATTATTACACAACTAACATCTCATATAAAGCCAAATTAGTAACATGATAAAACAAACTCACTTGGCAAAAGAAAACCTCTGTCACAACTTGTGTTTTAGGCACAACACTGCATTTATAAATGCTCCCCAAAACACACTGGAAGTGCCAAATCTATGATTGACACACAATTCATAGAGCCCCGCTAAGGAACGTGTGAAACCAGGGATATAGGTATACAATTGTCATCTAAAGATACCTTTGTAGGAAAGTGCCATTTTGATTGTGATTGAATTCACATCATGGAACAATTCTATTCTCTACTGCAGTGCAATGACCTTATTAATTCAATCTAGTTGATTTTTATTAGCACATTGGCCCCATTGTATTTGCAGATATGATATTAATGCTATTTGGGGACTTTGTCACATAGGTGCCTGACCTATGTCTGAGAAAGTCATCCACATAATATATGAAGAAGGAAGATTGCTAAACATATTGTACACTTAAAAAAGTTATTCCAGAAAAAATCAGTCATCATACAAGTCATTTCCCAAGTTCACTACTGCAATTGCCTGTCCTACATGAGCTTTATAGGCTAATAGGAATGATGTCATTTGAAACACAAAATGAAAAGTACCCAGCAAAAAATCACTCAGAAAAAACTCCTAAACCCTGGGATGTTTGTATGTTAAAGGTTAAACATCTTTTCAGGCAGAATGACAGAGTTCTGTGCACTGTTACAGCCAGTCAGAATCTTTGTGTTTGCTACAAAGACATATTTAACATAACACAGATTTTTTTTTCCTTTTAATTAACTTTTCCATTATTCAGCTCTTTTTGCATTCCTACAGATCACAGACCCTCATCACCACACCTTTGCTTATTTTATGTCATCGCGTAAATTTCCATACTGTCATGCGTGCAGATCTCCTAGCCATTTTAAATATAGAACCAAACCCTGAAGGCCCAGCTGCGTGCGCTGAGAGCAGAGTAAATCTACACCAAAATAATGTGGGTGCTGAGAAGACACTTTATCCAAGTAACACTCAAATGCTCCAGCCTTTGGGAGTGACTGCTGCAAGCATTGTGAGACAGAGCACACAGCTTGCTCCTTCTGCTCCATGGGCACAAGCAGCAAAAAGGTCCACATCAACATTCTCCCTAATAAAACTACTCTGAGGCTGGAAGCACTTTGTCCTTAAATCCCCATCACTTCTGAATTAACATACCATACAGACCTAAGTGCATAGATGTTTCCTCTTTACCACACAGTAACTGAATATTTAGGAAAAAACAAAAACCAAATGGCTTATTGTTTTGCCTGTTTTCACGGTACTTATATCCTTGTCTGCAGCCTTCCAAGGTATGAGCACAGGTCAGGCTGTCTTCAAATTGAGCTGTGGGTTTTGTTGCTATGAGTAAATCAAACGCTTCCTTGTGCCAGATAACTGGTTTTGCAGTTGATCTCCATGAATTATCAATTAAGTTAAACACAGCTCTGCAGAGACCACTTTCATGGGTGAAAGAGTAAGGTTTACTTTACGATTCTCTACCTTTCAATCTTTGTGCCACGGCTGCCACTACAGTGGCTCATTAGTATTAATTGGTATAGCCTTTTATAATACACTCGACCATAAGAAACCATTCCTGTATCACCAGTTCATTCCAGAGGCACAGATCCCTCCCAGAGCCACCAGTATGAATTAATTCTGGATAAGTGGCCAGAGTGGAAAAGCTTCATATACTCCTAATTCCATGAGCTCTTACTAGCATACTAGTTAAGTGTAACATTAGCTTTCCCAGCAGTTCAAGTATCTTTCATGGGGCAAGGGTTGAGTTTTTAGAAACATTCAGCATTCAGTGAGAAGCTAGTTATATTCTCTACCAAATTACAGAAACATATTTGACCGGTCAAGAATAAATAATAAGCACTTCTGTAAATTCAAAATAATACAATATGTTATCATTACACTAAAAAAATGACATAGGTTCTGCAGTTTAATGTAATCAGAAGAAATCAGTTTTGCTAGAGGACGTGCATGTGAGTTGCTGTTTGTCTTTCATAATGGATGACAGACATGGAACATTTTCCTTGTATACTCCCTTGGATGCACCAATAAGATAATCTCATGTAAAACACAACACTGTTGTATAAAACATGAAACACTAAAACCAGATTTTAAAATACAAAAACATTTGGATAAACAATAATTAAACTCTTAAGAAATCATGAACATCTGCACTGCACTAGAGGATGTAAAAAATACCAGTTCAAGCTCTCGTCTCATTGCTCATAGGCCAACTAAAGATGTTATTCAGAGGAAAATGAAGTTCAGAGAGTCCTGATACATCCAGAAGAAACTCGATCCACACCCCATAAGTCCATAATTTAAGCAGGCAAATAGGCAAAGTCTCTCCCATTTGTTTTACTGACATTTTAAAACAGCAGTAAATCAGAATAAGCAAAATCATATCCTAAAAACTCGTAAGCCTCTGTTACAACCCTTTCCTCTTGGTCCTGTATACTGTGTAATAAAGTTACTGCCTAATGATTCTCCTGTGCACAGAACAGAAGAAACTGGCTTCTGCCTAGGATATGCCAATGAGGCCAGTTTCAACTAACTGCTTTTAATTCCCCAGTATTTTTGTTGATCTTCTTGTACTGCTTCCTGGAAGGACTTAAGCACACTTCCAAATCTCGGCTAAGCTGCTGCTTAAGTCTTTGCTGTGCTGCCTACAAGGTCAGAGCGGCTGTAGGTGCTGCCTGCTGGGCACACAGCACAGCACTGCACCCCATCTCTAAGCCCCTCTCATCTGATTGGGGAAGGGCATATGCTACAGCAAAGCTTTGTGCACAGAAGCAAAGGGTTATGTGGAAGCAGAAGAGACAGAGTTCTGCACAGGTACAGTTTGCACCTAAATGTCTACTGTTGGCTCAGCTGATCACCTTATACACAAATTCAGATCCCTCCATGTAGGGCTGGTGTCTTCAGATGAGCGTCCTGGGCTGGGTTGGGCTCCCATAGGGCTAGTTCCAGCAGTGGGTGAACACGATCATCCATTCCTCTGTGCTACTTTTCCCTGTGCCTTCGTCAGCAGCCTCTCAGACTGGAAATCCTCTGAAGCAGGGACTATGTCTCTTATCCTGTTTGCAATGTACTAAGCGCTGGAGGTTCACTAATGGAGCTTTGAGATGTCACAGTACTGAATGAAGAGTTTGATCACTTAGTATTACTCGAGGTAGCTACTGAGAAGACACTGTTCATTCAAGACACTGTCATTGCGTAGTAAATGAATTTATAATTAATTTGAAACAGTCAATATTTTTAACTCAAGAAGTAAATTGTGTTTTAACAATGTCAGGGTGTCCTCACTATCAAACTTCAGTAAGTATCCAATATTTGAGAAACTTTGCATGGTAAGGGCAGTAGTTAATTCATTATGTGCTCACTAGTAAAATATTTAGAGATAAAGGTGTTCTTAATCAAAAACTTCTAAGGTTTGAGAACAGAACATACAGAAGCATTTCTAACGAACCACTATTCCGCATTTTCTAGGTAACAGGAACAGTTTATGTTCATATTTATCAATGCTATGAAAATGACAGCATTTATTTATGTGAGAGACACAGCTCGTGTCACAAGTTTTACTTTTATACTGACAATCTAGAGCAGGGGCTGTAACAGAAGACCTACAATTACATCTTGAAAAATTACTGCTGCTGTAACATTAATAGTACAGTAAAAGTTTAAAATTCTTTTATTTGATTACACACAGTTGTAGGACAGGTGACTACAGATGTTTTGGGGCAGATAGCAATGAAACCACAACTATGCAACAGCATGTAAGAAAGACCTGGAGCGAATAGATTTATTTCCCTTGCTACCAATGATTACTTTGCGTGGCAACCAGAATCTAATTTCCACTCTGTGTCTCAAGAAGTTTTACTTCAGTGATCACATCCTGATTCACAAAGTTATTAGAAATTCACCTATGGTGTTCTCACAGCACATTTTTATCTCAAGAGAGGTCAGTGGTCTCCAAGAGGGCCCCAATTTAGCTCTGCAAACAATAGAAACTGCTCCTTCCTTGGCTAGCTTCAATACTGAAACTTGTTTGACTGAATTCTTTCCCAAGTGTCATTCAAGGTTAGGGGTTTTTAAATGAAAGATTAACACAACACTCAAAGGAAATAATTATTGAAAAGCACCTACTCATTTAAAAAAAACCATTATAATTTGGAGGGTCCAAAAACAGATGCAGACATTGTTTGGGTACCACAATGGTAAACAGCCAGAGAAAGCAGAACTAAACATTTCCAATGAAGTTCACACTTTATTTGTGAAAGGAATTGCAGTTCTTAGTAAGATTGAAGCTTTGAACTCAGTGGGGATAATTTATTATTCCACTGTTGCAACAAAAATGTTGGGGCAAGAAGTGGGAAAGAAACAAGCAAGTTGCATCCCTTTCTGTCCTGCACACATCTCAGCCCAAGCAGTGCACTATGCACACACACACATCTTGCCGGGAAGACATGGAGCTCTCAGGCTGTTCCTGATAACAACTCCAGTTTGAATCACAGCAATTCCTAACACAACACCTTTACCAAGTAAAGTCAATTTCTCCCTTATCCCATACAGCCTACTGAATAGCTTTATGCAGAAATGAAGGGCCAGATTCTAACTGAAGCTTTGATGAAACAAACTTTTACCTAGAGATCACAACTGAACCTAGAGTATATTTGTATTGTCTATTAATAATTATATAGTCGTATGTGCCTCCCAAGTATTGTGAAGCTTATTTGTTGTTTTTAAATTATCTGCAGTCACAAATTCTACATGGCTAAACAGAAGATATTTAATCTAATTTGAGAATCAGATTTGTAGTTATTGATATTTGGAAGTGGTTAACTGGGTAACAGCTAATTTCTCTGTGGGAAGTGCAATACACTACTCTCTCCTCCCCCCATAAACCATGGCAGTATAGAAATACTTGCTGCATTTGAAAAACTCTTAAATCACTAGATATTAAGAAACATTAATAACTTGACTGGTGTAATACATAATTTATTACGAAGAGACTACTGTAGACTGTATCAGAGCAAGACTGCAACCTCTGAAACTGTTGGGGTTTCTCTCCAACTTCAGTGTCTTCTGCTAGGATTTCCTGTAGGTACAAACCACCAGGGTGTCAGTACTGCCATTCACCAGGAAATTTTACTTCTCTGATGAGAACAGACTGCCCTCGCATATCTGTACCATTTTCACAAACAGTAATCAAAAATAAACTGGAAGGAATCGGGAACAAGGAACGTTTACAAAACAGGAGAGCGGGTAATCTGCCTTGCAAAGAAACTAATTTACCTGCTGGTACTGTCAGCATTATGAAAATGAAGGGGGTCAGCATTTATACAACATAGGAAAGCTACTAATTCCTTTTAGCTGATGATCAGTGACTGAATTTGAATTTCATTGGAATAGTTTGGTTCAAGCAAACAGGAATTTGTGTATACTTCAGTACAAAACATAGAGCTCTGTGGAACCATAAGACAGACACTTGGTTTCTAAAGAAATAAAATTCTCTCACTGGTTTCAACAGCCTTTTCAGTAGGGTTCCACTAACAAATGTGGTGACAAATTGCTTGATCTTACTTGCATTAGTGAAACAGAGTCTCATGAAACAAAATTCTCAACCATACTGAGATGAACAGAAATTCTCTATATCAAGTAGTTTGAGAAGAATCTCTTCATGCTGTACTGATGGCAGCAGGAAATTACAAAACAGCACGTAAGGACTCTCACAAACTTTAAGACATGTAGCACAAATTAGAGATTTTACAGAAGCTTACAGAAAGAGTAATTCTTCATCAGTTGCTTGCTGTGTATTTAAAGCTGATTTAAAAAAAAAAGTGTATCATCTTCCTTCTCTTTCCTGAACAAAAAATGTAACATTCAAGGGTGGGAGGCCTTGCTTCTTTAAATCCTTACACTCTAGGAAACCAAAAGCTCTAGTAGAGGGAACACAAGCATTAAACTGAAAGTACATTGGTTTCCCCATCAACCATTAATTCAGCAACTTGTGACATTTCCCTGAGTGAGATATGCATTGGAGGCGGGATGCTTCAAGCAACAAAATCCAATTAAACTTCAACCAAAGACTCTTCTTCTCTTAACAAACTTCAATATAGCTAACGATGAAATGATTTTAAATCTTTAAACATCCTGTATTACTTTTATTAGTGTTTCCTGAATATACTGTGTTTTAAGAGACTCCTGTTTATTTAAATTTCTCTTGCTACAATGCTAGACTGTATGACAATATGCAAATATATCCAGTGTGTTAGCAAGCAACTAAAACTAGTTAGCTAGCAAACTTGTCAGAGTTGCAAATATCTTCTTTATTAATAAAAATTTCTCCATTAGGATGAGATCCCATTCCTAGCAACTTTCTATACATAAGGATTATAATACATGTCACATATAAATTAAATCTGCTTTCAAATAACATAATTTCATGCTAAATAGCCTAGACTCAAACTGGCATCAATAACAATTAATGCATTTATCCCGTATGCCTTGGGGTTTCACATAAATAACATTAGACTGATATTTGTTAGAAATATCATCCCGATTATTCTCTTGTCTATGCTACATCAGATGAAAAAAGTTCACTGAGATTGATCCTTCTGCTGTAACCTGAACACGCCTTCCTGAAACCCACACAAATTGCAAAGAATCCCAAAAGCAACCCACTCTTCCCCCCCAAATGCCCACGATAAACCCTCATACATAGACATTGCCTTTACAAATAATCTTATAGCAAACACAGGTTATGTCTGGCGATCTACATACGCTAGCCTAGGGAGGAAAATTATGCCTTATGCTAATTGATGTTGAATCGAATTACTCTAGCAGTAAACCCTACATTTAATGGTGTCAGCTGGTGGCACTGTTATCCAGCCTTCAAAATTGCTATTTTTCAGTGCCTGGCTCCTGGGAAGGCAGATGGTGCCATGGTTACCATGGGGTTATAGAGGGCAGGATGGTTGGGGATGGAGGACGCCAACTGACCCAAGTGTTGGACTTTAAAACACAGCTCCCCTCCACAAACAGGCATGTTGTTGGCTCGATGTTTAGGAAGAATACTTATCTAAATTACATCTCAAGGCTAGTGTTAGGATAAATAACAGCAATTTGCACATATGTCTCATTTCTGACACTTCTGCCTTAAGCAACAAATTATCAAGCTAACTGAAGAGCTGGGAGGTTTCAATGACATAAATACCAGAATAAAGCTGTAGCATTACTGCAGATGGTTTTAATGGAACTTCATTGAACAGAACATGAGGATCATGGAATATAACCCTCAGAAAATAAACATTAACAATCTATCCTGTTTGTAGAAATAATAGTTTTTCACTGTTTACTTTAGCAATAATAGAATTATCTATACCTTGTGCTAAAAACTCAAAACATAAAACCCTCATAATGTGCATCTCCTATCTCGTCGTGCAGAGAGATAGTATACCAATTTACAGGTATATTATGAACATTCAAAACTGAAGCACCGGTTGTGCTGTTAAGCAACAGATACCTCTTCAGTGTATGAGGTTAGATATCACTACATATAGTTTGGTATTCATACATACTATGTGCACAGGTTAGAAAAACCTAGAAGTCTCTAGTAGCTAAAAATTAAATTATATTTAGGGTTTTTCCTCTCTATTTTGATGTCCTATTCACACATAAGTCACCACGACATTAGAAAAAAGAAAGTACCAAGTCTGCAAGAAGATGGGTACCTGAAACATGCTCAGCTTCCACCTTTTCCCCGCTCTGGAGTTTCCTTCCTTGGAGGTCTTCAAGACCCGCCTGGACATGTTCCTATGCGACCTGATCTAGGTTAATCTGCTAGATGATCTCTAAAGGTCCCTTCCAATCCCTACCATTCTATGATTCTATGAAAGCACTTCTTAGGAATATATTTGAAATTAGCTTCTATATTTTTACAAATAAAGTAAATTAGCTAGAAAATCTCTCTTCTTTAAAATTAAAAATGTCTTAATACCAAATGTGATTGGCAGGAATGCTGTCAGCAGAACAAGAATCTGAAGTACACTGGCTGATTTTATTAACAGAACATTGGATAATGGTCTAAGACAGGGCTTTTCAGATATCATCATTCAAGCTCTTCTGAGGTGAACTTTTTCATAGTTCCTCTTCTCCTCACTCCCTGGGCTCCTTTCTCATCTGCCTTCACTCCTGTCCTTTTGCTGCTTTCTTCTTGTATTGGTGCCTCACTGATCCTACTCTCTTTGTACATCTGGTGCTGCCCATGTCTTTTTTCCAAGACATTTACCTCTGCAGTTGTAATACCTCTTCCTGCACACAAGCAGAGCTTATTAACTCGCTGTTTATTCAGATGAACTACACATCTCTCAGACACATGATTTCAAACGTACGAAATCATCTCTCAGCCTTTCTTTGCTAAGTTAATACAGATACAAGTCATAATGAGGAATTTTTCTTCTCTCCCAATGTAAGACAGCTTCACTACTCATGTTTAAAAAATAAAATTAAACATCTTGTTTTCAAATTGTCCCTGTCATTTAGCAACAACACTCATCACCCCGAAAAATATAAAAATTAAATCATTGCAAAAGAATTTACTTGCAGCATGTTGTTCTTGACAGTGTAGAGAAAAATGTTTATTGCCATGAAGAAGAAACTGGCAAACTATCCAAAAGAAAATGAAGTTACACTTTTCCTGTCTCCAGTAAGTGAAATAAGAAAATCAATTTGATGGTGTTTATGGCAGTAAAATATCGAAGGTGACGGGGCTTCTAAAAGACTATTAAATGCAGGACCCCATTCACTGAATACTGAGACACAGAGCTGAACCCAATTCACCTTTATTAAGGGAACTTATTGAAAAAAGTATTTTCTGGCAGGTTAGTTACAATCAAGTGTAATAAGGATATGCTGTTCCTAAGAATATGCTATACCACTGTATTCTCATTTTAAAAAACAATCCTTTAGAAAAACCTTCCCACGGAAAAATATGTTCTTCCTCTCCTGCAAAAGACTGCTGTAGGATTTGAAATGACTCTTTCTCAAATTATCTGTCTTAACTCTTGTACTTTTTACTTCCCATGAGTTACAATCCCATCTGTAACCCTTAAAGAGAAATGTAGTGTGTAAAAAAGGCTAAACTTGGCTTACTTGGATCTTTGTTTTCCAGCAGATAATGGAATCTTTGCTAATAAGAAATAAGTTTTATATTTTATATTCTCTTTTTCTGTAAGGTTTGGAATGTATGTACTTAACACTGGTTAAAAAAAAACAACCCAGTGAATCAATACAGGTTTAGATCACTATTACATAAGGTAGAACAGTTTTCTTGCATTAACTAAAAAACATCAAATCCAACTCAGGTGCAGATTACGTAGTTGAAACCCCACAGGGATCCATCTTTTTCTACTAGAGCCGAGTTTGAGCCATACCACGAGGTGACTTTTTGTTACCTCACTATCAGCAGCAGCACCATTCAGTATTTTCTCAGAGTTCACATTGGTAACAGCTTCTCTCTGAGATCCCAGCAGTTTTCAATACCCAGCTGATGTTAACATTAGCAAATACATTAGGAAGTCTTGACTTGTGGAACAATCTTGTTCTTTATTAAAATGGGAGTTTCTTGTTCTTAGATAGAACATTTGTCATTTAATTTGTGGAATGATTTTAAGCCAATTTCTCAAAACATCATTTAATTTTCTCAGTATATATAACTTAAATGTTTTCAATATTAACTATAAAGAGGATTTATTTTCTTTCAGATTTATTCAGAGCAAGACTATCCGAAACCTGGCAAACTTATCGAACAGCCAACCTCAGCACTGTTTTACATACATACAGGGAACAACATAATCACGTACCACCTAATCACATACCCAAGTGTGCACACACATTCTTGAATGTATGGCTAAGGTTCCTGAGAAATTGCAAGTCAACTTCTCTTACAAAAATCATGCTTGCCACGTTTCCTTTGGCAGAGGAGAGACTGTCATCCTGTCTTTGGTGAATTAAAAGAATAAAAGAATCTCTGAAGCATATTAATTAATGAGATTCATTGGAAACATATTGGCTGCTGTCACTATTTAGTTTTCATGAGCAAACTGGCCAATTAGTATTTAAATTTATAAAAAGGCTTCTTTCTTAAGTATTGAATATTTTATGCTTGTAAAGTCTTTGCAGCAAAAAAGAGAAATCTTTTCAAACAGTCTGTTTGGAGCCTGGTATGTGCTGGAAGAGATTTGTTAGGCCCTCATGTTCAGGACTGAGAAAAAACGGTGGATAGGGTTTGCCCCAGTACAGTAAGAACTGTGTGAATTAGATTGTTGCCAGGCTCCCAGAAATCAATCTGCTTGTGAGGGAGGGAAGGAGTGAGGGGTTTCCACTACATTGGTGCAGGCCACCGATCCTCCACACTACTGCAATATCCAAAATGCTGTTGAAGGCAACAGAGACTGGTCTTGCCTCTCACACCAGTCCTGAAATATTTCTTGCCCAAAATGACTCAGCAATGATATGATAGCAATCTATGTTATTAAAATTAAAACCAGATGCTAAGAAAAGAGACATGCTGAGATGAAAGGACATTAAAGAGCATCACTCTTTCTGGTGGATGCTGTCTCTATAACTCAGAACTGATTTATATTCAAAGGATACACAGAGTATCTGTAAAGGACAAAAGAAGGATACGACATTAAAAACAGGCTTTTAATGGCTCCAAGTTTTAAATTCTAAAAAAGAAAAAAACAAAGACATGAACAAATGCTTCCCCACTCATCCAGAGTAGCTATGTGATCTGAATCACTAATAATAATCTTCAGGAAAGGTGAATGAGTAAGAATTTTGCATAGTTACTGTTGCTATGAAAGCCACTTTCCTTATTATGCACGTTTCACAAATTATTTCCTGTTCCTTATCTAAAAGTTTTTGAGATTGTATTTAAAAGGAAGCAGTCAGAATGATGTTCCTCACAAAGCAGTCAGTGTTCAATAGGAGACTGTAAGCACATTGAATGGGACAGTGTCAGACTCTGGGTGAACAAATGTGTGCGAATAGCATCTGGATCCTCTGAGCCAGAGTTGGCAGCTTCTTCTCCCATCTGTTCATCTCCAAAAGAAAGAAGATGCAGCCCAAATTTATAGCATCTACTGCACCAAGCTCCACCACTTATCTAACAACATCTACACCTATCTACATTTCTGGCTTTGCTAGTCTTAGCAACAAATAAAAGAGTAACTGCAAATAGGAGAAAAACTGGATGTTCAGGAGCTACTAAAGAAAGGAACTACATTCAATTCTAGAGAAGAGGAAGAGAAAATATATTCAACTGCTAAGTGGCAAGAACCTTTCAAAGACACATTTGGAAAGAAAGTGGAGAATTCTTTGCAAGAAAACCTCTCTACAGCAAATACATCGGTTATTGTCAGGTCACGTCCCCTAAAAGGAATCATGCTTCTAAAGAACCTCAAACAAAATCTTCCAGAGCAGGAAGGGATTTGAGGAATAAAAAAAAAAAAAGCCATAATACCACAATGTCTGCCCTTCAGATAAGTTTTATGATTAATTTAGCAGAGAAGGCAGGAGGCAAACTCCTAACTTTCTTTCTAACCAGTGTCTACTACAGCAAGTAGTCCCATGAGATTCTGAGCTTGATTGTAAATAAGCATGTATTTTTGGGTGCAATGATGTTCTCCTTTTCCAATTTTGAGTCCAACAGCAGATTCTCCATGATGTCTGGCCAGTGGTCTATTGCTCTGTCACACCAGCTCTCCAAAATGACTAGGTTGGCCCATGTGTGACAATGCTCCATCAGCGTAAGAGATCTCTGACATATTAAATAACCATTTGAAATGATGTTAGTCCTGTGTAGCAATTCTACGTTAACAAGCAGTGTGACGCTGTAGGAATTTAACAGTAAATGTGGATGAATTCACACTTAATCTGGTAGATCTGAAATATTTTAAAGCAGGTAGTAATTTTATGGAAGAAGCTTGGAATGTATGTAAACAAAGAAAGTGAATCTACTGCACATATAAACAATATGATATATGTTTATTTATGCTATAGAAGCATTGTAAAAGTCATTACTGAAATGGACCCAAAAGTATATAATACAAGGATTAGATACAGTTGTACCTACTAAGGAGTAGCTTGTTTGTTTTCACTTAGTTCTCCCTTTCACAACAGGAGGAACAGACTATAGCTTACTGTTCACTTGAAAAGAGTTTTTGTTTTAGATTTCCCCATAAAATCTTCTTAATTAAACTATCTATAATCACTCTTATAATGTTTTGTGCATTAATAATACATCTTGTGACCAGTCACTACTTACCTTTATATGCCATTAAACTTGCTGGGAGATCCACTTTCTTTTCACAATAACATCTCTTGAATAATTAAATTAGTAATAGTGACTAAACTAATCCCAAATAAATTCAAAGTGACTACGCGTTGAAATTTTCTTACAAACAAGATTAGAAGCCCAAAGAAAGTCTGTCTTTTCCGATTTATCACTTTGGCATTAGCTACTAGACACTTGTTTTGGAAACTTACTCAATTAATATGTATTTATTTAGAGTTGCTTATCCCAAAAGCTTCATTTCTCTTCCACAGTCATTTTATATTAGTTAATTCCACTACACTGAATAGGTAACATTATGATAATCAAGGAATATACAAGTGTGGAGTACTAACAGGGCCAAGTCAAGCTAGCAGGAGTATTTTCTCTATTAAGATTTCTGCTAATCTCTTTTGCAAGGTAGTGGAGAAGAAAAAGGCATGTTCCTAATTTATTTTTCTTCTCCAAGTAGAATATGACTTTTTTTATTTTTTTAAATGAACCACTGGGATGAAGGAAATGTTTGCAATTAGTATTTCCCAAGTGTCCTCACATTGTGTATTACATACACACATACATATTCATGTATTCTGTCTAAAACACTTAGTGTATCTAGCTAGTCAGCAATACCTAGTGTGTCAGCAATACCTTCCACTGGTAACAGAGACTATACCAAGAAAAATATATCCCCTGAGACACTTGATAGTTGTCTTCTAACTGAAATAAGCTTGCCAGCAGAAGCCTGTAAAGCAACATTTGCATTAATACTTTTATTAGAAGATATAATAAAAATTGCTGCATTCCTCCTCTCCCTACCAATAACATTTGCTAGCATGGACTAGGAGACATGAGATTACTATTTCTTTGTGTATTTTCTAGTCTGTTTGCTCTCTTAACTTTAGAAATGCTTAATAATATTCTGGAGCCTTGGCAGTGCCTTGATGGAAATTTAGCAAAGGAATTAATGTTTACAAATATGTAAAGGGTGGGTGTCAGGAGGATGGAACCAGGCTCTTCTCAGTGATGGCCAATGATAAGACACGGGGCAATGGGTATAAACTGGAGTAACAGAGGTTCCAAAGAAATACAAGGAAAAATTTCTTCACTGTAAGGGTGACAGAGCACTGGAACAGGCTGCCCAGATGAGTTGTCGAATCTCCTTCTCTGGAGACATTCAAAACACAACTGGACAAGTTCCTGTGTGAAAAGCATCAAGAAGAGTGTGGCCAGCAGGTCAAGGGAGGTTCTTCTCCCTCTCTACTCTGCCCTGGTGAGGCCTCATCTGGAGTCCTGTGTCCAGTTCTGGGCTCCTCAGCTCAAGAGGGACAGGGAAGTACTGGAGGGAGTCCAGCGCAGGGCCACCAAGATGATCAGGGGAATGGAACATCTTTCATACGAGGAAAGGCTGCGGGAACTGGGGCTGTTTAGTCTGGAGAAGAGGAGACTGAGGGGAGATCTTATTAACATTTATAAATATCTAAAGGGTGGGTGTCAGGAGGTTGGGACGTCCCTGTTTTCTATTGCATCTAGCAACAGGACAAGGGGTAATGGGATGAAGGTGGAACACAAAAAGTTCCACTTAAATGTAAGAAAGAACTATTTCACTGTGAGGGTGAGGGAGCAGTGGAACAGGCTGCCCAGAGGGGTTGTGGAGTCTCCTTCCTTGGAGGTCTTCAAGACCCGCCTGGACATGTTCCTATGCGACCTGATCTAAGTCAACCTGCTTCTGCAGGGTGAGTTGGACTATATGATCTCTAAAGGTCCCTTCCAACCCCTACCATTCTATGATTCTATGACCTTCCCAGCTTGATGAGAACAAGAGTATACACCTCAAGTGGATGTCTTTTTATGGCAACAACTCTATCTACTTCAGTCACCTTAATAAATTGCTAAATGTATAAGCATGAAGTATGGTCCTACAACCCTTCAGTCAGATCCTAAAAGCAACACAGCTGTGCTGCTGTACCTGGGCTAACTGCAAGCCAGATAAGAAGAGCTAGCTGTAGCCTTGACACATCCTTAAGCTGATGCAGCCTTGCTGCTTTAAATTCAGGTTACTCATATAGTTCTCTATTGTATAATCACCCAGCCCACTTTTAAAGACTACTAAAGACCCCGATTATCTATCTTCTTTTCCTCTTTCAAGAGAGTTGCTCAACAATAAGCACTTCAAAAATAAGTGGCCTCAATTTTTAAGTGCCTGAAGCATCTAAAAAGTCTAATTTTAGGTTTTTATTTTTAAATATCTTAGGTGCAGTTTCCAGAGTTCTTCATAAAACTTCATCCAACCCACCATGCAGACTGTTTTTCCTACACTCTCCTTATTAATCTAGGCGTTCCCACTCAATTTCTTCACACCAGTTCAGCAGTGCGGGAGCCTTCCTGCCTGCTGAGCCTGCCATATGGAAGAGTTCTTTCACTCCCTCACTGACTCTCCATTTTGTGTTTTATTTCATCTGAGCACACAACTTGTTCCCCATTGCCTGTTCCTCTCAGTTCTTCTGTCTCTTACCTACCTCTCCCCCACTTTTAAGAAGTGCCACTGCACTCATTAAGTTTGGGAAGCATCTGAGATTCAGACTGTGGGAAAGATGAAAAGCAAAGTAAGTACTTAGTGGATAGCTCTCTGAAGTAGCAGCAGTACTGATGAAAATTTAAAACCTCTTGGAATTACCAGGATATTCTTTCCTCATTACAAATTCAACTTTGATAAGTCCAAGGTAAATCTGTGTACACATAAGTTGACACAAAAAAGTAAAAAATATTCTGATGATACAGGGTATTTCAGAATACAACCTTAGACAATAGCCTGCCTTTGCTCACAATACCTGCAGGCACACACAAGCTGCAGCAATTATGTTTGCAAAGCATGTGTGTAAAAGGTATATGCTCACGTGTGTTCGTGTTTGCAAAGCAGAATGAGATTTATATAAAGACTTCTGAAGTGCTTTCTGCATAGCCAAATTAAAAAAAAAAATGCAGTTTTTAAATCACGTTGATTTTACTCCTTCCATGAGTTGATAAAGTTGTTTACACGTTGCAGAAGGCTCCAGGGAGACCTTACATCAACCTTCGAGTCCATGAAAGTTAGGGTCCTACAAGAAAGCTAGAGAGAGACTTTTACAAGGACAGATAGTGCTAAGACAAGGAGCAATGGCTCTAACTGAAACAATGTAGATATTAGGAAGAAGTTCTTCACTGTGAGGGTGGTAACACACTGGCACAAATTGCCCAAAATGGCTGTGGCTGCCCCATGCCTGGAAGTGTTCAGGGCCAGGGGGAATGGCGCTTTGAGTAACCTGGTCTAGTAGAAGGTGTCCCTGCCCATGGCAGTGAGGCTAGAACGAAACTGGTCTTTGAAGTCCCTTCCAACCCAAATTGTTCTGTGATTCTGTGATTTCTTTATACATACTTTTTAGATGCATGACTACTGCCATTAAGAAATCCAGCTAGACCTTAAGGATAAGTTTTAATAGGCAATGTGACACTGACATTTAAAACATATAAACTGTATTTATGTACATGTCTAAATATAGATGCCCTACTTCTTTTATATATCCAGATTTGAACAGGGTTCTCACATCTGTAAAGTACTTTGAAGATGATGATAATTACTGAAAAGAAGTTGTTAAGGAAAATAATAGTAACAAAAACCACTACTGGCATTTGTTTGCTCAAGCTCCATTAGTCACTACCATAAATAGTCATTTGCCAATTTGATGTAAGGTTAGTGTAACAGAATACTAGTTTTAAAATGGAAGAAGCAAAGCCAGCTGAGAGTATTAATTTTCTAACACATTTTCTTAATCCATTTATCACAGTAATGATTAATTTACATTGCTCAATCTTAGACACAGATTGCTTTTAGTAGAGAACAGCATACAAATAAGGGCAAAACAAGGTAAAACCATGTGTAATTGTATTAGGTCAGCAACAGGTTTAATGTTCTTGTTTAAGCTATTTAACAGCCAAATGTACAAAAAACATAATTAGAATTCAATATTTTTCTATTTTAGAGTCCCAGCCTAATGCAGGTGTCTCAGTATATTAATCCTCAGAAAAAAACAATTTGATTAGGCTTTCACTATTAGAAATAATTTTTTGAGATAAGCCACAGAAAATTACTTTCAAATCAAGGGGGTGATATAGGTCATAATTTAGTATGCTGAAGTTGATGGGAGCTCTAAGAAGACAATTATTGTTTCTCTTGGGTTATCAAAGCCATAAAGTCAATATCAGAATAACTCAGCCAGCATAGTAAACATGTCTATGTGGTATTAGTGTTGTGCTGTCCAAGATTAAACCTTTAATTTTCACAATATTCAGCAACATGTGCCATTAAACATTAATGGAGATAAAAAGAAACTTGTTTCTTCCATTTTCCCATTAGCAATTCAAATTTCAAACATTATGTAGTATGGAGTAATGCTGTCTCTCCCAATGCATTCCTTGTGATTTAAGCAACTGATGTAGACAAGGCCGTATGTACAAATAAACCCGACACATCTTCCATACTGGGTCAGTCCAGCCGGGCCATCTCATCCAGTCATCTGTACAAGGATAATGAAGATGATATTTAAGAAAAATATGTAAGCTTGGTCACTTGCTGTGGTCTCTTCCTCTCACATTTCTCTATGGGTCTACACCTGTTGTTCAGAATGTTAGCACCTGTTTATGGGCAAGTTGCCCATGAGTGCTGCTGTGCATGGACGCGCTGTCCATGATCCAATACACTATGCAGAGAGGCTGTGGAGATTCCACCCCAGAGATTGTCAAGACTCAGCAAGACAAAGCTTTGGCTGCTCTAATATAGTGTTGGCTGAAGTCCCACTTCAAACAGGACACCAGACTATATAACCTTCAGAGGTCTTTTCCAGACAAGTCTGTCAAATCAAGTGCTGCACAATTTTCAAACAAATTAAACAAATGCATGCACAACATTTTGCTATTCCAGTACTGAGGTTAGATCCTGGGCAACTAGTGCTCAGACACTGTTATCGCACCTAGGTTATTAACACTGATGGAGTTCACATTACAAGAATTTTATAAAGGTTCCCAAAAGAAAATGCAAGTAAGCCAAATTTAACAAGTAGATAAATGCAAGCCTGAGTCTGTGCTTCCACACACAAACTGTGTTTCAGGAACATTCAACTATGGTCAATTCTGAAATAATATTTTTTAATACTGAGTTAGATTAAGAACTCATTTTGACAATGTGGTAGATTTCTACTTTCATTATTATTCTTAGTAAAACTCTCCTATTTCATTCCATATTTTGGGTATGAAGCAACCTTGACATATCTATGATGTCCCTTTAAGATTATTTGAAAGAAGGTGGAGGAAAAAAAAAAGGCATAAAGCAACATTTTGTAGAGAATATATTTCAAAGTAAAAACCCACTCAAGTTCACTGATTTAACTATGCTTTGTCAGAAAATATGTTTCATATTAAGTGAAAAGTGTTTCTTTTAGGGTGCTATTTTCACGCATGATACAATAGACTCTTCTTTAAAGAAGAATTAAGAATTTCAGATTTTTAAAGTTAAATTTTAGAACTGTTGTCCAAGATGCTGATGAACTCATCAATAGCTTGCCTCATTTTTATTTAATTTGGGGTAGGCGGATTGAGTAATAACTGTAACTTCTATGAGTTTTCAGAAGGCAGTTGTGCAGCCCAATTTGAATGCAGGGCATCAAAAACCACAAACACATAAAATTTTTCACCACTTCATATAGTGCCTTCATTATTAAAATGTGTGTATTGCTAATGCAGATTCCTTCTTTAAAAACAGTATCACTTATGATGACAGCCAACTTCAAGAGTTCAGACATAACACAATGAAAGACATTTAAGGCAACATATTTATTTTTACCACTTAGACAAGTTAAAAGACACACAAATAGTTACCTTAGAACAGAAGAAATGATCATATTGTACAACAATAATTCAACTGACCACAACTCCATAATTAAAACCTGTAGCTTAATTTTCTTAAATTTATAGACATTTCATCTTTTCAAAACACAGCATTAGCATCCATCCCTCTTGTTTGCACCACTTTCATTAGCATATCTGTCTCTCACAAGCACTAATGAACCCGATACAAACACTGCAAAGCTAATCTCCAGTCAGTTTTCAACAGGAGAGAAGCAAAATGTTGCCAAAAGAATTAGTCAGGCTCAATCTTAAAATGATTTATGAGGAAGCAAGTTACAAAGCATCTTCTGGAGTACCTAAGACAGTTTTAGAAGAATCATTTAAAAATCCCAGAAGAATATCCAGAAAACCAAAATATTCAGAGAAAGATACCTAGAAACTCCCCTTATTAATTCTTCACACTCAGCAGGTCTCCTCCCTCTCCAAACTGGAAATCCTTTCTAACCAGGAGCCTTATAAACAATCTCTGCCAAAACTCTGACGCAATCCATTCCCAATGGCAATTATGTTCTTCCTACACACTTCCTCTCAAAATTGCTTTCATGTTTTCTTCAATATTTGTTCTTAACAATAACAACAACAACAAAAAAAGGTGGTAAAAAAGAATTCTTGTAAATGCATCAAGATGAATTAACCAGGTTCATTCTTCAGGGTAGTTTAACATCCTAATGTTTGCTGTGGGCATTTGTAACCTTAAGTATCCAACTGCATTTATTCAAAAGGAATAAATCACAAATAAACAGGAAAACCTTGACTTTTTAACAAATACATTTGTTTTTCTCAGTGAAATAAAACTCACCAATGGTATAATATCTCTTCAACTCACTCCTCCGTGGATTGCGCCTTTGGGTGTTTGCGGTGTTGTTCTGTTCCTCCTCAGAAGTAGCTGCCTTAGTGGCAAGCAAAGATTTACTGGGCTGAGGTGTCTGAGCTTCAGCTGCCACTGGGTTGCTTCCTGGCCCACTAATATCCACCGACTGGGACTTTTTCTTTAATCTAAAGGCAATTTAAGATAGCAAGATATTACTAATCATCATTCTATATCTATGTTATGCATGGAGTAACAGCAATATATTAATTGTACAACAATTAGTGTACACTGCAGCAAAACACAGCACAGCAGCAAGAAATTAGGCCTTGTATTAGCCTCCCCTTTCAGCTCTTGCTAAATCAGTTACAACACTTCCATCTCACATGTAGCTACAAGTGGTAAACTGCCCTCAGATCAGACTGCTGAGCTGCTTGAAGGATCAGTCCCTAATCTATTTCAGAGATGAGCTGCCAACTCATATCGTTCAGTTGGCTGACTTAAATTTCCACAGAAATCAAAGCACAAAGAAATTAAACCATTAACACAAAGTTGCTGAAAGCCCCATGAGAAAAGAACTGACTTAGTGATCTTCTGAATTCAGGTGTAGCTCTAGAAAGGCAGTTCTTATCCCGTAATAGTTTCAAGGTGTTGTATCTCACTGAAAGTCAAGAATCCTACTAACTGCAGGTGCTATTTTGTACACTGCAACAGCAATGGACAGAGTTTGATCAGAGTTTGGCAGGAGACTTAGAAAAACTCTCAAATCCTACTTCAGAGTGGTGACGAGTACACTCATCATCAGATGAAAGAATGTGTGTAGAATTTCACGAATTACACTATGAAGGTGAAATTACTATAGTCATATGGAGTATTGCTGGTCTAGTGAAAGGACAGCCAGTTAGAAACTTAGCTGTTAGAAATTAACTGCTCTATGTGGTCCAATGAGGAAATCTACTTCCATTACAATTCCTTACCATGTGAAATCTTTGAAGATTCAAAGGATGAATTTTTGGTAAGAATATCACTAGTTTTCAAGAAGTAATGCTCTACAACTCAGAACAAAGCTTCCACTGTGATTGCAATGTCTTGCTTCTGTGTAGTGCAACCTAGCTGTAGGCAAAGAAGCTACAAAGTGTTTAGTACCTCCATAATCTCAAACCAAGGGAAGTGAGGCGTAAAGATTTTTAAGTGTACATATGTCCTGTATTATGCATTTCTGTGCTCTGTCCCAGAGGAAAACAGACAGCAGGTGAACTGAAAAAATTATACAAGCTGAAAAATACCATTATGAGCTATATTCTTAATGATGTTATGGACACATTCTTAGCCACCAAGGCCATCTGAAAGACAGACCAATTAATAAAGCTGTGAATTACAGTGTGGAGGTGGCTAATAAAGTAGCTTGCAGCACTGCGGGGAATATCAGATTGTTATTATCAATATACTGTGCCTATTCTTCTGGAATCACACAGAAATAAAGGGATAATACCTGTCATTTGAGCAGTAAAAATGCCACATGGCCTTTTTCAGGTGACTTATGATTAATAAAAGACTCAGTTGAAATGTCTATAGCAAATTAATGTAAAAAAAAATTATCTACTCTTGCAATCCAAAATAATTTAAATGTAAGACTTCCAGAGTCATGGGTACTTGAGAACTAAAATTAAAGAACAGCATGAAAAACAAGCAAGTGCACAACATATTGTAAGCTATTCTTGAGAGATCATAGCGACAGTACTTTCACTGCCAGAAAAGGTAGAAAGACAGAGGGTCTGAATTAATCCAGACTCTGCAATAACAGGCTCAGCTGAGTGGAACACAGATTCAAGTAAGGACAAAACTTTACAGAATGACCTGACAAAAACAAGCAACTTGCTCAAATGCATCTTCCTTCAGTCTACATGAACTGTATATGGATACAGTCATGGCTGGAAAATAGTTTGAAATAACACTGCAGCCTTTAAGCTGCATCTTCACTAGACTACCATGTCTTGCAAAGAAAGCCCGAGTTCTGTGTATGTTCTGAAGCCAAAAGAATTCTGTCACTGTAAGCCGGACCCTCTTCCAGTACCCCAATTTATTTCTAGCTTTGTGTTGCATTTGGGTTTTTTTAAATATTTAAGCTGCACAGTTGGGCTGGAACAAAATTTACTCTTTGACAGAAAGAAATCTGAACATAAAATTCCTCAGGCTCACATTCCTGGTTCTTGCTTTGTTTCAGGATATCTGCTTGGAGAAAAATAAAATATATAAGAAATACTGTGGCAAATCTTTTTTTTATCTTGATGTATTCTGTAGCAGCCTTCAACTATATTTTCAACAATGGGCAACACAGGCTTTTCCGTATTACCTGGTGTGACCCAAAATAATGTCACTGCAGACAGCTGGCAGACACCACATCAACAATGATTTCAAAGCCAGCACTGCACTAGTTTTGTTTGGAAATGCATATCTGATAGTAAGGAGGAAGTCCTAGCTTGACTGAGATGTGAAGTAGAAGGGGCAAAAACTTCTTTCTGCAGCTATCCTTAAATTATAGGAGTTCCAGGACAGGGAAAACTATGCTACAAAAAAAAGGAAAATCTGCAGCCTTTGAGAAGTGTGAAACCCCAAGCTGGTCACTACTGTTGTCTTCTGGCTACTGGCACCTTCTTTGAAATACGGTTGTGCCTACATTTGGATGTTACAACAGACAGGCACCTTGACCACAAATGCAGTGAGTTCAGAGGAGAGGCTAACATGGAATGACTATGAAAGTCCATTTGTTGACAATTAATTGAGACAACCTATTCTGGGCTGAAGTAGAGATTACTTATCTGCTGCTGACCGAATCTGGAAATACAGAGCTGGGCAGCAGCTTACTTTTAGATAACTCTGCTCAAACACTCATTTCACACACACCAATTTGTGTAATTCAATTGCGCTACTGCTAATAACCCATTAAACCCCCATTTTCTCCATTTACATCTCAGAGTATTTTCCTAGAACAGATATCATCCTAGTAACTCCAGCCATCTGAGACTTTCTATGCAGTCACCTCTCAGTGCCTTTAACCTACTGGACAGAAGTACAAAGCCCAAATCTGCCTCTCAGTTACCAACTGCAAATGATTTGGTCATGTAGCCAATTCAGGAGGAATATGCATCTCCAAGCTGTGCATACAACATACCTGTAGGCAGATACACTGACTAACTTTTGAACTTGCACTTTAGTCTCTTTCCATCATCTGTATACAACTGCAAAGTTTTCTACCATTATCTTAGCCTAGCAGATGGCTCCAGCTTTCACCCCCTCCTAACCAGCTGGCATCCTGCATTCCCCAATAGCATCTCCTGGGAATGCGTCACTTTGAACAGGTTCTTACCACTTCCCTCAAAAAGAGGTGGGTATTTGGGCAACAGTCACCAAGTGCTCTGAACAGTCCACACATATGGGAAGTCCTGAAATCCTGAGGCTAATAAACTCCCTGGAAAGTCTGTTATAGACTTTAAGAGTATTAAGATTTTGTCCCTGGCATTTATTATCACAAACCTATTCCTTTCATAAAACAACCCACACACTTCTTCATGTTATTGCAAATGGAATTTTTGTAAAGCAGCATGGATGAAGAAACAAGGCATTATTCTATAAACAGATTTTGAAAGCATCTAAAGCAAGCATGGCTGGCAGTCTATTCTGGAAGAAAAGAAAAAACAAGTATTTAAACTATTTATGGTGGAAACAAATAAACATACAAAGCATCCCAGGAGCTAGGAATCTGTACAATTCAATCTTTATGAATTTCTAAGTGAAAATCCCTTACTGCAACACAGATTTTGGAGGAGAGCCTAGCTCATTCTTATCTACTGAATACAAAAAACTCCATGTGCCCCTGTGACTATCACAGATTTTATTGCACAGTTAATAAAAGAAGAAAATCCCTTCATTTGAAGAGCAACATTTGTTTTTCAGAGATGCATTGAGTATTTTTAAATGCTCAGAAGAGCTAGTTAAGAACTTGATTTCATTCTAGCAAGAAATTTTATTTAAACTGATGTTGACAGCCAGAATTTATCAGATTCTGGAAAAAAGTAAACTATTTTGGTTTTCAATACAGCACTGCAAAGGTCTGACAACTTAAACACAGGAGAAGGCCTAACCCCCTAGAGTCTGCACTGACTAGTCCCAAAATCAGTTCCTTTATTCCCCTGTGGACAGACTGTGGACCCCAGCCTTCACATAAATCTGCATTTCATAGAATCATAGAATCATAGAATGGTAGGGGTTGGAAGGGACCTTTAGAGATCATCTAGTCCAACCCCCCTGCAGAAGCAGGGTCACCTAGATCAGGTCACATAGGAACATGTCCAGGCGGGTCTTGAAGACCTCCAAGGAGATTCCACAACCCCTCTGGGCAGCCTGTGCCAGGGTTCCCTCACCCTCACAGTGAAATAGTTTTTTCTTATATTTAAGTGGAACTTTTTGTGTTCCAGCTTCATCCCATTACCCTTTGTCCTGTTGCTAGCTACTATAGAAAAGAGGGATGTCCCAACCTCCTGACACCCACCCTTTAGATATTTATAAATGTTAATAAGATCTCCCCTCAATCTCCTCCAGACTAAACAGCCCCAGTTCCCGCAGTCCTTCCTCGTATGAAAGATGTGCCAGTCCCCTGATCATCTTGGTGGCCCTGCGCTGGACTCTCTCCAGCACTTCCCTGTCCCTCTTGAGCTGAGGAGCCCAGAACTGGACACAGGACTCCAGATGAGGCCTCACCAGGGCAGAGTAGAGGGGGAGCACAACCTCCCTTGACCTGCTGGCCACACTCTTCTTGATGCATATGCATTTGCACATAGGCAGCATTTTTTGGATGCTGTGGCAATTTGGAGGATCAGGTAAAAGGCTTGTGGTCTGCAGTCAGGCACGGGTTACTGTCTGAAACTCTTGCTTGCAGTCTGAGCCAATGCCATGAAGGGCTGCTGGAAAATATTTTGTTTAATGCTCTTGAATAACACTGCAGCTTGAATAACACTTGAATAACACTACAGCTCAGGCCATTCCTGCCCAAAAAGAATATAGCAGGGTTAGACTCATGCAGACAATGACAGTGAGTTCATCCTCACAGGGCGAGATGGAACAGACTGTGGGAAGGAGGCAGCAGCAGGGGAGTGGTGCAGAGGCCTCTGCAGCCACCAGCCATAGAATGGGAATAGCAAACTTTCACACTGTAGGACATTTAAGAAACACCAAATGAAGGCAAGCAGAAAGTCTGCAACAAACATAAAGAAGTACTTCTTTCAATGTAACTGCATGATGGAAGTAGTTGTGCAGGTAAGGAGTATCCAGGGTACACAAAAGAATGAGTCAGGCAGAAAGCATCCATGAGGTACTATGAATGTAGGTACCTCAGCAAGTTCCGTGAGGTAAGGCTTGCTGAAGGTGGAAGAGTTTCACCTCTTAAAAGGAGGGAAAGAACCACTCAACGCATGCTCTGTCTCTCATAAACATCCACTACTATGTAAGTACCACACACAACTGAGTACCGCATACTCGTAAGTCAGATCTGAATTGGTCGTTATGAACTGCAGAGGGAAACAAAACAAACCACCACGAAGAAGCTAGGAAACAGAACACTACTAAAATCTATGTCTGTCAGTAAACAAACATGCAAAAAAATGACACAGAAAAGCCCTTCAGACTGTTACTTTATGAGTTGATCATGTAACAGAGTTTTCTGGTAAGACAAGAAGCTTATGAGATCACTTGATGGCAGAATACAAGAACAAGAGGACCTTCACACAGGTGACAGTAGCTACACAGCCCAAAAAGCAATTCAAAGTGGCAGGTAGGTATCAACAATGAAACATTCAGCCCAGCCTCAGGAAAGAAAACTGCAGGCACAAGAGCTATCTGCAACAAAACAGTGACATTTCAACATCATATTTTGCTCCCCCAGTATGTGTACAGCAAGCACAAAAAAAACTTTCTCGTTCCTTTATGTACACTTCAAAAAATTACCACACAAATTAAAGACATAACAGTTGTTAATCATCAGAGTACCAGAGAGCAACTCCAAACCACCCTCTCTACACTTCCCATTCATCCTTACAGAAGTGGTCCCAGCATATGCAGGAAAACTGCCACCATCCCTCCTTCAGTAAGGAAAAATAATGCCAGACCAGGTGTCAGGGGAAAAGATGAAGAGTACCTAAATGACTGAAATATTGGGTTTGTGATGTGCGGAACTGGTAACTCACATCCTTTTAACAAGATCTATAGACAATGCTGGTGCCTCATGTGTTTCATGGGCACATCACAGAATAGCTTTAGGAAAATGAACACAAACCTTGTGATTATTCCTGGGAGCATGACAGCACTGCTACAGGTAAACCCTTGGAGGACCATTTACAGAAGACATATAGATTGGTTGCTGCCAGGTACATCCATGAACTCCAAGCGGGAGAATCCAGAATCCACTTGTGGCTCAAGTGTGACAAGGCATTCTCACTGCCTGCGAGAGAAGGGTTAGTGAGTCTACGGGCAAAGGAGTCAAAGTGCTCTACACACCACAGATGGGCCTGGAGATGTATATTCACTTGAGGATGAGGCATGACAGAAGTAGGGAGGGAGGTGACTATGATGATGGAGAGGAAGATGGCAGCGGTCACATTAAATACATAATGTAACTCAGACAGTCACAGCATATAAAAGTCATTCTTTGTTTCCTGATGAAGCTTTTGTAAGGATTAAGAGCTCAAGATCATATGGCTTCACCATGGCTGTATACTATTTTATAGCAGCTTTACATGGCAGAGGTAATATGCCCTGTGACTAGGGTGTGTGTTTTGTCAGTGATGACAATTTCATGATCTTTTATTTCAGGATTCTGAAAGGGTGGGTTGCAATGCTGTACTATTTGCTGACAGTTATCTTGATTCTGGACATGTTTTAGAGGAGATGTGTAAAGTAAATTACTATTTTGAATCTTGCTATTTTGTTAATAGCTGCTATACTGTTATTTAAATAACTCCCACTAGTTCCATGTTCACAAAAGCTCTTCCAATGCTTTATGCAAATCTACTTTAGTACAATTTGCATGGGTCTTGAAATTTCCAGTTCTGACATATTCAGTACAGAAAAATTTTGTGTAATGGTTTTAGAGTGACAATAATTGCCATTTCACTCATTTGTCTCATCAATGCTGCAGCATTGTATCTAATGAAACTTTATTTATAAGGATGGACTGAAATTGTCCAAATTATTTTAAAGTTATATCACTAAAGAAGCTCTTTAACTCACCTAATCAGAGGGAGCTATTTCTGAAATCTTTTTATGATAGGCTATGTAATGAGCACCCAGATCCTATTCATAGAATCATAGAATGGTAGGGGTTGGAAGGGACCTTTAGAGATCATCTAGTCCAATCTCCCCCTTAAAAATTATTGTGAGATTTTCATACATCCTGTATTATGCAAGACCACATTCTATTATTTTCTCTCTGACTAACAATGAATTCAGAATTTTCAAAGTCTATAAGCTACATCACATACCCTGAGATATACAGAATATGTCACTTACAGTGAAGCCATATAAACTTGTAGCATTTCTCCATATAATTAACTTTGTCATAATACAAATTATTTTCTGTGCTAACTGCAAGTAATTTATATACCAACAAAGCTGTTTTATCCCTAGCTTTTGATTTTGGCAATTGCATTTACATTTCTGATTCCAACCCTAGGCTTGCCTGTTTCTGAGTTGTTTACAAGTCAGCTGCAATATCCCTGGGCACTTAATGTTCCTGAGATTGCTACAGTATATGCAATCATAGCATGCATACATTTATGTAGTTAAATTTGGAAGCAAAAGGGCCTATTAACTTCTCAAGGAGATGGCAGAGGAGCTTGGAAGTTAAATTCTCTTACAGTACCACAGATTTATGTGCTCTGCTTCTACCATCTCAACAAATTATCATCAGCACAGCAGGCAACCACAGCTCAGGTTTGAAGAACATGCTGTAGACATGCTTGCCTTAAGACAGAGAAATGCAAATCTGCACATTCTCCTGCCTTGCCTAGTAGCTCATACAACTGGAAATGTACACAGTGAAACAAAATATAAAACTAATTTATACATCATTAGTGTCTTTATTCCACAAAACAGATATATGAGAAGACATTCTGATCTATCTAACCATGGAAAATTCAGTGAGTTGTAAAGGCATTTTGTGAAAGGGGAAAAGGGAATAAATAAACAGTGAGTAAGATCTATCCAGGAGTATCTCAGCACAGGCAGATCCAATAGTCCATGGGCTGCAGTGCTTCCTGGGTAATGGGAACTTTCAAATCTGGCCTTTTTCCTGCAGGTGGGCAGGCTGCCCTGTCATGCCATGACATGCCACTGCCATGTTACACAGTGCTCCTTGGCAGCCATGAATCCCAGCCCTGGGACCAGAGGTGCTGCAAGCAAAAGTACCTCCATCTTTAGTCTGAGCATGAGAATATGCTGCAGAGCATGCCAAGACCATGGTCTATGACCTGTCACCAGGCCATGGGGCTGAGGAGGGTCAATCCAGGACAGCAGAAGACACAAATCTCACAGACTATCATCCAAACTCTCATCATGCTCCTTCTCAAATGAAGCCTCCTCCTAGAGTCACAAGACTCATCCTCAAACTGAGGTTCATTCGAAGTGTCCTTTGGGAAAAGCTGTTCACCTTCCCCCAGGCATGGGAGCCATTGGGCTGCACTGTGAAAGCCATTGTTGCCGTTTCACTTTTCTGAGAACCAAGCGTGGCACATTACACACATTTTAGGACTGAAAAAATTTTGAATACCTAGATGCATTTGGAAGCACCCACCTGTCTTAATTGCATACAGGCCAATAACAAGATCGGACAAATGCTAGCAACTTAAACTGTAGGCCAAACAGTACCTAACTTGGCAACTAGTTATCCAATTTGTACAAATACCTTGTCCTCATACTTTTGAAATATAAGTTAGACTTGAAGTAACAATTATATAGATTTGCAATGTGTGCATAATATATTCTTCTATAATTCCTCACTGGACAACAGGCAAGTGTCATAAAATGAAGTAATTAGCACCAACTCACAATAGGCAGACTCTCGCTACAGTGAAGAGAGACAACGCAGCTGTTCCTTGAGCAGACTGAAACATCTAGTATTTCTCCTTGCTAGGAACACAAATTGGTTCTCATGCTCTCAAATTGGTTCTCATGGATTTAGTGATAGCAGATAAATCTCTGTGGAAGCATTTAACTTGTCAAAGACAAGTTAAAAACTAGGCAAAATGAGAAATCATTCATCATCATAGCTAAAGCAGCATTGAGGTTTTGCCTTTCAACTCAGGCATAACTCAAGTATTTTGAATAATAAGCATAATTTTAGCATTTAAGTGAAATGTCCAGGAAATGTATAGAATGTACAAAATGAGCTTTATATTTGTTGGTTTTCTTACTATTATTTGATAAATAAACCATATCCTCCATTGAAAACATTCAAGCTCCTTTTTCTTGAGGGAGTTTTACCGGGCACTAGTTACACAAGTTTGAAAAAGTGCTTGTCTTCTTCTTTCCACACTTCATAAATCAGGTTAGCCAAGCTTATACCAGACAGGAGAGAAACATCTTCAAAGATCCAGGAATATTTTGTACTTAAACAAAAAAATTATCCTCTTACCCTTCTGGCAGGAGACCTGCCTCTAAGTATTCACCTTCAACTAACCTTGACTCCCTTTCTCTTTTCACCCAGGGTTGGTAACTTGATGAAGCAGTCCCCAGCATTTCCTCCAGAGCTCCAAGAGGAGACTGACTGGGGATGCCAGCCCATAAGTCATTCAGTCAGAAGCTGCAGCCACACAGCAGACAGATAACCAGAGTTTTGTTAAGATCCCATCAGACACAATTAGAAAATAGGAACTCTATTAATTGCACCTTTTCAGAAAATGCAATCTCAAGCATATATGTTTTCATGTCTTGTCATCTCAAAAAGTAAGCAATGCCAGTTGATTAATAACAAATTGTAATAAGAATATTTATAGAAAGGAGAAACATACATCTGAACAGACAGATTGTGATACCGTGTCTACTTATTTAAAAACCAACAGAAAACTCACACGACTATGTTGTTTCTCAGTTCTGTAGTAGTAGTAGTTCAACAACTTCTGATTTGTGCCCACAACAGTGTAAAAGTTGTAAAGACACTTCTTTACAGCCACAAGCACAGCTCACAAACACTGATGATTAGCTGCCTTGGTCACAGTAGAGACTGTGCACTAGAGGAAATCCCACTGGACAGAGTTGCAGGAGACACTTGAGGTGCAGGAGCAACAGGAGTGAGGACCAGGGCATAAGCAGCTCCAGGAGAGAATAAAATGGCTCAGGCAAGCACATAAATTATGTTCAACCTGAACCCAAGCAAATGTATTCTGGAGACAACAAACTACAGTTAAAAAAGGCAAAAGAAAACCCTCCAAGAACATAAAAGGGTTTTTTATATTATGGGGGAGGGGAGGGGAGGGGAGGGGAGGGGAGGGGAGGGGAGGGGAGGGGAGGGGAGGGGAGGGGAGGGGAGGGGAGGGGAGGGGAGGGGAGGGGAGGGGAGGGGAGGGGAGGGAAGGGAAGGGAAGGGAAGGGAAGGGAAGGGAAGGGAAGGGAAGGGAAGGGAAGGGAAGGGAAGGGAAGGGAAGGGAAGGGAAGGGAAGGGAAGGGAAGGGAAGGGAAGGGAAGGGAAGGGAAGGGAAGGGAAGGGAAGGGAAGGGAAGGGAAGGGAAGGGAAGGGAAGGGAAGGGAAGGGAAGGGAAGGGACTAGCAGCACTCCCAAGCAACCACCTACACTTCTGAGGTGTCAGCAATGGCTCAGCCTTCAATGCTCGGGCTGCAGCTTGCGCCTGGATATGCTATGAAAAGCCTCATTACCAGTTGTTTCTCTTTTTCCTTCTGCAGGTGAGACTAGGAAACACATGATGATACTGAGATCCAAGAAGACAACCTAAAAGTAGAATTCAGGTTCATACTGAAGTAAAGACATGCCTTCACCAGCAGAAAAGGATGACCTTTCTCTTGAATCATCATTTAGGTTTATGCTTGTGACAAACATCAATCTTTTCCTAGTTTTATTCCCCTCACAATGACACAGAATACTCAGAAGTATAGAAACAAGAGATTATAGAACACAGTTGCCCTGCAGAGTTTTTTATTATTATTTTTAAATCGGTAAGCCCAGAGAGCAGAATTGCTATAAGCACTGCAGTTACACCCACTACCAGACACTAAGAGTCTAGAGGTATCACAATGAATGACATTATTTAAAGAAAAATTCAGTCAAAAAGCACTATACTGTGGCTTTCCAAAGCATAGTGAGGCTTTTTTTCCTCTTTAGTCCAGAATAAAAAACACCTCAAGGCTGGTCTGGCATTGACAGGTTAAGATGCCCATGATCAGATGTAAGCCTTGACAGGCAGCTGAAAAGAGAAGGTATGGAAGACAATGAGCTAGTATCTGACAGTATGAAGAAGACAAGCCAGGTAGAGATATAAACACTGTTGGAATTGATAGAAAACCACAGCCCAGAAGACAAATGAGGCCACAGCATGTTAAATGAGGCAGGTGAGTTTGGAAATATTTATGTATTTAGCTTCCTAACTAGAGCTCAGCTCTAAGGCATCACTGTTGGAACAACCACTGATCAGAATTTGTAAGGTAAAAAAAACCAAGCACACAAGCTAAAACATGGAAACTGTATTTAGATGCATGCAATAAAACTGTCATGATTTTGAAAGTCCTACCATATAAATCAGATGTTTTTCATCTAAATGAAAATAAGAATCAGTAAATCACATTTTCTTTTTGGGAATTTTTGGCAGGATTTCAAGATGCATTTAACCAATCTCACAATATCTGTTCTTTTCCTTGGCTAATCTTCCAAGAAAAGTAACTATTAGGAAATCAAAATATTATGGCTAAGCATTGCTAATTGCTCTTATGAACAGAAAGGTAAAACCTCTCATACATGAAAAACCTGAGGAAGAAGTTAGCAACATAAATCAACAAAATTTAAAAAAAGAGAAGAAACTGGATTCTGTTTCTTCCAAGCACTTCAACAGCCCTCTACATTTATCTATACTCAGTTTAAATCCCAGTAAATTTGGGTCTAACTTCTTAACATATTAGTAGCCTGCAAATAACCCTCCTATTAAAAACTATGTAAGTCTTTACGGCTAATTGAAGAAAACAGAAAAGGGAAAAAGCAGTAGAACTCCTCAGTCTCCCACCTATCCAAACTGATGGCAGGCACTGCTTGGCACCTGCACTTACTGAGCACAGTCAGGGAAGGGGCAGCAGGCACTCCCTGCTGCTGCCCCTTGCAGTGGCACACACATGGTTCTGCTCCAGCTTTGTGTGCCAGGCAGTGTCCTCTCCTTGAAACCCTGGCAGCATAAACACCTGTGCCTAGCTCCTTCAGCATGGAGCTTGAAAAGTTACCGTGTTTCATGTCAAGATTTCCACTTTTGGAATGGTTGAGGCTTAAAAATTAAACTTTCCATCAAAGCCCAGAAGTCAAGCTTTGAATTGGGAAATTCTTATGCTTTCCAAATTTTGTCTCAATAACACTTTCTTCTAGAAAAATACATGGTTTTGGTAAATGAAATCCAGATTGAACTGACTTAGTTTGGCTTTAAGGTTAGTGCTGGGTTTGTATTTTTATTGAAATATTTTAAAGCAATACAAAGATTCATCTGAAGATACCTAAACTCAGACAGAAAGTTTGTTCCTACTCTACAGCAGAACTATGAATTACACATCTTGTTCCAGTGTCTGTCTTGGGACTGAGCATTACAATGACCTCCTGCAGATCCAGTCTCACAGCCTTTTCCAAGATAACTTGGTGCTCAAATCTACATGGACAAGACAGAGTGTTCCTCTTGACCCTCCATTCCAGTTATCTGCAGTATATACTGCAGAAAAAAATTGGCCTTGAATTCAGTAATTCATAAAAGTACATATATTCTGAAAATGTAAAGCTTTTCTGTAGAAAGTAGTCATCTGCCCCAATAAAAAAAACCAGGGCATGTAGCATGAGAAAGGGTAGATACAGCATTTTATGTATGAGAACCAACCTCTTAATCTGTGCTGCTGCTACTGCATTTCATCTTCACAGTGTGCTGAGAAACCAAGAGTTACATAACTCAGTAAAAAGCTGATAGGGCCAGTGACATTTTAAATCTCACTGTGTGAAAATCAATTAAAAGATGTGAAAAGAAAAAAACACCACCTCTTCAGGAACCAAAATCTCCATCCCATAATATATCTCTCTATATATGTGTATATTTTTAAATGAGGAATAAAACTTTAAAGAAAAAGTGTGGGAGGGAAGTGGAAGGACAGGCAGAGCAGAGAAAGAACAGAATAATCACTGACTAACAGAAGAACAGAATCATCTACAATAATCTGGGTGTTGTTATGATGAAGCAAAAAGTCAAATCATATTGATGACATAATTTTGATTGTGCTTGTGCTAAATCACAAGTAGGTAAAATAATAGTGGCTTACAACATGGAAGTTATTTGGAGCAAAAAGGCCAAATAATTCTTGTGTACTTTTGTAGGAAAATATATAGTTTTTTTTAACGTGGAAACACACCAGATTCCTACTTGGATCAGTTTTCACTTTTGTAAGGGAAAATAGTCCATCAAAAAAAAAAATTAAAGCCACCTTTGATTGGAGGCAGGTTAAGTCAAATCAACATATCTATTTTATTTTCCAATTGTCTCTGCAAGGAAAGTCAAAAGAGACAACGCTAGTATCTAAGAAGCCATAAAAGAATCTCTACAATCTACAAAAATTGATTTTATTAAATCCCTGCATTGATCAACCTCACCTCTTATTAATTCAAATGCAGGCCACTTGGAAAAAAAATCTGGTAATTCTTATTTGCTTCATTTACAAGTGGAGTAAACTTTCAGATACAGAAATGAAGAAATTTCCCGTAAAATGGGTATAATGGAAGAAATAGGAGCAATGCAAAATATGGCCAAAGCCCATGAAAAGAGAATTCATTGAACTAAAGCCAAATTAAAATTCCAGCACTGCACAAACAGGAATCCAGAGTGGTCGACATCTTTTACCTACATAAAGTCACTAGAGAAAAACACAGAATCATAGTATCATAGAGTGGTTTAGGTTTGCAACTTTTAAAGATCATCTACTCCAATCCCCTTGCTATGACCAGGTTGCTCAGAGCCCCATCCAGCCTGGCCTTGAACACATCCAGGGATGGGGCATCCACGACTTCTCTGGGCAACCTGTGCCAGTGCCTCACCAAGCTTATCATAAAAATTATTCTGTATGTCTAACCTAAACCCACTCTCTTCCAGTTTAAAACCATTGCTCCTTGTCCTGTCGCTACAGGCCTTGGTAAGAAAGACTCTCTTCTTCTTTCTCATAAGCCTCCTTTATATGTTAAAATGCTTCAATAAGGTGTCCCCAGAGCCTTCTCTTCTGTAAGCTGACAACCTCAACTCTTTCAGTCCTTCTTCATAAATGAGGTACTCCAGCTCTCTGATTGTTTTCATGGCCCTCCTCTGGATCTTCTCTAACAGGCTGCTATCTTGTACTGGGGACTCAAGTTGCACTGGTTGCACATCTTCTATGGTCTAATCAAACTTAAATTTCTCTCAACACAAAATTTCAATAGGGCAGGGAAGTTGCAAACAGGGAAAAAGCAAAAAAATCGAGAGGGAACTTGTGAAGCTGTAAGCTACAGAGTTTAATCTGTTCAGATCAGCCATCAATGTTACAAGGACTTTCAAGGAGGCACTTTTGGAGCTGGGTATCAAAAAGTACCGCATGCCTTTTTTGAGGAGAGGAGAAGGGTCTACCTCTATGTAATATGGCCAAGGTTACATGCATTCTTCATATAAAAAATTGATCTCGGTGTCCAGTAATTCACCAAGCTGCACCTGCAATCTGATAAACTTGCTTTCACAAGAGCATTTTTTACTCCCAGCATTTAATATTTATATATATTATATATATTTTAATATAATTTAGAAGCACAAAGATAAAGAAATGTTCACTGCATTTTGTTCAGCCATTTCAGGATTTCCCACCACTCAAAACACTAGCAGCAGAATTTGAATGAGTGGGAAACTGAAGAACTGTTGTAAGAGAAAATTTTAATGCAGCAAATCTCTGTTTCTGTGGGTTTCCTTCACTGTAACTTCAACATTCTTAACCTGCTCCAGGGCCAGTACAGATTTAATTAAAATAGTTTCTAGCAACAATTTAAAAAAAAAAAAAACACAACAAAAAAAACCCCCACCAAACAAACAAAAAAGCTTGAGAACTCTTATTCAATTTTGTAGTTACAATACCTCGTAAAGATCTATCCAAAAGCAGAATTCCCAAATAGACCCCACTGCCATCTGATGATATTTCTTTCTTCCTTCTTTTTAACTAAAATGCCTTTGCATTTTAAAATAGCCACATGTTCACTGTACCTTCCTGCCAAAGATACCTTCTGGGTAGCAATTAAACATATAATTGAGATCTTCAAGACATTAGAAGGCAAACTGAGTGCCTTTTTGAACGGCTGCAGGGAAGGAGATAACACAAATCAATTTACGCCAAGACACGCTTTTGCACTCACGCATTCAATATGCATCACATGACCCCTCATAAACCTGAGGGGCTTCTTCCACAAAGAATGCTTCCAAGGGTTTCAGAGAAGGGATTTTCAAAGCTTTAAGATGAAACCCGCAGTTGTACTGTCCATGAGATCTTCAGTCAAATGTTAAGATTTTAAACTTTTTACCGATGCTAGATACTCGAGGCTAGATTTGTGGACAGCCACATGAGCCCAAAGAAGACTTGGCTTTCTCCTCTCATGTTGTTCACTAGCCATTAGTGGAGCTGGACTGACTTTCCTTTGAGACTCATCTCTCATTTACAACTTCAAGCTTCTCGCAGTAGACTGACAGGAAGTAATATTGTTACCTTCTTAAAGTTGATATTCTCATTTATTCTTCAGTGATTTAGTTTACCACTCACACAAAGGAACAGATTATTTAATCACTCACCACTGCTCAGAGAAGAGTCATTGATAAAACATCGTCTCACTGGTCTTTTAATACTTCTTCCTATCATTAAATGCCAAAAAGTTCTCAAACAGACAATATTACCTTACCATAGCTTCTTTCATCTCCCTGTCTTCATATCCATACAAGCTCTGTAGACAGTAAGTGCTGGCTTTCACCTGTCCGACCCAGTAAAACCCCAGCAACTCTCCCACTTTCCATGCTTAGTTGCCTTTTGACGGGCCTCCCATCAGGCATATGACACTACTCTGAAGATCCCTCCCATCTTAATCTTTGGTTTCTCTCTAATAATTCTTCATTCACTTCCTCCACAATTACAGGACTAAAGGAGCCCACAGAAAAACTCAGATAAGAAAATTGATGGAATGATTTGTTAAGCCACTTCAATACTATTTTTATATGGATCCATCTCTGTGGTAAGGATTTTTTTTTGTTTTTTTAAGGAAGAAAAGATGGATGGAAAAATAATACAAGCAATCAGATTTTGGAAAGCTTCCAAGAGCAGTAATGTTGGAAGAAGTACTGCAGATGTAGTAGTCTGTGCATTTCAATCAGGAATACAAATAATGTCTACAAAATACATTTAAAATTGTGGCACACAACATTCTGATAAGGTTTTTTGTTTCTTAGGCCTTTAGCCTGGCAGCAATTTGAAATTGTCACCTCCCAACAGAGGTTTTCACTCAAGAGGTCAGGGATCTATCAAAAATAATGTGCTCAGCAGAACTGGGATGTTTCTGCCTTGTAATTTTATCATCCTCCCCTCTTACTCTAGCAGACTCTTCTCCCACCCTAAAGGTCCATTATGGCAGTCTCATGCCTCCCATATCCTCAGTTTCTCCCCTCTCATCTTCTTTCCCCCCTCCCTTTCTTCCATCTGTTCTGTTCCACTGGAGCAATGAGAAGAAAAGAGAGATAGCATGTTACCAATATGGAGGGCAAATGCAGGACCCAATGAACAGGACCCAATGAACAGATTAAATCTTTCTGGAGACTGAGGTCTAATACACATACACAAAAAGTAACAGATTATTGATGTCTGTATGCTTTAGTTTCTGGTGTATGACCATCTTACTCAGGCTGCCTGAAAAATTAGGACAGAGAAAAACAAGTGTGTACAGGAAAGACTTTCCATTGTCATTTTGGAAGACTTAAAATTATACAGGGAAATACCAAAAGTAAACAATTGTTGTACAGCAATAGAATACAGAAGACAATTAATAAAGCAAGGTCCTCTTAATTGCTCCCACTCCCCTCCCCAGATTTCCTAAGAGTGAAGCCAAAGAAGCGTCCCCATGATTTCGGTCTGGAAGATCATGAAATCATAGAGTGGTCTGGGTTGGAAAAGATCATCTGGTTTTAACTCCTCAGACCATGGCAGGGACACCTTTCACTAGACCAGGATGCTCAAAGCCCCATCCAACCTGGCCTTGAACATTGCCAGGGATGGGGCAATCACTTCGCAGGGCAACCTGTTCCAGTTCCTTACCACTCTCACAGTGAAGAGTTTCTTCCTAATATCTAATCTAAATCTAAATATACTTTTTCACTTTAAAGCCATTATCTCTTGTCCTACCACCACATGTTCTTGTGAAAAGATGCTGTGCTTGATGCTGGACAAACACTCAATGAAATATCAGTCCCACAAGCCCCTCATCAAAAGCATACCCCTGGGCTCTCAAGAGCTCCTAAGAGGTCAACACAGACACCTGGCTACATGATCATCTTACATGATCATTGCCTATTTTTGTGCTTCTTGTTGCTGTTTTTCTTCCCACAAACGGTACCATAGAATCACAGAATAATTTTGGCTAGAAGAGACCTTTAAGATCATCAAGTCCAGCCTTAGTGCTCTCTGCTCTCTCATCCTCTCTATTAATATAATAATGTGTATGTGTCTCTATAAGTCAATGGGAATTCTTCACTCATTAGTCTGTTTATAAGGAAATGAGACAGCTTTAATACCAAAGCACACAGTTAGAAGCACCTTTGTCAGTCAGGATGTTGGCATCAGTCTTAAAGGCCCACTCCATTCGGAAACTCTGAGTAATTTCAGATACCATATACCAAAAGGAAAAACTATTTTTAACATATTTTTGTAATCAGCAAAACAAGGCCTGCATTAAGAAATGACAGCAACTTTAAAAATTCATTTATCTGCAGCATAACTCTAAAATCAGGCAAAAGCAATGTATTTTCTAAGGTGACTTTCTTCACACCACTTGCCATGACACTGATGTCAGCCATCTCTCCAGTCAGTGTCTGTCTGTTGTAACAAGAGTTTATCTCTTGTCACTCCAGAATTGTTGGTGTGTTCACAACTGTCAAATCAGGAGAGTGTTTAATTGGTCCTATGATCTAAAATACTTGCTAGCTATAAAACTATATGTTTTAGGAATGGGTCTCAGTTCAGCTCTGAAATGAATAAAAAAGAAGGCTTAACATTTCCTCATGCAGGTGCAAGCCTCTTCACTTTCATCTACGCTCTGAATCAAGACTAGCAAAGAGACCACATTGCCACTGTCATTGCCAACTCTCTTCATCAAGCTGTTAAGCTCATCAAAGAACTATATCAAGGACTTGGTTTTGTTTTCTTTCATCCCTAGATACTCTGTAGAGAAGGAATGTCACAGGTAATTGCTTTTCCTTACCTCTCATCCCTCATCCCATCTTCTGTCCATCCTACCAAATAGTCCACACGAGACAGGCTGGAAAGCAACTCAGTTGCCTTCCTTCACCACAAGCCATCTTACTTCTACTTCAGTGACTCATCCAGGTCAATCATATAAATGGGAATCCTCCAGCATTTCTGCAAGTCACTTTACTTTCCATACTCTTCGTTTTCACCGGCAGTTGCTGAGTGTGCTAGCTAGCTCTTAGAAACAGCTTGACACATAAGATGTGAGAAGACTGTGAAACATAAAACTTATCAGAGATAACAGGCTTGCAAAACTTCAGTTTGAAAGAAATCTTGCAAAGAAGTTCACTGCCTTATAGACCCCATGAATCACACTTTACAGTTTTAAAGAACAATAAGATTTTAATCCTGTTGGAAACTGGAGAACTGCAATATTCCTTTTCTGTTCATAGGTAAGTTACAAACTCCGAAGGTCAATTCTGAAAGGAGGCATATATCCCTAATTTCCCAGAAGAAAAGCAGTTTGATAAATAACCAGCTCCTTGCATTAGCTATAAATAGCACAGAGAGGCAAAGCAATATCAGGGCTGTTAGTGAGCATCTCTGAAGTTCATAAAGCAGGTGGATAAAAGTGACATTTGGAAACAGGCAATTTATTCCTATTTAGCTGTCATTTACAGGAAGAGGGAATATAAAATCATGAACTAATGTGTTTATTTACTCCATAAAATGATGTATGATTGACAACACCTAAACTTGTTATGTTTAACGTCAGGTAAGTGATCCACTCTTGTGAAAATTGGCTTTAAACAAAGGGGTTTTTTTGTAAAAAAAAAATAGGCTTCATGTTTTTATTTTCATTCTCAGCTCTTGTAATAAAATTAACGTTCCAAAGGCCATAACAGTAAAATTCTGTGATGATTTCAATTGTTTTGGTGTCTTATCTGCATCTTGAAATCACGTTTTAGTTGGGAACAGGTTGACTCCTAGTCTAAATTTTCCTTCTAGAAATGGCATCTAGGGGCATATATTGTTTTTCAACAGACTTTTACAAGGTGGAATGCAAATTTGGAACTGATATTACTGATTGCCTTAAGTTTCACCATTTTCCCTTACTAAAACAGGACTGATCCTCAAGTTCACCTTCAAAGCAAACCAAAACACATTATGCAGCCCATGGTGTTAACATCCATGCTATTATAAAAGATTATTGATACAGTTATGTTTTTCTCTAATGGTTTCTTTCTTCCTGTCCTTTCAAGAATACATGGAGAGATTTATAACTAATACAGGCACTGTACATTGTTGTTTTTCACTTCCACCTCCAAATCCACCAAATCAAATTTCTCCCCTTGCAATTTGTGAAACAGAAGGGCATCATTAGAGAGACTCATTTCCAAAAATAAGCAGGTTGCTAACATCCTTCTTTGTATTACATGAAGGGCTTTTCAAAACAAAAGTACCCAAATAAGAAACAGCTATTAAAAAACCAAATAATTAGACCATTCATACTATGATATTGTCAGCTTAGTGTTTTCTAAGAAGCTATATGTACAGCTCCACCTGCAAACCCAACTCTAAATTGCTTTGTGTCCTCTCTAGAAAAAAAAGGTTACATTGCAATTTCTCTTGTTGCCTCATATTGTAAAAGGTACAGGAGAGTATAGACATTAAAGCACACGGTCATAACTGAAAGAACATACTCAGGAAGAAATTAATGTCCAGAAACGTGTAACAGAAGAATTTCCATTCTCTGTAAAGTTTACTGATGGATGCAGACACATCAGCAAACAGAGATAACAATCTTCTCTCCAGTAATTTAGTTAATGCTTAAACTCAGCTTCCAACTAGCGAACTTCTTGCATCACTGGTCAGAATCCTCCCAGCTGGAAAGCTACAGGTTCACTTTTCAGGTTCACTTCTCCATGCTTGCCCCTAATCCTTCTCATCTCCCTAATCCCCTCTGCACACCAAGAGGGTGAAACATCTTTCTTTGAAACATGCAGTGAGCCCATGGTGCTCAATTCCAGATGCTGCAGCTGCAGGAACCTGTGTGCTAGTAAATTAGATAGCACTTTAAAAGTTCAGAAGCACAAATAAGCAAACAAGAGAAGGTGGCATGTGCTGTGATATTCATGGCACAGACATTCCCAATTAATTTTGTCTTAGTAACAGTTGTTTCATCAGCCTGTTAGAAAAATGAGTGTACATACTGGATCAATCCTGCTTTAGAAACCAAAGCTTTATCAAGTATACCAGCTTGGTGGGTATTTTCTAACTTCAGTAGTTAAAAAGTGGTAACACAGTGAAGTACAGTATTTTTTCTCTCATTATCTACATAGCCATGTGTCTTGTGCATTCAGGAGTTATATCTAAAATCAGTTGTCTCCCATTTCTGTTCTCTGCAGCACAAATGTCTCTCTTCATCAGATTTCTCCGCTTTGAAAGGCAATGCAATCAGATGCTGAGGAGTAAAACAGAATTGTTCTTTCAGGCCATGAATTGCACTGTGGACAGTGAAACAACCACATTCCTATTTAAAGGATCATCCTGATGTTTAAAAACTCTGAACTGCCGGAGATTCCAGCTAGTTAGTGCTCAGAACCAAAGTTAAGTAATGTTTAATTTAGGTTTTTTGCATCCAGTATGTTTAATACAGTATTAACTTGTAAACTCTGGGATTCAAGTTTGGCTTGCTCATAAACAGTGAACGACTTCACCCCCATTATTACCAAGCAGTCAGTCGCTCACATCTCCATCTGTGTGGTGCAGCATACTGGGCAAGTTTCTGGGCTAATGTAGCAGGGCTCCTGAAAATCAGAAATAAACCAGGCAGAGTGCAGGGTGGTTCCTGTGCAAAACCTCCCTGCATTGCCCACATACAACATCTGACAGTGCCATTCATCTCCCACGGTCATAATCACCACCAAATACAGAGGGAGAAAACTAAGGACAAACCAGAAGCCACACAAGGTGAAGGCAGCTAACCAGGACAACAAGCAGCTCTAGACAGTAACACTTGCAGCAATTACAAAAAAGCCTCATCTCTCTCTGCCTGAAGCCTAATGGCTCATATGGTAAACTCAGTTTTATTGCCATAAATCCATGACATTAAATAAGGTCCCCTAGCCACGGAATGTGTGGTCTATCTCATTAACACAAATTGAGCTGGGAGTCTAGGATTCAGAGATGGAGGCTGGCATATGGTACGTGGGCATATGGTTCCCAAGCCTCCTTTGGAAAAACCAGTAAGCGCCAGCAGAGATTGTGGCACGTTTCTGCTCCTGCCAGTCCTGCTCTGACCAAGACTGGACTCTATAGGCACACAGAAATGTTCATTGGAACCTCACTACTTCCTTCTGCCAGGAATATGAGACTTACCGGAGGCAAATTCATAGACTTTTTAAGACCTATCTCAGCCCTATCACAACTGGCTTAACATCCCTTTATCTATTCACCATATTGCCTACTGAGGAGAATGAGAATCAGGCCCACTGCTTCCAGAAAATGTGTTCCTGGTATGTGGTAGAGCTGTGACAAAGAAATAAAGGTTTTCCATAAGTAGGAATGTTAATGTTTAACTTTGTAAAACTTCGTCAGTCTCCTGGTGAACATTTCTTGAAGAACTGTCTCTAACTTCCTGTATCTACTGCTCATAAATCTTCCACAGTGGAGGAGCAAAGCAGGGCAAGTAATAAGGTACTTGCTTTTGTAAACTGAGGGATAAAACTAATATTAGCTGAGGAAAGCTATGAACAAGTGGGGGTTATTTATTTATTCTCCACCTTGCAATATGTGGAGGGCAAATGTTGTTTTTCCTTTAGGCTAGCTAACTGTTCTACTCTGCTCCCTACGCACACTCCCAGGTCAGTTAGTTGACTGAAGATATACTTTTGGTGAAGAATATTATCTGACATGAACTGCAAATTGTCAAAACAATGAATACTACATCATAGGAACATAAGACTTCCATACTGAACTGAAAGCATGAGCAGAAGATAAATCCACTTGAATGTAAGGTTATGTGAAATTAGCCCTCTTTATGTCACATTTGCCATGGGGTTTTCCTCTATTTTTTTTCCTTCCTTCTTCATTTTCAAGATGCTCTTGATTTTTGCATAAGTTTTAAATCATCACAGATATTGTACTGGTCCTCAACAGAATAATAAGCTTTGGCTCCTGTAAATTACAATTTTCTTCAGTCACTGTGTTTCTTCTTCCTACATATCCTACATCTTACTTCTTCATAACTTTTGCCTTTGTTCTTCCCATTCTTGTGTCTCATTTATTTTATTGCATTATTTCTCTTCCCTTTTTTTTTTTCTGGTCTGCTAAAAAATAAAAGTTTACAAGAACTTTAGTTATACAATGTACGAATGCTATTTTAGGGATGCTTTAGAAAAACCTCTGAACTGATGAAATTTTTTGTGAATTGCTGTTCTCTGTGAGGGAACATTATTACGTCCTGTCATCATCATGTTGCATAATCATCAGTCAGAGAACATCACGTGGACATGGACGAATTCTGCCTGCAGCAGTGGGCTGCATGGAGAGCTCAGACTCACATTACAGGACTCATCACATCTTTTCTATCTGACAATCTAGAAAAATCTTGAGGGAATTCACCTTCCCACAGAAACAAGGTATCATCAATGTCAGAACAGGAACATTTCTTAAAGAAAAATTTGAAGAAGGCTTAGATAAGATGTTTATATTACATAAGATATTTAATATATCCATATTAATATATCTAGACAAAGATGTTTTCCTTCTCATGCTGCTGTGCAAAACCTTCCTCTCCATGGCATGTACTGACAGCTTGCCTCCCAATTTACTCCATTCCAAATGAACCAGTAACACAAAGCAGAACTGGACCTGGCAGGCTGTTAGCACAGCACCCAAGCAGAAGCTGAAAATGTCAACTATATTCAGCAATAGAGAGAGCAGCAGCTTTTCACAGAAACAACTCTATTGGAAAAGATTTAAGAAAACCTAACAGAAGAGTAAAGAAGACCTTTGTCTACAGTCTAACCAGTTTAATTATGCTACTGTGAGGCTACTTTCCTGCAGGTCAGCTATCCTGCTGACCTGCAGGTGATCAGACATGTCCGCCCATCATGGTCTTCAATACAACAGAGTATAGCTGTGCTACTCACTCCACAGTGGGACGAGATCCATAATGTAGGTTGAGAAAGAGACAGTACTATATATGATCCTCAGCTTGCTACTCCATGAACCCTTGAGAGGCATCATTTTTTCTGAAACCCAAAAGAATTTTACCTTACAAGCTGAAATTACTTAAAAGAGAAATTTCTGTATGACACAAAAATGTCTGGATTCATCCTGCCTGAACCTGGAAATGTCATCCCACATTTATGGAGAAAAGAGACATCTCCAGACTGAAATTCAGGTGTTAGGAGAGCTGAATCACTCCCTGGAGACGATTCTTCCTCTCTCTGAGGACTATAAAAGGAGCCTAGGGCAACTCAGCATAGTGTTACACAGGCTGAACTTCAATATGACTGTTTACCTTAATTATGAATGACCATGTTTAACTCTACCAAGTCTTATGAACTCCTCTCCTGAGAAACACGTAATAATGAAAAACAGAGTTAGGTAATCACAGAATCACAGAACGGTAGGGGTTGGAAGCGACCTTTAGAGATCATCTAGTCCCTACTAAAAACTGATAATGAATAAAAGGTTAAGTTTTAAAAGAATTGATTAACATTTTTTCTCTTCTTTTTGTAGTTTAAACAAAAATACAGAGCAGTACATTACTGTGACAAATAAAGCAATACAGAACAAAACACATCTGAATGCAGGGAAAAACAATTATGGAAAATAACTGAACCGTGATTATAGTAACTGAACCATTCTGTGATTCTGTGAACAGTTACAATGAATTCACACATGGCCTTAAAAGTGGATACTTTTTCAAGTAATACATAATGTTCTCAGCAAAAAGGCAAAATGATAGTTCCATTACATTGTCTAAGCTACAGCTGGTTGGACTATTTTTGAAAGAAATGGAGGACCTCTACCCATATTCTATTCTTAATGTCTCCAAAATCCCTGTCAGACTCTCCAAACCTTACTTGGGAGCCAGTACTTAGAAAGTGCAATGTGAAATTCCCTCTCAGAAAACACTTGCCTCCTCTTCCTAAACAACTGAGCTAAAAAAACAAGCATTTACAGGCATTCAACAATAGACTCTTTACTGAACATTATGACCTGATTCAAAGTCAGTCTGTTTCTCTCCATTCAGCGAGTCAAGACTGAGTTGTTTACCTTGCCTTAAGGACATGGGAAAAAGATATAGCCATATGTATAAAATGACAATCCTAATAACACTGAACACAACTTTTTCATTTTGTATAGAACAATTACACATGATGGAATAAAAGTACAAGGAATTGTGTTCCTCCCTTTCTAACAAATACAGTATTTTCTTCTCTTTACCTTTCTTCCCCTAAAGATGGGATTTTGCCTTGTTAAAGTTTGGGCAAGAAAAATGCATGATTTTCAAAATTTCTTCCACAAGTCAAAAAGATAGTGGTTCTTATATATAGATCATAGAATCATAGAATGGTAGGGGTTGGAAGGGACCTTTAGAGATCATCTAGTCCACCCCTCCTGCAGAAGCAGGTTCATCTAGATCAGGTCGCATAGGAACATGTCCAGGTGGGTCTTGAAGATCTCCAAGGAAGGAGACTCCACAACTCCTCTGGGCAGCAGGAGATGAGTCATTGAAAAATCTATCTTAGTCTGAGAAATTGTTACTGGAGTAGAAACTAGCAAGAGTTCTATAACAGAAACCAGGCATTAAGCATCCAGTGACAGTCAGATATTATGGGAAAAATCTGAACCCCTTATTTTTATAAGTTAAAAACAAATACTTCCAGTTTTCTTTAACAATTACCCTAGTGTGAGACTTGGTTTTGGTAATACATTCTTTTCATTAATTCTAATGAAATCCACTACAAATACTGCAGTAAAGTGATTAGTCTGGGAGAAAATATCCTGTTTTAGCAAAAGCTACAGTAATTCCAACTTCAATGGAAAAATATCCTACAGTTCCTTTTCATCTCTTAAGGGACTCTGAGAACCCTGAACACTAAAAAGGCTATAAATACCAAACAGACACATGTATTTAGACTTTCCTGTACCTAATATGAAGTAGGCAAGTAGACTGCTTTAAAATACAATCTGGCTTTCTATTTGACAAGTCTTATTCCTCATTACTTATTGCCAGGGTCTACATGTCCACTGTTTTCAAAAAGCAAAACTTGATCTTCAATATTTAAAGAAAGGTAGTGGTGAGAAGCTTGCACTGGCAGTGTCAGATCTCTTAAAAAGAACTAGTCACAAATCTCATAATCCAATAGACTTGGAAATATGTCCAAAAAAGAAGCTATTAATCTACAACCAATTGCTTACGACTGGAGTACTGGATTTTTCAGAAAGCACTAATGAATCTAGAATTGCTTGTTCCATTGATATTTAACAGGAGAAAGAGACGTATTTTCCTCTGAAAATAAGGTTTCTAAAAGTTTTTACATTTCTTAGATTTCTACTGATAAAATTTGTTAAAAACAAGATAGACATTACATCATTTGTTATTTATTCCTTCATTGAAGCCTTACCATATAGTGCTATTTTTTTATCTTTATACCTGGTTTGTTTAATACATTGCTAATAGCAGAAAAAGAACTCTGGACAAAAGCAGTTGATGGCTTTTGTCATCTGTTTCTCAGGACCTGTTTAGGAAAATTGTAAACTTTTGAGAAACAGCTTCTAAAAATCAAAGGTTTCCCGGTGAGGGCTTCTTTTCCCCTATAACTATTCCAGTTTTACTTTGCAGCTTCCAATCACTACTCTCACCTAGAAGGGGGGGGAAGAAAACCCTCACAAAGTTTTTGTTATGTAAGTCTCTGCACATCGTGTGGTGGGGATTGGCCACAGACATTTAGGTTCTCCAGGGTACTTCTTTCAGACAGATTATTTTACGATCTTCTTGTGGAGCTCAAAGCCCACCCCAGCTTCTGCCGCACAGAGCATTTGCATACAGGTCTTGGTGGTGTTTTGGGAGATGATCAAAGGATGACAAAATGCACCGATTATGAAACTTTTCTTCATATTTATTGCAAGTGAAACAAAGAACAATTGTGGGAATCTTCTCCTGCAATAGCCTGATCCTCCAATAAATCTGACCCAGTCAAGCTATATTCTGTTTCACAGTATGTGACGTGAGTTGTGAAAGGCATGAAAGTAAATGTGGAGACACTCCAACCTACTGTTTGAAAATGGCAACAGAAGAGTCAAGGTATTGAACTAAAGCTACTTTATCTAGCAATAAAGCAAACTCCAGAGGATTTAAGTGGTCAGTTGATTTACATTCTTACCAACCTGCAAATAGCTTCTCCCATAAAAACAAAGTCTTAGTAACATACATGCTGCTTATCTTTTCCCTACACACATAAACCTAACAAATCCTGCCAAACTCCAATTAGATGCTAATAAAACACTACTGCAAACCAAAAATTTTTAACACAGTTTGGATATCAGTAAATTCCTAAACCCTAAGTGTCCCTCAACAGTGCACGATTTTCTACACAGTTTCCCAAAGGCCAGAGTGCCTCAGGGCAGCTGTAGGAGAGAAGGCTGAGGCAGAGGCAGATCCACCACCACTTGGCACTGCAAGTCCAACTGGACAACTTGGTCAAGGTCTTTCAAGGATCTTCCCATCTAACACAGAGGATAAAGTTCTGATCAGAGACATATTGAGCACATGCAGCCTACGACATCAGTTACAGCGTGTTCCTAGTTCTTTGTTGCTCAGCATCTGTGTCTCCTTCTCTGCCTGGCTCAACTAATAACAAGATAGCAAACATACTTAAAAAAGTCTGCCACACAGCTGGACTGAGCAATATGTTTAAGAACACAGATCAAATCCCAGCTTTCCACTGTGTTTAGCAGTAGGCTCTCAGAGACTGTTTCATTGTCTACTGCCGGTTACTTCAAAACCGAAGAGCTGCTGATGTGAATACAGGCCTTATATGTAGAGTTCTAACTTAAAGAACCAGCAGCATCATCTTCATCCTTGATAGGAAAACGACACCATCAAAGTACCACAGTGCTGACTAACCTCAATCTCAATAACACAAAGGCTATAAAACACATGTCAGTGACAAAACACATCTGTCCAGATAGCTTAGTGGTATGTTATGCCAGGCAAGACGAGGAAGATCTGCAAAACTCTACCTTCTTTCCACAAGTGACGGAAGGGCTCTACCAAAAATCCCAGCTGGCAGTGTAGCAAGGTCATCCAACTCCTAAGGGCTGCACCAAATAATGAGCTCAGTCCAGTTCTACTTATTCAGGGTACACACATCTTTGTTACGACAATTGGTTCACACATACGTGTGCTTCAAACACCCGAGGGCGTAAAACACATCCAGAGAACATATATACGTAAGCTTGGCTTTGCTGAGGTAGATTATGACAGCATCAATCTAAAAACATTTTCAGCTTCTCTTTGAAGACAAATTTCCTTTCTTGGCTTGCACTATTCAGTGCAGAAGAGTCACTGAGTTTAAAAGAAGGATGACTCATACTTGTTTAGAGGTTTATAAATTACCTGCAGTTAAAGAAGATGTTAGGAAAAAATGTCAGGAAGGTTTAAATGCTGTTCTTTGAAGGTGCAGTGAAGTTTCTGAGAGCAGCTATCCGAGCATTAAAATCAAACTGACTTGGCTTTTCCTTCATCATTTTAGCAGCATACCCCACTTGCTAACAAAGACCTTTCAAATATAAAGCAAAAAGTTTTGTAACAAATAGAAAACCTGATATGGATTATCTTGACCTTACACACTCAAAAATGGCGCATCAGCACTGCCATTTTGCAGCAAAGACACACAAATAAAACTGATAGGACTATGGGATTTACATAATTATTCCCAAATCATAGAGAAGGCTGTTTCTTAGTCCCATCAGTATAATTAGAGGAACACAATTTATTTACCAGATAAAGTCATACATTCAATAATGTCTTTGGTTCCTCTATTTGAATACCAAGGGCAGAAGAAGAAAGTTGAATCACACCATCCACTATCAGCTACTTTTGGTTTCTGCTTGTCAGTACTCAGCACAGTCCCAACAACCCACGGAAGATAAGACAGATAGATAAATATTTTTTTATGAAGTAGTCATTCTTTTAACTTACTGGATGATCTTTTTGAGGCTTACTCCAAACCTTCTTTTCCTATCCCCTAGAAAAGGAGGCAAAGAAAAGCAAATGCCCAGCATATCCCAAGATAAATCTCCTCTTCCCCACCCTTCATAAAAGATGGATAAAGACAAACTAATCAGAGGATAATTCGTTAACGATTTGCACAATTTTGTCACTAAGTAAAAGAACATTTTCTAAAGATTAAAGGGACTGGAAAGAACTGTGTAGAACCTTTCTTGACTTCTCCTTCTCAAAGGAATTTTTGCAGAGCTTTCTGATGGTACTTCATGTAAGGATTTGATTATGTATTTTAAATATTTTCTTTGTAATTAGTCTAAAAAGTTAGGTCATATGAATATTTAAGCCACTTTAATTAGAGCAGATCTTCTACGGGGATACATAATATATGAGTTGGAATTTGGGGCACTGAACTCTGTATGCCCACTGGTTTAAACAGTGGATGATGGACAACTGCAAACTAGATTCTGGTCCTCTCCGCCCCAAAGCAACTGAAAATGCAAACATTTACTTCAATTTATAAAAGGTCTAAAGACTATGTTCTCAGCATAGCAATCTATGTCATGCATAAAGACATAGTTAAATGTTCACCTACTGAGCAACAGCAATGACTTAAAGGAATTGCTCCTCTGCTGCAAAGATGTGATAATTCACCACAGAGATCTCATAATTTCTGTTAAACTAAACTGTCTTCCTTTACACTGAAACAGACTACAAACACTCATATCTTTCACTAGAGGAGACACTGATATCTTGAACTACTTTTTCTCATACGGAAACAATTTTCTAACAGGAAGACTTCCTGGCCATATACTAACCTAGCTGGTGGTTGACAGCTGGTCATTATGTAGTGCCCACCATACGGTGATCATAGAATCACAGGACCATGGAATGGTAGGGGTTGGAAAGGACCTTTAGAGACCATCTAGTCCAACTCCCTGCTCAAGCAGGTCCACTTATATCAGGTCACCCAGGAACGCATCCAGGCAAGTTTTGAAAACATCCAGAGAAGAAGACTCCCTGGGCAGCCTGTGCTGCCACCTTCACAGTGAAATACGTTTTTCTTATGTTTAAATGGAACTTTTTGTGTTACAGCTTCTTTCCATTAACCCCTTGTCCTGTCACTAGATGCAAGAGAAAAAAAGGGATGTCTCAACGTCCTGCCATTCACCATTTATATGCTTGTAAATATTAATGAGATTCCCCCTTCAGTCGCCTCTAAACAGCCTCAGTTCCTTTAACTTCCACTTGAATCCTCTGCTCCATGACCAAAATAAAAATCTGCAAGACTTATTAGCTTTCCTAAACACCATGCCAGCAGTGAAGATGGCAGACGTATGCACTCCCACATCACTGATTCTCCTCAGGCTCGAGAGACAGAGTTAAGAATTTTCTCTGATTCAATGTCATGGAGAATGACACACAGAAATGGTTTTGCTTTGCTCTGGATTCCAGATAGTACGCTGAAGAGCTGCATGATAACAGACATACCTAATGCTTAAAAAAGAAATATCTGTGATGGCAGTGTTCACTTGTTGCATGCATAGCCAGGAGAAGTCAGGATTGCCTCAAGGGGTTTAGATTTCATTTTTCTTTTTTTCGTCTTCTTAACCTAGAATATCTCATTACTACATACTAACGAGATGAGTGGTGTTAGTACTCTAAAAGTTTACAATCTTCTCTTACAGAGTTTGAGGTGATTATATTACTGGGAAGTTCAAGAAATCTTTTCCTTTAGGAAGACTGATTTGAAATATTTGCTATACATTTTTCCTGGATTGACTTATGATGTCATCATTGTGGACTAGTGGATGATGCTCTTTTACTGCACTTCTTGTTCTGCTTTAATAGGAAACACTACTCTGACACTATTACTGCACTATCCGGCTTGGCATTTTAAAATTTTAATCATTAAAAGGTGATCAAAACCACAAGTTCAAACCTAGAACCTCAAATCTGTCAGCAAGCCTTACCTCCCCAAAATATCTCAACTCAACATTCTCTTGAATGGAACTGTTTATCCACAAATCTACTGACATCAGAAACCAAAAGAATTCAAAATCAAATGTCCGCTTTAATGGACAACAATCAGTCAGTACTATTGGCAGCTGTCAAAAAGAAAGGATTTTTATATGCTAAAATGAGCTTAAGTATGATGACAGCTGACTGAAAAACTAATGCTAGAAAGGTTAAAACGAAAAAAAAATCAGAGGTGGGTTTTTGCACATGATATGAGAGGGACAATTAATTGTAAACTCTCACTGCTAGTGCAAATGCAGAGGAATGTGGATTAGACAGAAACAAATCCAAAATTAAATCTAATCTAAAAATGAAAATATAAACTGGAAATATTTTACATCTTAATAATATCCTAGTCTTTGCATTTCTATTGATAACTACTTCTACCTTATCTGTAGCAGATGTATGAACATAATATTTATACTTTTATTAAATTATTTGCTTATATCTGTATTTTTCAGAACAGTGCTTTAAGTAATATTGCAGAGAAGTATTTCTCTTTAACACTCAGCCATAAGCTGATGCTCTTTTAGCTAGGACAAACCAGTTAATTTTCTGGAGCATGCTTCATTATAGTCAGTCCTTCTCTAACCAGGTCAGCAGTCAGGTCTTCCATCTACGCTTACTTTAGATTTCTTACAAATTGTGTATTAGTCTTCTCACACAAGAAATCCAGTGACATGATATTTTCCTCTACTACTTATGGAGGGAGTTCATGTCCTATCACAGACATGGTGCGACTAACACACATATCTGTTCCTTAACATTTTTTTCAATACAATATTCAGCACATTTTATAACACTCATTTCTAAACTATTAGAGAGTCTTATCATCAGGAAAGGTTTTTATCATCTTTGCCATAAGGCAAGAAAGAAATATCCCCACCTTACTCTTCAAAGCTGAGAATCAAGATACATTTAGGCCTAAAATGCAATAAGGGTAAAGTCTTTGCTTGAGCTTCTTCTTGTCTGACATGCTAGTTACATAGACCTAATCAAGCTCATGCACAGCTGTGAGCTCTGTATGAGCTTCAGAAAAGCAGTGGGCACAGATCTGAGCAGCAGGGTCGCGCAGAGCTGCAGATCGTAACGTAATAGAATCACAGCATAATTTAGGTCAGAAAAGACCTTAAAGATCATTGAGTCCAACCAGTAACCTAAGACTGGCAAGCCCAGCACTAAACCATGTGCTTAAATGCCACATTTTAATGCCGTATTTTAAATATCTCCAGGGATGGTGACTCCACCACTTCACTGGGCAGCCTGTTCCAGTGCTTGACAACTCTTTCAGTGAATATTTTTTTTCTAATATCTGATTTAAACCTCCTCTGGCACAACTTGAGGCCATCTCCTCTCACTGTCTGTTACCTGGGAGAAGAGACTGATCTCTACCTCACTAACACCTAGTTGTAGAGAGCAATAAGGTTTGCTCTCAGCCTCCTTTTCTCCAGACTAAGCCTTGCTGAAGTCACTGTCTCCTATAACATTCTCATCAGAAAGCTCAAGCAGTGTGGCTTAGATGAGTGGACAGGAGGTGGATCGAGAGCTGGCTGAATGACAGAGCCCAGAGGGTGGTGATCAATGGCACAGAATCGAGTTGGAGGCCTGTGGCCAGTGGAGTTCCACAGCGATCGATTGATATAGAAGACATGATATAGGAGATGTTCAAGAGAAAGGACAGCAAGATTTTTTCCAATGTCATAGGCACAAATGCTGTATGGGATTTGCAGATATTCCTCTTGAAGACTGCATTTACACAGTACAGGACAGAGAATCTGCTGCTTTGCAGGCCATCTCCTGAGCCATACCACTGCCAACGGCACAGGTAAGTGACACAGGCAACCTAAATGAACAAAGATAATAACAAAAAAAAATTACAGATAAGCCAGAAGGTGAAGCATAGTCAAACACTCCTTCAATTTTGCCTCAATTCAATCTTCTTATCTTGCTGGATCACAAGATGATTCCTTCCTCTCCTCCCATTCTGGACACTCAGACAACTCTTAGTCACAGTTGTGGAAAAGAGGTTTACCACAGTCTTTCTTGTAGCGAGATGCAAGTTCGTATTTTGTTTTGTTTGCTGAGACACTTCTTCAGTCTATGCAAAGCACAGACATGTAAATCAGTTTGCATATTTCTCTGTCTACAATCAGCTGACTGTCTCACACTAACATGCTACTCACCATCACAAGTCTATGGCTGGCTATAAAAAGCTTTGTGAGGCACCGACAGTAGGCAGGCAGCAGTCCTGCAGCACATTCTGGTGACTATGAAGCAGACATGGTCCCAGAACATAGGTTGCCTGCATTAGGTCCTCAGCTTTGGGAAGATTTGTGTCTCAGAGAGGTCATGGAATAAAAATGAACCATTTTTTTCATTAAAAGTTTAAAATGACAAAATACATTGTGCTCACTCTCCTAATGCAGTTGGGAATTTATCCTTTTTTCCAAGCTGTAGTTTTCCTTCTTGTTAATCTTTTGTGCTAATTTCACATAGTCATGTGTTTCATAAAATCAGCTTTGTTGGGAAGGATGAATCCACAATGGCAAAATAGGTGTCAAGCTCCTAAATGGTCTTTTGTATGCTCTGTTTCACCTTCTGTTCAGCTACCAGGTGAGTTCACACAGTCCATTTTGTAATAACTGAGTGGAGCTCAGGCTTTCTAAGGTTTTCCAAGACCTGTAATGCCTTATTTAAGCACTGTAAGAATGGTGGATAGAAAACAAAGAAGTAACAGGACACTGAGTGGGAAGCTACGTCTTTCATGTGCAACTCTAATAATGGAAGACAGAGTCAGGCCAGGAGGATGGTGGACACAGGAACAGGAACCATTGCACACTACTTGGTGTTCACATTCAGCACAATGCTCACTTCACCTCGCAGCTCCGAGGCGTTAAGTTCATTGATTTTCTGTGCTACTTCCATACCGACTTTCTACAAAGAGTAAGCCCCTGATCAAAAGCACTGAGTGAACAATTCACGTTAAAGCCCCACTGTGACCTGAATCACAGAATGGTGGGGGCTGAAAGAGACCTCTAGAGATCATCCAGTCCAACCTCCCTGCTCAAGCAGATCCACTTAGATCAGGTCACTCAGGAATGTGTCTGGGTGAGTTTTGAAAACCTCCAGAGAAGGAGACTCCACACTCCCCCTGGGCAGTCTGGGCCAGGGCTCTGTCAGCCTCACAGTAAAGAAGTTTTTCCTTATGTTTAAGTGGAACTTTTTGTGTTCCAGCTTTTGTCCATTATCCCTTGTCCTATCACTGGATACTACAGAAAAAAGGGCTTCCCCATCCTCTTGACATAGACCTTTCAAATACTTGTAAGAATTAATGAGGTTCCCCCTCAGTCTCCTCTTCTCCACATTGAACAGTCCCAGATCCTGAAGTCTTCCTCATAAGGAAGATGCCCCAGTCCTGTGATTTTCTTGGTGACCCTGCACTGGACTCTCTCTACAAGGTCCCTGTCCCTCTTGAGCTCGGGGAGCCCAGAACTGGGCACAGGACTCCAGATGAGAGCTCACCAGGGCAGAGTAGAAGGGAAGCAGAACCTCCCACAACCTGCTGGCCACACTCTTCTTGATGTATCCCAGGATGCCATTGGCCTTCTTGGCCACAAGGGCACATTGCTGGTTCATCAATACTTTGTTATCAACCAGAACTCTCAGGTCTCTCTCTGCAGAGATGCTGGGAGACTCCTTTGAGAGAAACACATGAATGTGTTTAGATGACGGATGTACAGATTTGGCATTAGTTTAAAAATCTGCCTCTGTTGTTAAAAAGTCACTTGAAATTGTCTTTGTATACAAACAAGGTATGCAGAAAAATACAGCAGAATTTTCCAGTATCTTCTTTGGACACTAACATATCAACTCTTAACTTGGAATAATCAATATCTTACTATAAATTAGGTAAAATAATGAAAAAAAACCCCAACTTTATTTGGTTTTCGCCTTCCTTCTTTTCCTCTTGTAGTTAAATTCACTAATTAAATGCAGGTGAAAGTAAACAAGCCAAAAGAAAGCTAGGAAAATTTTCATAGCCCAACACTGCAAAACAGCTGTAAATGTAAAGGTTTACAACTCTAGGAAGAAATGAAAATTAATGGCAATTGTGCTGAAAACTCATCTGAATGTGTATGAATAAAAATAATACAAAAGCCTTTTGGATATGTGAACTAAATGAAATTTTACAAAAAGGTCCTTATATAAGTTATAATATGCATACCATCTTTAAAGAAAAAAACACCTTAACAAGTAAGTATGCCTGAATTTTTATCTTCCTCGGGGGTCTTATCCAAAACCTGCCGGCATTCAGCTCTCTTGACTATAGCCCTGTTGGCCCTCTTCTGCAGTTGTACAGTCAAAGTCTTCTTGAGCAGTTCTGTTTTAGAAATAATGTTATTTTAAAAATATCTTTTCAGCCTTAGTGTTTTCTGTAAAAAAAAAATACAAAATGAAAACCACTTTAAAGCAGAGGAGATACCAGTTTAGAAAAGCAATATTTTCAGTTCCTCAATACCAGAGCAAAAATGCGCTATAAAAACAATCCTTCAGAAGCTTAAGATGCTCCTTTACATTGTAATAATTTTTCAGTACCAATAATTTCCCTCCTCTTCACATTAAATCAGGGCCTAACTTTAGAAAAAACAGTTCCTTCGGCTCCTACAATAGCTGGCACGTGGTGAACACTGGTAATTTCAAACATTTAAAGGAGCATGTAACACCTGCTTTACTGCTTGCTGGTCCCTCTGTGGGATCTTAATTTTTTAAGAAAACACTTTAAAATGTTTAGGAAACAAGACACAGAACAAAAGTAAGTTCTAGTATTATGAAACCACATGAATAATTACCAATCCTAACGTAAAAGATATTAGAGATAGCTACTGTAAATATCTTTAAAATGATCTGAAATAATTCTAAAAGATCTATGCCTTACTTGATTGCAAACTAAACACAAACCAACTATGCATAAAAGCTCTTGGATACTCCACATATGCCCACAGTTTCCTCAATACCAAAAATCCTGATTTTCATGCAAGTTTTGGAACAGCAGTTATACATCTTGCTGCCATGAATTATGCAAACTCTGCGACATATGGCACACATATTGCTGAGTGAGAAGCATGGGCAATTTAGATTGTCCACCAGCAAAATGTTTAAATAGGTTGACATCTTCAACACAATGGGTACTTCAGGCATTAAAACTGAATAGCACTGTAATTGTTGGTTTGTTATTCCACGCATCCAACAGCATGCAAATAGGTATTTGTTACTACGTTTATATTTTTGATCAAGTATTTGCAGCTGAGCAGCCAAAACTCAACGGCATTCATAATGGCTACAAAAATGCCAGTCTTATCCTCCAGGAAGTCACTGTAAATCACAGTGTCAAAGAGAGTCAGCGACAATCCTGTGCTCCTCATCACAATCAAATCACAAGCTCATCAATATTACATGGCCTTTCCCAATTTCATGCCAAGCCTTAGAAAGAGGCAGACAGGTACAGTCCAGCTAAGCAGGTATATCTGCATTGGCAGAACAAGTGGAGGTTTCATTTTGCTTTTCTTTCTGTTTGTTTGCTTTGTTATTTGGGTTTTTTTTAATATTGTTTCATGTGCAGTTTACATACCCAGTGTAATAGTGACAGTAGGAGAACTGCCACACTGTCCAGAACAACTCTTTCTCTCTTCCCAAGTAGCCAAAAACTTAACTTACAGACAGCACTAGAAAAAAGATAAACATATTACCCCTCTGTACTTAACCTTTTGAAAACTAGTAGTTTAGAAACTTGCTGAATACATCAAAGACATTACATCTGGACCACTGCATTTGATCCCTCTTTCAATCTAGTTATGCTTTCCGCCTCCGCGGGAACTTGTGGCAATTTAGTTTGGTGTTGCGACTGGTGCCCCCTGTTCCTGACCCCGGTTATATGGGGGTTTTAAGATAAACAGCTGTAAAATGTCTCTCTTCCCCTTTTCAACACTGTGGTTGTCACCAGGATGTGATGACACCTGTTATAGAACAGACAGTCCCCTGTCAGCATTGCGACCAAATCATTTGCCCATGAAGCACTATCTCCAGGATGTGGTGACACCCGTTAGCAAACAGGAAAATAAGTGCACCAATATACAAGTTACTGCCTATAAAATTAGGCAACTTCAAGTTCTAAGTGGGACGTGGATGGGAACTGCTGCTGGACAGCAAATCCCATGATTCCCAGAGAGTCTGGGACACCTCCTCCATCACCTGCTTCCTCTGACACTACGTGACTCATGTGGTTTTAGGTACAGTCTGAGTTTAGATTTCTGGTTATTGTATCACAAATGTTAAGAATTTCACCTGATCGGTAGAGGGTCCAGGTAACTAAAAACTGTAGACAGTAAAAGAAAGCTGTACTAGTTATTAGAAATTCAGTTTAACTGGAAGCTATGATAACTGTTCAGAATTCTCTCTAACAGTAATCATACTCTAACTGCTAGACATTTTAGACAGCAATAACGTATGCTGATTACTAAATTTTTACATAACTCTGGTAACAAGCTACAACCTCATGGTCAGTCCTCATTCTGCCAAGGATCCCTAAAAGAACCTGTGTGCCCCTGTAGCATCAGATGACAATTTCAAATCTACTGACAGGCAAATTTAATGGATGCTCTACAGACATTATGTATGTGTATGTCTATTTGTGTGTTTATATGTATAGATATTACTCCTCAAAATGAAGAGTCTCTGCTTACTCCCTCCTTGTATGGTGGTCATACCATACCTCTGAGCAGCTTTGCCTCCCTTTTCTGCCTGTTTGTGGTTAACACTGATTGAACACACAAAACTTTATTAATGCCAAAATGTTGCTGTGTACGGCAACCATCCATCCCCATTGGTAATCACTTGCCAAAGCAAGCATGAAAAACTGCTTGGAAGTTTTCCAGAGCAGTACAGACAGATGAAACTGGCAGTACACCAACTTTTCAGGTTTGCACCTTTACTGAATTGTTGATGTAGTTGAAATAGCTAAGAAATAAGTCAAAGATCACTTTACTTGTTACAATACTTCCATATGTGGCTTTCCACACATGGGGAAACACAGCTTTAGGATATTTCTTATTCAAAGTAAGCATGATGAATTATATAGATGGAAATTAATTAAATACTTTGAAAATAAAGCTGCCTTTTCAAAAGGAAAGTAAAAAGTTAACTTTGAGTTACACAGTAAAAATCATTATTAAGCCTTCTGAGTTCCAGTACTAGTATAAGCATTCTTGAGCATTTTGCAGTGCTTTTTGCAGAAATCTAGGGTGGCTCTGTCTGCTGGTTAACAAACTACTATAATTGAACTTACACAGTGTAAGAGTGCCCAAAGGCTTACATTTTCTGCTTGAAAGAGCGATTTCTGTCACTATGGAACACGTTTTGCTCTTTCCATGATAGCACTTTCCCTTCAGATGCTAAATGGTTGTCTTTTTTCCAAGTATATGTAGATTAACAGACAGACATTCTATTTATTGTTCCTTTTTCCCACTGTTTCTGGGCATAACAAAGGGAAATACCTCTCAGAGAGATACATGACAAGTCATCAACACATTACAAATGAGAAAAATATGTATGAAACTCTTAAAGAGTAGTTCCAATATCATCTTTCCCTTCTGCAACCACTAAGAAACATACATCTCTTTTATTTGGAAGTTTAACTTAAAACACACACACTGTCACTATATCTAAGCAAGTGGGCCATGGAAAACTTCAAAGCTCCAGCGTGCTCTCTAGTCAGAGACTGAACTATCTAGAAATGACCTCATCCAGGCCTTGGTTATTTGAGAAGACAATGCCATAGAATCCTGCAATCACAGAATCACTTCAGTGGAAAAGATCTTTAAGACCAAGTCCAAACACTTAGCCTAACCTTTTCAGCCCACCACTAAACCATCTCCCTCAACACCTCATTTCTTAAATCTCTAGGGAGAGAGGCTCATATTCAGTCAGCTATCAATTAACATACCCAGGTCCTTTACCTCCAGGCAGCTTTACAGCCTCTCTGTCCCAAGCCTGTAGCATTGCTTGGGCTTGTTGTGGTCCAAGTGCAGGACCCAGCACTTGGTCTTGTTGAACCTCATACAATTGGCCTCAGCCCATTGCTCCAGCCTGTCCAGGTTCCTTTGAAGAGACTTCCTGCCCTCGAGCATATAAATACTTTTGCCCAGCTTCATGTCATCTGCAAACTGACAGAGGGTGCACTTGATCCCTTCATCCAGATCATTGATAAAGATGTTAAACAGAACAGACCCTAACTCTGAGCCCTGGGGAACATCACTGCTGACCGTCCTGTATTTAACCCCATTCACCATCACTTTCTTGGCTCGGCCATCCAGTTTTCCACCCAACGAAGAGTCTATCCAAGCTGTGGGCAGCCAGTTTCTCTAAGAGGATGCTGTGCCAGATGGTGTTGAAGACTACTAAAGTTCAGGTAGACCACATCACACAGCCTTTCCCTCATCCACTTACTGGGTCACCTTGTCATAGAAGGAAATCAGAGTGATGAAACAGGACCTGACCTTCACAAAGCCATGCTGACTGGGCCTGAACCCTTGGTTGTCCTGTATGTGCCTCACAATGGTGCTGAGGATGATCTGCTCCATAATCTTCACCAGCATCGAGGTCAGGCTGACAGGTCTGTAGTTCCCAGTTAGTCCTTCTTCCAACCCTGCTTGTAGATGGGTGTCACATCTGCCATCTTCCCGTCTGCTGGGACCTCCCTAGTGAGCCAGGACTGCTGGTAAATGATGGAGAATGTCTTGGTGAGCACTTTCGCACTTTTGAAGTTATCTTACACACACTGCAGGAACCTCCTGCACTGTCTCCTCTCTGCTGTGTTCTATTCCCAGCAAACATCCAGTAAGTTTAAGCTCCCCATGAGAACAAGGGCCAGCGATCTTGCGACAAGCACCAATCAGTCTAGAAGCAGCTGTCATAGTGTCCAGTTTGCCAGTAAAGGCTGAAATCTGTAATGTAGGGCTCAGTGAACTCTGGAGGTTCACTGACAGACTTTCACAGTGCTCTACCCAAAAGGAATATATCATCTAAATATAAGTTTAAAAAATCTATTTTCAAATAAACTGAGCACTTCTGGACAAAAGTCAGTTAAACAGCTCTATTCACATGTTCACGTGCCCCATATTTCTATATAAGGTGAAAAAGGAGCTTGAACTTTAGGACAGGCTCCATGTTGTTGCATGGACAAAGCTCCCATCCAGACACCTCTGGGGTCAGTTTATGCTTTTGGCCATTTGAGAAGTGCCAGTTCCTCAGACCTTGAAAAGAGATGCAATGTGATACAAAGTGATAGAAACAGCCTTTAAAAAACAATACACAGTTTTAAAGAGAAGCGAGATCCGCAGAATATGTCTTGAATGAAAAAAAAAAACATGTTTTCTCTTCAAAATGATGTGTCTTCATGGAAAGGAACCTCAGACTTTGGGCACTAAACAAAAGACATGAGATCATTTAAATGAGTTACTCTTTCTTTCACAAAAATTCTCTACTCTTAGGCTTGATATTACTTAAGTGAAATATTCCTATTCAAGACATTAAAAGGAAAACCGAAGAGGTAAATAGACAAGAAGAAATGAGCAAGACACTGCCAGTGCCTGAAGCACTTTTGCAATTGGGGAACTAATTTTATTAAAAATTCCCAGAGGAACCCTGTAAGGGAATCAACTAGGTCCTGAGGTAAAAGATCTGGAAGACTTAAGAGATTAAGAGGTCAGAACTGTCATTTTAACAGCACAACTGAAAAGAGATAAAACTTTAATCGATACCTTAGCAACAGAAAATCTTTTGACAAATATTTTTCTGAACATTTAGTCTCAGCTCAAAATTGCAGTCAGACTGAAAATTTAATTATGTTAATATCAAGGGACTTAAGAACTTCAGATTCATTCCACGTTTGATCTTTGGAAGGAGGGCAGGAGGGAACAAGAAATATAGAGATACATTGTGGTTTCATCCTCGCTTTTTGCTATTAAAGCAAAAAGTACAACCAAACAAACCCAGAATAAAAGAGGAGTAACTAAGAAATATACTGAGACTACTGTAAATGGAAATAACGCTTCTGAAAGGGCAGGAGTTCTGAGGAGTGCACAGAATCTATCAGGGACTTGTTATGGCAGATGAGCTTGCATGAGTCATGCTCAGTTGCTAAGGAAATTACAACAGGACAAAGCTCCAACATATGTCAGGAAGACCTTGGAAACAGAGAGCCCATCAGTTTTGCATCATTGTCAACCTGTTGCTGTGTCTCCCCCGGTGTCACTGCAACCTTTCGCCATCCAATGTCCAACTTTTGTAGCGGCCTCTGTGACTTTCTCATGGAAAACAAACAGAAGAGGATCTTTCAAGCTGATACCACCAAAAAGCTGTGAGAACTGTAATATCTCTGTATAAATCATCTCAAGTCTGTCAAAGCATATCCAGACAGCTTAGCTTCCACCACCATGCTGTGTTTCCTGGTGCTCCTACATTGCATACTATAATAAAAATCACTAGCACTACCTGGCTGGACACAGTGCTTTTCCTTACATATGTAACACAGCATCATGCCAGATCAGGCATGACAGCTGTGTCTCTGCTGGGAAGGGAGCAATTTTGGCATGGGAAGCTTCACTTGCACTCTTCTGACTATGGATAGCAGTCCAAAGAGAAGAGGGTATCACCAACAGTCCTTAGCAGAGAGCTGCAGACACAGCAGCAGTACCAGCCATCTCTTACCAAGTGGGAGCCCTCTGACCAAAGCAGCCACCAAGGATGGCATGAAGGTTCAAGAGAACTAAGTTCACACTCCCTGAATAAGGTCGAGGATGGCAAGCCCTGTTAGACAGCAGCTGCATCTCTGCGGGACTCGGGACTGACCAGTGCTGCTGACAGAGTAACAGCACCGCAGCACATTTGCCTTCTCTCACTGCAGCTAATGCTCCCTCTCACCCTCCTCAACCCAGAGCACACATTACAGATTGCCAGTGGCAAGTACAGGAAAGAGGCTGCAGAAAGGCAGGAATGCTGATAGACTCTTGCACAGGACAGCATGGCCTGGGAGATGCACAGCTCCTCGAAATCCAGGTCAGGGCACGCAGAAGGGCCCCAGTGGGCACCTTCTAGGCTGGGTATCCTTTTAAGGATGCTACTGCAGCACAGCCTCTTCTGATGAATTTCGAAGTAGCTTTGAAAGCCCCCTTGTGTAAAAAATACAATATCATATAACAACACAACAGATACATATTCCTTCCAGTAGATTTTTGTATCATGTGCATGCTCTTACACGACAGTATGTGAAGAAAGTTATTTTGTACTGATTTCACTAAAAATTGTGCCACTGGATTAGTGACAATAAAATCAAGGTAATAAGCCATAAATAGATTTTTAACAGCATTTTAGACTTGTTGATTAAGGCTGTAGGGGACTAGAAAAGAGTTCAAGTCACTTAGGGAAAATGATCTTAATTTCTGTTCAGATAAGCAGGTTCAGATAAACAGCTCCTTTCACTTCAGGAATCTTGGTAAAATTTAGGTCAGGTTATTATTAAAATAAATTTCTTTTCCTCTTCACCTCAACATCAAGCATCACGTCTGTACTTCAGGAATTCACATCCTTCTTGAGACACATAGCTTTCATTATCAAGTCATGTATGTATTATTTTTATATCCTATAATATATAGCTCAGCCTCTTTGAATTTGTTTACAGGTTAAGCTATAGAATCACAGAAGCACAGAACCACTCAGGTTGGTAAAAACCTTTAAGACCACAGAGTCTGATCTAGTGCTGCCAAGCCCAACACTAAACCATGTCCTTAAGTGCCACATTTACACATGAAGAGATAGTCATAGCACCTGCCTAACAATTAATTTGACTTTATCTGATTGAGAGTGGTTTAATTCTTATATTGATGAGGGGAGATCCAAAGGAAATTAGACAGCAGAGTGAGGTCCCAAAAATGTGTGATGTGAATGAACGCAATTCTGTGTACCAAGCACTGTGCAATTCTCTGGATGCAGGCAAAGAGCTCATGTGAGTATATGCTGTGCACTGGGGATTAGGTTGCTTTCATTAAAAATGCTCATAAAGCAGAACTTTCCTCAAATGGCAAGAAAATTAAAAGTAGCATCTGTGAGATGATTAAATATCTGTATCTGAAGAAAAAGCTTATGATGTTATTTATATTTTTTCTTGATTTTCAGGGTAATACATTCCATGAAATATATTCCAAAACCCATAATAAACCAAAGCAAGATATCCTTTATTAAAACTATCAGTCTAGAGCTAACGTGCATACATATACTCTGTGCACCTATGTGCTGATGCGTTTATATATCTGTTTTCCTAATGCCTCCACAAAGTGTATGCAGAAAAAACACGAAAACTAAAACATGTGGAGGACAGTGGATGCTCTTTTTTTCAGTTTAATGCCTGGAACGTAATAGGATTTTGTGGAAATAAATCCCTACTTTGATGTTACATGCAATTTTGTAAACAGCATAATTTCCCCTAAATGCTGTTAAGTAACCAAAGCTGATACTGCTTTCATTCATTCCAGTCCCTAGATCATTAGTTAGGTTCCTGCAAAGGGTGTATGAGAACTATTTTTGAACACTGAAGCCAGAGGAAACAAACCAATAACACAACATTAGTAACTTTGCCATTTCTTGCAATTTTTCTTTGTATAAAGCTAAAACCAGAAGATACATTACAGTCTGTGTCTCATTAAAAGAAAATACTTCAAGTCAAACAAACTGCATGGGAATATTTTTTTTCCAAAGTGACTGTGTGTTCTCATTGTTTGCTACGAAGATCAGCTTTGATGCACTGGTCTGACAAGTTGTATTTGCATTGGACATGGTGCCAGGTTTTAGTGATGTATTTATCAGTTCTTGAGGCAAGTTAAGCGAAAGACCATGAAACATATCAGCTTACTTACAACCAATGAACCAAAGTCACAAAAAAGTTTTTAAAGGTGCTCCTAAATGGGCTACCAAAATAAACAGAACAAATAAAAAGAACAAGCACGATGAAGAACAAACAGAGGGGTTTTCTTTTTCTTTTTCTTCATTCTGAAAATTTAACTTATAGAACTCATAGAATGGCTTCAGTTGGAAAAGATCTTTAAGATCATCAAGTCTAACCCCTAATCTAATACCTGCAAGCCCACCATTAAACCATGTCCCTCAGCACCTCATCTATGTGGCTTATAAACACTTTCTATAAAAACAAGAGTTAAAGATTTGGTGTTTAGATACAAAAAGTGATGCTGGACATGGGGCTCTATAGTATTTTTTAAATCTTCAAGACCCCTTCCAAAAGCTTTGTTTTCATATCTGGTTTTCTTAATGGCACCTACAATAAAACAATATTTGTGTATGGTGGATTAACCTTGGCTAGCTGCAAAGTCACGTCCAGTCACTCTCACTCATGCTCCTCAGCAAGACAGGGAAAGAAAAAAAGATGGAAAAGGTGATGGGTCAAGATAACAACAGGGAGATTGGCTGTGACTGACAATTACTGTGACAGGGAAAACAGACTTGACTTGGGGAGATTACTTAAATTTTATTGCCAATTAATAATAAATTAAAATAGTGAGAAAAAATCCCAAATCTTTCCCAAACCCCTCCTCTTTCCAAGGCTCAACTTCACTCTTGACTCTTCCACCTCCTCCAGTGTTTTTTTCCCTTTATTAAACACATCAGGGCCGCCTCAGCTGCACTGGATCCGGCAGAGCCACTGTGTCTGGCGCAGGCCAGCCCCACAGCTCCACTGCCAGCACCTGTGCACAGATACCCACCACACAGTGCTTGGTTTGAGACACACCAAAACCTTAGGGTTTTTCATCTTACATGTAACATCAAGGAATAACTGCAAAATCACATTATTTTTCATATTCTCTCAGTTACTCAAAGACTTTAGATGCATTCAAAGGCCTTAGAGAGGTGTCTGAAACAGAAAACTCAGGGATTACAAGCAGGGGCCTGGCACCCCCACAGTACTTGAACCGTACAGAGATTTGACTGAAAAGAGACTCTCATAGTTTCTTTCATTACAAAAAAGCTGCATTTTTCATAGAAAAGGAAACCCCTACAGGATGCCCCTGAATACAAAGTGGGAGTTTGGAGAAAGGAATGAGTAAAACATTACCTCAGAAGGAGAAGGGGATACACTTTTACACTACTTTCTGTCTGGGACAGAGGGAGCAAACACATCCTAGACAGCTGTTACTAAACTTAGGAGCTTTTCAGTGAGCAGAGCCTTGCAGGGCTATAACATTCACCGTGTGGGTTGAGACAGATGAAATACAAGTCCTATCCACTCTGTGAGGTTTATTAAAAGATAGTGCCGTTTCACAGGAAGAGATGCCCTCTGAAAGTCACACCCCAGTCAAAGCACCTTATGATCCTTTCAGGATATTCATTTCTCATTAGGCTCTCAAAGCCTACTGCATGTACACATACCTTTCCAAACACGTACGAGCCAGAAGCATGGTCACAGAATTGCAGAACAGTGTGTGCTGGAAAGGACCTTTTAAGGTCTTCTAGTCCAACCCCCCCTGCAATGAACAAGGGCATCTTCAACTAGATCAGATTACTCAGTGCCCCATCCAGCCTGCCCTTGAACATTTCCTGGGATGAGGCACCTACCACCTCTCTAGTCACACATAATAGTCTAAATCAACTTTAATTAAAACTTATTAACCTTTACAGAACAGTTCTAGTAAATGAACATATTTTTTAAAAAAGTTATTATATATATTCTATACTATGAATATCATTTAAAAAAGGAGAATAAGTAAAAGTTTTGTGTTGTTATAAATATGCTAAATTAATTGAAACCTACGAAAACATCGTTTTCTATCCAGAGAACTAACATAATTCAACATTCCTTTGAGATATCCATGCTATATACCCAAAAGTACAGGCATTTTCTTCCAATTCCAAGGCAAATTTTTTCCTGTCTGCCCAGCATTTATTATTTTCCCAGACTGTATACAGTCCTGTCACCTCCAAAGAGATAAAACCAGGAAGCAGAACAGCCCAAGCCAGTCACTTGTGTACGCTACCATGATGTCCTCTGTAGGACTAAAAAGTCACTTGGAGCTGGAGCATAGTGGAGTGTCTGTTACCCCCAAAAGCCAGGAATTTGTAGTCAGGGTGTACTGAGTTTGCAGGGAAAGATTTTGGTAGCAGTGGGGCTACAGGCATGGCTTCTATGAAAAACTGACAGAAGCCTCCCCTGTGTCTGATAGTGCCAATGCCAGTGGCTGCAAGACAGACCAGCTGCTGTCCAAGGCCAGGTCCATCAGTGATGATGGCAGCACCTCTGGGCTAATGTATTTGAGAAGGGGAGAAAAAAACCTATGCAATTGTAGCTGAAGAGATGAGTGAGAATATGTGAGAGAAACAACTCTGCAGACACCAAGGTCAGTGAAGGAGGAAGAGAAGGTGCTCCAGGTGCCAGAGCAGAGATTCCCCTGAAGCCTGTGGTGAAGATCATGGTGAATCAGGTTGTCCTCCTGCAGCCACAGAGGCCACGGGGAAGCAGACAGCCACCTGCAGCCCAGGCCTCACACTAGAGTGTGTAGATGGCCAAAGGAGGCTGTGACTCTATGGGAAATCCACGCTGGAGCAGGCTCCCAGAAGGACAAGGGACGCTGTGCACCCTGGTGCAGGTTTACTGTCAGGACTTGTGACCCCCACAAATAGAGCCATTAATTCCTGAAGCACTGCATCTCATAGGAGGGATCCACGTAGAAGTCACCTCACATCCAGACAGTCAATCCCCTCTACAGGGACCGCAGTGAGGGCTAGGCTTGGCTAGTTTGTGCTCTGAGTAGCACCCAAGGAGCAAATCACAGCTCCTGCCCAGAGAAACTATTTATTTTACCTGCTGCTTCACAGTCAGTGGTGCCACAATCCACCAAAAGGCTCCTGATTGTACCTTTCCATCCTGCTTGCAGCCGGCGTGGGCAGCAGGCCCACCGCCTCGCCAAGGACTTTCCACTGCTGGGCTGAGGTTTTCTTTTAAGCACAGCTGCGTGCGGCTTTTAATGCATTTTGTCCAGCCGTAATAAAACGGCAGCCAGGCTGTAACTGCAGCTGGGGCAGAAGCACCCTCCCGGCCTGCCGCGCCGCTCGCTGCCTGCCCGCCAGGGGGCGCCGGGCGCCGCCGCGTAGCGCTCTCAGCCTGCCACCAGCAGTCCCCGGAGCCGCCGGGGCCAAGAGCGGCTCTACCGCCCCCCGGGCCCGACGCGGCTGATACGGCTGCGGGTGCCAGGACCCAGGTCACGGCAGCCAGGGAGCGCAGAGCCGCGGCCCCGAGGGTTCAGAGAGCCACGAGCCCAGGGGTGCATACCCAAGCAGCGAGCCGCGGCCCCGGGGAGTGCGGCCGGTGATGCGGCTGCCTGCAGGTTCAGTCGGAAACCGGGGACTCTGCGTGTGGACTTGTCTCTGCACGCTGCCCTAGCCAATGTCCTTTTATAGTATGCTGGACTTCACTACGCGTTGGGTTTATCCATGAAAGCCAAAACACATTTCAGTTTCACACATGGGGCTTACAGGTTTTGCAGGTTAGCTTTCGTTTACTTGTCAGCTTGCTGAAGTTTGCCCATGACTTGCAATGACTTCCTTCCTTCAAATAAGCTGAGCAATGCAGAAAATACTATTTTTCATGCATGGGGCACCTGGTACTTTCAAAGCAGCAGTGTAATATAAGGCACTGCAGCATTATTAAAGCAGAACTTTATTTTTCAGCTGACAAGCCCAGCCCAGATTCATGTGCATCACAAACTGCTTCCGTGAGTACACAAGGAATGTGTGCAGAGACAGCATTTTGACTCTTAACATGTGAAAACGATTGCATATGGCAGTGAATATGATCCTCAAAAGTATCACCAAGCACTTGGTGTCTCCTTGTGTGTGTGAGGCTTCTGAAAGGAAGTCAAATCCTCAAGAATCATCAAGAAACATCCACTCAAACATATTTCTTACAGGAGAAAGCAACAGAAACATCTGTAAGTAAATACATCCACACACAAACACAGGCTTCAGTTTATCTATCCTACATTTGCTTGTTCAGACTGTGTTAAGATCTGTGCCTAGAAACTTCAGTTAGAGTCACTCCGTTCAAGCAGATCTAAAGAAAAAGGGTGTGCAGATGCTTCATTCACTTCAGACAATTTCTTCACCTGCAGGCTGAGAGAGAAGGGGTGATGTGCCTTCAACCCCAAGCCTTCATCACTTCATGCACAGGTAGTGCCATGGGGTAGGACAGGGATATGCTTCCTTCTTCAGTGATTGCATTTTTAAGTGATACTTTTCAGTCTTAGAAACTATGTCACCTACTCCTTGCTGCTGCCCACACTTGCTGAAGAATTAATACAATCTTCTGGGAGCTCACAAAGAAAGGCAGGTGACAGCTGTTTCACCTAGGGGGCTTCAAAGGCATGTAGGACAGGAGTAGGCTCATTGGCCTGTCATTAAATCAAGTACCTGCAGTCTTCTATCAGGTAACATATTATCTGTTGATTTTGAAAGTCATAAAAAGTCTTCTGCTTGGTCTTTACTTACTGCAGATCAAAGGTGACATGATTACTCTCAAACCCACATTTCCAGATTATGACAGCATTCAAAATTCAATGCAAACCTTGTAAAAGAAAAATCTAGGGACTAACAGCATTTCAAGTGATTATTTTTCCTATGTGCTCTTCATCTTTGAAAGAGAGCCTACTTGCAAGTCTTCATGTGCCAAACTGCTGCACTAGCACCTGTACCTAAGAGTTATGTATTGCCTTCTAGCATGCATTTCAATTAAGCACAGTTTAGGCAATTTGTTTTCATATTGTAGTCTGAGGAACATGAGGAAACTGAATCTGCTAGCATCCATCACCAAATTAGAAAAAGACAAATGATAAGTGCAGCAAGGGAGACCTTTAGCTTCTCTGGCCATTACCTGCAAGCTTGAATGACATTTTTGTTCATGTTAGTTTTCAATGAGACATTTGGTTCCAGGCCTGTCATTTTTTTATATTACCTGTCAGGCACAGAAAGCCATGGTATAATTTTTTTAAAATACCTTTCTGGCAAAATAGTCCTCTTAAGGAAAAAAAAAAAAGGGAAAAGAGAAGGAAACAGCTTGAATTAATCCATTTACTCTGAGACTTTTCTGAAAAGAGACTAGATCTTGTCAAAACTTGACAAAATGTTTTGAGTATTGGGCTTTTTTTTTTTTTCTACAGAATTATGCTGTGTCATCAAGGCTGAAATATTTCACACAGGGACATACTGATTTCAGTGGAAAGGTTTATGCAGTTCATGGTACATTTGTCACTTCCAAAGGGAGATGCCAAATAAAAAAATTAAGTCTTTCCAATTTGAAAATGGATACTTTCACACAATTTCATTTTGTGATGCTGCTTTGGATGTTTTGGATCTGTTCCAGCACAGAGCAGAAACACATTTACACAAAATGAAACTGTCATCGTTCAGAAAGCTCCACTTGGAAATTTTAGATCTGTTTCTGCTTGGCACTTGTGTGGTTAGACGCATATAGACATTGACACAAGCACCTCTTTATTTGCAGCCACCATAGCAGGTTCTCGGTCTTCTTTTAAACCATATTCATTTAGAAACAAACATACGTAGATGTTCCTTCAGAGGCTGTTAGTTAAAAGGCTGTAGCTGCTCTGACAATTTCCATGTGGCCCAGGCACCAGTTAGCAGTGATGCTCTGGAAATGCAGCTGTATTTCTTCACATTTCACCACTGAGCAGTGGATGTGGACTCTTTTCCATCTTGGGATCTATATCCAGATCATATATCTATGCTACATAAAACTGTCAGATTTGAGATATATGAAACTAACCTCTGTTGCTGCCCTCCTCTCTCATTTCTCTGAAACTAGTGATTCATGCATTTTATTCTACTATTGCAGCATCTCTCCTCCTTCAAAACTCCGTATTTCAAATGTGACTCATAGGCTTGCCCAACCATTATGTCAGTGGAGAACAGGAGAGGTCACCATGTGTCTCCTACAAGCATTTCATGGTCAAAAGGAAAAAAGCCACATTCTTGCTGGTTATAGCCTTCTGCCACAGCTTACAATGTGAAATAGTGTATAAAAATTAACCTAAATCTGAGAATTCAAGTATAAAAGCTGGACAAAGTAAAGAACCAGTGACAAGAAGCTAAATAAAAAACAAAAAAAGACACTCAAGCCCAGCAACACAGGTTCAGCAGCTGGCTTCCAGAGTAAAGTATTGCTCTGCACAGAATATCACCCTGCTCTGCACATTCCAGAAATCCATCTAACCAAAAGAAACAGGAGATCTAGTTGCAAAGTCTTTTGAATAGATTTCTATCACACCACTCACTTAAAAGTTTACATATATTATTTTCTTATGTTGGACTCCTGAGAAAAGAAGAAACTTTCCTTCATGAGAAGCAGCCATAGCAGTAGCAGTTTCAGAAATATCCACCCCCAATGCAGTAATATTTTGATAATAGTTTTGCTAGGAATCACAGGAACTATAATTTCTGCTTTCCACATTCCTCCCATGTAGTTACAGGTTTGGGAAGCACAACAGATAAAAAGAACATGAAATAACTGTTTCCTACTGAATTTCCAGTGCACCTGACGCATAAGGAGATTTATTCCTCTGTACAACAGAAAATTGCTCACAGCATCAGTGTAAATTGGAAGGAGTTACTAAGGTGACAACTGTTGTCATCTCAAACAGGGATGACCCTATTAGGGCTAATAATGAAAAGATTAAAACAAATATAGAATCAGTACATGAAAGTATGCTTCTCTTAAGTAAGCCCATTCATTCTTGCTAAAAACCTCTTTCTACCTGGATTCCTACTGCCTCTGCAGATAGAGAAGCATACAGCTAGCTAGCTTACATTCAGAATAGTGAATAAATGGGAAGAGCACTGTGTAGCTAAAAATAAACAAATTTCTCATTCTTGCTATAGTTGCTGCAGTGTCACACTATTCACATGCAGAACGGGCTAGGAACCAATTTGTCTCTAACCCTTCCTCTCCAAGCAGTCCTTCATTGTTTTCCCTGGCAACCATTTGAACACCACAAAGGCAGAAGACACAGAAGCCTCCTAATGTAAGGGTTTCACAATCCCATTGCCATTGCTAGACCTCAGCCATGACTGTCAGAAGAAACCTTGACAGTTAAACCAACACTTTGCTTGTCAGAGTTGGGCACCTGTTGTGACCATCCAATCTGCCATCACCTATTATCAGAGCAATGGCTTCTTCTTTTTAAAAGTATATTCTATTAGTCTGAATAGCACATTACTAGTAACAGCTTAGAGATTTTCAGCTCAATGCAGGAAAAAACTCCACATCAAAATAAACCCAAAACTCAGAAACACAGCTAATAAAATCTGCAACCTATTTTACCCCTAAGGGTAATCTGAAAACAAAAGAAAATATAAATATTTTAGGCAAAAGTAGCCATCTGCCTGTTAAGAGAAGCAGACACCTGAGATTCCATGGCCAAATGACCAGTATTTTAACTAAGGATACTAGAGTTTTTCCTCCATCATTCACCTCCAGACAGCTCACAAAGACTGAAATAAGCTGACTGCTAAAACATGAGCAGATTCTGCACTTGCAGCCTGAGCACTATGCGACCTTAAGAGTTGAGGAGGAGGAAGAGAAAGAAGAGAGGAAGAGAACCTGGAAAAAGCAGCCGTGCTTTGCTCTGTGGCAGTGTCCAGCAGGGCTGGAACAGACTGAATAGGTAAAACAAGGCTTGGGTGCTGCTGCCACTGGAACGTTCAGCTTCTCTGCACCAAAGGGAGATCTGTGGAGTGGAAGTTTTTTGCCTGCAGTGAGGGATAAAAGGAGAGGAGCGATGATCCCCAACTCTCTGAATATGTTCAGGAGGAGGGTACCACAACAGTGGAAGTTTCCAGATATTTCCCTAGTTCTTTCTCAATCACAAGATGATCTTTCCCAAAACATTCACTTTTTCTGCTTTTTAGATCACTGATGATGTGAGACTGGCAAGAGTAACCAGTCTATCAGATTGCACTGGGAGCAACCCTCACAGGAGGAACAAATATTTGTCTGCACAGACTGGAATTGCTGTCTGAATACTAAATAAGTTTCAGTATTTTAATAAATTATTGTTTCCTTAGTCTTCACTTCCAAGAAAGAAAAAGTATTTTGTTTTATATCCCCAAAATGAATCTATAGCGTTTAAGGAAATCTTTCAGAAATAGGTATTAGCATGAACAACTACAGAAAATTAGTCTGATGAGGGAAAAAAAAACCCAATTAGTCTTAAAAATCAAACAAGACAACACATTAATATTTACAGAAGGAATATGGGAGGACAGGAAGGGATTACTATTACACAGGAGAGACTGAAAGCCAATATAATGATTAGCTCTGTCATTCTGCAGAGCAGCAGCAGATGACCCAGCCTCTGCAGATCTGCCTCTGAGAGAAGGCAGAAGAATCTGAAACTAGTAAGATGCTGCAATAACTTTACTTGCACACATTTATACCCTTCCTAAGGACAAAAGTTCACAAAGACTTAAAGAGAGTTCCATTTCCTGGTATTTTTCACATCAGACTCATAAATATGTGATATGTAGAGTGCAAAATGTGCTTTTTTCCCCAGAACAGACTAGTTAAAGAGATAGATGTACAAGCCAGTTCTTCACTATTTGTTACATCCATCACAAAAGACTACAAGAACTCCCCCACACTAAACTACTGTTTCATGTGGAGACGTGCTGTAAGGCTAATTTATTTGGTTGCTAAAAAACTATGGTGTTTTACCACCTCTCTTCCATAATATTGTTGTACAGTAAATACTGAACAGTTTCCAATTAATCAGTTAATGGTATATTCTAGCAGAAGGAATGTATTTTAGCAACAATATTTTGAATTGGATGCTGAACATCATCTGACATAAAATGAAAAAAGGTCTTACTTAAAAAAGGGAAATAAATATAAAAACTATATAAAATATATAACGTACATATAAATAAAGAAGTTCTACATCACTCAGGAAGGTGGCTGGCTTGATCTTTTGCCACTGCTTGCCTGGGTCTTATTTAGCTATCAGTGCTAACAAAATAGCTTCACAGAACAGTTCCCTAAACCATCAACAACAAATTTGCATCATCTGAGAAGGAAAAAAAACTCATGTTTTCCCGAGGAAAAAATCACATATTTAAATATGTTTTTAGAATGTTGCTAAAAAAAGGACCCTTTTTTAAAGAAAAATAATATTTTTGTTCAGGAATTTCTAAACTCTTAACCAAAATTTACTTTAAACACAAACAGAATTTTCTTCTGCTTTTGAAGTGAAAATGCTACCAAACTAATATTCAAATGTGACTGCTACTTCCTTTATTTATCATTTAAAAGAACAAAAATTTCATTTAAAAGTTCACAAAATACTCTTTATGATATTTCTATTAAAAAAATATTTTGCTATTCAAATTGACTACAGACAATTCAAGGCTTCTCTTGTTTTCAAAGCATTTGAAAGCTTCAGATGTCCATTGGCCATTAAATTTTATGTGGCTTTAAAATTAGACTAAAACCACTCTTAACGTTTTTGCCAATATTATTAGCACAATATGACATCTGCAATATTTGCTGAATGAGGCTTTTAGTCCCTACTCCATTTCTGCAAATGCAATGAGTATTCTTCCATTTCAAGGATTAATTTGCAAATGACTCTTTAAGCACTACATGCACAATGGAAGAAGTCAAAAATAAATCCTGCAAGTGCAAGAGACCAGTGCAGATGTGCATGAGTCTCAAATGCATCTCATTCTCCTCACTGACAGTCTTAGTGTCCAATTAAAAAAGCCCATTGAGACCACCATAACGATAATATTAAGTTTCATCCTCTTCTCCAGCTCGAAGGGCATTCAGGTTTATGTTATGCAGCTCCTTTATTTTTATCACAATCCACTTGCATGGCCAGAAGATTTGGGCAGAAGGCAGAAATGGTTGGTCACCCACATCTCAGAGCAGATCAGCCCTCTAGCAAGGATATAGGGGGAGTCAAAAAACTCTCATGACATGCAAACATGGGAGTTGCAAATTCTCCTAATTTCCAGTGCAAAATTTTCCCACTTGATTTCTTATGCCAGTGCTTAGCTATCACTCCTAGTCTTCAACCTCTCAGACTAAAGAGACCAGGCTCTGATATAAAACTATCAGATGCTTGAGCTAGTAGACACTGTTGCCACTCCCTGGGAGACAAAGCGAGCATTAACAACTGCCCCAGCTCAGTGTCACACACAGGGAATAGGTGCTGCTGAGCCAAGGGAGTTTCTGCACAAGCAGCCAGGGTTCCTCATTCATTTGAGGGCTCCATGTGATTTTGTAGCTAGCACAGATGTACGTCTCACAAGAAGCAAGACATGCAACTGCAGCAAAGAACACACTACTTCCCAAATCTGCAGGAGTCACTGGGCACCTGGGACACGTGCTCAGTCTTTTTAAAGAAATGTCCAATTCAATTCTTTGATTTCGTTTATAAACCTAACTTACTGAGCATAAAACTCGTGATTTACCATTTCTTTAACTTTCTAACTAGTCTTATAGTACTCAGAAGAAACGTGTTGTAAAGTTTCTAATGTGTTGGGGTCACTGTGGGAGCTGGAGTGAGGAAATGGAACTGCAGGCAAAGCTCAGAGTCAGAGCTCAGTACTATCGAAGACTGTCTAATAGCCACAGGCAAGAACACCCCGAAGGTCAGTGACGTTCCCTTCTCTATTTCCTGAAAGCAGATGGTGAAAGAGTTTGGAATTAATGGCCCTGCGGCACCCAGCTTGGCACCAGCTCCCTGCAGAGACAATAAGCCTTTTCTGCTGACAGCCCGTGAGACAGCTCTCAATCCATGTGGCAGTATGTGTCCCCACGAACCACCTTGCAAATAAAATCTGGGAAGATGTATCATGGAATGGCATCACGTGGATTAAGAAAACCTGATTTTTGGTTTATAGTAGATTTTGTTGTGAATTCTGTCAAAGTCATCAATTTATCTTTTCCATACACTAATTGTAATAAGGAATGAGCATATTGAATCGGGTCCAATCCAGTATTTTTATCCAGTGATGAACGTAGCAACTCAAAACATTGCTTTATAGAGACACAAGGTAAAAGACCTCCCTCTCCTCTCCCTTATACACTTTAAAACTAACTGTAAATCTTTATATTAAGATTGAAAAGCTAGTTCAAAATCTTTTCTCCTCATTAAAATTTGATAGTAATTGTTATTTTCTAAAGGTATCCTTCCCACCCCATAAAAAAAATTCAGGGCCTCCAAGGTTTTTCTTCACTGTTGTTACCATGCTGACTTATCAGTAATTAGATGCAAGAAAACTAATTATTGTCAGTCAACATGGTTTTTTTAAAAAGGTTTTGGCACTTCAGTGTTCTTTTTTTGTTCTCCAGGATAATGTTTCCAAGTAAGGATGAAAGTTCTTGATTTGGAAAGAAACGTCCCAAAGGCAGACTTGATTATCTAAACCGAGCCTGCCTTCTCATGAAGGCCTGGGTCCAATGCTGGGTTAAAAATAGTTACATCTTTCTTTTTTCATATATGATTGAATTAAAATATTACCAGATTAGAATGTCACTTCTGATTATAAAGTTTATTATTTCCAATTACTTCCTGAAAACTTTGAAAGTAACCCTGAGGTGGAAAAATAAGCCTTGCAATGCTAAATTAGAAAAGTTCAATCTACTCTGCTCATAAGGGAAGGATAAAAGGTGAATTGTCACTTAGTTTATATGATTACATATGGAAAATGCTTAGAGGAAAATTACTTTCCAGGTTTGCAAACAAAGGCATAAGATTAAATAGCTTTGAACAGAGCTTAGATGAACGAAACCTTAAAAAGATGAAAATTCCTAACAGTAAGAGAAATTAAACTTTGGCATAATTTAGTGGTGGGAAATCCAGCACAGGCGAGCAATGTTGCAGTGGAACTGCTGACATGACTGTGCCTGCCTTTGCACCCATTGATCCAGACCCCAACCTGCGACCTAGCCCCAAGCCTGCCATCAGACCTGTCCCACCACCATCAGCTTATGAGGTGACTGCTGGACCTGGGGCTGAGGCTGGCTACCATATCCAGTCCTGTCCACCCTGCTCACATGGGGATGGCTACCACATGGCCTCCCCATGAGCAGCTCATTCTTTCTTCCCTCAGACAAAATGCCTCTCTGGTGGTGCTAAATTTGTGCTCAGTTGTTGCCATTAGATCATAACCACTGTTGTTTCATAAAATCATAGAATTGTTTCAGCTGGAAGAGACCTTTAAGATCATCGAGTCCTGCCTTTGTCCCAGCCCTATCAACCACATTTCCCTAAGTGCAACATACAACTGTCTCTCACCCCCAGGGACAGTGACTCCACCGTCTGCTTGTGAGATCAAGCATTGCTATGCGTCACTGCTATACGTCTGCCTATATTAAAGATAGAGACAAGAAATTAGAAAGGTGTCACCAAGCCTGGTGACTCTCATTATCCACAACAACAATACAAAGTGGCCTTTATGCAAAATGATGGCAAGACCCAATGTGAATAAAAGGTGCTTATACAGAGGAAATTCTTTGCCTCACAGACAAGATATGTATGTTGCTGTCACACAGCCCCCAGGGGTGGCCCTCGCTATGTCGCTCTCCTCTTACCTCCCATGTTCTTCAAGAACAACCAAACTCTGCTAACAGTCTGCGTGTGTTATCTGAGCAGCTTCCTGTATTTTGCCCAGCATATTCACCTGACATTTAGAGTGTCTCTATATTCTCCCATACAAAAGAGCCTGGTTTGCTCACCAAGTGGTACCTGCTCTGCTTTCATAAACAGAAAGACACACTGAACACAGCAGGAGTTAGGAAAGTCCAAAGGAAGGTGTCTACACTCTCCATTCCAGAAAATATTTTTTGGCTAGAGACAGAATAGAGCAATATGCAGAAATTCAGGACCTAGCTCAAAGCCTCACAGCTCTTCTCTGAACAAATGGAAAGTCCAACTTTCTTGGATTTGTCACCATCCGGCTGCTGCTTCTTCTGCACTCTGCCTCTCCATAACCCACAGGCTGTCTTACTACATATCACTACAGGTACACTGTACCCCACATCTGCCTTCCAGTGCTGGCACTTTTTCGAAATAAAAGCTATGAGATGCAGCAGACACCAAAACCAAGAAAAAATGCAAACCACATGGATGTAGTATAGCACTATTTAATGACAAAGATTACTTGAGAAAAATCAATATAGTGCTCAATTTGGGGTGTGTTTTAGTTCCCTAAACACTCCAACCCTCCCCTCCCCCTCCCAAAAAAAACCAATTACAAAGAAGTCTCAGTAACAGCAAAAACTACTTCTGAAATCTTGGTTAAACACCCAGTTTCCTCAGGGTTACCAATACAAATGGTTGCTTGAAAAATAAAAAAAATCCAAACATGTACTTTTCAAACCAGTTCAGATGTCTACTCTGCATGTCACTCACAATCCACTACCAATACATCACAGCCGCTCGCTCTCCAGCACAGAAGCTAGGCACTATGTAGGCCTTCTGGCAGCACTGATGACAAGTGCTCAGCCCTGTAAAACTCAAATACTAGCAAAAGAGCAAAATCAGTCCTTAGAAACTCTGAGAACTCTCAGCCCAACAGGATTATTTCACAACCATTCATGGAACAGTATCTCTGATTATGAATATCAAAGAAGCTAAGAATAGGGGAGATTTAGTACTACAGATGTAATGTTTCACAAAGTCACAATTTCTGGTGTCAGATTATTTTTTATGCTAGATTATTAGTTGCATCATTATTAGTCTGCAGAATTATGTCACATGACATTTAAATATGCAAACAGTTTATCCTTACTTACTCAGTAAGTAAAATAAACTAGAAAAATAAAACTCCCCATCCTTTTCATAGAATCACAGAATGGTAGGGGTTGGAAGGGACCTTTAGAGATCATCTAGTCCAACCCCCCCTGCAGAAGCAGGTTCACCTAGATCAGGTCGCATAGGAACATGTCCAGGCAGGTCCTGAAGACCTCCAAGGAAGGAAACTCCACAAGGAGACTCCATGGTCTCTTTTTTTGAATAATTTACCTTAAGAACTCCTGGTTGAGCATCTCTGCCAATTTTCATAAAGTCTATTACATAGTATTTCCCTCTCATTTCCCAGTGCTGTTATAAAAAACACCACAATCTTCAAACACAAATAACAAGGTAACAATAATTTAGAATTTGCAGGTTAAGGTTGGTAGGACTGTATACATACAGTTTTAACATACATCCAGGATCCCTTCCCATGAACTTCCAGGAAAAAAAGGAAACATCCCACTGGAAAGAATAGGATTGTTTTGTTTCCAGAAATTTTATTTATAAAACTGGGTATTTCAGAGTAAAGCAGGCATCAGCCTTAATGGTGGGATGGCTACTACAGCTCTGTGGTACCCCTTTCTCCTAGGAGTCAGCTATCAAAGCTGTCTGTGGGATGCTGTCAAAAACTCAGAGCCATTCCTACTGGAAATACAACTAAAAATTCCAGTCCAAATTAGTAGTGTGCAAAGCCAGTCATTGAGTACCTTAACGCATTCCAGTCAGAACACATGCAGGGCTTCTACTCCAACTTATACCACCATGTATTTTTATGAAGCCCCTCAAAATAGTTCAAACTATTTTTAAGCTACTGCTGGGAAACAAACAAACCAACCAACCAACTTTAACCGGACAGCAAAAGTACTAAAATAAGCCCACTTACAAGAAAAGTTCCTCTGTCTTTCACATATCCATGGAATAGCTATCAGTAACATATTTAAATCCCTTCACTGTAACAATATCCTCACAAAAGGTAAGGTCTGGAGATATTAATTTTTAATAATGGGAACTGGTGCAAATATCTGACTCAGAATTTCTGAGGACAGCTGATGTCCTATTAGTGACAGTGCTTCATCTTCCTAGGCTAGTTGGTTTTGCTTTTTCCCCCTAAACCCACTTCTGTCAAAGCAATGCTTATATAGGAGTGAGGCAGCTTTGGGCTTTTGTGAATTCAGAGGATGTTGGTATTTGGCTGCAGGAGGAGAAGGGAACAGCTTTCCACTATGTCTCTGACTACTGGGAAATGGCGGCAACAAAGCCAGCGCTGCAACTGAGAACTTGCCCCACATTTATATCACTTCTGTTAGCTTATACTGCTCATTATCTAACTGCTGTAACTTGTTTCTGGGTTTGGCTGTCACTTCTGCATCTGCCCATACCTCTTCCCCTTCCACCTTCCATCAAATGGACACAGATTTTGAGAGCTCTAACACTGACCATTAGTTATATTTGTAATACTACCCTCACCCATAAATATTCCTTTGTTTCCTTTCATAGCTTTATTGTCATTGTACATCTCTTCAGGTAACGTCAATGTCATTTCAATGATACTTTCAGTGCCACTCTTGATATCAGAGGCTGAGCTACACAGGCAGCAGAGCATTTCCATCCACCCTTTTGCATTACAAACAATAGCTTTGTGAATTCACAGCACAGAAGTGAGCAGCAGCAAATGCACTGTAGGCTAAACTGTCCTCTCTTCTAGTTGTGTTGCTGCTGCTCCTTCGCTGCCTGTCAGCAGCAACTACTCAAAGACCATAAATTAAGTTTAAAAATACAATAGAAATATCAAAAGCTTCAGTTCCTGAAAGAGACATGAATTAAACTCTTCACTGAATCACAGGATTGCCTGCTTTTACACATTTTAGGATAGAAAATGCTATACTATTTTGTCTTGTTTTCTCCTTTCCTTTTTCTTCAAAAACTCATTAGGAGAATCATATAGATTAATTCTGGTTGGAAAAGATCTTTAAGATCATCAAGTTCAACCACTAATCTAATATTGTCAAGCTCATCACTTAACTATGTCCCTCAGCATCTCATCTACATGTCTTTTAAATATCTGCAGGGATGGTGACTCCACCACCTCCCTGGGCAGCCTGTTCTAATGCTTAATAACCTTCTCAGTAAAAAAGTTCTTCCTACTCTCCAATCTAAACCTCTCTTGGTGCGACTTGAGGCCATTTCCTTTTGTCCTGTTACTCTTTATTCTACAGAAGAGACCAACCCCCACCTCACTAAAACTCCCTTTCAGGTAATTGTAGAGAGTGATCATGGCTCTCCTCAGCCTCCTCTTCTCCAGGCTAAACAAGCTCAGCTCCCTCAGGCTTGTTCTTCACACCCTTCACCAGCTTTGTTGCCTGTCTCTAGAGGCGCTTCAACACCTCAATGTCTTTTTTGTAGTGAGGGACCCAAAATTTAACACAGCACTCAAGGTGCGGCCTCATGAGCACCAATTACAGGGGGACAATCACTTCTTTGATACTGCTGACCATACTATTTCTGGAAAAAGCCAGGATGTCATTGGCCCTCTTGGTCTCCTGAGCACACTGCTGGCTCATGTTAAGCCAGCTGTCGACTAACACCTCCAAGTCTTTTTCTGCCAGACACCTTTCTAGCCACTCTGCCCCAAGCCTGTAGCCTGGCACTAGTTCCTTCTCACCGTGCAGTTCTGGATCACCAAGACAGGGTAAAAAAGACCTTTTTACTCCTGCAGTGCCAGGAGCAGGAACTGCCTTAGCTGCAGCGGGAGATGTGTGGCTCCCAGCATAGCCTTGTCCCACTGTGGCTCCCAGGCAAACAAGCAAATGTGGCACTGAAGCTGTATAACAGAAATTTTCATGTATGAAGTACCATATGTAAGCACTTGGGCTAATCAGTCTTGTATTGATTTAATTACGAATATTCATGCATAAGATTCTAAATCCAGGCACTGTCAGTGCAGATGTCAGTGCTAGAGGATTTGGTTTAGCTGTGGTAGAAATGCTTCTCCAGCTGGTGCAATATAGCTTGAGATAGTGGCATTACAACAGAAAGGATAGAATGGTTACTTTCCTTAGCACTCCATCAGTAAGCCGAATTGTAATTTGAAGTGATATTCTTACAGTACTTGCAAAAACATGAAAATTAGAGGGTCAACTTGCTTAATAAATTATGACAGAGTTTTTTACTAAGACATTTTTCTTTTTTATAGTCTTATTAGAAATAATTAGAAATTTAATTACCAATTGATGATCAGACTCAACATCTCTGATGAAGCCATTTACTATCCATGAATAAAACTGGCTTTCCCATCAGTGCCCAAACAGTAAATTTAAATTAAGACAAAAACCCCATACACAAGATTATCAGTGAGTTTAAATTGAAGTGGTGCTTGTTTGTATGGTATGGTGTTGACTTACATGAACACTTCTAGCCTTATACCTCCTGGGTAAAACATTTTAAGTACTATATAACAAACAATTGGTTTGAGCATGTCATAAAAATAATTACAATGACAACAACTAGTCAAGAGAAAATGCAACAAAATACAATTAGTATTTGACCCAGTCACTAGTTTGCAGTAGCCCAGGATGGCTTTTAGGGCCAAATAAAGTCTTCCCAGCCAGAACAATAAAGTCAACACAAACCAGCAGCAAGTATCTTCTTCCAGATTATCACTGCCCTCAGGCCTTCATATCTGGTTTCCTTCTAAAAGTAGTAACAATCAAATATCAAATCTAATTTGAGAAGAAAAAAGAGGGGGATTATTTCTCTGATATTAAGAATGAGAGAGAAACTTCAACAAACACGGAAACCATTCGTTGATGCATGTATATTACTTTGAAAAACAAAGCTTGCACATTGATCACAAGAATCACACCACTCATTAAAACTTGCCTGCAGTTAGGAATTTAGAATGTAATTTTTAATAACTGAAGTATACAGATGTGAGCTTGAGACTCTCAAGGCAAAGGGAGAATGAATCAGTAAGGATATCAACAGCCACTGCTTCTTGCCCTTCATTCCCAGTACTGTCAATCCTAGCTGGATTACCGAGATGTTTTCTGCTACACTTGTTTGCCCAAGTGCAGTAAACGGGGCTCACCACTCATGTAGCTGAGAGTAGAAGGTTTCACTCATAGATGGCCATAATCATAAACATTTACTGTGTTCCTGTGATGATAATCAGGAATGAAGCCCAGTTGTAAGAAAAACTTCAAACACCAACTATCAATCTGCTTGCAAAACCAAAAAGCAACACTTGTTTAATTTCACTTCATAGACACTGCCGCCTAGAACTCCAAATGTTTAATCTACCCAGTAGAAGTCCAGTTTGTATTTTGTGACTTGGCTCAGACATCTCAGTCTGCACCATATCTTGCCTGATGCCTTCTAGGAAAACCAGTGTACTACCATCATTCGCTTCCCCTCCTCCAGTGATTAAAAACGTGGTTTGTCCCTTCACGGTCTGAGTGATGATGTTAAGTGGTCACCAGACCGTATCTTGTAATTCCACCACTACTTGAGGACATAATTTCCAACTGTAAATACGAACTGTATCATTTTGTGAAGACAGAGGCCAGGACATTAACCGTATTGATTTTTTGTTATGTTTATCTATTTCTTTATATCTCTGCAAATCCCTAGTGACTCTGATATCACTTTCAAACAGTGCACTTTTCCTGTTTTCTACTGAATTAAATGTCAGCAGATGACAACTTCTGCTTTGTTGTTGCCATTCAGTAATTTAACTGCACTAAATAGGGAACAGCATCTGATTGCATAAGCTTTTTGCACTAGCTCTGTGTTACTTTAACATCTTTTTCTGCCATCTTACTAGGTTGGAGATCAAAAGCATAAATGGCAAACTTATTATCAGCCTGAATTTAGTATTAACCACTTAGTATGTGATTCAGCAACATTGAAAAGGTTACAGGTAAAACTTATTTAAGAATCACAAATTTGGCACACATGGGTAACTACTCACATTTAATGTTTTTCTACAAGATTATTTCAGGGAAATATGAATAAACAGTCCAGCCCATTCTACACAATGAAAATAAATCTCTGCCTGTTTTCTTGTATAATACCAATTATTTTATCCTGTGCCATCACCTCTTCTGTTTAATATAGTCTGTACCTCTGATGGATAGAAAATGCCATTGAGATGTTCCACATCCCTGTTCATTTCGAGCTTAAATAAGACAACTCTGCTCCTTCTGATTATTTTCAGTCCCTAAATCTGTTTATACTGTACTTCTAGAGATCCCTTAGGGATGTTTTCATAAAGACTAGGAGAGCCATAGCACCTTAAAAAAGGAGTTACATTGCCTCTAGTGGTGTTTTAACCACTAATTCTTCACCTTGTTCTTGGGGGATGCAGATTGTTTCTGGAGAACTCTCAAGGGGCATCAGGCTAGTAGATGTGGTGAGACCAGCCTCAGGGGTAGGAATCAACCCACAGCTGTAGAAAGCTTGTAATTCAGGACGCGTATGTGAGATTTAAACTTGCCTTGAGTTGTGCTGGCCTCAGAATTGCAGAATACTTTCTCTCACACTATAAAATACAAGCTAGCTTAAGACTGTGAGTTCCAACATACTCAGATTTTAATCTGAGCAAAAAAAGAAATGAAAGAATTTGATAATCCTGTTTCATATTTCAATAGACAGTTGCATGCTAAATTGATGACAATTCAATATCACTACCAATTTCTGCCTGCAACATGGCATATTAATATGCTATAGTATATTAACATATATATTGTATTAACCCTATATTATTGCCAGAAGATAGCTTAACATATGCTAATATATAGCACATGTTATATAATCAGCAACTGATAATAAAGTTTCCCTGTAGAAGTCCCCAAATGTAAGAATAAATTCAGGGTTATTTATTAAAAACAACTGTTATTAAAAAGTAGATAGGAAAAATTAAAGGACTAGCAAAATCAAAAATGAAGACAAAATAATTTGCTTTGTTTTCAGTCTAAGTGAATGAAAGGGCCTGAAACAGGATTTGCCATCACCAGCTCAAGACTGCTTTCTTGTCATCAAGTGACTGAAGACATTTCACAGCCATGCAAGCTCCTACATCAGTTCACCTTCAGAAGAATTTAATAAAAATAAGCACAAAATGGCAGGAAAAAACATACGCATTTCAGCATTGTTGTCTATGCTAACAGTTTATAGCTTAAGCAGCTCCAAGAATTAAGCCCAAAAAGTAAGCAAAGGAAATGTTTTACATTAATCCAGAAGCCTAAATGTTCACATCTTCAAGAAAAACAGAAGTTTCAATGGCTATAAATGCAAATGGCTGCTGGTAAGCCACATGCCTTAAGACCATATCAAGGCACTGTCAAATCAGAGAAAATCATGTATGCACAAAGTTGTCACCCGTCTCCGTGGATATTCATTTGTATTTATTAGAGCTTCATCTCTTGTGCAATGAGTGACTCAGGCTGCTCTAGGATCCAGCATCTTTCACGGTAATGGGTTCACTAAAGCTGTGGCACTGGCTCTCCACTTCAACTCAGCAGTTGGCCTGAGGTTACAAACTGTACTGTTTATTGAGGCTCATTAAGACTGCTGTCATGTGGAATCAGCTTAGCTTGGCTTTAAGAAAATGTTATAGAATTGCCTAAATGTGTAATCCCATTTTGAAGTTGGAATGCTTAGTTTGTAACACATTCTGGTGATTCTAATAAGTAATAAATGGTCACATGTGTTTGTAGGTTTAAAACTTGCCTCCAACAAAGGTAATAATTCTGACAAAGTAATTTAAAGTCAATTTGCAATTAATGTAGCCACAGGATCATTTGTCTAAGGAACAAAACTCAAATCCCAATCACGCAGGAGTTGCAAATGCACAGTGTGTCCAACATCTTTGGAATGAAACCAAAATATTTTAAATTTTGTATTTAATATGCAACTCATCTAGGCTGCCCCAGAATATTTACTGAACTGTTATCTCATGTACTATAGTGGTGACGAAGTGAGTTCTGCATGAATGCTATTAAATCTCTTTACGGTGCCGTTACAACTTGTAGCCTTACTGTAGAACAAGATCTTAGCAGCTGTGATATATTGTACAGTCATTAATGTAACAAGCCTGTGATAAATTATCATAGTGTTCCTGCTCCAGAAGTGGGGCAGACTTCTGGAAGATATGGAGGAGAAAGAAAAACTTCCCCTAATATGCTTTACATTTCCAAAGAACTACTTTATATGTTGATATAGAAAGAAAGCCTTAGAAAATGAGGATGACAGAAAGGAGTAGTTAAGCAATCATTATAAGGATGGAAGATGGGTAATAGCTTTAAGTGGCAGAGAGACAGACTTAAAAATCCTTTCAAAGCCTTTTTGCTATCATAAATTGTGTGATATTACAAGAAGAATAATGAAGGCAAGCTAAAATAAGGAGACAGTTCCTAATACTAACATCAATTAATAAAGAAATCATCCAGGCATTGAATCTGCTGCTGCTAACATCAGTAGCAAAATTCTCAGCAATTTTGTAAGATGACATCCAGTGCACAAAAATTAAAAGCTCCTTTATCAAACTAGATGCCCCAGTAATTTCCTCTGGGAATTAGGCTTTATTTTTTTCCCCCCTCAAATCATTCCTATTTTAAACAATATCCAAGTTAACATTCACCTACAAAGAGAACAGAGTTCCCCTTCCTATATTATACAAAACTGTTACAACTTGGGACTTAGAATTAAGGGTGATGCATGTGAAGGGAAGGTGGGATGAGAAATAAGAATAAAGATATATTCAGTATCCTCAGGGTATAACCACTGAGAAACATTACTATATTCTAACTTCAACTTGTCAACCCATCTTCACATTGCTTTTCTGAATTCTCTTCAGTTCCTTAGTTTTCATGTTCTTTCCTGTACCTACTAGGGAATTACTGTACACTCCTAAAGGTCTATAAAACATCAGGAATGTCCCTCAGAGGGGAAAAAAAAAAACAAAAAAACCCACAGACATACAAATTTCACCTTGTACAGGGAATATTTGATGACTTCTACATTTTGTATGTGAATATTTTAAGTCCAGGTATAAAACATGAGGAAGGATGTAGATCTTTGCTACTCAGCTCATAGGAGAAAAGCTTGTCTTCTCCTTTTATTCTCAGTTATATTCTTTGCTATTTCATAGTGATTCTAAGACTTGATAGTGCAACAGGAAATAAACTCTTCAAATGTGATGTTAACTTCACATTTAATCCGTGAATTTTCCGACTGCTTAAATTTAGTGCCATTATGGTTTATAGTTCTAAATCATATTCTCAAGTAATCTCTGTTTGCAATCATCAAATAATCAGAGCAATTCAAGTATCCTTTCTCCAGCTGAAAATTTTTATGCTTAAAAGTTTAACATAAGAAAAGAAAATCAGAACCTAGAGAAGAAGTGAATATAGCATGACATAATCCTCCACTAACCCAGCAGGCCAAAAGAGAATCATAAGAAAAAAAAATGCGAGACCCTTCAGCATAACATTTGATATAATGATATCAATCTTGTCTTTTTTCTTTTTCTGTTTGAAAAGTTCTGTGAATTTTCTTTTCAACTCTCTATCACTATGATAATTTCAAGTGAAGAGTAATCTAATAGTCTGTTTTATAGTGTCTTTGCAATATTCTTAGAAGTCTAGGCTCTCATTTTTTGTTATATCAAAAGTTGCTATTACTAAACTGAAAGCTTAAAAGTCAGTATTTCTTATGAAAGAAATCAAGAAGAGTGGGACAATCCTACTCAGCCTCATGGTATCAGAATCATTTAGACACGTAAATGAAACACATTTTAAAAAATGGCCAGTTTAAGAACAGACAGATGATGGAGATGGATATGCAGTAGGCAGTAATAAAGCAACACTCCAGCATTGAAAGCCTTAAGTCATCCCTTGCATTAGCAAATGGAGTAAACATTTAACTATTGTATAAAGGCAATACAAAAATAATCAGGATAAAAAACCCAAACTCATTCCATTAGATGAAGTAGTTCTATGCTGCAATAAAAAGGCACACCCTCTTTATGAAGCAACAGAAACTAGAACAAAAACAGAGACAATACTAGCCTTCATTTTCTAAGTAAATTTCTGTCCAGTTGTACATAAACGCTGCACACAGAAATATGAGTTATGTTTTGACTGTGGTCTATTATTAGGGCAGATTAAATGCCAGCTGATGTGACTCATTAGAAATTAATCTAATAATCTTTTCCTTCATAGTCGAAACAGTACATGGATGGCATGGTGGGCTCTAGCTGTGGTGTCTGCACTCTCCTCTTTGCTTGGCCATGGCCTTAGAAGTAAGCTCAGCAGAAGACAACACTTTTAGAATGACACGTCACTTTACACCTCCTTTTTAATTCTAGCATGAGTTGTGTGTCCAAATTTAGTCTCATCACAGAAAGGGAATTAAAACACCACAAACCACTCAAGAAATTCAGGGTGAGAACAGGCATCCTCTCATTGACAAGCATCCAGTAGCAATGAGCACAACCCAAAGAAAGCTTCCTCCAGACTGTAGTCAGCCAGTTTTATGAGCAATGAGGATTTTTTCTGGTATTCCTTAGGAAAAACATCACCCTGTGTTAATAAAATCCTGTGAAGAAGGCCTTTTTGAACTCCCTAGGCCTTCTGCCTAGCTACCATGTTAGAAAATTATTCAAAATATCACTGGAAATGGATTTAGAAGCTATGGATAGGATGAGATAATTTTAGAGAGCCTTGCCCTGTCTGGTGCTAAGCAACTCCAGATGCTCACAGAATCTTAAGGGCTGGAAGGGCTGGCTCCATCCTCCTGACACCCACCATTTATTTATCTGTAAAGGTTAATGAGGTCACTCGTCAGTCTCCTCCAAGCTAAAGAGCCCCAGCTCTCTCAGCCTTTCACCATAACAGAGATGCTCCATTCCATCATATTGGTGGCCCTGTGCTGAACTCTCTCCAGCAGCTCCCTGTCCTTCTGGAACTGAGGGGCCCAGAACTGGACACAATATTCCAGATGAGGTCTCACGAGGGCAGAGTAGAGGGGGAGGAGAATCTCTCCCATCTTACTGCCCACACCCCTACTAATACACCCCAGGATTCCATTGGCCTTCTTGGCCATAAGGGCACATTGCTGCCTCATAGCCATCCTGCTGTCCACCAGGACCCCCCAAGTCCCTTTCCCCTGCACTAACTCTCGAAGAGTTCATTCACCAACTGGTACATGAGGTTATTCTTTCCCAGATGCAAGATTCTATGCTTGCCCTTGTTGAATTTCATTAGATTTCTTCTTGTCCAACTCTCCAGTCTGTCCAGGTCTCATTGAATGGCAGCACAGCCTTCTGGTGTGTCAGTCACTGCCCCTAGTTTAGTATCATTAGCAAACTTGCTGACAGTGCCCTCTGTTCCTTCGTCAAGGTCATTAATGGATATATTGAACAGTATCGGTCCCAGCACCAACCACTGAGGGACTCTGCTATACACAGACCTCCAACTAGACCCTGCCCCATTGATCACAACTCTCTGCCTTCTTCCCTTCAATCAGTTAACAATCCACGTCATTACCTGATCATCCAGACCACACTTTCTCAGTTTTGCTGCGAAGATGCTGTAGGAGATGGTGTCAAATCCTTTACTGAAATCCAGATAAACCACATCCACTGCACTACCACTATCTATCCACCTGGTTACATCTTCATAAAAGACTATCAGGTTGGTCAAACATGACTTCCCTTTGATAAAATCATGTTGACTGCTCCCAATGACCCTCTTGTCCTTTAAATGCCTGGACACAGCATCCAGGATAAGCTGTTCCATCACCTCTCCAGGGATGGAGGTGAGGCTGACCGGTCTGTAGTTACCCAGCTCCTTCTTCTTGCCCTTTTTGAAGACTGGAATGGCTTTTGCTTTCCTCCAGTCCTCAGGCACCTCCCCTGTTCTCCACGACTTACTCAAGATGACGGAGAGTGGTTTAGCAATGACTTCCGCCAGCTCCCTCAGCACTTGTGGATTCATCCCATCGGGGCCCATGGATTTATGTACATCTAGATTCCTCAACTGATCCTTAACCCAGTCCCTATCAACCCGATAAAGCTCCTCCTTTTAGCACATACTAGGGCATGTAGAAACATCTAGGATAATTTCTTAAGCATCATCCCAGATACGGGCTTTGCAGTTCTAATCCCTGGAAGCATTGTGTCCACTTATTATTGCCTATAATAAAGCAAAAGGGAAATGTCAATCACAAAACTTCCTTATAAGCTAACTGAAAAAATATTTTCTCCAGAATCAACAGGGGCTGCCCTCACACTCAAGCAAGTCAATGTTCAGGTGCATTTATTGGCTGAAAACAAAAAAAACCCATACACCAAGAAACTGAAAGATATTTTATTTCAATTTTTCTATCATATTCTTCACAGTGTTATAAATGTAGCAACAGTAGATGTAAAATTGAAAAATAAAAAATAAATTAAAAAATAAGACCTGAGAGAATCACATAAAAAGGGCATTATTGTGGCTCCACAACAACAGTCAGGAGTTCGCCCAACCTGGGGCACCTGCAGCTTCTTTGGGTAACCATGTCCAGTGTCTCACCACTCTCATCATAAAAAATTTCTTCCTTATATCCAGTCTAAACTCTTTCAGTTCAAAACCATTGCCCCTTGTCCTGTCACTACAGGCCTTGGTAAAAAGTCTCTCTCAATCTTTCTTATGAGTCCTGTTGAAGGCTTATAAGGCCTATTGAAATGGACCACTTACAGTGGTAACTGCTCCTTTTCGTAATTCCTAGCTGTGGTCACCAAAGACTTTAGACAAGACTTTACATTTGTGCAACGCTCCATAAAATTCATCGTAACTGCCATACTTGGTGCTTTGAGGGATTGTCCATAGCCTGGGTGAGACTGCAGTGCTTTGGCCAGGTCATTTACCTTCCCTGTACTTTGACAACTACCTACAAAACAGAGCTGAGAATACAGTATTTTAAAAGTTCTGAGAAATCACTGCTCAATGGCAACTGAACCCATACTGTATACTATCATATTCAAAAGTATACTGGTTGTACCTATGATTTTCAGTTCCTGAATGCTACATTCCATCTTTCTGAAGCTGAATGTCATCTTTACTTCTTTACACCCAAAACATTTACAGAAGACACCTCCCACCTCTTTGCTTTCCAATTTACTGAAGCAACTATTTCGCTACGATTATGTGTAGAAAAAAGGGGCAGGGTATGGCCTTTTTCTAATCATTTGACAGTAGAAATGAGATTTTTATTTAAAAAGTATCTAGGTAATGCATTTTTAATTTTATATATATATATTCATATTCCTGCTTTCACGCAAATGCAACGTTTTAAAATAAAAAAGGGCTTGGCTTCTCCTCTCCCTTAGAACAGATTCCACTGGGGAGGGAACAGCAGTGCCTGAAACTATGTGATAGTAGACCTGGCTTTGGTTTCACTTCAGCTGAGGTGAACGACCAGCTTCAATGAGTTATGTTTCACATACGACATCATTGGGCTACAAAGGTCTCCTACAAGGAAGGATTGATATTACTGCAAATACAAGCCTGAAATTGCTGGAGATTCATGAGGCTGTTATCTTGCTGTAACGTCATCTTAAAATAAGAAAACACAAATCTCAGAGATTTTCATAATGAATTTCCAGAATATAATCAAACTCTTTTGCAGACATTAGGAGAAAAGCCAGTTGATGTCATCACTTCACAAATGCCTCAAAACATGACTTCACTTGTCAGGCTGACTGCCTCTAGCTGATCTTACAAGCAGCAAGGACCATCTGAGAAATCCATTATGAAAACGCCCATTGAAATTCTGTTATAGCCACTGTTCAAACACAACTTTTTTCCTTATAAAACACATATAAGACAGTCAAAAAGGACAATTTACTTAAACCAGTACACAGTGGCATCCACAAAGATTTACTGCAATTGTAGAACACATATATCTTCTCATCTAGGTTACAACGCTCTTTAAAATACAGACAGAATAGCACTCGGTTCTCTTTAGTTGCAGTGAATAGTTTGAAGGTTGAAATTACATTCTCTGTCGACCACAGGAAGACAGGCATAGGGACACACTATTGAAAAATTTCAGTGTCCTTTTGGCTGCCTTCCAGTCCCATCTCCAAGTGGCTGCTATTCTATTTAATGTAACTGGAGTCTACCCTTAGGATGAATATCTTTCTTCCTGACAGTTTTTGTTCTTTTTCAAGGCAGGGAAACAGCCACAGATCAACAAAGACTGCCTCTCCCCAAGCCTCAACTGAAGGTCTCAGAAATGGAATGAACAACATAGCCAAAATGCTGATGCACAACTGCTTTGCAAACATGTTTCTCTACAATTTCACTGAAAATGCAGAAGCTATAACAGCTGAGGCTAGGATAATCCCAGAAACAGAAATACTTTTCAATAGAAAAGCTTTTCAAACAGGAATGGGTTTTGAGGCAAATTTGTTCAATAGCAGTAAGACATGGTGACCAGTCAGAAAAAAGATATTGTATTGCTAAAAGACTGTAAGTTATAGCTGATGCTTGTAGATAACAATGTGGGTATTTTTAATACAGACCACAGGCTAAACTGGCTGTCGTGCTGCGTATAAGAGCTTCACACTTTCAGTCAGGAATTCCAGAACAAAAACTGTCCTGCTTGAAGAGTCTTCAAAACCTTCACACAGAAAAGGTTAAATAAATTCTTTAAGTGGATAGCTCTGGGTTAATTGCTAATGTAATTAGGTACTGTTTGTACTGACCAGATATTAAAAGATATGGCAGTGCACAGGCTGAAAAGCATGGCTTAAAAAGCAAACTCACAATAATATTGATCTATGTCTAATCTGCAGTACCCTTGAGGCATAAGTTAACACGTACAAGGGCAAATTTTTGCTACCTGATTGTTTTTCATGGCTAATGGCGTCAAAATTAGCCAAGCCTCTAACTGACCAGTTTCTGTTGGTTGAGTTACAAGCTCTGATGCCTGCTTAGCCAATTACCAATGCTCCTCACAGACTTCCTTCCTTCCCTGCACTGCAGCTGTTTCTGTAGCACATAGACACTGATGGATGCAACAAATTGGCAACTTCTTTTTGATCTATCTGCAAGAAGCAAGACACTAGGAGTTTAGCAGACATTTATGCTCCCCAAATTAGTCAGGATTGATTCACATTTACCATGACTCACATGAGTTATCACAATCACATTACTTTCAGGAAAAACATCAGTTAAGAGGAATTTCTGTCAACACCACAAGCAAAGAAACATTCCATTATAGCGTGCCTGTGCTCAGAGCTTGTTAACATTTTCAGCAATTCCTTTAGGAAATGTCAGCTGCGACACCACAAAAAGCAAACATATTAGTTTCTCTAAATACTAAGAAGTGCCTGAAACTCTTTGTAAAACATCAACAAGAAAACCACACTCAAAATCACCATGACTCCTTTTACTGCAAACATAAATAGTATTCATGTTAGTTGGGAATGCAAATGCTGGGGAGTCAGCATGGATATCAGTGAAGTTGAAATTCCCTTTTCACAGAATGCAAGAAACACATTAATCATGAAAACAAAGTTTTGACAGGACAAGAAAATATATTTGGGCTACACAAATTAGATGTGTACAGACCCTGTATTAAGAAAAGGAGAGAAGTCTAAGGGGATGGCTAGTTCCTCAGTTAGTTTTCTGTACACAGTGAAGGGCTAAGTGCACTTAATATATTGCTTATTTCTGGAGTCCCAAGACCCTCGTATTGAAAATTGCACTAACAAACCTCGTTTTCCAAACATACAATACCCTTGAGAAACTTCCCATACTTTATAAAATAATAAATTTATTAAATGATTTATAATTTTTATTATAGAATATGTATTGTGCATAATTCATTATCATCATGTTATAATTAGCATTGTTGCACTTTTTATAGCAAATAAGCCCATATAAAAACATCTGGAAGCTCATCACCTCTGTCCTCTGCACCTAAGATGCAACATTAACCTGTCTATCAGAGAGCAAATGCCTACAGACCCCATCTTTTCAATCCAAAGAGGAGAAAAAAGCTGGAACACGCAAAAAGAACTACCAAGCACAACTGATGTCCAGTACCAATAGGCTCAATTTACAGTTTTCATACCATTTTAACAAGTAGAAAGTGGCTTTAATGAATGGAAATAGAAACCAAGACATAGCCAAGCACAAACAGTCCAGGAGGTTCCTACAGATTGTTGACGACAACTTCCTGTCCCAAGGAGGGGTGTGCTGCTGGACCTGGTATTGAGGAATAAGGAGGGCCTGGTTGGGGATGTGAAGGTTGGAGGCAACCTCGACTGCAGTGACCATGAGATGGTAGACTTCAAGATCCCATGTGGAAGAGGCAGAACACAAAGCAGGACCATGACCTGGATTTCAGGTGAGCTGACTTTGGCCTCTTCAAAGATCTACTTGGACGGATCCCATGGGATATGATTCTAGGAGACAGAAGTGCCAATGAGAGCTGGTCAATCTTCAAGCACCACTTCCTCCAAGCCCAGGATCAGTGTGTCCCAATGCGCCAGAAAGGAGGAAAAGGAGGTAGGAGGCCTCCATGGATGAGCAAGGATCTGCTGGGACAACTCAGGCAGAAAGCAGCCATCTATGAGAGGTGGAAACAGGGGCTGGCTTCTTGGGAAGAGTATAGGAACATTGCCAGGGCATGCAGGGATGACAAGGGGGAATGTGGGCCCACTGCTAACTGCTGAGGGTGCCCTGGTGTCTGAGGATGCAGAGTAGGTCGAAGTACTGAATGCCTTCTTTGCTTCAGTCTTTACAGCCAAGGCCAACGCTCAGGAAGCCCAGTCCAGGAAGGATAACAGGATGGTCAGGACAGCAGAGGACTTGCCCTGGGTGGAGGGGGAAGAGGTTAAAGACTTGTTGGCCAAGCTTAAGGCTCATAAGTCAATGGGTCCTGATGGGATGCATCCTAGAATGCTGAGAGAACTGGCTGATGTGATTGCTAAGCCTCTCTCTATCATTTTTGAACAATCAGGGAGGACAGGTGAGGTGCCTGAGGACTGGAGAAAGGCCAATGTCACACCAGTCTTCAACAAGGGCAAGAAGAATGACCCAGGAAACTACAGGCCAGTCAGTCTCACCTCGATCTCTGGAAAGGTGATAGAACAACTCATCCTGAATGTTAACACTGAACATATGAAGAAGATGGTTATCAGGGGGAGTCAACATGGCTTCACCAAGGGGAAATCCTGTTTGACTAACCTGATATCCTTCTAGGAGTGCATAACCGGCTGGCTAGATGAGGGGAGAGCAGTGGATGTCATCTACCTTGACTTCAGCAAGGCTTTTGACACTGTCTCCCATAAGATCCTCATCAGAAAGCTCAGGCAGTGTGGCTTGGATGAGTGAACAGTGAGGTGGATCAAGAGCTGGCTGAATGACAGAGCCCAGAGGGTGGTGATCAACGGCAGAGAATCAAGTTGGAGGCTTGTGGCCAGTGGAGTTCCACAGGGATTGGTTCTGGGGCCAGTCTTGTTCAACATTTTCATCACTGACCTGGATGAGGGGACAGAGTGTACCCTCAGCAAGTTTGCTGATGACACCCAACTGGGAGGACTGGCTGATTCCCCAGAAGGCTGTGCTGCCATTCAGTGGGATCTCGACCAGCTTGAGAGTTGGGCAGAGAGGAACCTCATGAGGTTCAACAAGGACAAGTGCAGAGTCCTGCATCTGGGAAGGAACAACCCCATGCACCAGTTCAGGCTGGGGGTCGAACTGCTGAAGAGCAGCTCTGCAGAGAGAAACCTGGGAGTCCTGATGGATAATATGCTAACCACGAGCCAGCAATGTGCCCTCATGGCCAAGAAGGCCAATGGCATCCTGGGATGCATCAAGAAGAGTGTGGCCAGCAAGTCAAGGGAGGCTCTTCTCCCCCTCTACTCTGCCCTGCTGAGGCCTCATCTGCAGTACTGTGTCTAGTTCTGGGCTCCTTAGCTCAAGAGGGGCAGGGAAGTGCTGGAGAGAGTCCAGCTCAGGGCTATCAAGATGATCAGGGGAATGGAGCATCTTTCTTAGGAGGAAAGGCTGCGGGAACTGGGGCTGTTTAGTCTGGAGAAGAGGAGATTGAGGGGTGATCTTATGAACATTTATAAATATCTAAAGGGTGGTTGTCAGGAGGTTGGGACATCCCTTTTTTCTATAGCAGCTAGCAACAGGACAAGGGGTAATGGGATGAAGCTGGAACACAAAAAGTTCCACTTAAATATAAGAAAAAACTATTTCACTGTGAGGTTGAGGGAGCAGTGGAACAGGCTGCCCAGAGGGGTTGTGGAGCCTCCTTCCTTGGAGGTCTTGAAGACCCACCTGGACCCGCTATGCGACCTGATCTAGGTGACCCTGCTTCTGCAGGGGGGTTGAACTAGATGATCTCTAAAGGTCCCTTCCAACCCCTACCATTCTATGATTCTATGAACTTACTGTCCTTTCTTTGACATTTGTTAACTTGTCTTTGACACTTATTAACCTCCAAAAATATGGAAGAGCCAATGACTTACAATAGTCTAGATAGTCTCATACAGTTCTCCTTTCTTAGCTAGCAGGAGGCCAACCCTTTCACTAAGTCTCTTTCTGCTACATCCAGCTCTCCACAGCCAGGTCTAAGCCAGGTCCTGTTAAAGCTAAAACTTCTCTACTGTGTCTCAGCCTTCCTGGAAAGTGCCAAAAGAAGACATGAAGTCTCCAGCACAAGCTAGGTAATAAACTAAATTAATCTCCGGTTCTTCCACTTGAGAATCTATGAAACAGACAATCGTCCGATTCTTTTAACATCAATTAATTGCCATGACGCTACAACACTTAACTCTTTCAGGTTCAGTACTTTGTTTTCTATTGCCGTTCTAAATAAGGAGAGAATGGAATGAAGTATAAATATGCAGTTGTGCTTGAAATATTGTAGGAATCTGTCATTTAAAAACAAAAGTAATTTCAGCCTTAATAATAGAATCATGGAATTATTACAGTTGGAAAAGACTTTTAAGATCACTGAGTCCAACCACTAACATAATACTGCCATATCCATCAATAAACTAAAACATATCCCTGAGCACCTCATCTATGCACCTTTTGAACATCTCCAGGGATGGTTACACCACCATCTCCCTGAGCAGCCTGTTCCAATGCTTTCAGTAAAAAAGTTCTTCCTAATGTCCAGTCTAAAATACAGTTATTACATACATATTTTATATATATTATAGTTATAAAATATATATATTAGGGTTATAAAATATAGTCATTCCGTCATTACAAGTTTCCATGCCTACCACATCTCCAGTGATTTACAGATTCTATTTTTTTCTTTCTTTTCCAAATAAACACAAGGATTTTTTTTGTTACGAGAACACTTGAGCTAGAAGCTGAAAGGCAGGTTAGATGCTCACTCATTAATTACTTATTAGGGTTTTGCAGGTCAAGTTCTGCCACAGTGTCAGCTGTCAAGTAACCTTTTACTGCAGCCCGGTCAAATACACATTCACATCCAGACCCTGTATTTACGTAACTACGTTTATCCATGGGGGTTGAAAGGTTGCAAGACAGGAAGAGGACAGATGGGGAACTAAACTGAGCTCGGCTCCTCCTTTCAATTTGTTCTAATGAAAGTGGACAGAAAACCACTCACTATCCTCACAGCTGTTAACACTTTACCCTAAACAAGAACAAATGCCTATAGTCATGACTCTTCTGAACAGCAGATATGATCATTAAAATAAAGGTAGATCTATCTTAGGCTACTCAGTCTCCCACAGCATCCTGGAGAAATTGGCTGTCCATGGCTTGGATGGATGTACTCTGAGATGAGTGTAAAATTGGTTAGATAGCCAGGTCCAGAGAATGGTGGTGAACAGAGTTAAATCCAGCTGGTGGCCAGTCACAGAGCAGTCACAGTCCAGTTTATGCTCAGGTTCATGATGAAATAGTGATCTGAGAGGAAAAAAACCCTGATATTCGGCATCAGTTTCAGGAGACAGAAGGAATTCTCCCTCCCCTGCCACACACGTGGATCTCTTCTGCATCCTGCTGATAACATATGCTCCTGAGGCATTTTCTGTTATCATCACAGACAGTGCAGACATGCTATGCCAGCCTTCTCTAGTATCCCCAATTTCCTGTAAACACCACAGGGTTCTATATGTTTGATCTGCTTTCTATCTTCAAATGTAGTTTACTAATTTGGGGAATTGAAAGAAATATACTTAATTCAAAGAAGGTTTATGAGCATTCTTACTTACAAAGTATTTTGAGGACAATTTATTTCATAGAGAAAATCCACATGAACAGAGTAAGCCAGAGGGTTTTTTTTTTTCAGCTGCCCTTCTCAAAGCTCTAATTCCCACTAGAACAGCCAGAATGTGACCAGGACAAAGCCTCTATTACTATTCAAGCCCACTCCTACCTGTGACCACGACAAGACTCGAAGTTCTGCTGCAAAGACAACTGGCAGCTGGGACAACATGTTCCTGATGCACAGCAGTCTTGTTCCTAGCTCACAGTCTCTGTTATTGATGTAAGTGTAATTTTAATACAGAGATGGAAGTCCTAAAAATGAGAGTGGGCAGAAATAGAGCTTCCCAGGCTCCTGACCATATTTTGAGTCTATGCATTGCTTTATATTACTGTTTTTGTAACTAAAACTGTGACAACAGGACTAGTGATACCTCTAAAGTTACACATATTTGCATTTGCGGAACTAGAAGCAAAACATGAAGTTATAAAAACAGTGAAAAGACTTATTTTTAAAGCAAATCTCCATTTAACCACATTTAATCTCTTTACCATCCATATAATGTACTCAACTTTGTTTTTGGAAGGAGATATATTGGTCCCAAGGGATTCAGCCTCTCTTTTTCAATTAGCATTTCTTTCAGGGCCCACAGGGAGAGCCGTGAAACATGAGGAAAACAACTCTTGTTATTCAGAGAAAGAATAGCACAAAAGATGCTCTCACATTGTGAGTGGCTTTGCTTAAAGCAGATAGAAACCTAGAATGGCCAAGAAAGGGCTATCGAGTGACAGGAGGGATTGAAAGGGTTGGAGATAGGCCTTTGATATCAACCTGTGATGCTTTTTATCTCCAGTGCTGGAGATGCTGGACTCAGCATTTAAATAGACTGCTACAGTACACTAATGCCGGTATAACCCACTACAGCACAGGAAGCTTTACCACATCTACAACAATTTCAAATTCACAATTAAAATTGCATAGTACTAATAGCCTCAGATCCCACAGCTTCACTGGTCTTTGGTAAGGTTGTACAGATGGAAGTTTAGGCAATGAGTACATTACTTCCTCTTCACAGCTGTGCTAGGCAAGAAGGTTACAGTATCGAGACCTGCTAGCTTAGCTGATCATTCTGTACATCATTTCATCCGTAAATGGCCTTGGGTTACATCTCTTTTCCAGATAGTGTTTAGGGGCTGACACCCAAAAGCTGAAGCAGAATACCAAACTGTGCACCCACATCCATGTGCTGAGTCTGGCTAGTCTTCTGAATTTGGAAACCCCCTTGTTGCTGTTATTTCTCATTTTTGCCCAAAATAAAACCAGAATTTACAAATATTGTTTCCCCTTCTAATTGTAAAGAATTTTATGAAGCATCATGTAACAGTCACAAAATTATGAACCTCATCAACTGATGTTACAGGCAGGTAGAACAGCTGTAAATTCAAATGGAAAAATAACCAAACAAATCACCACCACACAAATAAAAGAAGAATCCTAGTAACTTACTGAGTTCTATTTCTTGGTTGGTTTTGCCTTCAAATGTTTCCTGTTACTCTGATTAAATACATTAATTCTCTGGAATGTGAACAGCACTTGAAGCTCCATTGATCAGTGTGATCATTGCTGATATTTTCATATTAGTTTATATGAGTTTAGTGCTGTTCTTGAATCTTCAAATGTACTTTCAGAGGACAAGTCATTACTAAGGATTTTATTACGTACAGTCACGTTAAAATTATTTTTCCAGTACTTTCCATTATCTCATTGAACCTTCTAGAACAATGTCACCTGTTACCTGGTAGTCTGAAAACTAAACTCAGACTTTGCACTGCTGTTTGTTACATAAACAAGTAATGCAAAATTGGATCAGATTTTCAAAAGGGTGCAGAGTATCCTTCGCTGGAGGTCTTCAAGACGCGCCTGGATGCGTTCCTGTGTGACCTGACCTAGGTGGACCTGCTTTGGCAGGGAAATTGGACTAGATGATCTCTAAAGGCCCCTTCCAACCCTACCATTCTATTATTCCATGGTAACTGTAGAATTGCAGGGCAACTTAGGCTTGAGGAGACCTTTGGCACTTATGTGCTCTAATGCCTTGCTGTAAGCAGGGCCAACTTTGAAGACAGACCTAACTCTACAGTCAGGACAAGATAGAGTCATGTCTGGTCAACTCTTGTGTATCTCCAAAGGAGCACATGACCAGTAGGTCAAGACAAGTTATTATGTACCTGTACTCAGCAATAGTGAGACTGCATATCAGAGTACTGGATCCAGCACTTCACGCTCCCCGGTATAAAAAAGACATTGATAAACTGGAGCCAGAATAACTGGTTTCTCCAAACAGTAGCAACAGTTTCCCTTCAATACCAGTAACAAATAAAACCAGTGTCTTCTTGTGACAGATCTGGTAGAGACTGTAGCCTTTTTTTGCTCTTGAAACATATTGTTTCTCAAGATTCTAGGGAACAATTCTGTTTTGGGGCCAGAGGTACACTTGTTACTTCCTGTAGTCAGTTTCTGTCCCATTCCAAAAATTTTATTTTTCTATTAAATTCACATTCAAAATAAAACCATTGGATTTTAAAGCTGATGCTCCTGAAGTAGTTCACCTTTTGCCTTCCATACTTACTCCCAAATCCTGACCAAATCTGTATGTTTAGAGCTTCCTAGATACAGCCTTCAAGTACATTAATTCCTTTTCTAGAAATGCAGAATGGTGACATACAATTTGTTTCAGTGTCACAGTCCTCTTTCAAATGTCACGGAGGGTTTCACCATTAATAACTTGTACCTGTCTCAAGGGGGTTTTCATAGACAATAGAGGAAATAAATCAGATTTAAATAAATGCTCTTGTGCAACATACTACATTTTTCTTCATTTCTGTACACCTTAAAACTTGTACACAGCACATGTAATTTATGTGCAACAGTCCCTGCTTCCTTCTCAACATACTAACACTCAGGTATTCACAGAATGAAACAGCTGCATGTACCAAATTAACATCAGTTATTACAGTTACATTGCATTCAAGACAACGTATGTTCTAGTTTGGAATTTTTTTTTTAGTTTCTATGTGAAAAAAAAACAGCACAATATACCATCACAAAAACACCTACGAATAGTTAAATGAGCAGCAACATTCACCCCAGCAGGTCAGGATGGCCGAGCGGTCTAAGGCGCTGCGTTCAGGTCGCAGTCTCCCCTGGAGGCGTGGGTTCGAATCCCACTTCTGACAAACTCCCCTTTTGGGGCTACATCTGGCTGGTGAACCCTGTCTGTTCCTCAGGGTTCGACTCTAGGGATAGTCATAGTCAACATATTTTACCAATGATCTGGATGGTTGGGCACAAGTACAAAAGGGGAGAGGAGAGGAACAGTGTGAGTCAGCAGCGTGCCCTGGCAGTCAAAATGGCAAACTGCATCCTGGGGTGCTTCAAACACAGCGGAACCTGACAGTCCAAATTGGTGATTACGCCACTGTATTCAACCTTGCTGTGGCCTCACCTTGGGTACTGTGTGGAGTTCTGGGCCTCACAAATTAAGAACGATGTGAAGGTACTTAAATGCTCCAGAGGAGAGGAACAGAGATGGTGACAGGGCTGAAAGGAACGTCCTATGAGGAGTGGCTCTGGACTTTGGGCTTGTCTAGTTTGGAGAAAAGGAGTCTGAGGGGCAAACCCATTCCTCTAAACACCTTCCTGAAGAAGGTTAAGTGGAGAAGAAGGTTCTGATCTCTGCTCTAGTGTATCCAGTGACAGGACATGGGGGAATGGTTCAAAGCACTCTACCCTTTTTACCAGAGGTGAGCTGTTATTTTGGGTCTAGCTGTTTCCTAAAAAACTAAAAACTAAACTACAGCTTTCACCTCAAAACTAGCTTCTTTTTATTTTTCTTTTAACTTGCTCTCCCAAATACTTTGGATATTGCATTATGTTTCTGTTTTGTTCAAATTTTAGAACCTCTCAAAAGGATGTATGAATCAGTAAATGAACCATTTTTTTAAGTTACATATTTAGGATTAAGTATACATTAAGTCTGAAAACACACTGCACTAGACCATTACAAATTTGCAGCTAAAAAGATTAATAAATTAATTATTCCAGAGGAGGAAACAGACTGATGGAGTATTGCGAAAAGCAATGTTAAGATCATCATCTCCTGAACTGTGAATGTTAAAGCACTACTTCATTCCATGTTCCAGACAGCAATTCTACCCGTATTGGAATTCTGCAAGCAGCACAATTGCCTGCTATGAATGCACAGCAAGTCTGGCATGTTTTGGTCTGCCAGGCATACAACAAAATCAATAGGCTGCTACCCAAAGCAGTAATCCACAACTGTAAATTGCAAGGTGCACAGTTGTCTGGTCATCCTGTGGGATCCATTTTAGATGAAACCCAAAATCAGTATCCTGGTTTTTTTCTAGTCTTTCAAGTTTCATCAATGTAGTTTATAATAACAGTAGTATATTATCTACCTTATACAGGCATCAATTCAAGTATTATTAAAAGTTATTTGGTCCAAACTGATAGTGTAGACTCTTCTTAATGTTTGAGGAAAAAATGTAACTGAGATAGAGTTATATAGACATACATATAAGCCATGAAATAATTGTATGTCATGAGCAAAATGGCAATTTTGAAGTCCAGAACCTCCATAGCTTCATTTCAATTCTAATGTGAATATTGAGACCATATAATTCAGAACAGATGTAGCTACAGTACTTAAGATGGTTTAGACTTCCTAGAACTCAGTGAGAAGGTATTCACTATATAGATTATGCATTCAAACAGCCATTTAGAACTGTAGCTTTTTTCTAGAGTCCCTTCCTGGCTTTAATCCCCACTGAGAGGCTTGCACAGGGGAAGGGAGAGAATTACAAGGGGCTCAGTGATCATTCTGGATAAGGAAAACCGTAACTCCAGTGGGAGTTCCCACTTTGCTTCAGTGGTCCTAGAACTTCATCCCCTCATTCCAACCTCCATTTTGGACAAGGCTGCACAGAAGCTAATGGACCTATGAAACAGCAGCAACGTTAACGGAATGCACAGAATCACGGGTTTATAATGTCTGCAGCCATAAGCTCTTCGTAGTTTGCAGTTAACAGCATTTCAAAATCATTCTAGCAGCACAGTGTAATGCGTGAATTAGGTATGCAAGTGAGATTTTATCAAGAAATCCCTGTAGAAAGCTGTATTCATTGTCCTCTAGCAGATCATTTATCCTGAATTAAAGGCATGCATAAACCAAAAAAATCTGCCAGATCCTTTGTTAATATGTAGGCTATAATCACTACTACGAATATGCACCAAATTGCAGCAAAGCACACAATAACTGATAGTAACAATTTATGTGAAAACAGTCTCTTCCTATAAATTAACTTTCAGAAACTTTCACAAGATGAGATACAGAGAATCTAGAGAGGCATTTGAAGGAAATAACAACTATTTTTTTAAATCATGAGGCTGGGTTCAAACTCTTCACATTAATATGGTCAGCTCTCCAGTCAAATCAAAAACAAAATAATCGTATTAGCTAGACAAGATATCCAGACTTAAATTAAAGGAAGCACATAAGCAACTTTTTCTGAGACTAAAACAATATCTTAGCTACTGTTTATCACAAGGACTGAGACCAAACTCTCAATGATTATTTCCTGTGAGAAAATGACATAAGACAAGAAGTACAGAACCACATGCAGCTCAGAAATCTTTTATCTCTCTGGAGCAGTGCAGGAGGGAGTGTTTCTGGAAAATAAGATACAGAGAATAACATTTTTTGAATTACTGTTTCTTAAAGAAAGGCACTATATACCTCCTCAAGCAAATGTCTTTCAGGGTGTTAATGCAAACAGGAGGTAAAAGCCACAGGAAGACATTATGCTTTACCAAAGGAGCAGTTTTCTTTCAGCAAGTCTCTATTAAATACAATTCCTCAATTAATAAAAATAAGGGTTCCCTTATTCCTGTGTGGCAGCTGCAACTGGAGCTGTGCTTGTGAGCACAGTCCTTATTGACCAGAAGGGAAAACAACAGAGGCAGACCCCACAGTCTATGTGAAATCCCCCTCAAGCAGTTTTAGGGCAATAGATAAATTCATAGGCAAACCAGGCTTCTCCCGTTACCACCACTGCATCGTCATCTGTCAGAAGATATTGCCACACGGTATTTTTTTGTTTTCATAAAATTTTCTCCAGCAAATGAATGGCTGTTTCTGAACTTTGCTCATCCTTGATTTATGAAAATTGCCAGCAGACTACAGGAGAATACAGCAAGGTAGAGACCATCTCATTATATGCTCATCACAAAGCATAACAGATACCCAGATCTGATTAGTGCTTATCACTCAGCATGAGTGACTGAACAACTGAAATGGAAGGAAACTGCTTCCAGGATTTCTCTCTTGACACCAAATCCATATGTCACTGAAAAGAATCACATGAAGTTCAGCCAAGTATACACTAAGTAGGCAGACACAAAGCAATTTTGAGATATCTCATTACTTCTAATGCTCATTACTGCATAGGACAGTATATTTCCAACATTTCCTGGTCTTCAAAGATATTTTGTAAAACAAAAGTAAAAGGAATAATGAAGATACTACAGCTCACCTGCTTCCTTTATCATTGAAATAAGCTTACACTGGCAGTTGAAGCATGTCTGCATTTATCTAACTGAGCAGCTAATGACCTTTTTTGCCTTAATGAATCTACTTTGCAAGGAATCTACCTGGGGCTCCATCTGTACACAGTTACTGAAACATGAAAGTTGGACTGACTCTGTTGAGGACATTGATGATTAACTCTAATGTCAATTAAATGTCAGCTTTATGAATTGGAATAAATTCAGACAATGCAAGTCTGTCCTTACACTGAAGATAATGCACACAGGAGCAATTCTCTCAGTGCAGGGGTCCTGGATCTCTACTGGCATAAGCCACACTGCAGAGGGACAGGACCAAAGGGCTGCTTTGGTATTCTTGGAAAGTGAAAATAACACATGGCTGTTTCTAATAGCATTGAGACTCTTGTGATAGCACAGGTAGAAAGCTAGTTGCTGCAAGCCGAGCGTGAACATGGACCTTCTATGGACAAACATCAGCACAATATGGGGCAGCGTGTTACTCCTTCTGCTGCTAGTGCTTTTCATAACACATGCAAATGTCTGGAAAAAAAAAAAATCCCAGTATTTTTTTTGTAGATCTGACAGTCCTGAAGCCAAAGGCTCTTACTCCACTTGCAAAAGTCACATACCCCTTTGAAAAGTAATGCTGTCTTTTTGCTGTAGGCCAATCCACCAGCTGTTTGCTGGTACAAGTATTCACCCTTCCCTCAGAGTGGTAATTTCACACTTGTGTTTAACTGGGAATAATTTATTTTCCCGTTTCTTCAGTACTAATGTTAGGCTCTGACAGCTTCCACTCTCCCAAACCCATCACAGCATTAGTTGGTGGTCCCCATTGCTGCTGCAGGGCTACAGAGACTCCCCATCTAAGTGTGTGGGTACCTCCTCAAAGAGAAGGGTCCACAAGACTTACATCATACAACCTCTAAGAAAACAAACTACACATGCTCCCACCTTTCTTTCTCATTAACTAAAATGATGAGTAGAACTATCTACATTGCAGCCTTGTGGCAATCAGCAATGAGAAACATAGATGATATCCAGGCAACAGCAGTGTTAAGATTGTTTACTCAGCACCCAGTGTTCGGTTTACTGAACAACAATAATTTAAAAATACCTCTGCATTGCCATGTACAGTTTTGCTCACCTCCCTTTTTATATGAGAAACAATTTTTGGAAGACAATATTAGAAACACCAGCTGGAATATAATAAATGAACTGCAAATGTCTATAAACCTGCCTATGTCTCACTGGTGTCAGTTAAGGTGAATATAATATCTACATAATGAAAGTTATATAAGTAGGTGAGTGAGTTTAAAAACAAAACACAATTTTCAGAAAGTTATATTCACCTGTCAAAGCAAGTAAACTACCAGATGAAAGGGAGGTTAGGTCTGAATATGATTAAAGCCTTCTTTTTTTTCCCCCCAAAGAGCAGAGATTTAGACTTGCTGAAGTCTGCATATTTAAAACACATAATAATAAAGATGAGCTATTGAGTCATCACCACTTATTTTAAAAGAGCAAATTATTTACAAAGAAACTGACATTTATTAAAAAAAAAGACAAGCAGAACTCAGTTGAAGAAGCAGAAGTCTTTGGGGTTTGGAGGTTTTGTTTTGTTTGTCTACTTAATTTACTTTGCTTCATCTCCATTACTAACTTCAGAAGTATCACGTTTCCAGTTTTTCCTTCTTGGCTTCTCCTATTGTGGCCTTTAGAATTTGTGGCAAACTTTTCACACACTTCAAAAAGATGTTAACCATTAACACAATAGTCCTGTCATTGAAATAGGTGAAACTAAACAGAAGCCTCCCAGCTGTCCAGCAGTCAAATGCCACAAACACCAATTTGTTCATCTCTTTGGATAATATCAGGCGCCTAAAACCTGGACTAAATGCAGCTAAAATTAAGAGGAAGCTGTGTTGAGTTTTTGTAGAGAAAAGGAGAGCAGAGGGAACTTGTCTGTCTGCACCTTAGCTGCAGAGCCTCAGTAGCAGTCCAGGTGCATCAGGCTGAAGACAGACGGTGGTCACATTTCCAGCACCTCTGCCCTAAGTTACAATGTCCATAGGAGAAATACGTCTCAATGTCAGAACTCTCCCTGGGCTGCACTGTATGACTGCATGACCTTACCTTCTTCTCCTAAATAACTTCTCCTCCATAATTAGACTATCTGCAGTCTGTCCCAGTATCACCTTAACTCACACTAAAATATCTATGCTGGATCAGACCAATCATCAGCCTAGCTCATCATTCGAGGGTGGTAAAGACCAGACTTAAAGGAGAAATCAATACAGACAGTGGCAAACAGCAGAACAAATACTAGGATAAAGCTTTCCTTCTCTGAGAAACGTGGGGCTCAGAAGCTTCAAATTGTAGAGGTATTTCTTTGTGTTTCACAGCCTGCAATAGGCTATAGAGTCACTAAGGCTGATGGGGTCCTCTGAGGATCCTCCAAGTCCATCATAGAATCATAGAACGGTAGGGTTGGAAGGGACCTTTAGAGATCATCTAGTCCAACCCCTCCTGCAGAAGCAGGTTCACCTAGATCAGGTCGCATAGGAACTTGTCCAGGCAGGTTTTGAAGACCTCCAAGGAAGGAGCCTCCACAACCCCTCTGGGCAGCCTGTGCCACTGCTCCCTCACCCTCACAGTGAAATTGCTTTTTCTTATATTTAAGTGGGACTTTTTGTGTTCCAGTTTCATCCCATTATCCCTTGTCCTGTTACTAGCTACTAGCTAGTAAAAAGGGATGTCCCAACCTCCTGACATCCACTCTTTAGATATTTATAAATGTTATGATCATCTTGGTGGCCCTGCACTGGACTTTCTCCAGCACTTCCCTGTCCCTCTTGAGCTGAGGAGCCCAGAAGTGGACACAGTACACCAGATGAGGCCTCACCAAGGCAGAGTAGAGGGGGAGAAGAACCTCCCTTGACCTGCTGGCCACACTCTTCTTGATGCATCCCAGGATGCCATTGGCCTTCTTGGCCACGAGGACACATTGCTGGCTCATATTTAGTTTATTATCAATCAGGACTCCCAGGTCTCTCTCTGCAGAGCTGCTCTTCAGCAGTTCAACCCCAGCCTGTACTGGTGCATGGGGTTGTTCCTTCCCAGATGCAGGACTCTGCATGTGTCCTTGTTGAACCTCATGAGGTTCCTGTCTGCCCAACTCTCAAGCCGGTCAAGATCCCGCTGAATGGCAGCACAGCCTTCTGGGGAATCAGCCAGTCCTCCCAGTTTGGTGTCATCCTCCTCCTCAGAACTGGCTCTGCTGCAGCAGATTGTTGAGAGCCATCCATCTCTGTGGACAGAGACCATACAGTCTCATGGCAACTCTTCACATGGTGCTGGCACAAAATCCAGAGCCTGCCTATGCGCAGTCTGAGGAGCTGCCCGCAAATCAGGTGTATTGAGTGGGGATTATAACTTGGGCAATGCTTCTCATGCCTCCCTACTCTCTGCGTAGAACCACTGACTCAAAGTTAACTGGTCTGAAGACCACAGCAATCAGTACTTTAATTGGAATACTCCGAGATACTTCGTTTTTGGAGGGTTCCAGACTGTCCACATGTTGTCTATAAGGATTCCTTTCTTTGTCTTTGTCATGAGCAGCACAGGCATCTAGCATTGCTCCATAATACCCAAAGAAACAAGATAAATTTGTTTATAACTAGTTTCCAATAATAAATGACCGACCATTTCTCATCTTCCAGATTCGAAAAAAGACAGACAAAATCCTATGATTTGCCAAAAGGTAAATAACTCTTTTATAGCATCTTCCATTCTTGGTATGATTCTCATAAATAGGTTTTTTGCTCTTCTGATGCATCTGTTGCAGTTTCTCTCTGCTTCCCATGAGACTGTCTTATCTGCTGTATACATCTGAAATGGCATCTGATAATTCAACATTAAGAAAGAAGTCTAGTCTTATCTATACCAGTCTTCAGATTTACTTTTTCATAACCATCAGCAGGAATAGAGAAAGATATTAGGAAATCAGATCTAGAATTCTGTACTCAGAAAATAACCTTGTCCATGTTAAACTAAAAAAAAAAAAATTAATGGATCTTTGGGGATGAAGGAAGGTTTCATCTGACAGTGTAGTTCACAAGAGAATGTGCATTTAAAATTAGCTGAATAAAAGGAGACGACCAATCACTTGTCGTATAGAGGAACAGAAGAGTTTGCCGTGATAACACTTAGCCACTGGTGATGTTCTTTCACTATGGTTATTCAATGCGAGGAGTATCTTGACACTGAAGACTGAAGATAAATAAGGACAAAAGCTAAGACTGCATGGTCATCCCCAGCCCCTCATGGAGTTTATTATACAGTTCTGGATTGGCTCTTGCTAAAGCTCCATTTCTTCTGGAAGAACAGTTAAGATAATAATAAAGCAGGTTCTGCCTTAGTTGAAAGACGGATAAAGTGGTTGAAGTCATGCTGTACTGAAGTCATATAAAGATTACAAGGTTAGGACAAATACAGTATGACATAACAAGCCCCGTACAGACCTGCATTGGCCCTTTTGGTTTTGCTATAATGCAGATAGAACAATGAATCATATACCAAATCTCATCCAAAATATAACATGCACCATATCTACTGGTAAACGAATTATCCCTGCTCTTCAGAACTGCTCTTTTCATAAAGAGCCATCCCTCTAGAAAGTCTGAAGAGAACTGAGTGAATTTTCTTCCTGTAAATATGTGAACCAGGAAACAGCTAAAAACCCTATATATTAAGTTCCATTTAAACAGCTAGAATTTTAATGTGGCTACCTAGTTATAAAAGGTTTGCTATAACAATTAGACTTGTATTACAGTGAATTTTTGGATGTTTATAAGCTGAGAAACTATTATAAAAATGCCAAAGCAAAAATACTGCCAGTAGACAAACTAGTTTCCAGTGTTCTTCTGATAATTTCAATTAGGAAGCTTAATGAAATCCTGCATGTCAGGTTAGCCTCACAGTCCCTACACCTCTGACTTGTACTACTATGACATCTTCCAAAAAATATGGAGGGAATAGATTAGAGGTACAGACTAATTTTATAGCCTTCCCTTCTGACTGATTTCCTTGTACTTCCCAGTAATATTTTAAAAAATATTTGCCAGTTAATTGAAAATCATTTGGTACTCTCACAAAATTACTCCTCAATGAGTCGGCAGCAGATATACTTTCTTTTTACCAAGTGCCTTTGATTTCTTCTCTGTGCACACAGATATGTGCTTAATTAAAGCTTCCCATCAAAGTGGCATTAGCTAGTCACACAAGGCGTACCAAGTCGCTCTTAGGCTTCCTGCCAGAAAGCCAGCAGGACTGATGCTTTCCTTCATTTACTTCAAACTGTCAGCAAACCAGGCAATTTCTGACCACATAAATACAGAGTCAACAACCTCTGCCTACCATTCACAGCAAGACAGTACAGATGCAGCCATTTAGTTGGTTCCATTCCCTCAGACTGGTTCATGTTGCCGAATGCAGAATCAGAACATACTTTAACACATTTTTTTTTCTGTAAGATCATAATAAAATACATCACCAGTGTGAGTGTTTAAAAAAGTGTCAGGGAGCAGCATGAACAAATTCCATTAGTAGACAACAGGACTTGTGAAGATACCTACTATTTACCACATTGAAAATTTAACCTTGGGGCTTTATATATACTAGCATACTTACAATTATGGGTATGGATTTTAAAAAGTGTCTGAAGAAGGTGAGACATCTGAGAAGTCATGTAATTGCCAGAAGTATTCGAAGAAGTCTGCAGGACATGACAACAGCTCTCATTATATGATACTAGTTCTGCTCCAGAAGGTTTCAGAGACATATCTGACCATCAGTGTAGCTATTTTTAAACGTGAAAAATGCAGCAGAATCATAGACTTGTTTCACTTGGAAGAGAATTTTAAGATCAACGAGTCCAGCCTTTGTCCCAGTCCTATCAACCACTAAAGCATTTCCCCAAGTGCAACATTCACCCATTTCTTAAACACCTCTAGGGTTGGTGACTCCACAAACTTCCTGGGCAGCCCACTCCAATGCCTGACAACCCTTTCAGTAAAGAAATTCCTCCTAATATCCAGCCTGAATCTCACCTGGTGCAACTTAAGGCTGCCTCCTCTTGTTCTTTTGCTTGTTACTAGGAAGAACAGATCAACCCCTGCCTTGCTACAGCTTCCTTTCAGATAGTTGTAGAGTGTGATAAGGTCTCTCCTGAGCCTTCTTTTCTCCGGGCTAAACACTCCCAGATCCCTCAGCCCTTCCTCACATGAGATGTGTTCCAAATCCTTTACTAGTTTGATAGTCCACCTCTGGATCCTCTCCAGAACCTTCATGTCCTTCTTGTAGAGAGAGGCCCAAAACTGGACACAGTGTTTGAGGTACAGCCTCACCAAAGCCGAGTACAGGGGAATGATCACCTCCCTGCTCCTGCTGACAACACTGTTCCTGATACAGGCCAGGATGCCATTGGCCTTCTTGGCCACCTGGGCACACAGCTGGCTCATGTTCACCTGCTGTCAACCAACACTGCCAGGTCCCTCTCTGCCTGGCAGCTTTCCAACCACTCCTCCCCAGGCCTGTAATGCTGCTGGGGGTTGTTGTGGCCCAAGTGCAGGACCCAGCACTTGGCCTTATTGAAACCCATAGAACTGGCATTGGTCCAGCCATCCACCCTATCTAGACCTTTCTGTAAAGCTTCCCTACCCTCAGGCAGATCAGCACTTCGACCCAGCTTGTTGTCACCTGCAAACTTAATCAGTCTAGATGATGCCATTTAGCTCTGTTAGGTGCTGTCATATGTGTGCCTTTCACATTTAATTTGAAATTAAACTACAGTGCCTTTAAATTGAGATCAAGTTTAATGTGTGGCAGCATTGGTAACTCTCTAATCTACAGATTCACTTCCTAAAAACTAGAGAAATCTTACAGTTATTTTTACAGCCAGAAGCTGACACAAGCAGTTCTGCTACGACTTGAAATATACCAACAATTGCAGGGCACTGAGGCCCAAGCTCAGTACAAAATCTGAGCATGAGGAAAAGTTCATTCCTGTCGCAGAAATCTCTTCATGCTTTCCTGTGCAAGAAGTGACTGAACTGGGGCATGTGCACTTCATCATTCAGCACGACTGACCTTCAATTTATACATACCTTGGCATATTTTTCTTCCAAATGCTTTTCTCAAAAAGCAAAATCAAACACTTTCCTCATCCTGCATGCTCTTGGTAAAGAGTACCGTTAGAAAATTCAGGTGAAATCCTGACTTCTAGAAAAAGCAAAAAAGAATTTCACTGACTTTAGAAATGCCAGGGTTTTGCCCATCAGCAAGAGTTTGGACAGAGTGTAATGGGGAGCACACTCCTGAAGAGCGCAGCCACATGCACAACGTATCTTAAGGGTCTTGCTCAGAAACTGTGCCTCCCGAATCTTCTAAAGTATAAGGGAACTGGTAGCACAACAAGAAAGGTGTCTGCAGTTTTACTCACACATTAATTTTTTGAGGTCACCTGGAAAAGTAAGTAAACATGCCAGTATTCTAGTGCAAAGAAAAACACATACACAAAAAAAAATCCAGTCTTTGAGATATTAGGATAGAGGATATTAATCCTCTTTGTAATGTCAAGTGCCAGACACTTTGGAAGAAGGAGCTGCAGTATTAAAGGCTGTAACTGAAGTACAAGTGTAATCCTATAATTAAAGAATCTGAAGGCAATAATAAGATACAAAAACTGCAAGATACAGCAAAGAAACACAATAAGAAACTTAAATAATTGAGTACTAAAGCTACAGCCTGAGTTGGTGTTAAAATGGAGACAACTTTCTGTAACAAAAAGATACATGCCAGGTTGGCTGGCTGGCTTATGCACACATCTTTGAAAGGCTCTACACAAGGCAGAGTCTCACTGTAAAATAGACTTTTGTAGAAATATACTTGAGAAAATACTAATCAGTTAATATAAACAGATCTAAATGTCTTATTTTAAATTGTAAAAACATATATTATGTCCAAATACAAATTCATATTCTATAATTAAGGATGTAATTGCTTGAAGTAAATCTTTAAAAGCTGTTCACATAGCTTATTTTTTTGTGATATTTTGTATGTATAGGAAGCAAAATTTCTATTAGGCAGACTGGTAAACTAAAAATATGTCTTTTCTATATTTTGTTATATATGCAACCATTTCATTAGAGCTTAAGCTCCAGTACATGACAATGACTGGGCTTTTTACATTGTACCGAGTCTGGCTGAGATGGAGTTAAATTTTCTTCATAGCAGCCTGTATGGTGCTGTGTTTTGGATTTGTGATTAAAACAGTATTGATAACACATCAACATCTTGGCTATTGCTTACACAGTGTCGAGTCATTCTGTGTTTTCTACTCTGTCCCTGTCTTGTCCCCACATCCCCGCCATGTAGGCTGGGGGTGGGCAAGAAGGTGGGACACAACCAGAAGTGATCAGAAGGATATTCCACATCCATATGATGTTGTGGTCACCAATAAAAGCTGAAGGAAAGAGGAAGGAAGCAGGGACACATAGTGTTACGGCATTTGCCTTCTAAAGTTACCATTACATGTCTTGAGGCCCTGCTTTCCAGAAACTGGTTAAACATTTGCCTGCCAATGGAAAGCAGGGAATTAATTTCTTATTTTCCTTTGTTTGTACACTTTTGCTTCACCCATTACTCTGTCTTTATCTTGATCCAATTTTCTTACCTTCCTTCTCTTTTCTCTCACTCCCATGGAAGAGTGAAGTGAGTGAGCATCGCTGGAGTTGTAGAGTTGGTGGCTGAGGTGAATCCACCACAATCTGTAAACTCTTCATGAATTTTTTTGCAGATCCATGACAAATCAAGTTTCTGTTATCTTACTACTTCATTAGTTAAATATTGTTATTTTGGGGGTTAATTTTATTATTACCAAAGAAAGTAAAATGATCAAAAATCTCCTCCCTCCATGTAACTGCTGCATGGTTAATTTCCCCATGTAACTGCTGCATGGTTAAGTTCTGCAGATACAAACACATAAAGTTGTCAAGAAATGAAGAGAACTCACAGCCTACATCCTGGATCAATTGGCCCTGGAATACTGTGAATATTTAAGATGAAGAATAAAAATCTTCCCTGATGATGTAAGTAAGCAATCATTCACAACTGGATCAACATACTCAGGTCCACTTTCTTTCTTGCTTACCACATTTAGAACAAATGCTGAGAGAAGTGAGCCACAGTTCATGTTGGAAAGATGAATTCTCTAACAGAGGAAATATATACACACTGAAGGCTTGAGTTACCCCATCTGATGAGTTATGTGATCTCTTAATAAATCTGAGCTCTCACTAAGCATGATAGGGGCTGAAACTAAATGGCTGGGCATGTAAAGGGAAAAAAAACCCACCTTGAAAACCAAGAGACAGTCAATATGAGATGTTAAACATTCTGTTGCCCTATATACACGTGTACACTAGACTGTCTGTTCTAGTTGAATGACAAACCAAGTCCCACAGCTGCCTTATCATTTCGCATTATTCAGCCTCCAGGCCTTGAAGCAATAAAACAGTGAAAAACATTGCAAGTTCATATTTAGGAAACAGCTGTAAACTTAAGAGTCCATATCAATCAATATTATTTTGCAGTTCACTACCATAGCAAAATTCATCAGTAAGAAAGTTAATTCCATAACAGAGTAGAAGAGACAAAGCATATCATAGCTTTATTCAAGTACTGTCACTACCAAATAAAAAGCAAAAGGAGGGGATAGTGAGCACTATGTGAAGTTAGGTCCAAACAGATAATTATTTTTCTGCATTTAAAAATCCCAAAGCAAAGAATTTTGACACATGCTCTTAGTGTTTCATAATGGATAGAGTTTCATAGCCATCCACTGTCCATGCTCCAGAACCTAGCAGAAGTATCAGAACAAACACAGGAACAGCCAAGGACTAATGCCAATAAAAAACATAACATTTAGAAATCATGTGTTAACATAGCCTCTTTGCAGAAAGAAGAAACCAGGCTTATATTATCTTGAAAAGACTACAATCTGTTCATATCAGGAGCTTATAAATGAACACTATTTCCTTAACATTCTAATCAAAACCACATATAAGAATAGGAAGCCAGTAACTGTCACTGACTAAAAGGCTGATGTGCATTTCCAATCTCTTCATCTTCCTTCTACACCAGTCACATTACTTGCTCAACTTAGTTAATGTCTAAGATTATAAACATGCCAATATAAGTAGGCACTGCAAGAAAGGTTTCTTTTTCTATTTATCACAAGATTCAAATAGCTGCTGGCAGACTTGGCATAAGAAAATGTACTGTTATTTTCCAGGATGGCTGACCAGAACACGATTTGGAAAGAAAACTATTTGCTTCCAGAAACAACAGCTCATTGTGTTTTTAAACTCTTGGACCACTGGCCAAGGTAGTCACCACTGCCATTCACACAACCTGGCCATCCTTGACGAAGCACCAAAGCAGCCATCAACACATAACAGAAGCTTTCTGATAAGAAAAGACAGTTGTTACCCTGAGAGTAAAAAAAAAAAAAAAAAAAAGGAACAATTCATATGGGATAATACTAAACAGTGGCAAAATAATTAACACAGCTGAATATAATGGAAAATAATCATTTATTTAACTTAGCAGAACTTCTTTGGTTAACTTGAGTGTTAATATTCTGCAGAAGCAATCATTTAAAAGCAGAAATCCTCAAATGGTAAGTCTGCAATTCCATTACCACATCCTTATCAACAGTTATCTTAAACTCATTGCATTGATTCATCAAACAATGGATTCTGTACTTACCTATAAGTAAGACCAAAGTTTCCTTTTCCTGAAAAGTTACCCTAAAAGTGTACTGCATTTGCATTTTGTATACAAGCTAACAGAATCTGGAGTCAGATACTAATAGCCCTTCAGACAGACACAAGACATTCCATTGAATTAGCTGCTGTGTGAGGCAGCAATGTTCATGCTTGCAGGAGCACAGGGGATTAGGAAGCCCCTGACAGAACCCTCACTCAGACAAGGCCACAGCTCACTCTGAAGCCTTGTGCAATTGGTGCAGAAGCTGCTTTATAAAACTAAGCTGCTGCTTTTCTTATTATTTGCCACTCTTGATTCCCCCAGGCACGCAAGATGCTGCTTCATATGTGCTACTCCTGAAGGGCAACCTCTCTCCTCTTGAAAACTCAGAGAGGTGAGATACTTCTCCAGGTACGAGAGTAAAGATGCTCTGCCACTGCATGGGCAAGCATTTCACTAGGCTGACATGTGACTAGGGCACAAGTGTTGAAGTCCTTGACTCGTTTGAACTAAAAACCTAAAATCCTACCAACAACCAAAAAAAAAAAAAAAAAAAAAATCAAGGAGTTCAGAGAGGCAAGGAGTAGTCTATACCATCTTTGCTCCACAGAAATGCCACTCCTCTGAAGAAGGCCCACAGGTGCAGAAGCTGGTACACAGCAAGGTGCTTCAGAGTACTGTGACAGCTTGTACGTCTGCAGAAACTGCAAGGGAAACAAGGCCATGCTGTCTGCTAACAGATGCAGGATACCTGATCCTTAAGAAGAATCACAGAATGGTAGGGGTTGAAAGGGACCTTTAGAGATCATCCAGTTCAACCCCCCTGCAGAAGTAGGTTCACCTAGATCAGGTCACATAGGAACATGTCCAGGCGGGTCTTGAAGACCTCCAAGGAATGAGCCTCCACAACCCCTCTGGGCAGCCTGTTCTACTGCTCCCTCACCTGAACAGTGAAATAGTTTTTTCTTATATTTAAGTGGAACTTTTTGTATTCCAGCTTCATCTCATTACCCCTTGTCCTGTTGACAGCTACAATAGAAATCAGGGATGTCCCAACCTCCTGACACCCACCCTTTAGATATTTATAAATGTTAATAAGATCTCCCCTCAATCTCCTCTTCTCCAGACTAAACAGTCCCAGTTCCCTCAGCCTTTCCTCATATGAAAGATGTTCCATTCCCCTGATCATCTTGGTGGCCCTGCGCTGGACTCTCTCCAGCAGTTCCCTGTCCCTCTTGAGCTGAGGAGCCCAGAACTAGACACAGGACTCCAGATGAGGCCTCACCAGGGCAGAGTAGAGGGGGAGAAGAACCTCCCTTGACCTGCTGCCCACACTCTTCTTGAGAGCACTCAAAGATGCAGGAAGTAAAAAGTATGGATTAAAAAATGTTGATTTTTTTGAGACATTTATGGTATGACATTGCATCATGCAGAATAAGAGGTGAAGGTTGCCTTATATTCAGCATGGACTCCCTAAAATGGCAGAAAAGAACCTATCTTATACCAGTGCTTTGCTGTCCTGGTGTTATTTTCGGTAAGCAGAAAGCAGGAGAGATGCTCTCCAGCACTAGTACAGTATCTTCTTCATCAGTCTTGCTATAACCCATAATGCTTTGGGGATACTATTTGTCTGTGTGCTACAGGGCCTGTATGACACAGTCAGAGCTGTACAGCAAATGAAACTCCATCAAAATATTAAATAGAGCAATATATCTAGTTGATGTATTTTTTATAGCAACAGATTTGGAAATTTTAAAATTTTTAGATTAGAGTCACAACAGTTGTACTATTTTTTGGAGATGAAAACCATAACAACAAAGGTGAAAACTGACCTCTTAGTGGCAAACATGGTGGTGCAGGCTTGTTTCACATTTATGAATGCACTGCTCTGAACAAGGCTGTTTCTGTTGACCTGGATGAGAAGAGACAGAGAGAGAGATTTTCAGACCAAGCAACTCAGGACCTTGATTTTAATATCCTGAACAATAAGCACATAAGTAAATATCTTCCAGGGCAACATCAGAGAATATCTGGCAATTTTATGCAAAGGTTAGCAAAACTAGGTAAAGTTTAACAAACAAAAGATAAATGTTAAAAAAAAAAAATCTAAGACTAAAACCTGCTGATATGGCTTAAAGTTGAGATTGTTAGAGCAGTTATTCAACAAAAGAGTTAGATATAATGCTATCTGATAGAGTAATATCTAAAACACTACTGTTGAAAGGAGAACTCATACGCCCGAGTAAAATTCATGTGCCTCAATGCAACCAAACAAGATCTTCCTGAATTGCCAGCCATACAAATCTACATCTTAAATGTATTTTCGTGCTCAAATTGTTGAATAACCACCTTAGTAAATTAGTCATTTTTCCAGAAATAAACCATTAATGTGGATAAGAAATTTCCTGGAGTGGGTCTATTATGTATGACCCACAGAAATGTTATTATTTTAATAGATAGAAATTCTAACCTTTATATTAAAAAAGTTATAGAATAACTGCCTAGTCCAACCTTCAGCTCAAAGCAAGCTTAATCAGATTAGGTTACTCAGGGATATGTCCAAGTGAGCCTTGAACATCTCTACTACCTCTCTGGACAACCAGACCCAGTACTTCACCACCATCACGGTTAACACCCCTTTTTCTAATACCTAATCAGAATTTTCCATGTTACAACTTATGTTCACTGCCTCTTATCATATCACTGGGAAAAGTCTGTCTCTTTATAATCCTCTATGTCCTCCTTTCATGTACTCATTGACAGCACTAAACTCTGGGCCATCTCTTCCTAAGGCTTCCAGCTCTCAGCATCATGTTGTATACCACATGCTATAGCTCCCTGATACCTCCTTTGAGCTGCGTATTTCAACATCCTTCTTGTTCTGGGAAGCCCAAAACTGCACATGGCACTCCACAGCCAGTATCACAAATGCCAAAAAAGGGGAAGGATCCTTCCCTGACCTGCTGGCTACACTCTCATCCATGCAGCCAAGGGATGCAAGTAGCTTTCTTTGCCGTAAGGGCACACTGATGACTCATGCCCAAATCGTTGCCCACAAGACCTCTACAATCCCTTTCCACAGCACTGCTTCCCAGGAAGTTGGTCACCAGCTCATCCTTTCACACAGGGTTGTTCTATCCCATGGGCAACACTTTGCATTTGCTTTTGCTGAACTTGATGAAGTTCCTGTCAGCCTATTTCTCAAACTTGCCCAGGCCCCCTGAAGAGGAGACACTGCCCTCTAGCACATTGACTGCTGCCTACAATTTGATGTCATTCATAAACTTGCTGAGATTGCACTCCAGCCCATCACTGATGTAATTAATGGAGATATATAGCAGTGTTGGTCCCAGTATTGAATCCAGACAGACCTCACTAGTTACTAGCTGGGTATGATGTTTGCTGTTTTCCAGTTATCAAGAAATCTCCCATAGTTGCCACAATTTTCAAAGATGAGAACAGCAGCAGCCTCACAACAGCAGAAGCCAATTTATTCAACAATTTGACTACATCTCACCTGGACTTGTGTACATGAAGTGGACTAACTGATCCCTAATGCTGCCTTCATCTACTGCAGTTACTGCTTCACTCTGCTAGAAGGCTCAGACGCTTGGAAGTCGTGTGGATAAATTCAAGGCAAAACAGGCATTGCAGGCCTTTTCTCCACATGGCCACACAGTGCAATGGGCCAAAGCTCTCCTTGCTTTCCCTTTTGCTACCAATGTACTTAACAGAAAATTTCCTTGTTACCTTTCAACTCCTTAACTAATTTCAATTCCAGATGTACTTTGGGTTTCCTGTCTGTGTTCCTAAATGTCCAATGTCAGCTCCCAAGTAGTCTGCCCCTGCTTCCCCCATCTTGGTCTCTCTTCTCTGTGTTTCAGCCTGGTCAGCTTTCAGGCCACTCCTTTGTACAGAACCCCTCTTCCTCACTTGCCTCCCTGATCTTCTCACTATTCTCCAAAAGCAGCACTGCAGTCATGAGAGCTATCCCAATACTTACCTGTAATCCCAATAGGGTCTTAGTGCTGCAATTATGCATGAATTCTTAATTCCTCCCATTTTTCCCCATGCTATCTGCTTTTGGTAAGGTGCAGTGGAAATCTTTCTTCTGTTTCCTGAAGTCATTCGCTTTTTCTGTTCTGTCGTTATAGCCAGCCTCCACTACTTGCTCACCCATGGTCTTTATCTGTCCCTTCTTCCTCATTTTGCATAGCTCAGGCTCTTATCTTTGCAGAGTTTCTGAAAATATCCCCAGTATCTCCTCCTCACTCGCTCCTTCTCCAGCAAGTCAGCACCTTGCTCAGTGTTCTTCTCCCCAGGAGAGTCCTCCATCACTCCAAGCCCAGAAGAGGCCCCAAGTGCTCTGCAGTCTCACACCAGGTCAGCAGCAGTCTCCCTGGGTGAGCCATATGGGTTGAGACCTTCAACATGCCACGGACAAGTCAGTGCCAGGAAACATGCCCCATGGGGTGTTGAGGCTATCACTGTACATCCTTTAAGCCACCATAGGCAAGGTTAAGCAGAGATGGTCTTTGTCCTTGCTGCAAAAGTCTGTTACAAGGGTGTCACACTGCTGCTACCCATGAGTTTACCCTTCTTCCTAAAGCAGGAGTCGGTCATTCCCAGCAGCAATCTGGATGTGAACGTACCAGAAGCAGCTCCCAGCAGGACTGGAAGCAGAGACTCAGACTGCTGCAAAAACTGGGAACACCAACCTTGAAGAGCAGCCTGGGCAGCTCTTTGCAGTCCCCTTTGCAGCACCTGTTCACAGCACTCTGGTCCTTCACTGCCTACAAAGCAGCTAAATAGCTACTGGGAACCAGGATATCCAGCTTCAGGCTTGGCCCCATCAGGTCCCTTCCCACAGAACAGCAGCAGCTCCCATCTTTGATTCACTTCTCCCATCACACACTCCCACTGCCCATACAACATATAATTTTGATGCTGATGAAACCTTCCTGCCCAATTCCCAAAGGCTGAATTTAAAGCAAAAAGACACAGCTTACAAAATAAAAAAATTCTCTTCTAGTTTAATTGATTTTTTAAATGTATCTGTGGAATCTAAATACAAATGTTTTGTTCATCAGGAAGAAGTTGTGATTACATGATCTTGACTGACAGGAGGATTTTTGTCTACAAACCGTTCCCTCCTAAATTTTTAAGATGCTCAAGGGGACTTCACATCTCCATGTCATATCAGATTAAATGAAACCAGGTAAAATGTCTTGTTACCTCCTGGCAAGGAATTGGTATTTTCACAGTACCACATTTCGAGACTGACATTTTTGTCTCAATTTACCAGTTGCTCATAAAGCATTTCCTATTTTGTTTTTGTGTAGGGCTTTTTGTTTTAATGTGACTCCTTTGCTTGTACAGCTGTGAAGAGTCAAAGGGAACCTCCCTCTTCCTTTCCATGCCCCCTTGTTCCAGAATCACAGGCTTACAGCTGGGCAAGCAGCACAAATATCATTAGCCTAAAGTACATTTTCCTTCCCATGCAATTATTCTCCCTGCCACTCACTAACATCACTCTCTCCACACTGAGAGCATAACAAACACATGCTTCAAGTTAGCTGTCTTGATTAGGAAATTCTAAAGCCTCTAAGTAAGCCAAGTGTCCACTCCAATTGAATATAAATGGATTCGGGGCATGTACATTCCCTGTATGTCTTGGGAAATCACACTCCAGTTCCCCATTTGTGATTGTCAGGCTAACTAGGAGCCTAAGCTATGCCTGCACTGTCAGATATACAGCTCAGAGATAGCATGGATGAGATTACAGACTGCAACTCAGCCTCTGCCCCAGCGCACACATTAAGTATCTCAAGCCATTTAGACAGCTGATTATACAGTATGGAGCCTACATCTGCAAATGCACTACTACAAAGATCTGCGTCAGGCATTCATTTTCTCTTTGAAGCACCAAGGTTCAAGTTCCCTAATGTAATGTTCAGAAGTAGCTAGACTGTGGCCTGAAAGTCCAAGCCCCATATTTGAAAATACCACAGTCACTTATGATCCCAGTAGCATCGGTGGAACTTGGACAGCGAAAATTTTAACCATAGTTTATTCAATCATTTGATTATCATCTTTGTTTCCACTAAGGAACACCCCTCACAAGCATGTATTATATTTTAAGAATCTTACATTAGTAGGTAAGATTGCCATTATGTTCATAAAGCACTTTAACTGAGCTTTAACTCTGATGCTTTCTGCCTCTTCTTCAATATAAATAACAATGATGGTGATGACATAAGGTACTGCAGTTTCTCAGAAACCAGGACAAACTATTTGAGGAAAACCAACAGGTATAAAACTGCTGAGTAGCTGAAGCATCTTCTCTTAAAGGTGACTGGTGCAAAAATCAGAAAAGCGAAATGTTGGATATATTGTTACCTATTTCAGTAGAAACTTGGCTGGCAATATCACCTGCCTTTGTTTTCTGGGGAACAACTATATACTTTTTGGAATTAAAAAAAAAAAAAAAAAAGACTGATATGGTCACAAAATATATTACAATTAAATGTTTATTTGGGCTTTTTTTCCCTTGCACAGAAATGTCTTCCACAGCATCTCAATGGCTTAGTGAGGTATCTGTGTATCAGCTACTGCCTTCTGGCTGAACCTCATCTCTCTCTAGTGGAAGGTATCACTCCCAGGGGAATATGGAAAAATAGCTTGGGACAACTGTCTTCATTCTCTTCTAGACAGACAAATTAAACTGCTAAGAAAGACTATTTAAAGTAAGCAGACTCACTTTGCACTGGAGCAGATGAGAACATTAGTCTGCTTGGAGATAAGTTCTGAAAGCTACAGCTTCCAAAATGAGGAACTTCCTAGTAACAACAGTGACTTCTAAAATGATGTCTTAAAGATGCCATTTTATATTGTAAAACTGGCCCAAAAAACTGAGTACACTTTTTTACTTACACCAAATACATTTAAAACCAATTTACTGAGATTCAGAGTGACCACTCAAACTCACACAAATCTGAGCAAAACCATCAAAAACAAAAATATTTTCTGCTAAGAAATGATTGTATTACCATGACAAATGTGGCACAAATTGTTCATACAAAATTACAGAAGATGACCCTTATCAATGACCTGGAGTAGACACGGGACTACACCGTCATTGCAGGTGGTACCAAACTAGGAGAGATCAGTGATCTGCTTAAGGCCAGGGCTGTCATTCAGGTAGACTTGGACAAGCTGGAGGGATATGCTGACAGGAACCTTATGAAATTCAGCAAGGACAAATACAAGTCCTGCACTTGAGAAGGAAGAAACTCTTGCAATGGCACAGACTGGGCACTGCCTGTGTGGGAGGCTCCACAGGCAGCAAGCTGGGCATGAACCAGCAGAGATAGCAAACAGTATCCTGGACTTTATTAGCAGGAGTATAACCAGCAGACAGAGGGAAGGGATCATCCTCCTTTATTCAACGATCACCAGACTGCTACTGAAATACTGCATCCAGTTCCAACCTGCCCTCAGTGCAAGAAGGACACTGATGAACTGGAGTGAGTTCAGCGTAGGGCCTCAGGCTAGTCAGGCTGGAGCACCTTCCCTGTAGGAGAGGGTGGGGGAGCTGGGGAAGTGATGGCTTCAGGCGACGTAATGGCTCCTAGCACCAACAGGGAGGTCAAGAAGATAGAGCCAGCCTCTTCACAGCAATTGTATAGGGGAAAGAAGAGAGACGGTAGCATGGACTGAAATAAGAAGCTGTGACTGGATATAAAAGAGGTGCTTTTTACCATGGTCACAGTTAAGCAGCAAACCATATTGCCCAGAAAGGTTCTGCAGCCTCTCTCCTCCGACCTTCTCCAAATCTATCTGATTGAAAACAAACATGCTTTGAGCAGAAGGATGGACTAGAGCCTTTCTGAGGTCCCCTCCAGCTTAAGTTATCCTGTGATCTTATGACTCTGTATAAAGATCAAAAAAAGTGGAAGATACTGTGAAATTATGGTTGAAATAGCAGTAATTAACATACATCGCTGGTACAACATAATGACGGGATGACTACTGATGATTCTTTGTTTTCAGGAAATAGCAAGAAGCGAACACTTTCATATTTCCATTCTGAAAGTTTGGAGAAGCAAATTATACTAAATTCCTCCGGGAAGAGGTAGATTCAGGCTATTTACATACAAGACTAAAAGCAACCAAGAACAAAATGTGTCAAGATAAAAATTGACTTGGTTGAATTGGAAGATATTGAAATCTAGGAGGGAACAATAGGCAAATGATAACCTGAGAAATTAAACACGGTGATGCACAATAAGCCTCAAGAAGGGTAGAAAACTATAAGTTCTATAGACAGTGGAAAATACTGAGTCACAAAACAGCAAACAAGCTCAAAGGTTTTGAGAACTGTTAGCTCTGAAATAAAAAGAACTATACATAGAATTTTACCACTTCAAAAGAAACAACCTAAAGAATGCAAAGGGAGTGTCAGTACTCACAGCATCGGGGACACTAGGAATATGTAAGCCATTCATTAACAGCATCACTATATGGAATTTTTTTGAAGTAAACAATTGAATTAGAAAAATATAAAAATTAGAAATAAGAGCAAGAACTCCAGTACTTAAGCAAGTAAAAATGAACACAAAACAAGCCATGCTTACTTAAGTTACAGTGTGATGAACTGACAATAAGAGCTAATGGGGATGAACCAATTTTTGCACTTCAGGAAAGCTTTGATATACAGTCACATTCTGGGTAATATGCGATGGCTTTTGATATAAGTATCATGATTGCAGTAAAACAGAATGGAAAATTCTAAGAAAGACTTGTCAGTTAATTCAGGCTATCCTGGAAAGAGACTACTGAGAAACACATCAACAGACAAGCCAAGTGTAACATTAACTAGAAATGTTGTTAAATCCTTGCCACAAAGCAGTCACCCAGGGGACAAAACCAGCTACTGCTGTACTCTGTTCATCATAATCACTTTAAAAAAATAAATTAAAAAAAAAATGAAGTACAAGAATCTAAGGCTCCTAAAAATTATTCAAACTTGATAAAGTGCCCATACAATATTTAACAAACACATTGCTACAAGTTCTTTATACTCTCACCCCAAAGGCAGGCCTCTATGCTGATGGACTCCTCCAAAAGACTGCAATACTACCCAAACACTTTCCTGTACTCAGTTAAATCACCCTCTAAACCATATTACATTTACTTTCCTAAACTGTACTTTTAGACAGTTGAGGCCTTTTGAACCACTCCATCCAGTACTACTGGACATTAATAACATATAATCTTGGTAATCTGCATGTCTCAATGATATAGCATTAAACCTAAATACTGTACCTTATTAAAAGTTACTGATTTGCTGGTGCATAGGAAAAAACTCAACATTCCGATAAACTCACCAACACCCTTAAACACACAAAAAGATGAAAAAAGGAAAAGTATTATTGTGTCTAGCTCTGGGCCCCTCAGTTCAAGGACAGGGAGCTGCTGGAGAGAGTTCAGCACAGGGCCACTAAGATGATGGAGTGGAGCATCTTCCTTATGATGAAAGGCTGAGGCAGTGGGGCTCTTTAGCTTGGAGGAGACTGAGGGGTGAGCTCATTTGTGTTTACAGGTGTGAAGAGTGGGTGTCAGGAGGCTGGAACCAGGCTCTTCTTGATGGCCAGTGAAAGGACAAGGGGCAATGGGTATAAGCTGGAATGTAAGAGGTTCCAAAGAAACTTACAGAAGAATTTCTTCCCTGTGAGGGTGATGGAGCACTGGCACAGGCTGCCCAGATGGGTTGTGGAGTCTCCTTCTCTGAGGATACTCAAAACTCACCTGGACGAGTTCCTGCATGACCTACTCTAGGTGGTCCTGCTCTGGCAGGGGGATTGGACTAGGTGATCTCTTGAAGTCCTTTCCAGTCCTTAAGATTCTGTGGTCACCTACAGATGCCCAGCAGAACATTTTTGGTGCATCAGCCCTGTGTCTTGAAAATGTCTTTCTCCTGCAGATGTTTGCCCTCTTCCATAGTTGAGGAACTGCATAGATTATTTTAGTTTAACAGTTTGAACTGCTCAGAGTAAAAGATGAGTTATATGAAGATATATCCAAGCACTTTACACAGTAGTCTAAAAAAACTAAGGCACAAAGCAACGTGAGAAATCATTTTACAGAAAGCAGCCCTTTGCAGTGTAGAGGATACTCAGGTAGAAGCACAACATTCTCTCAAAAGCTGTGCTTCAAAAACACAAGGTATGTCTAGTCAAAGACACTACACTGACCTGCTTCTGCACGGTGCTTGGATTAGATGATCTCTAAAGGTCCCTTCCAACCCTACCATTCTATGATTCTATGATCATACAGGGTTAACCAGAAGAAATGTAATGGCTTGCGGATACAAACAGTGAGACTGATTATCTCTGGCCTTCAGCTCTGTGAAACTCTTGTCTCAGATCACTGAACTTCAGCCTTTTTAGTATATAGGAGAACCAACCATTTCCAAATGAAAGCAAGTAACTTCTTCAAAATGCAACACATTTTCTATATAGCCTAGCTTGATTCTTTCCTATTTCATTTAGCTACATTAACACTTGAAGGAAGTATATCTTAAAATTCAAAGAATTAAAGGCCTAATTCAGCAGCTCTTGCAGCAAACTTGTTAGTGGCTCCTTAAACAAATAAATGATGAATTAAAAAAAAAAAAAAATGAACCAATAAAATGAAGTCCTATTCAGATAGAAAAAAAATGTAGTTACTAATGTAAAAAAAATATTTATCTGAAATGTAAATGAAATCTTTAACAGCAATTCTTACACGGTGACATAAACCCAGCTACTATCTGTTGTTGATTAATGGTCAGCTCAGTATAGAGACTTTACAAAAAATTCATTTTGCTTACTGTAAATCATGAGGGCAGCAACACTGCCCTCATTCAGAAGTATTAATTCTGTATTTTTTCATTAATATGTCTTTTTCCTGGTATCTGAAGGGAAAGTATTTTAGAAATATAGAAGTTAGCTTCATGTATTTGATAACAGTGATTATTTCATCTGTCAGCAGTCATTCACAGCAGCTGTAGAGTTGCCAAAGATCTAATACTATTGTCTTGTTATGATTACATTTGTAATCCTGTTAATTTAATCTTCTTACACTTCCATTTTTTTCTTTACAAATTAATTACATTATAACTGTTGTATGCTTTTCCAGACAGATGTTTTCTTCTTCCAGAATGATGTTAAATATGTCTGGTTTTAAGACAACAACAAAAAAGAATTACCAGTTTCCCACCTCATCCCACTGACAGCTTGGGTGACCTCATCTGATAATCCTTCTTTCATCCTGTGTTTTGAAACCCTCATCTTTCATTCTTTAAAATAATACAGTTACCAAAGCTGCATGATATCCTTCATTTGCACTAACTTCCTTCTGCTTCCTTTCCTTTCCTACATTGCATAATATTATATATGTATCTTTCCCATGTCACAGCTAAGAGTGGCTTCTGCCACAAAATCCACATAGTATATACAACGTGGGAATGTAGTGTCCTCTATCATTGAATTGTTTAATTTGGAAAAGACCTTAAATATCAAGTCCAACCATGCATCTAGCACTGGTATGTCCACCACTGAACCATGTCCATAAGCATCACCTGTATCATCCACCTTTGTCTATAGGTAACTCAAGGAAAATCACTCTTAACTACTATAGCAGGAGAAAAAAAATTCTTAACCTATTCTCTGTGAGCATATTTTAAAATCAATTTATTTAACAAGACAGATAAAAACACACATTTGCCCTTCCTATGATTTCAGGATAAAGGGACATTCCTATACACCCTTTAGATCATGTTAAATTCTAAGCTCCTTAGAAATTTAAGGCAGAAAAAAAGCTCCAAAAGGACTGCTTATCCTTCTCTAGGCATAATTGCTGGACTATCAATTATTTATTATTAATAAAGTTCTGGATGTGCCTATGAACAGAAAACAGCATGCATACAGAGACTGATCAGAATTCCATTATTTTTCTTATTCTGCTGAAGTTGCAGGGTGGGAAGCTGAAAGTAATAGTGGGCTAAAAAAATAGACGAAAAAAAAACCCTTTCCAAAGGCCCACCAGAAGTCAATGAACATTAATGATAAAACAAGATCTGCTGAGACTTGAATGATACATGGACTGGCTCACTTACAGCTGCTATGAGACATGAAGCTGGTGCTATTTAGCCACCCCTCTCCTCTCCAGGACAATCAAGAATACCTCAAGTAGAAACAAAAGGATCATGAACTGAATGTTCCCCAAAGCTAAATAAACCAGCTGCTCTCTTATGCCCCTTCTCTACAGGGCAAGGACAGAAAATAAGATGGAAAAGTTTTTATGTCAAGGTAAGGACAGGGAGATTGTTCACCTGCATAGGCAAATGAGACTTAGCTTGAAGAAATTATTCCCATTTTATTGCCAATTAATTGTAAGAGTAGGATGGTGAAAAATAAAAGCAGATCTAAACCCACCTCTTCATCCTTCCCTTCTTCCCAGGTTCAACTTCACTCCTGACTTCCTTCATCTTCTCTCCTGTTGCACAAGGAGATGGGTAACAGAGGGTGTGGTAAGCCCATAACTCTTCAGCTCTGACACTGCTTCCTCCTCATGCTATTCCCTTGCTCCAGCATGGGGTCCCTCCCACTGGACCTAGTACTACACCAACTGCTTCAACATGGGTCCTTCCCATGGGCTGTAGTTCTTCAAGAATTGCTTCAGTGCAGCGCAGATCCTTTCCACAAAGTACAGTTCTTTTAGGAATGAGCTGCTCCAGCATGGGTCCCCTGCAGGGTCACAGGTCTTGCCAGAGCCTGCTCCTGTGTGGGCTTTCTGTGGACTTCAGCTTCTTTCAAAGCACCTCTACCTGCTGTGACAGGTATCTGCTCCATCAGGGTCCTCAGCTGGCTACAGGGAGATAAAATGCTTCTCTAAGGTCTCCTCTACGGGCTGCAGGGGGATCTCTGCTCTAGCACCTAGAGCACCTCCTTTCCTTCCTCCTTCACTGATATTGGTGTCTGCAGAGTTATTGCTCTGTTTCCCCTCTGCCCCACTCCTCTCACAGTTGCCATATGGCTTTTTCTACCATTTCCTAAATATGTTAACACAGAGGCACCACCAGTGCCACTGATGGGCTTAGCTTTTAGTCAGCATTGAGTCCTTGCAACATCTGGAACTAGCTCTGTCAGGCAAGGGGACAGCACCTCTAACCTTCTCACAGAAACCACATCTGCAGTCCCTCCCTGCTATCAAAGCCTTGCCACGTAAACTCAATACACCTTCTGCTTCTCACTAAAAGCCATTTGAAACTGTATCTCATATCTACATACTATTTGCTAATGCTGCAGACAAAATACAACCTGGTCACATAATTTACAGCAGCAGAGGGAGAACTGCAGCAGTCATAAGTAATTCCACAGAAACAGAGATGTAGAGATAAAACAATTATTGTGACCAAAGCAGATAAACTGCTTTCTTTCCTGTACTCTCTTGCATTACTATGAAATATAGTGGTACTGTAAGCTAAGTTCAGTTTTTAACGAGCACTGTATTTTTTAACACATAAAAGTCCTCTCTCCTCAGAATAAAATATGACAGCAAAATGCGATCAATGGCAGGGAACAGAATTAAACAGATCTGAGGGTCTAGTCAGTCAAAACAAAGGCAGAAATCTTTGGAGGATGAAGAAATGGAGATGAGCTTTGACTGTAGTTATCTAAACTAATTCAAAAGGGAATAGAGGGAGTACAACTTAAAGTAAAAGGTCAACACAGAAGTTCATTAGCTACCATTATAAAAAGAGACATGACAATTTCTTTTGGTACCTGGTTACAGATGCTACAGACAACAACAGTAGCAGATTCATCTTAAGAATACATGGATTCTGTTTTTCACATTTCAACTTCTAAACTAATGCTACAATACTGATTTTAATTACAGCTCCAATGACAATTACTTACATCTACAATTAAAGACGTCACATGATTGTATGAAAAATATAAAATGGTAATCTCAGTATTTCAGTTTCTTATTAAATCAGTATGCAAGCACTTTCAGTTAATCTATTCTGTGATATTCAAAATGAGAAAAATAAAAAGACAATAACATGTATTATGCTTAGTCATTACATCATTAATTAATTTATCCAAAGATTAGATAATGCTGATATTCCTGAATGTATTACAAATGCTTCTTCTTAGAAGACAGTTTGGTTACTAAAAGTCTTAGAATCACAGAATGGTAGGGGTTGGAAGGGATCTCCAAAGATCATCTAGTCCAATCTCCCTGCAAAAGTAGGTTCACCTAGATCAGGTCACATAGGAACATGTCCAGTCAGGTCCTGAAGACCTCCAAGGACGGAGACGCCACAACTCCACAAACGATCCCTGTGGAACTCCACTGGCCACAGGCCTCCAACTCGACTCTGTGCCGTTGATCACCACGCTCTGGGCTCTGTCATTCAGCCAGCTCTCCATCCACCTCACTGTCTACTCATCTAAGCCACACTGCCTGAGCTTTCTGATGGGGATGTTATAGGAAACAGTGTCAAAAGCCTTGCTGAAGTCAAAGTAGATGACATCCGTTGCTCTCCCCTCATCTAGCCAGCCAGTTATGCATTCATAGAAGGATATCAGGTTAGTCAAACAGGATTTCCCCTTGGTGAAGCCATGTTGACTCCCCCTGATAACCATCTTATCCTTCATATGTTCAGTGATAACATTCAGGATGAGTTGTTCCATCACTTTTCCAGGGATGGAGGTGAGGCTGACCACCCTGTAGTTTCTTGGGTCATCCTTCTTGCCCTTGTTGAAGACTGGTGTGACATTGGCCTTTCTCCAGTCCTCAGGCACCTCACCTGCCTTCATGATTGTTCAAAAAATGATGGAGAGAGGCTTAGTAATCACATCAGCCAGCTCTCTCAGCACTCTAGGATGCATCCCATCAGGACCCATTGACTTATGAGCCTTAAGCTTGGCCAACAAGTCTTTAACTTCTTCCGCCATCCACCCAGGGCAAGTCCTCTGCTGTCCTGGCCATCCTGTTATCCTTGCTGGACTGGGCTTCCCGAGGGTCAGCCTTGGCCGTAAAGACTGAAGCAAAGAAGGCATTCAGTACTTTAGCCTTCTCTGCATCCTCAGACACCAGGGCACCCTCAGCGTTTAGCAGCAGGCCCACATTACCCCTCACCATCCTTCTGCTGCTGATGTACTTGAAAAATGCCTTATTGCTGTCCTTAACATCCCTGGCTAAATTTAATTCTAGAAGGGCTCTAGCCTTCCTAGTTGCACCCCTGCATGCCCTGGCAATGTTCCTATACTCTTCCCAAGAAGCCAGCCCCTGCTTCCACCTCTCATAGATGGCTGCTTTCTGCCTGAGTTGTCCCAGCAGATCCTTGCTCATCCATGGAGGCCTCCTACCTCCTTTTCCTCCTTTCTTGCGCATTGGGACACACTGATCCTGGGTTTCGAGGAAGTGGTGCTTGAAGATTGACCAGCTCTCATTGGCACTTCAATCTTCTAGAATCATATCCCATGAGATCCATCCAAGTAGATCTTTGAAGAGGCCAAAGCTGGCTCGCCTGAAATCCAGGGTCACGGTCCTGTGGACCTGTCTTGCCCTGCCCATTAATTTTTACCCATAAGCACTCTTCCCTCATCAGCTAGTAAGTCTATTGGTTAATTCCAATATTATCAACACCAAAAACTTCTTTTCATTCATAAGGACTGTGGCTGTCCCACTCTCATTCATTTAATGACATTAGAGTAATCTTCATCAGAAAGCTCAGGCAGTGTGGCATGGACGGTGAGGTGGATCGAGAGCTGGCAGAATGACAGAGCCCAGAGGGTGGTGATCAATGGCACAGAATCAAGATGGAGGCCTGTAGCCAGTGGAGTTCCACGGGGATCAGTTCCAGGGCCAGTCTTGTTCAACATCTTCATCAATGGCCTGGATGAGGGGACAGAGTGTACCCTCACCAAGTTCCCTGCAAACACCAAACTGGGAGGACTGGCTGATTCCCCAGAGGCTGTGCTGCCATTCAGCGGGATCTCGACCGGCTTGAGAGTTGGGCAGAGGTTCAACAAGGACAAGTGCAGAGTCCTGCATCTGGGAAGGAACAACCCCATGCACCAGCACAGGCTGGGGATTAACCTGCTGGACAGCAGCTCTGCAGAGAGAGACCTGAAAGTCCTGGTTGATAATAAACTGAACATGAGCCAGCAATGTGCCCTCGTGGTCAAGAAGGCCAATGGCATCCCGGGATACATTAAGAAGAGTGTGGCCAGCAGGCGGAGTCAGGAGGTTGCGGCATCCCTTTTTTCTGTTGTACTTAGTGACAGGACAAGGGGTAATGGGATGAAACTGAAAAAGTTCCATTTAAACATAAGAAAAAACTATTTTATTGTGAGGGACCTCTGGCACAGGCTGCCCAGGGAGGTTATGGAATCTCCTTCTCTGGAGGTCTTCAAAACCCATCTGGACCTGTTCCTGTGTGACCTGTCTATATGGACCTGCTTTAGCAGGGCAGTTGGACTAGATGATCTCTGAAGGTCCCTTCCAACCCCTACCATTCTATGATCCTATGTTGTGCTCAGCTATGGAAACACTGTGTTTGACAGATAGATGGAACAAAGAATCAGTGGATTACTGGGCTGTTAAAAATTCAGTATACACAGAAGAGGGATAAAAGGCTAAAAGTGATCAGGAGACTATTTTATACTCTTTGCCCAAGGCAAAATGAGATGTATTTAAGCCATTTCAAATATATATTGGCTTAACTATCAAACCTCAAAGGATGCTGGTTTTACAACCTGAAATATGGTTTTGCTATTCTAAACATTGAAAGTTTATTCCTGAAAATAATATTCTCTACTACAACTTTAACTCATTATTCATCCCTTTCCCAGGCAGATGTAGAACACAATTCTTTACCTTCTCTCTCAAAAAAAGCGTGTCTCAGGTCAAATGTCCGCTTAGATTTCAGGTTTTTTTAGAGGTCATGTTTTTCTAGGCTTCTGATGGTCTTTCTTTGGGTTTTAAAGTGGGGATGTCCAGAACTGGAGACAGTATTCCATACAGAACTGAATAAAATACAAGTTATTTATTAGCTTACCTATGGCAACTATGGTTCTATATGCCAGTTTGACATTTCCTTTCATCTTCCTCAACAGTCTACATCAGAAGTTAACATTCAGTTTGCTGTTCTCTCAGGGCTTTTCCATAGCATTCCTCCAGAGCTTATCATTCCTTGCCTTGTGTTTTTTAGTCTGGAAACTGAATAATATATCACACTTCTCAAAAAAAAATTATTAATGTGTTCTGTGATTGCTTCAGCCAGCTTCTTATATATTTTAATGTGAAAATTAAGTTTGTATGATTTAAGGCTAACAAAGAAATAATTAACTATCTAGTCCATCCATCATCTGCGTGGTTTAAGAATATTTGACATTAAAGCTACAACAGGTAGTCTGAATGCAGAAGGTTTTACTACTACCACCATGATCATTGTCATGTAGAACTATAGGAAATACCGTAATGCTGTTATACCTTTGCTGACTTCAGGCTAAGAGCTGATAATAATAAGCTAGAGAATAAGAACCTGAGATATGCACAGACCTAGACCGCCAGAACCTCATGTTCTGCAAAGACAGTTAAAAGCAAGGTCTTAAACAGTCCTGAGCAAATACAGGTTTGCCCAGTCTCTGAACACATACTTACGTCATACTTATCTTACTCTAGCAACTCTGTAAGTATCAGTACAAAGAAGAGATGATGCGTTTCATTACTCACTGTTCTCTTCCTTCCCTATTTTAATGCATTCATCTCGGGGTTTTTTTCTTCAAAGACAGGATCTGACTCACACGGTAACAGAAGAGTAACTACTTCAAACTGTCGCATTGAACTTTCTCTTATTTCCTTGAAAGAACAAAAACCTGTCTGTAGCTTAAAAAGGTGAACAGAATTGCTAATGTAAAGTTTGTGTTAATAACAAGTTAGAAGTAGTATCAGTAGAATAGTTCAGTTGGAAGGGACCTACAATGATCACCTTAGTCCAACTCCTTGACCACTTCAGGGCTGACCAAGTTAAAGCATGTTAACAGCATTGTCCCAAAGATGGTACACCTGTGTCTGGAAGAGATTTACAGAACCACAGCAAAGAGATTACAAAAGGTATAACAAATGCAAAGACCATGAGGGAAGTTTTAGTGTAATTTTAATAGATAGTCCATAATTTGTTGAAATTTCTTCAGAAGTGTCATGTTTCTTTTCAGAATTTTTCACATCAAGAAGGTGAAGGAGCACTGCACATGGTTAGTTTATTAGCCATAATCTGACAAGGAAACTGATCCTCTTCTGAGACAAAATACAAGAGTTTGAAAGATCTGGCAGTTATTGGTACAATATCTCATCAGATCTCTACAGGAAAAAAACCCTTTTTCTGTCAAAGGTATAAGATATTTACTTTCCCTTTCATTCAGGCCATAAAACAAAAACATTGACAAACCAAGTACCCACAAAAAACCCGTCAAATCTCTTTTTAACTGTTTAGAAGGCTCTGTTAGTATCTCTTGAGTGGCCTTGGTGGGAGGAAATGAAGGGTTAATCATGGGATCCATAGGTTACTACTACAAATATGCATAGCTCTCTCTATAGTACCTGTCATCATCTTGGTGTCCAGTAGAAACAAGCAAGGGATCTCCATAACCATGATTTTCTCTTGAGATGCAAATGATCATATCTAAACTTCAAACCTGTTAATACCAACATGTCACCTGCAGGACAGGTTGATAGAAACACAACATGTATGGGTATCAAATTATGCGAAATGATGAAGTGCAGTGAATTGGTGGAGACCAAAAAGCTTTATTTTGTAAGGGAAGAATAAAATCTCCAAGACAGTACTAGACAAATCAGACTTACTGAGATGCCTTATTACTTTTTAAATCAAACATGGGGTAAGCAAAATACTTAACCTATAGCCCATAATCCTGAGTTATAACAACATCTAGTTGGTTTTTACTTCTCTTTCCTATTGTCATTCTATTGGAGTTTGATTTTTTTTGAGATCGCTAGTGGGCTTATATGGAAGACAAAAACAAATTAGCAAAGGTAGATTACTTCCTGATTATCTTCAGTTTAGCTCTCAAAATCTTAACTGTGACACAAATGTACATTATTAACACTGAAATACAAATTTTCAGCAGAGGAAATCAAAAGCTTCAGATTTCACCATATTTATTTAGTATTTCTCTTTGGAAAGCTGTTTCTTGCCTCAAATCCACGTATAACTAATCATTGCTCTCAAAATATTTGGAACAGATATACTAAGAGGCATCAATTCAAATATATCAAGTTACACCTTTTTTGCATGAGTCATTACTCACTGGCCTGCATTTTCTCAAGTGCTGGTAACTTATGAATCCCAATCATAGCACGCCAACTTGAACGATGGCCTTCTGGTTTCCTGATGTACCAAATGCAGATGATTGTTCTGAAGGGTTTGGGAAAGGGTTGCCCAGATGCTAGCTAGCCCTACTGAAGATAAGGTCCCTGGCTGCGAAACTAGCTTCAAACACATGAACCCGTAACTTCTTTTTATTGGACAAGAGGTCAGTCTCTTATCTACTGGCTATGGCAGATCCTTGAGACTGTATGACAGCTACTAGAACAACTGAAAAACAATTATTGTCAAGGATTATGTAAGTATTTCAGGGTTTTCAATCAGAACATGCCTTTATTTTGGGTAATATGGGAAAATGATTAGAATTGGTTAAGAACATTCAATAAACCTAGTGAGTTTGAGGTACAATCTCCTGGTGTGGTTTGAATTCATCTGGTAAGACAGCTTCAAAAGATTCAGTTGAGAATACCTCCTAACAAAGTACAAATGTTCTGTTTTGACAATAGTATGCAGCCTCTACCCTCCAAGAGCTTGAAACCTCAATAAAGCCACTCTTGACTACAGGTTTTGTGAGAAAGATGCAAGCACCTGATAGGTCATCTAATAGGTCGTCCTGCTTCTCTGCAACACTCAGAGGAATTAAACATGTCTGTTGCACAGTTGAATGTGAAAGATTCAGAAGCAATCCACATGACAGAAACAGGCAAAACCTTAGTTTATCTTTGTTGCAACAAAAACTTACTACATCAACACCAAAAATCAGGAAATTGTTGCTGTAGGATAATCAAACTGATCCTATGATTTTTCCAAATCAGTTTCCATTCTCCTTCTGTTGAAAGAGACCATGTTATGGTGATATCCTTTTTGTGAAGAAAAAAAATAATTTAAAAAAACCAGCATTTGAAAACTAGAGAATGCAACACTAGCAAAAGAGCTTTGCAAAATCCTTATAAGCAAAATGCCATGGTTTGTGACAAAAGTTTTCAGACACCAGGAAAAACAGCAGTGAAACCAAAAACTAAAACTAAGTTCAATAAAAATGAAGCATCAGACAACTAGAAGAGGAACAAATTTACTTCTAAAAATATTTGAAATTCCAAAACTAAAGAAACTACTGCTGCAATTACCTGAATACAACCAAAGAACATTTCTACAAAAAGGTAAATACAGCATTTCCAGGTTTATTTTGTCCAAAAGAAGAAATCAAAATCTGATCAATAAGAAGTCTTGATCAGCTTGAATTTATAAGCACCTTGGAGCAATAACACACAAGTCAGATACTAAAATACTTTTTTTTGCAGCTATGGAGAAAAAAAAAAAAAAAAAATCACTGCACTGTGCAGAGAAGAACATTTTTCCTCTAATCATCCTAACTTGCAAACAGTTTCTTCTTACCTGTTAGCAAAACTAATTGTGTCAGTTAGTTACTTTGCACACAACAAGCAAACACTTTTCTTCTTTTTTTATTTAAGATATTTTCCATTTATTTCACCAGCTAAGAATAAGTAACAAAACTGACAATCGGTTTCTTATTGAGATTTTTCATGTAAGTCTCCTGGGAGGCACAGTCAGAAATTCAGAAGTGAAGACAGGAAGGATGTCATTGCTCTTAGGTAGTCAACGTTCATCACAGTGGGCAGTCTTTATTGTTCACTGTACTAAAATAGTTTCTCAGTAGGGAAGGCAGCATGTAGTAGTACGACAATGTACAAGATAAGGCAAAAAAATACAAAACTCTGTTTTAGAGAGAGCTGGTTAGAATTGAGTGTTTACAGAAGCAGCAGAAGGGAAGAAAGGTAAAATGACTTGGCTCTCTAGTCCTGAACACTGCTGAACACTTTCCATTGTGTATCATGCTCAGGAAAAGTAGTTTCTTTCTATTACGTTATTTTTATCATTACTTGCTTACCTTGTTTCTCTTGAACTCTGTCATTTATGTATGACATTTCCCCAAAACTGGACTGGACATACCCAAGAAACACTTAGGTCTTTAACATACTGCAAACTGTTTTCCAGCTCCTTATATAACAGGTAGATCAGTCATCACCATCATTAGTGTTAGTTGAGGAGAGAAAAAAGACAACAAAAAGGTTTGGAGCCAACAATTTCATACAGAAAAATGGGTCATTCAGATCCAAAGCTTTTCTATGAAAAGTAGGAAGCAGTGGAGTATGTTAAGCCAAATTGCAGCTGACTGCAATTTTTCTACGAGAGACACTACGGCACTGTGTGTGTGCACGTATGTGCGTATACATGCTGGGGGGGGGGGGGGAATAGAGGCTTGCAAGACAGTTGTTTTCCATTTGTCATTTTGAAACTCAATTTACATACTTGCTCCAAATTTTTTTAGTAGTTCCACTCACTTTGATAGACTCAGTTGGTATTTAGTGTGAATTAAAAAAGCAGCAGTTGGCATTCTAACACACTGAGTAAGGACAGATTCAGTGAAGGACTAAAACACCTGAAGGCAAGATCCAAAATTTCTGCCAGTCAGGTCTCACAGGGAAGCAAGGCTATGCTGCTGTCAGGAATGTGAGACACATGAACCCAAGCCAGCAAGTAGGTGGGAAACAGATGCTTCAGCTTCCTATAAAGCAACTCAATTATGTTTTACTTTTCCACTAAACGGAAGAAGCAATATGATAGGACAAAATGTGCTGCATGCCATCTTCACAGGGGCAAAATGCTCCCCAATATCAGGGCTTAAGTATTTTTCCTTGAGAAGATGCAGTGGTTCCTAAAGTGTAAAGAAATACAGCAGCTCCTGCAAGACTTTCATAGATTTCACAAATCAAGGAATATAAAATCACTTAAAATCTGTTCAGGTAAAGATGTTACCCAGTCATCTGTTGTTTGTTCAGCTTCAAGTATGTTTTTGGTTAAAAAAAAAAAAAACACAAGTGTACATACATTACTTTTCTATTTGTGGTGGGAACTGGCTGCAGACAGCACTTCTGAATAGCTACTTGTCTCTGGATTTGCCATTTTTAAATCATGAGGTGAAAAGATCACATAAAAGAAAAACAAGTTACCACAGAGCTGTAGCCACATCCACAGTTGCCATTACACTCCCACACTGCAGCTATAATGTATGGATGAAGAGCCAATACCCTGAATGAGCATGAAGCATGAAAAGCCCCCCAGGCACCCAACTTCCCACGCAAAATGCAAAAAGAATAACATCACTGCACTGACAGACTGAAGCACTGTTGACACAAGTACAGAAAGGATTGACAGGGCATGAAAGTGGAAAATGTAAAAAGATGTAGTCTGTGAAATCTGGCCCTATTTTCTTGAAAAACAGGGAAACTGGTTTACCCAACCTGTCACTTTTTTGGAAACTTCCAAGAATAAGAAGTCTCAGGTATTCCCACTAAGCAACTTCTATTTGGTACCTTCTCTGTGAGGAACAGAAGACACGAGTCACTAGACTGAAAAAATATTGCTGTGGCATGTAAAATAATAATAATTTTAATTCTTTTCAAGTACCTTATTAGAAAACAAGTCTACTTTGTTGCTTCTGTCTTGCAGATGTTTTGCTTTCAAGCAATTATACTGTAGTCATACTGCCTCTCAAGAGAGTTTCTAATGAGAAACCCTATTAACATTCAGCACTTTAAAGAGGTAGAATTTAACAGTTTGGTGATCACCCTTTCTTAGTCAGCTAAATGATGAACATAATTTATTTTGCATAATAAAAACAATAATATAAGGTTATAGAATGAGACAACTAGTCCAGCAGGAGAACCTTAAATATAGCTTATTAATCCATTTATTTCACATAGTGGTTTTAAGCAGCGTAAGTGTATGTGTACTGTATGTTCATAAAAATTATAGGAGTGAAAAACTAGATGCTCTAATTCTTAAAGGATGCTGATCACTAGGATTAAAAGCATTGCATAAGAACATGAAAACAGCACTAAGTCTCCAGCTATGGGATAATGCAGTTATTTGAAAAATATATGTCAGAAAGAGCTCGCTTTCCTTTCTGTTTGTGCAATTTAGGTAATGGGGAAAATGGTTTATGCTCCTCTAAAGCTATAGTGATAAAGCACATCCATAATGAACAAGGTCAACAACTGTATCTGTTTACAAACAGACAGATTATGAATCTGCTAACTTGCAATCCTGAAAGCTCCTTACCAAGTCAGATTAACATGGAGTTTCTGTTTATCATCCTGACACTGCTAAAGAACTTCACATCCAAAGAATACAAACGGCCCCCCTGGCTTCAACATTGTAAATTTCACTAAGAGCTCTGCCTATCTTCTGAATTTTAAGTAAACTGTGGGCAATAATGCCAAACAATGTCGAAATAACAACTCATCTATCTGGGTGCACTGATTGCCATCTCATGTGTTGGCAAAACAGATTTCAAAATGTTGAAAAGACAGTTATTATATTTTGTCAATACTTATACCCACAGCAAACCAGAATTAAAAATCCTTTGTCCAGTAATGAATTAACTGAAATCCCACATTTAAATGCTTATATTCAGTGCAGCACATATCTCACTTGTGGGGTTTTATGGTGATTTTCATTTTAAGTGGCTCAGGACTAAGTATATGTAGCAAATTGTAGTGAGACAAGTAGATTGCCTGGATTGCCCCATCTGTCACCCTACTGCAGGGTATTGCAATGGGCCTACCCTTTGGGTAAAAAATAACTACTACTTGGAAGTGTACTTGCATCCATCAGGAAACCAATTCTGCAGCGAATGCTTTTTCACAGCTCTGAATGTGGTTCATAGAACCAATGTCCTTCCTTTTACTAAGATTAAGGGGGCAGGTGATGATAGAAATGAAACAGTATCTATACATAAACAGAACTTCAGAAAAATGTTAGTTCACATTTTTTTTTATTTTAATAAACTAAATATTAATTACTTTAAGTCCTTAGTCTACCACTGGGTTAGAGAATGCAAACCAGCATTGTTCGAGTTATACTGTTTTATGAACACACACACACACACACACATTCCCTACCTTGTCCCAAAGGGGCAAGGAGCAGGAAGGGAAAAAAAAACAAAACAAAACATCAGTACATATAAATCTTGGCTTTAGGCATATTTAGAAAGATGAGCTACAAGAGAACAAAACAGCCCAGCTGGCAGGCATGGTACCTGTATGCAATCTGCAGCTATGGTGGCAAAAGACAGCTCTGGCTCCACACCTCCTTCCAGAGGCCCCTGCTAGCCAGCATCCCTGCTAGAAACTGTAATCTCCCTAAGGGAGGTGGGGGGTGGACAACCTCTGGAAAAAAAGACAGATTGCACAGCAGAAGCACATTGGATCATCTCTCATGAAACTGGGAGCAAAGAGGGTAAATCACTCACAGAGTCTACGGAGCATCAGATTGTGTCTGTGGTTAGAGTTATCTTTGTAATCACTATACTTTTACTCACTTCTATATACCTGTGACCTCCTCCTATGTATTTTGCAGCAGCCAGATGCAGCAAAAGGCTAGGCAAAAGAAATCATTCTTTCTGCAAAAAAAGTCTTTTCTTTTTTTCTAAACAGTTTAAAAACAAAATCTAAATTGAAAAATTGCAACTCTGCAACTCATGAAACTATCTCTAGGATGCTGCTGAGAAACTTCTTTTTGCCTTATCTCGATGCATGTTTCCATCATTTTCTTCCTCCTATGAAATTACGCTGCTGGGCTTTTTTTTTTGTTAATTAGAAACAAGGTCCCAAGTCTAATCTAGAAAAAGCAGATGAAACTATTCCCTCCAAGAATGCTGCACATGGATCCTCTATTATATGACAGGAATTTTAAATATTGAAAACAATTGCTCACAAAAGGCTAAGTTACCTATCTTCAAATTGCGTATGAAGAGCAATACAGTATTTTATTTGACAGTTCCATTGTAATTTTAAAAAATAAAACTGAAATCTAATTCACATTAAACTATCATTTGCAAGCAGCATATTCAATAGTATCTAAAAATTTGCAAGAAATCTAGGTCAAAGCCTTTTTTTTTCATTAAACCTTAGGAAAGAAAAAAAGATAAAAATAGATCCATCTACTGAAGATAAACATGTTTGAGAGGGACTAAAAGTCACAGACATGCTCAAGACAGCATATATCAAATAAGATTATGAAACACTGAAAGTATATGTCCATATCTAAATATGCTACAAAAAACTTTCAAAGAAGTCACTCTTTATTTAACATACTACTGGTCAGATCAGGCCCACTCCAAAACAAATAACTTCAAAACAACCTGCACCATATTAACATTTTGGATTAATACTTTCTCCAGATGGAGTTTTCAACTTAATGAATAATAAGTAGCATGATAACTTGCAGCCAAAACTATACCCACTCAAATCGGAGCAGAAGAAAAAGCATAGAGATGAATGGAACATGTACTAACCACCCTAAATATTTGCTCCTTCTAAAACTTTCTTCATCGTAAGCACCTGGAAGGATGTGATATGACAAATAACGCCAGATACTAACATCAGCCCATTCACTGAAAAACAGGCTACAGAAGTCCTAAGGAAATGTCCTATCAAAAGGTCGGACTTGGATTAAAAAAGCTACCAAGCTTCCTATCAAAAGCCTATAAATTCAGTTCAGCATTTATCCTGTACATAGAAATTTGTTTCACTCAAAGAAAAAAAAGCAGAGCAATTTCACAGGTCACTTGTTGACTTGTAAAACTGATGTCATAAAGTCACTTTCAAGAAGAAATTGAACTAAAAAGCCAATTAAAATTCACCACCTGTAATGAAATAGCATGTGGGTTTACTTTGTCAAATGAGCTATTGCAGAAAAAAAACAAGAACCATAATGACAAGTGAGCAATTGAGTAAGAACTATAGCACTTTCAAAAGGGAGGCATAAGATTCACATTTAGGAACTCAGGAAATTTAAGAATACAACTGAAGACATTCATAAGCAGGCTACATCAAAAAGGATCAACGTAAAATGTCTCACTGGAGAAATACTCAGCTTGTTAGCATATTTCTAACATATACCAATTCTGTGGTCAAGCACATAACAATAAGCATTGTAGAAAATCAAATGTAACAATGACTGAATGTATTGTATTACACACACGAACAGCTTCACTTCCAAGATCTGTAACTGCAAAAAGTACTAGCACAGACACCTTACACTGCTATGGCCTTAGCACTGTAAGACAGTAGCCAAAATAATAAATCTTTTATTGTGATTTTGTTTGTTTTCTGAATAACTACAAATTTTAAGCCTGAGACAGGAACTAGAAGCACTGCAGATACTCTTAAGCCATTATGTTTTGCTTTTATCAATATGGATGCTACTAGAGTTTTCTTATTTTGAAGATAATTTATGCCATAATACTTAAATTTTCTTAAAGCTGTAGTTGCTATTCAGTGCAGCTTTAATTCCACCAAAAATTAAAAAATTAGTCTAATTTTTTTTATTTTTCAGAAAAGCTCGAAAGTATGAATTCTTACTATTGTTTTCTGAACCTCACTATTGTTTACCAATCATGCTTTTTGAAAACAACCCTTAAAACTACTTGGGACTCAAAACAGCACAGCAAAAAAAATAATCTTGGATGGATTCAGAGGCATTTGCATTATAAAATTAAAGTGCAAGAAGTGCTGAATGGTAATTGAAGTGCACATGGTAATTGAAAAGACAGATCTCAGAGAGAGAAACCTCATGGGAAAACATGATGAAAACATCATGAAAATGGCAAGTACTTCAGTTTTAAGATGAATCTGGGATGGCCTATTTGTGAGTGTTGGTAATACCCTAAAAATCAACAGGAAAGAAGCAGTGAAACATATGGTGCCTGTATTTGAGTCTCCATTTGCACTTTTAAAGTTTATAAATCGTCACATGGGACATTTCATCTACAACACAGAGAACAAAATTGGACCTAATTGTGCCTTTGTTAATGAAGTCAATTATACAGTTAATCTTTTTCTAATTTAAACTTGGAATTGGGTTAACATTTCTCCCTCATTTTTCCTAAGAAACATGTACTTAGTTGCCTCTAACTTCATTTTTTTTGCAAGTCATTATTATTATTAAATTCAACTCCTTATAGAATAATATCAATAACAGTGCTGCTTGCTCAAGTGCTACTAAAATGACACTGGACATTCAGTCTACTGCTTAGAAGTCTGTTTTCTAGTATTGCAAGAGTAGAATAGAAAACAGGATTGAATCAACACATTACTGCTTTCTCTCTTGTCCATTTCCACTTAAATAATAGCTTAAAAATACTTAATTATTCATTCCAAACTAGGAGAGAGAATCTTTTTCTTTCACTTCAGTACAAAACTGTTTGACACATCACTGAAAGAATGCCAGAAACCTGCCTGCCTCAGAGGGCTATTCTCTGCAAGTTAAATCAGGACACAACCAATTTGGGAACCCCCTTAGATCTCATTAGCTGAGGAGGAAAAGAGTTTTTACCTACTCTTGCAGTTTCAGGTGGAAGTCTGAAGGAGAGCCTACGTGTGCTTCATCCTCAAGCTTAGCACCACTACTAAGCTTTTTTTAGCCAGAAGGGGCTTATCTTATTACCCTTCTTAGTTGTTATCTCCACACAGAACAGGAGAATATCATCACCCCAAAAGCTACAGGCAGCACACAGGAAACAGACAATTCAGACACTCTCCTGTGCTTCTCAAATGCCTAAGACAACTCTGTTTTAACAGTTCAGCTTTGTGCAATCCATTAATGTAAAACCACACTGCTTCCTTTCTCTTAATTCAGCTAAAATTGATACAGTGCAACAATTAACCCTATGCCTATAATGTTTAAAAATCCAGACTGCTTTGTGGAACTACAGTTAAAGTCACTTGGTTTTCTGTCTTGCAGGACGCATGCACTAGTTTTTCACCATCATCTGATGATTAATCCAAGCTTTCTATATTTGTGCAGAAACAGTTTCCTTCTGTTTTATATTACATCAAGACCATCGAAAGTAGTTTCTACATAATCTCACACTGTCTGCATTAGGCATTTTTTACAGCAATATTCAACTGAGGGCACTTGCAAAACGATTCAGGGAGTGAGAGATGCAAGAGTGACAGAGTATATTCTTAGCAAAATGACAACTTCACTGTTATCCCAGTAGAATATATAAGGGCACAAATTACCTTCAGCACACTGCAATTTCAAACATGTATGGAGATACTTGAGAACAACAGAGCCCTCTGACAGAAGAACACTGTCATCATACAATTGAAATAAGGTTCAACGTGTCGTGGGCTATTTATTATATAACATTGCTGCAGACTTTAAAATTCTCCATTCATACAGAAAACTTACTACTACCAGTACAGTCTCCTAAGAGATGCAGTTGCCTGCACCAACCTAACAGCTTCTGAGTCAAAGGCAAATCTGGCCCATGCTGATCCAATATGCAGAGTACCTATAAAAATGACTACTGATAGCATTAAGTAAGAATAATGACTAGGGAACTGGAAATGCTATTATTGTCTCCACAATACTAAATTTATCCTTTATATAACAAATATAAGTGAAAAAATTAACACCTTAAAAAGACAATGAGCAACACAACAACAAAAAAATCTACTTTCGACTCATTATTTTTATTCAGGTCATCCAGTATGTGAGCTGATATAAAATAGAAGACTGACTGATTCACCAGAAAGCTGTGCTGCCATCCAGAAGGATCTTGATAGGCTTGAGAGTTGGGCAGAGAGGAACCTTCAACAAGGACATGTGCAGAGTCCTGCATCTGGGAAGGAACAACCCCATGCACCAGGACAGGCTGGAGAGCAGCTCTGCAGAGAGACCTGGGAGTCCTAGTTGATGATAAACAATGCATGAGCCAACAATGTGCCCTGGTGGCCAAGAAGGCCAATGGCATCCTGGGATGCATCAAGAAGAGTGTGGCCAGCAGGTCAAAGGAGGTTCTTCTCCCCCTCTACTCTGCCCTGGTGAGGCCTCATCTGGAGTCCTGTGTCCAGTCCTGGGCTCTCCAGCCCAAAAGGGACAGAGAACTTCTGCAGAGAGTCCAGTGCTGGGCCACCAAGATGATCAGTGGACTGGAACATCTTTCATATGAGGAAAGGCTGCGGGAACTGGGGCTGTTTAGTCTGGAGAAGAAGAGACTGAGGGGAGATCTTATTAACATTTATAAATATCTAAAGGGTGGGTGTCACGAGGTTGGGACATCCCTGTATTCTGTTGTAGCTGGCAACAGGACAAGGGGTAATGGGATGAAGCTGGAAGACAAAAAGTTCCACTTAAATATAAGAAAAAACTATTTCACTGTGAGGGTGAGGGAGCAGTGGCACAGCCTGCCCAGAGGGGTTGTGGAGGCTCCTTCCTTGGAGGTCTTCAAGACCCGCCTGGACATCTTCCTATGCGACCTGATCTAGGTGAACCTGCTTGTGCAGGTGGGTTGGACTAGATGATCTCTAAAGGTCCCTTACAACTCCTACCATTCTGTGATTCTATGATAAGGTCATTCCTTTCCAAACATAAACAGGATTTTAGCAGAAATTAAATTGGAAGAGAATTAAAGGTTTTTTTGCTCAATTCCTGTAATCTGTTTATTTTACTGGCAAGCACAGTAGAGCTACTTGAAATTTGCAAAACAAAGGAGTAACACTAAATGCTGTTAAGATCTTAGTTTATGCATATTATTTTTCTTCCCACATCTGGCTTGACACCCCATAAAGAACAAACCTGAGACATTTGTTCCTATCTACTGTGCAATGAAAGTACTCAAGGATTAGCATTATAGTCAGTTCTCTCTTCCGCTGTCCTCTGCTCCACACACAATACCTTTGCACTCATTCTGTTCATTGTCTTGAACAGCATTTCGATACCAGCCATGTGTGAAAAATAACAGAAAATCAGTGCTGCTGTACCAGAAAAATATCTTATGTGTGTCTGTAGTATACAAGCCCAGTACACAGAAGCTTAGTTCCACGTCCTCAATCAGCCAGAAGGTAGAAGACAAAAAGTACACATGGACTTAATTTTATTAAATATAAACATGTAATATTTTCTTCCCTATTGACAAACAGAAGGTAAGAATGTTCTCCACAAATGGCTCAAAACTGTTTGAAATACACTATATGACCCTTCACTAACACAGGGGATGAACCTACATTTACCATCTATTGTAGAGCTGATTAAGGGAATGTTATCTCACATCTTCTGTATGTTAAAATACAAGCAGTCAGTCAAAGTCTGCCTCCCATGACTCTGTTCTAGACTCCAGATCTTGCTGAAGTAGCTGTTTAAAGGAATCGTTAAATTTATTTGTTTCCATGAGGATGTATTTTTGTTCTGTACAGTTTTAGTGGGTTTAAGTCATAAATTCATATTAAAATCTTCAAAAACACTATTATCTGTTAGCAGGAAAGCATCAGAACTTGAACTTCCAAACATTCAGTAAGGAGGAAAAAAGTACAAGGTTAGGCATGAATTTCAATGGAGTAGTACAATGGAGTAGTAATCCAACAGATTAATCCACAGTCTCTCTAATCTCCTCTTCCAAGTTAATATCTTAAAACTTGGAATTAAATGTTGTTCTTGTACCTTAACTGTAGCCAATCGTACTCACATCACGCCTTTTGTGACTGGCCTCACAGATTACAACAATATTTAAAGGAGAACCTAGTGGTCTCACATAAACTGTTTTTTTGTTTCAATATTTTTAAAGGAAGTGTAAAAATTAGTGTGACGTATTAGCAATAATAAAACTGTACCCCTAATGACTAAAGATTCAAGAAAAGCGAAGTATGCAGAGGCAGATGATTTAGCTGGGGGGAAGTAAGAAATTTTGAGCCACATTGCACTTCAGATCCATTGTTGGGATTCATAATTAGGAGTCACGCACTCATAAAAATACATGAGCCTATTCTGCATTGTACAAATACAAATGCCACTTTGCCCAGAGTAAAACTTTTTATTCATGTAAATTGATGTTATGTTATGGATCTAAAAGAGAATCCCATCTTCATCATCAAGACCCTAGTTAAGACAATGTCAAAACAAAGTAACAAAATATTTCAGTTCAAAAAAGAACAGGACTTTGTCCAAATGTCATATGAGGAGGAATGATCAATGCATTCTTATATTAGCTATGATGATCCACCAGCCAAATGAAGATCTTCTTCTGTTCCCTTCTAAGTACTCTTGCACAGCTTAACAGCTATGTGTTCCAAAAAAAGCATCTTAGAGGGTTATAATTTTAAATCCTTCAGGAGTAATACTGATATTCTCACCCAAGAGTGAGAAAAGTGGATATTAAGTTTGGTTTCTTCAGAGAAATACTGTCATTGTATCTTTCCTTACTTGCTAGAGAGATATGATTAACAATGCACCAAGAACAGACTAGAAGATGTAATAAAATTGTCATTCAAGATAATTCATTGCATGTATCTTTAGCATAAACAAATTTGCAGGTTTCAGATGTGCTGTAGATCAGAGATGGTCATAATCATTAATTTATCACAATTCAATTTTTATTAAATGGAATAAGGAATCTTCCTAAACAAAGACACATAAAAAACCGCCAGTGGTTTAAAATTGCAATGGTCCGGAACTCCAAACAAACTTGAGTAACTTAATCCCAGCATGGAAACTGAATGCTTGATGCACTGAAATTTGCGTGGTGCCACAGTGTAACCACTGTGGTATAAAATGTCAAGTACAAGCAACTGGAAAACTACAAGCTCCTTATACCAACTTCACTGCTTGACACCATCTTAGTTGGTATTTCTGCAGATTGGAACCATTTATATTAATTTACCCATTAATGGGGAAAAGCCATTATCTTCATTTTTTTTTCCAGACTACTCTTTAAAATCCTGCTAATAATCATGCACTTACATTATGTGAATTAACTCATATGCATTAAAGCACACTGGTGAATGCTTTTGCCCTCACACAGATATAAATCTGGCTTATTTTGGTAAATGTGAACTAATTCATCCTGAAAATACTTACAGACCTTTGGAAATAAGAGATATTATGTTGGTTATAGGAAGCTATTTAGAGCCAGTTCCTCCTGTTATCTAATGATTTGCTAGTTTACAATTTGGAAAACTAAAAATAAAACTGATTTACAACATGACTGGATATTACAAGGAAGCAGAATGAGAAGTATCACACCAAAATCAAGACCACTTACATCTTAATTCTATCTCGCTTGCTCCTGTCTGTATTTACCTCTCTCCACTATTTATATGTTACACTGATGTCATGGTTTAGGTCCACCAGGGAACAAAAAACTACGATTAGCCTCAAGTACCAAAGACCTGAGGATTGCCAAAGGGCAGGGAGAACTTAATTGCCACTTAAGGTCCAGGATAAAATAGACCAGGCTAGTCAGCTTGGGGAAGAAAACAGAAAATAATTTAATGCAACACCAACTACAGAATAACCAAAAAATCCCAAAACATAACCAACATAAAACAACAGAGTGGTACAATGATGAAGAATCCAACCAGCCCTTTAAGAACACCTTCCCCCCACCTCTCCCCAGCCTCAGAGATCCTGGTGTTTTTACCTCCTCCGCCCTGAACGGCTCAGGGGGGCAGGGAATGGGGGTTTCAGTCAGTCTATTCCTGATGGCTTCTGCCCTTTGCCTTTCCTCAGGGCAGGTGGGCTCCACACCCGTCTTCCCTGCAAGTCCACGCAGTACCTCACAGAAATGCAGCCCTGCACAGGCTGCTCTTATCCCAAAAGCTGCAGCTCCTTTCTGCCTCTTGTGTGGGTCTGCTCTGCGATGCACAGACTCTCCAGCATGGCCTGCACCACGGCCGGTCTCCCCACACAGTCTCTCGCCTGTCTGGGTACACTCATACAGAGCTGCTGTTGGCTCTCAGTCCTGTCATTGCCCTCCACAGGTTGCAGAGGGGTCTCTGGTCTGGCGATCCTCTTCCCTTCCTCCTTCTCTGACTGTGGGGTCTGCGTGGTCACCTCCATCTTGTATCACTCTTACAACTCCCACCAGCACTTCAAATTCCTGTCCCTAAATAGTGATCGCAGAGGCGCCAGATTGGCCCAGCCGGGCCGGAGGTGGGTGTGAACCCAGGAGCCGGGGGAGAGTCCGCAAACTCTTTACTGGGTCTTCACTGCAACCTGCTACCCATTACCAAGCAAAAGTTGCTCCTTGCTAAACCATGACAACTGATTATGAGGACAGTTACACAGATCTCTTATCCCACGGTCACACTATCACTATATCAACATTAGAAAACTCATCTTCTCATATCATGCTGTGTTGTGCTGCTAGTATTATCTTCATTCTACAGATACAGACTTGAAGTATGGAGACTTAAGTTAAACAGAAAAATCCTGATTTACTTTGGATATCCAGGCAGCTTCAGTCCCATAAGGGTCAGAAATAAAAATTTACAATAATAAATAAGAGGAAGAGGCAAGGGGTTGTGAGGAAATAGAATAATGAGACAAAATACCCTTAGCACTGGGCATGCCTGAATCGCAACCAGACAGAAAGAACTGGAAACTTTAGATTCTATCTGCACCCCATAAAGCCCTCACAAAATGTGCACTTCACTATTTGCACATCTCTCCAAGTGCACAGTGCCATTCTTACCTTCCTCCAGCCCCACCTCGTCACCATCCCACCCTCCAACAACTTCATCCAACCAATACTAAGGTTTTGGCCAGGTAGCTCATCCAACTCCTAATCTGACTCAAAGATGAGACCTTCTCTTGCAGCATCCCCAGCCTCAAGGACAACTCTTTCCGCTTCAGCATTTTAGTCTGCATACTTGCTTGTAAGGTTACCTGAACTCCAGGCGTATCCCAGTGCCTCAATGCTTTAAAAACATTAAAAGCACAAACAATACACCCAAACTTTCACTTTTTTTTCAATCAGAGACAAGAGTTCTTGCCAGAGACAAGAACTGCAGAATACAGAAAATGCTGGATATCTCCTGATTGATATTAACTTCTTAGACGTAAGTACTAACAGCTGAAAGTTGTGTCCTCTGGGCCCCCCAGACACAGGGACTAACAATATTGATACTGCTTTATACTCAGCACTTCAGGTACAGTCTGAGGATAAAGTGGGCTCAAGGTTTGTCGTGGTTTGGCCCAGCTAGCACAACAGCACCACGACAGTCTCTCACTCAATGCCCCCATTCACCCCTACCCTCGTTAAGATGGCGGATGACCCAGTGAAATGGGAGTAAAAAGATAAGCAAGATTGTTGTGGATTGAGACAAGGGCAGGGAGGGCTCACTGCCAATTATGGTTCTGGGCAAAACAGACTCTAGTACTCGACTTAGAGAGGAAAGTAGGAAAGTTTATTCTACAAGAAACAGAACAGAATAAAAGCAAAAAGGGAGTAGGATGATGAGAAAATTACAACCAGCACTTTAAGATCTCCCTCCCCCATCCCTCCTTTCTTCCCGGGCCCAGCTCACTGCTCCCGATATCTCTACCTCCTCCCCCCTCAACGGCTCAGGGGGGCAGGGAGTGGGGGATGTGGTCAGTCTCTCACAGATGTGCTCTGCCGCTTCTGTCTTCTCAGATGAGGATGACTCCTGGCATTCTTCCCCTGCTCCAACACGGGGTTCCTCCCCCGGAACACAGTCCTTAACAAACTTCTCTGGTGTGGGTTCTTCCCAGCAGCTGCGGCTTCTGCCGATACAGGTTTCCTCCCACAGGACACAGTTCTTGGTGAATATCTCTGACGTGGATTCTTCACCGCGGTTGCAGTTTCTGCACTTGCAAGGTCCCTTCCTCGGGACAGGGCCTGCTCCAGCCATAGTGATAAAGGGCCCCTCCTTCGGGACAAGGCCGAAGCTTCTCTTTTCAAAAGCTTCTCTTTTCAAAAGCTACAGAAGTCGTGATAATCATTAATTACCATGGAATGTGTCTATATCAACAACAGGAATGTCTTGGCATTTTAGCACAACAAAATGCATATGACAACTTGGAATTTAAGTGCCAGAGGTTCAGATGACTGAGTAGGTTTATATAACAGAATATAAGTATCAATTCCTGAAATATTACAATATTAATAACTTAAAGTCACAAAGGAAGTATAAAAATGACAAATTAATCTAATTTCGCTGAAGTAACTATAAATACTAACATTTTAGTAACCTCTGTATTATTTATGAAATATGAAGATGATTTATTACCAAGCTTTTGTACAGCTATGGTTAGATTAAGGAACAACTAATCATATACTTGCTGTTATTTTAGAAGGCATCTCCATGGAATCTGGTTGTGTCATACTTTGGGGAACAAAAATTTTTGACTATAACATCAAAGTGTTATCTTTATGTCCACGTCCTATTGTATAAAGTTTTCTGGATACTTCATATCTATGTGAGTACTTAAGCGAACTACGTTTAATCTATAAATTATACCCATCTATGCATCCCAAAAATATTTTATACAAAGGAACATGGGAGGCCGATGATTCTTCTCCTGTTTCCATAACTCTAGTTCACAGTGAAATTAATGGGAATTGTATACATGATGTCTAAAAAGAAAAATCATAGCAAGGAAGTAGCCACACTATGTGTTCACATAGCTTTTTTTTTTCACTCCAAAGTTGGCATTTTAATGGGTGAGTTCATCCATGGAAGACAGACAAGACAGTTCCTAGTAATCTGTTCTGATGTCTGTGATAACATCTTCCAAAGGAAAGTATGTACAAATAGTACTATTGAACAAACAAGGTACTTCTACTAACAAAAGGCCATACGTTGTCTTCCGGAGGTACCCTAAAATGAACCTGCTATAGTTTTGCTTTACATGCTCAGTAAGAAATAGTGTACGCCCATGATTGCACAGAATGTCCTCTTTCACTCACCTTCCACTGTTGATGATGGAGAAATCTACTAGCAAAGTATTAAACAACTTGTGCCTATTTTACCATTAAAGAGTTCTTTATGTTCTCTCTCCCTCTTACTAGGGTACTGACTTTTTTTTGCCCTAATCATTTTTGCTTGCATGTGAAGTTACTGCATTCAGGAAAAGCACTTGCATCCAGGACAAAATAGGTCTAACTTCCAAGTGACAGAAAACAAAATAACTGACAAGTCTCAAAAATTAAACAGGAGCAGAAATACACAAGTAGCAAAAGACTTGATGAGCTCAGTCTTATCAAAAGGTCTTCATTGATCTACACATATTTTCACAGAAAAAAAACTTTGAACAATATGTAGCTCTTTGAACAGGCTGATAGCTGTCAGACCTGATAGCTTGAAGCTGAATGGAAAACAACATCAAGCTAAAGATAAGTTATTAATAGCAAACACTTAGACTAATTAATAACTGGAAAGCTCACAATGGTTCTGGATGTATTCATAAGCATTAAAAGGAGTTTACTCCAAACTATTAAATGAAGACTTTTTCTTAAGTGGTAAGTCTGATTCAACCAAGAATTTACTCAACAGAGTGCAGTGGTTTTCCACCAGTCATCACATATGTCCCTCTAGCTTTATAATGTCTGTGGCTGTGCTGGAGGAATCCCTTCACTCCTTCACAAGTTTTAACTCCCCTTTTCAGATCAGCTCATCGGACTTCCAATGATGATTATCTGTCACTCAGCAAGTCCTTTGTTAATTGGTGCACAGAATGGGACAAGATCCTCATCATATTGAGCAAACGGGTCATAAAAGCTTACCAGAAATATATATATATCAGCCTATACTTGACCAGTCCAAGCCTGAAAACAACTGGGTCTAGCAAAAAGAAAATAAAGAGGCAATGAGTATCCCTATCATGGCCTTGAGCTATTCAAGGAGGAATTCACACAAATACACTTGTCACATTAGACCATAGCACACTTCATCCTGCTAATCAGAATCCCATTTTCTCCCCATGTTGCAATCCCTAAGTTACATGGATAACACTTGCCTCAGAAGGTACAATCCTTTATTTTATGACAAATGGCATGTATGTAAGCTGTGTTCAGAACTCCATTACAACACACACACAGTTTGTGGGTAGTTAGCTGTCCTCTCTTCCTCTTGCTCCTATGTCTCACCACCATGTCTTTACCATATGATGACTGAGAAATTACACAAAGATACCCGAGTGTATTCCTGAGAATTTAAGAGTCAAGGATCTGAAACTCCAACTAGTTCTCAGCATAACACCTGTGGAAGATTCGTGTATTTCTCTCCCTATTTCTCTCTTTTCTCTCAATTTCCCCCCCACACCCTTCAAACCTTATTACAAGTAGAATAAAAAAAAATAGGTAATACTTTTATCTCTGTTTTGCTAGAGCACTGTAAGAAAGCAGGAGGTCACCACTTGCTTTAATGTATAATTGAGAGACGTCAGTAGTAACCTTACATACAATAGAAGCTCACTAATTGATCTGCTGCAGCCACAGATAAGCTCTCTCTCTGATAGAAGCCTCTGCACAATCCTAAAGATTTTGACCTGCAGATCCAATAACTTTCTGTCTTAGAAACTGTATGATACATCCATAACAGATCATGAAATATCCAGGACATAACTTCTCCACATCTATGCCTAGTCTTCGGTAAAACTTGTAGGAGCAGATGCTAGAATAAAAGGGTCATTTGAAGCTCACTGCTGCAGTACACTACGTAAGCATTTGTTCTTGGCACTAAATACCTTCAGAACACATGCAACTCTGCCTATTCCAAACTGTTCCTTCTGCCTCTGACAGCAACAGTTCACATACTGAAGAAAGACATCCTATCTTAACAAATACCTGCTGCAGTAGACAAGGAAGACATCCTAAATTTAACGGTGCTATTAAACAAAAGTATCAATACCTCCTGAGTCAACCTTTCATGAACAGGTAGTAACCTTGTGCTAACCTGACACCCAGTCATGCTTGTCAGCAGTAACTTTCTGCTTCCGTACAGTTGTCACCTTCCATATGGGTTTCAGTAGTATGATTAATTTAATGTTTTTACTACAGTAACTTAAAAAACAACAGCAGCTCACTAAAGAGTGAAGAAGTAGTAAGTTAGAGTGGCTCACTGACAAAAATAAATGCTAAGAGATGTTGTGAATTAAAAGCTGATAGCTAACGCTGACAATCCTAGACTACTGCCTTCAGCTATGAGCCTTAGAGAATAACCACTTCCCTCTGAAAATTTCCTAGGGTAGCATTAACAGGTTTTTGGTTTTTTGTTGAGTGGGTGGGTGTTCAATTCAATTAAAAAATAAAAGTATTTTTACTCTTCTGTCCATAGTTCTGTTATCCCCAAAGCCCTGAGGGGATGATTTCCTTTAATACAAAATAACACATTTTATATTAAAAAAAGGAAAACATGGAAGATATATCCTTATATTAAGCAAATAATAGAGAAATAAGTCTTCAAGGGAAGATATAGATGGAGAAAGATTAGAGTTACTTTTTTTTCTGCCTGAAGGGAAAATTAACTGCACAAACAGCTGCTAACTAGACATTCCTGAATACTTCATATGTAACTCCACTGCCACTCAAATAATTTTCTTATTTCCAGTAGCTGGGCTCAAGGCTGGACAAGAAAAGAAGAATCAGCTGAGACTCTACAGAAATTACACCACAGTGTATAATCTAAAGATATGTTTATATGCTCACATGCTCTATCAGCACATGGTTTGACTATCAAAGAATGTATCTGAGTTCTGGAACTATGATGAGTATTAAAATGTTGTAACAGTAAAATGCAACACAAATAAATAAACAAATTACTGCTCCAGGAGCATAAGGAAAGGCATTTTTAACACTCAGACTTTGAGGGCTTTTGATATTTTGAACAATTTTATTTTTTCAATACCTGGTATTATTTCAGCACAAATCTAATTACAGGGGAAAACAAAAAAAACCAACAGAGGCTGTCATGAACACAAATTTCCCTTCATATTTTTCACTATGCTGTCAACACAGGTAATACATGCTTTTCTCTCCTGCTGCATTCTCTTAGGGTCTTGTGCAGCAGGAAAAAAATATCTACTCAAGAATTCTCCCCCCCCCCTCCACTGCACACTCATAAAAACGGAATTGACAGGACAGCAGTTTATTCATACACAAACCATATCCCAGTCACACACACTGACTGGCTTTCAGAAACCCATAGATCAATTGCTACTGTTTGGAGTAGAGGTGAGGGAGTGTCTTGGGAGAGGGCAGTTGTTTCATTTGGGAGACGGAAGGAGTTGAAGAGGTACAGAAACAATCAAACAGCAGTCTTACTGTAGCCACTACAATAACACTAAGAGAATCAAGAATATACACAGTAGGGATGGCAAGTTCTGGATCTTTAATTACTTTAAAATACATCTATGAGCCCTACCACGCAGACATTTAAGCTTATATAAATTTTCACCTAAGAGTACTTCACCAAATTTATGTCATTATGCAATCAAGCCAGCGAGAGTGGTAGAAGTCAGGTCACTAAACTGAGAACAGTTATGGGAATGGTCTAATGAAAATTTAGACAGATTAGCTACCAAGAACACCTTAGTGGTTCTCACTTAGTGCAATGCTTTCACTAGGGACACCCTAAGCTGCAGAATTTTCGTGACTTTCAGTTTCACAGAAAGCTCCTCCAATTCTTCTTCCACTATTTATCATTTTAATTAAATGGCAGTCTTAATACAACTTCGCAAACAACAGCAAGATTCCTCTGCACTGAGAAGCAGTTTTGAAGCCTTTCCTCATTTGAAAGTATAGGAAAAGAATGAACTAAATCACGCCAATTTCAACATGATGAATTTTACATTCCCCAATATCAGTAACACAAAGCGTACAAAATGACTTTATATGTGAAAGGGACAACAACAGAACGAGTAGTTTTATCACGAGTATTAAAATCCCATTTTCGGAGAAAAAAAAAAAATAGAATCTCAGAACAGAGTCTGATATTCCTTTGCTCCTGACAGGTAAGTTAAAATACCGCAGAACCCTACTAAACCGTGAGACAGAATAAATTGTCACACGAGGGAGCAAAAACGTATGTCATTACACTTCCTCTCAGAAAACACTTTCTTTTCTACGGTACCATCTGTTAAATCAGAAACTCCTTCAGACCCCACAGCCTTGCTAATTCTGACGATGTACCGGCTGCGCAGCTACTTGCTCGGTATTTTCGGATCGCACCCCGGCGCGCGCCGCTCGCAGCCGCGGACGGCGCTCGGACCGCACCGGACCGGTCCCCGCGCCGGCAGAGCCGCCATACGCGCCTGAAGAGATGCGCTCACCCGCCGCTAACCCGCGCAGCGCGGGCCCGCCGGGGCTGAGCCGAGATGGCAGGCCGCGGCCGGTGCCTGAGGCAACAGTTCCGCGGGACGAGCCTCCGCTGCCCCCCGGGGTGGCGGGGCCGGGTGGCGAGCGGACGAGAAGTTGCGGCGGCCCCGGGGGGCAGCGGGCTTGAGCGGCCGGTAGCTGCCCGCGTCCCACCCGACGCCAGCCCTTAGGGGAGGCGGGTGGGGGGCGCCGAACTCCGAGCGCTGCCCCGGGCCGCCCCTACCGCGCGTAGACGGCTCCGCGACGCCCGCTGCCCGCCCCCTCCCCCGGACGCCACGGCGGTGGACACCCCGCGCCCGCGGACAAACTTACTTGCAGGCGGCGGGCGCCGCGGAGCTGCGGCGGCACGCGCCTCCCTCACACGGCCCCCGGCCGCGCGCCCTCCTTCCCGCGCAGCGCGCGAGCGCAGCCCCGGCGCGGCGGCCGCTGCCTAACGGGTCCGGACATGCTCAGTCCCCCCGCCGCCGTGCGGAACCTACCACCGCGGGGGGGAGGGGGGGAAGGACGGGCGGGGGCAGCACATATATAAGCAGGGGGCAGAGCTGGATGCAACCAAGAGGACGAGCTAAAAATAGGCGCCGCAGAGAAGAACAGCTGGAGCTTAAAGGGGCAGGGGCGGCCTCACTCCCCACAGCCCCGGCGTTCTCCTCCGGTGTTCGAGGAGAGGGACTGCAACCGCGGGGCTGCCAGCGCTACCCGCGCCCGGTTTCTGTCCGCGTCTTTACAGCGGGAGCCCTGCGCTACGCTCGTCCACGGCTGCTCCCGCGGAAGCGAGAATGGGCCCACGGTACGCAGCGCGGCAGCGGGAGACGCTCCGACTTAGCCCGCTTCTCACCTCACCGCCGGGCCCCTCACCTCAGCGGCGGGAAGCGTACCTCGAGGCGGGGCCGTTTACCTCAGCGCCTGGCAGCATATCTCAGGCCGTTTACGTCAGTGCAGGCCACTCCGTGAAACGGCAGCTTTGGAAACCGAGTCTAGCAAGTGTGGGAGAAGATGCCAAGCAGTGTTTCTGTGCAGTATTTCTCAGGAGACCTCCATCACGCTCTGTTAGGTTTTGTGAATGAGGCTTAAGATACAAACTCATACTGGCTCTCCCAGAGCACTCAGATGAGACTGAAACAGGTCCAAGGCAAAGAGCGTGCAGAACAGATCCCTAAATTGGCTGGAAGATCTACGTGGCAAGAGAAGTAACATGATCACACTCTCACAGACACTGCTGTGTTTGAAACCTAAGATCTGTAGATAATTGTTAGACATTAAAAGACCCCGAAGTACTTGTGAATGAGAGTTTCTGATGTAGTTCTTAAGCTGTACCTTATCATACCCAGCCTTCTTAAAAGACCATTAAGAATAAACAGGACACCACCAGATTGATGTATGTTTATAAGCGTACTGCAAAGCCTTTATATTATCCTAGCAGGAAGTCAGAGATTTTACTGAATTTTACAGACACAGAGAATTGCTGCTGCACAAAAAAACAAAAAAACAAAAAACAAAAAAAAAATCCCAAACATCTCTACAGTATGAATACTAAGTATGTTCTCATGAAAAAACAGGCAACATCTGCGTAATGATTACTTGCTACTCTGATGACATCACATAAGTAAGTACAGTCAAGGTTATTGTGTTTAAAAAAACTTTCATTTATTTTGTTAGGTATGAGAGCAGAGCACTGGAAGTTTATCTTAATCTGAACTCTGACACAGCCTTCAGCAAAAACTACTGCAGAAAAAAAGCTCGGTTTCACGTAGGTGAGTATAATCAGGAAAGGAAACATTACTTGTCAATAATGTCAAATAAAGTGAGAGCAAGGAAGCAATTTCCCTCTCAGACTGACATACAGTGGGACACATTATTAGACAAGATTATGTAGGAAACTGCTGCATACTTTAAGAAACAAAAGGTGATGTCATGAAGATTATAGTATTAAATAGAGAATGAATCATGTTCACTGTCTCCTCATTTTGTGTTTTGCAAGCCATGAGATAACACTATATTCTGTGTCTAACAGCAGCCTTCGCACTACGTTTTATAGAAAGTTGTAAGTGATGCAGCGTGCTTAACTGCAGGAACTGCTGAAAAAAAAAGAATGATGTCATTCTTTCACCTGGAGCTATAGATCTTGAGATAGAATTATAGAATGGTCGGGGTTGGAAGGGACCTTTAAAGATCATCTAGTCCAATACCCCTGCAGAAGCAGGTTCACCTAGATCAGGTCGCATAGGAACATGTCCAGGCAAGTCTTGAAGACCTCCAAGGAAGGAGACTCCACACCCTCCCTGGGCAGCCTGTTCCACTGCTCTGTCACCCTCACAGTGAAATAGTTTTTTCTTATATTTAAATGGAACTTTCTGTATTCCAGCTTCATCCCATTACCCTTTATCCTGTTGCTAGATACAATAGAAAAAAGGGATGCCCCAACCTTCTGACACCCACTGATAGACAGCAGGGGAAACAAGACAATATAGTTTTCTGAGTACAGCCTCAGACTTGGGATAACAGAGGACTAATGTATTTCTGTCTATAGCTGGAGCTCTGCAGGAATAGTAGGTAGCCCTTGGAGACTTTCCTAGAACAGTTTGAACCTTCACTATTGAACAGCTCTAGATGAATCAAGAGACCAAAAGATGTCCTAAGTCTCAGGAGAGTCACTTCCATCTGGGGACTCTTAACTACCTAGGGGGCACAGAAAACTGTCCATCATGGGAACAAACATTGTCTGTTGAAGTAATGGTAAAGAAAGCATGTATTTTTTTGAAGTCTCCATTATTATTCTCTTAAAGAAAAGCTATATTATCATTCTGACATCTTTCTTCATCTGTAAGGAATCTCTTCAGAACTTACCAACTATAGGCGATTTTACGAGAGATAAGCATATATGGGTCTTTCTTACACAAGCCATGTTGTAAATTGCATGAAATTGTAAAATAAAAAAAAGCCTAGGATAACAAATTCTTATAATTCCAGCATTTAAAAGAGACCATCAACACCCATGTGAAGGTTACCAAATTTGGCATTAGCAAGTAAGTGGTGGCAGCACCTGCTGTGCCAACTGGTGAACTCGAAATTATTTAGAGACAGACAGCCATCTGAAGCTGAATGCTCTTCCGTTCTCCTTCCAATTTTGGTCAGCAGAAATATCCAGAGTTGAATTTTGTTCACACACAGCAATGAAAATGTAAATATCTGCCATGCTGCTGTGCCCCTGTCAGAAGGCAGGATTCTTCAGCACACAGAAGACATGCAGCTTTGGTCTCCATGAATAGCACAGCACTTTACCAATATCTCTTCATGTTACTTGGGAAGGCTGTAATAATAACTTTCTTTTTCAAATATGTTTCCTACATTACTGATGATCTGAGGCTCTGCCATACCAGCAACTGGTGGTGGGTCTCAGACTGTCCCCTCAGTTCTCTCAGTTTTCTCCTCTCATTGTAATTTTTACACTCCTCCCTGACAGCAGTGTTCAGATTCTCTCTTCTCTACCTTCTTGTGTAACTCAGACCATCACTCTTACTTTTCAAGTTCACTGCCTTAGGTAACTTTGCAGTATAGTCAAATATAGAATCTTGTTGTGCAGTAGATAGAATATGCACTTGTTTGTTGGTGTTTTTTTTAAACTAAACACTACAGAAGAGGGCACCAAACCAAAGTTCATGTCAATAGGTACTGGAGAAGAGAGAGACATGCATAGAGAGAATCCAACTATCAGGCTGGGGCACAAATGGGAGATTTCTTCAGAGCAGCAGAAAGACTGGCATGATCAGTGTGTATCCAGCTTTGCTCAGGGAAAGAAGAACAGTTTTACTAAGAGATATCATCCAACTCACAGCTTTCAGGTTACAGTTGAGAAGCACAAAATAAAACTGGATGACTGGTGATTCGTAGTGGATAAAGAGGCATCCTAATTTTTACTAAATACTATCTCAGGCTTCTAAGTAGAAGTATCTCTTTTTTTCTGCCCATTACCACTGATTTACATTAACATTGAAATAGAACTCCTTCAGAAACAATTATGAGAGAAAGATGAGAAAAATTAGCCCAACCTGAAAGATTGGGAGAAAAACACTGTCTGAAATACTGACTTTAAATGTATATCAGATTATCGTGATGTTCCTGTGTCATGATTTTCAAAACCAATATCCGATTAGTTCGAAAGTTTACAAAAGTGTTCAAGATGTTGTGGGAAGCTGGGGACATGAGTCCATTGAATCTTAAGAAAAATCAGGGAACTGAAACAGATAAAAATGTAAAGAAGGGTGGCTGGAGTAGAAGGAGCATGTAAAGACCTCCTGCTGTAGAGAGAGGTGTGGAGCAGGGATTGGAAGCTTAACAGCTTCCACAGAACCCCAACAGGCTTGAGGTGGAGAAACCCCAGGATGGAGTTCACAATAAGATGATACTGTGGGAGTAGAACACAGGGCACGTAAATATCCCTGCTCTTGGAGCCTGCCTTTGGAGGGAATGGGAACACAAGCCAAAGAACGTTATTGTTAGAACAGGAAAATAAGACAGAGGACTGAGAAATGCCCATAAGGAATAACTGAGAGCAATACACAGAGTCCCTGAAGTGAAAGGGAAAGAGAAGGAGGCACAAGGCATATAATAATACATTTAGAGGAAATAATCTAAATTGTGCTTACATGAAACTGAGCTTAGACTAGATAGCTTCAACTCAGTAATGAGCTCTTTGAAATCAACGTTGACCGTTTTCTGGAGTTCTTGGTTCAATATGGAGCCGTAGCCAAAGAAAGCCAGTGAAATGTTGGGCTTCACCAGAGGCAGAGGCTTTACCTGCAACATGCAAGGACAGCGCTAGAAAAGATGCAGAGAAGGGCAACTGTCATGAGCAGGCAACTTCCTTATGAAGGGTGAATGAAAAGTGTAGGTCTCTAATGTGGAAAGGAGAAGCATGAGGGAGTGACCTTTATAAAATCACGAAAGCAGTAGATAAGTGGATGAGAATGATTGTTCACCAAAATCCACATTACTGAGTATATTCAGTGAAACTATTAGACATGTGAAACAGATGAAAGAAAGTACTTTCCACCGGCCTCGCCTGGACACAGTGGGTAGTAGTCTTATGGAAAATATTCGTCCAACAGGTTCTGAAGACAGACCTCATCAGCAGGTTCAGAATATAATTGACAAAACCTGTAGGCAACGGATGTGTAAATAGTAAGAGCAGAGGCTAGGGAGCATCTTCAGTGTTTGGAATCCAAGAGCTGTGGATTCTAGGATACTATAAGATGAGCAGACTGCAAAAAGTTTAGGCCTCCAAATGCTATCTTCTTCTGTCTCTGCTGGAGACAATATACTGGGCTAGATAATACCTGTAATAAAGTTGTTGCAATTACACTATGTGTGACCTACAGGATGGATAATATCTATGCTTTCAACCAAAAGTGTGTTCGCAATGGTCATCCTATCTCCTGTGTAAATCCTGAGTACATAGATATCTTGCTACAGACTTTTAAGATTTCTAAAGAAGAGTCTAACCACATCCCACAATCTTTGGTAACTGCAATTGTAACCATTGAGTAGCCACTCGATTTTCAAACAATGGTTTTCATAGTAATTCCTTATTAATATGAAAGTAATATAACCTTATATAGTATCCTAGGAAGAATACAGATTGTGTTTTTAGTTCAGCATTTACAGCCTGTCAAGTTTGTTGGCCATATTCCACTCAGACATTTTCTTCACTGTAATCAATGAGTTTTTTCCAAGTCAGTCTGCAGTAATCTACTTTTTACTGCCCTCTGTGGGCTTTGAAGTTCGTTTTTTACCTTAGACATTGGAATTTAAGTATCCGTCCTTTAACTGAGAGTTCTGCCAGGCATTTGGTGGCTTGGAAGTGAACATTTTTCTTCAAGTGAGCTGTTCTCAGTAGTCTATAGGAAACTCACTCCGCTTGTGCATTACTGTCACACATTACACAGATTTCTATACTTGAGGTTAATTTGCTTTGTTTCCAGAGGCACGATCAATGTGTTATAAACACAGTCACAGGCTTATATTACTAAGTAAATGTATTAAATGCTTCAGAAATATTTTCTTAGTAATCTTCAATAACACAATAAATTATAGATCACTTCCAGATTTCTTTCAACATTAATGAAGTTGTGCTGCTATAAAATAGAAAATCATATATTTTCTAATATTCAATTATTGTAGGACTTAAAAGTTGCAGTAGACATTATAAAACCCCAAATAACTGGAGAATATGAGATCTTTAATGTGGGAAGAGGTGTGTACATGGAGCACTCTGTACCAGGAAGCTGCCGGAAGCATCTGTTTCTCTGAGAGCAGCAGTAAGAGAGGAGTGCTATTAGTGTTGCTATTACAAACAAGAGAGAGAAGTGCAGCATAGTACTTTGGGATCAATATTTAATCTAATATGGCCCCTTGATTTCCATCAGTAATCTCAAATAAGTCATATGGTTGTTTACAAAGGAAGATTAGGTATCAGTAGAGACAGGCCGGGGGCAGGCACTGATGCGATTCAGCCATTGGTTGTCTTCTATAAACTAGTATAAAGACCAGAAGTGTGCTGAGATTGTCTATGATTTCACAGGAAGCATAGAACCCACTGTTCTAGTAATGAACAGCATTCAAGGTGTGATCATCTTAAAAAGGCAGATCTCCAGTAACCAACAGGCAATATAACATGGGGAAAAAAATTGCAGCTGCAAGTTTTCTTTAGAACTAATTAAAAACTTCCTCTCTGTGAAATTTCTAAATGGATTTATAAAACAGAAGTCACTAGTAAAACAAATTAAAAATTAAGGTCTTCAGTGGCCTTTATTAAAAATAAAACCCTCACTGAAACTGACAATACCTCACAGATGCTGTTCTAAGGAGAATTAGTTATAGGTTCTTAAGGAGGACATGACAGTGTTTGGTAGAGCCTTATAAATTTTCACTGGCTTTGGGAAGTATGACTTTTAACCACCTAGAAAACTGGTCCCACTGTTTAAAAAAAACCCCAAAACACAACAAAACAACACAAACTAAAACCAAGGGATAAATAAAAGGGGAAAGTCTCTTCTCTGTTCTAACCCTGGCAGAAACATACAAAGATGCAGTAAGCCAAAAGGTAAAGCTGGTTTAAGTACAAATTTTAAGTTCAAGCCACTGGAGAAAATTATTTAGCTAAGCCAAGATCTATATTTATAGTGTATGTGCTGTTATATAATATCATATAGGCTGCCCAGAAATAGTTGGTATGTACATGAAGTTGCATTTCAATATTTGTATTCAGGCATGAGGGTTACACCCAACAACAGCAGTGTTGAGGAGCAAAAAGGATGATAAAAGGCATGGGAGGCACTAAGAGAACCATGACACATTCATGCATTGTAGTTTGCTGATATACTGATGAAAAGGAAAGAATCTGGCTACCTGATCAGATGTTCCCCTTAACTACTTCACTTCTGGAATCACTGTGATAAAATTGCCTTTAGACTTGGTAATTTCAGCTTGGATGTAAGAGACAATTTGTTTTGCATGTTTTGTGTAAGCTTTAGGAAGAATTGCCTAGAAGATTTAACTACAACTGCTACTTGTCTTAGGTGTCCTTGGAACTTACTCACAAAGCACTAAGATGATGGAAATTTTACTCTTACTACAGACAAACACATGGGTGTTTTAAGATCAGGAAGATCATAGCCCTGCTTATTTTTGTAGACAGCATAATAATACCCAGTGCTCTTCTATCTGGAGGTAAAAAAAATAAGAACTGCATTGCACCGCTGACATGGTGACTATCAAACAATGTAAATATCTCTCAGCTGCTGCAAATTTCTTTTTCACCTCCAGCTTTCTTTGAAGGTAGACTGAAAATACATAAATTGGCAAGCAAGTTCTTCAGCTACCACAAAAATGCTGAACTAGCTTAAATAAAAGTATTTTTTTCTGTCTTGTGATAGAAATTACGAAAGAAGCTCAAATTAAAGAAATAAAAAACATAGAAAAAATTTAGGATTTTTTTAGAAAAAAATCTTAATGTTTCCTTTTAGCTGAAAAAAGGGAAAAAAAACCTGCGCACTTTGATCTTGAAATTTCAGAACCTAAGTGCTTTAAAATATGTATCAGTGATTTTTTTTAATCATTAAAAAAAATTTCAAAATTACAAAAGTGAACTATTCCAGAGTTTTCAATTCCATGTTGGAAAGAAAGGAGAAAAATAACTATTTCCTTTGTTCAACTCAGTTTTAAAAAGCTTTTTATCTGGTACCTGGGTTTTTTTTATACAGTCCTCATAATAAACTGTCCCATTTTCTACTTAACACCTGAATGTCCATACTGCTTTTTGGTGCTACCATAAATTACTGATTCGCATCATTTACTGAATGATGCAGAGGTAAATGACTGCTACTAGCAATGTAGCAAATAGCCCAAATCATATTTTTAAGCAATATTTAAGCCAATACAAACAGCATCACTGTTTGGTTTTCTGTTTGCTTCTTTCTTTGTTGCAGCAGAAACCTGCCGTTTCTCAGCAACCTAGAAACTTCTGGCATCTTCTGCTTTCAGGTCCTGCATTGAAAATAGTTTCTCTCAAAAATGAAGACAAAGCTTTTCCAAAAACAAGTGTCGCAGGTGCACATTACTGACTGTTTTTATTGTGGATTTTCAAAGATTCTGAGTCACAGGAGATATTTTTAGCTGTACTTTTACCATTTTTTCTGCTACATTGCCTAGATGGAAATTATTTTAATAGTAATTTATTCTTGGTGCTCATTGGAATTTGTTTCCTTTGTCAGATAAGTTAATCTCTCAGTTTTCTTTCAATACACAGAACTCTATCTGTCTCCCTTGTACCATTAGGCTTGCATTTTCAAAGCTATATTATTTACATGTCTTAGGACAGAAAGCTCTGTAATTATGTTTTTGTATGTATAATGTACAATTAACAATTGCAATGTTGTAAAATCCATAAAGGGCACTGACAGAGCTGATAAAAAAATTCATGAGCTTTCATAAAATAAAGACTATTGTTCTTATATATCTTATATTGGAAGGTGTTTTAACCTCCCTAAAACAGGAAAGAATGAGAGACATGAGACACCAAAGACGTAATTCCTATATAAATACAATGATTCATCCAACAATTTAACTATTTCACCTGAAAGCTGGAGAGGAAGAAGAGAAAAAAGACAGAAGTTCTTGTCTGTCTCAAAAGCTGAAGGCCTCTCTTTCAAAGTCATGAAAGTTATTAAGGACACTGCAAAATTGAATATAAGTGGTGCCAGGTTAAAGCCTCCTGACCTGGTGAGACAGGAGCTCTGTTGCAATTCCCACCATGCATAGAAATACCCAGATATTGTGGACAATCCTCTTTCTTCTTTGAAAAGAAGGTTCCAGTTTCCTTTATGAGTCCAAAGCAAGAAATGTGGAAGACAGAAGTATGATAGATCCCTTGGACAAAGCCTTCCAGAATGTCAGTAAATCTTGAAGATCCACAAGGACTTACATGACAAAGAAGTATCTGTCCTTACAATTTAGGTAGTTGTAACCATTGAATATATGTGGATCTCACCAACATCCTCTCCATAGTTTGGGAATTCAGAGATACCAAAGGTCTAGGTGATATAACAGAGGTAACACACACAAGAAATTAGAACTTCAAATTAAAAACGTGGTGAAGTGAGCTGTGTTTGTTATAAGAAATCTTTACAGAGTTGCATTTCTAACAATTCAGTCACTGTTTGCCTTAGGAATTCACTGTGCATATCAGCAAGTAATACATTAAAGCAGCTAACTTTTTAGAGTCAGTAATGAGATGAGGTAGCCTTCATCTAGGAATGGTGAAAGGCTTTTAATATCATATGACATTTATATACATAATTCCTTTATCAAATGGATCAGAATATACTATCTGACTGTGAAAAAAAATGTAACATGGGAGTGTATGGTCTAAGCTATAATTTAGGTAATTTGGGCTCCCTCTATGTTTTCAGCCAAGCTGCTGAGGCCTATTTCAATATGTATATGTGTGACATTCCATATAGTAGAATGTCAGTCTTAAGCTGTCCACCAGAATATATAGACCCATGCTAGATGCTCATGAGTTCCATAAAAAGTTCCCCACTGGAAGTGTTTGCAGCCAGAGGATGACATTTGCAAATACAGGGAACCAGTTAGGCAAACCAGTAAGGAATTCCAGAGAGGAGTATCAGAAGGAGCTGTGTTCCTAAAGGTAACCTAGAACTTCAGTCTGTACAGAATGGTGAATCCTCTTCTAGAGTGAGCTATTTAAGATAAGGGATAAGCTTAGTCCTTTATTGCCAAAGGGAAAATACCTTGTGCTAACATAATATTTAAATTATTGGATTTTTTTTTCCCTTCACAACCTTTACTCAAGTATCTATTTATTAAAAAAATAATTCTCTGTACAGGACTTGTACAGATCTGCCCTTTAGCCACCTATGTCCCAAGCCATCTGGATGCAAGTCAAAAAACACCGTGAGATAAAAATCCCAGAGAAACAAAATGTTTTGGAACGGGGCTGGATTGCACTCCTGGTTTGACAATAACGAATCAAGTATAGGTGAAGCAAAAGGCTGTAAGCCTATGATGATCTTTAATGTTAGATAACGGAAAGAGCCCAAGGGAGAGTTTTTCTGCTTTTTCATTTTAAGGGAAAAATTTAAGGTTGGAATTTGGATGTGTCAGTTACCATGTTTTTTGTTCACACAAGCCAAAGAGGCAGAGGTTACAATGTTTGGCCAGTGCTGTGGAGCAAGTACCCATGTCTTGATTCACTTTGCAACAAATAACCCGGCATGCTTATGGGATTCTCCTCTAAAGCAATTCTAACCAGGGAGTTATGTTATAGCTCCTTCCCTAATACTTCATTATCCACAGAAAGGAAATAGGGAACATCACAGGGAGCTTAAGCATGACAATTTGAAAGCATCTTCCCTACAGTATTTCAAAGAAATGTGGGGAGAAGGAACGGGAAAGTCTGAAATCTCAGTAGTTTAGAGAGGAGATCTATGAACAGACTTTCCTATTCATAGGCAGTGAAATAACCATCGACAATGGTGTATAATAGTGCTTCAGAGCAGCACTGGTGTCAGCAGTCCAACAAACCCTCTGAGTCTCTCTGGAAACTCCTATACCACCAGGCTGCATTGACAAGTAGCAGCTATCAGTGTCTCACTGAAGAGAATGCCTTAACCAAGATGCATGTCAGTTTGAATATGGCAAAAGTGAATGTGTAAAAGGTCAGGTACCTAAATTTTGCTGATAGAGGCTTTAGATGGGTGCTAATGAGGCCTTGCTTCTTTTTCTGGTGTTGGGTGTCTGTGCCATTCTTGTGAAAAACCACAACTGCTGAGCGCTATGTGCAGGATGGGTAAATGGAGTTAGCTGCAAGGGACTCTCATAGTACATAGTGAGGTCCCTAAAAAAGCTATCAAGAGATATATAGACTGTGACAATATAAGTGCAGATGCATATCTGTATGAATACTTACTTTTCCAATTTACTGTTTTTTGTGGTATATTAAATGATGGAGAAATATTATCTCCTAAAGAACACTTCAGCAAAATTTAATTATAGCCTATGGTTCTTGTAGATACACTCCAGGGCTGAAAGCTCAGGATATTTCCTTTAACATTTGCTCTATTTAAACCAACAGATAAATGTTCTCTCTAATAGTAATTTTTTTGTCCCCTGATGTTAGAATCCAAAATAAAAAAAAACTCCTAAAATTCCCATCTCACTGGAGCAATATGATGAAAGAGCCAATTTTCAATAAGGCTCAGACCAACATAGTATTTTACATGCAGAAGTTTGGGGCATGCAAACTGTGTAGATATGAGAACACCAGCAACCCATTGGCCCAAAAGCCCGAAGCTCTGAGCTGGAGGCCTGCTACTGAAGTTGAGCCAACTGTTTAGAGAGGAATTTTCAGATGAGTCTTTGAAAGGTCCTAGTTTAGCAGTACTAAGCTTTCATGTATTTTCAATTAGAGAATGGCCTCTTTAGGTGATAAGGTTTCACATCTGTAAACAAAAAAAAACCAACCCTATTCAGACAAAAACAGTAATGTTATTTCCAAATGTAAACTGTCATCAGTAATTTAATGTCTTTGTTCCCAAGAAAATTATATGTATGAAAATGATTCTTTTCTCCTGTTTGTAGACACACTATGTTAAAACAGGCTTCTAATCAGTTTTTTAGAATCATCATATGAAACAAATTGTTCAAAGCTCTGAATATCAAGGCTAGCTGAAAGAAAGAAGCTTTCAAGATACATATCTTAATTCCAGAATGAAAGGTGAATGTTATTCTGCATTTTATTTCTCAGGCAACAGGATATTTCATTGAAAACTAATATGGTTCTCCTAAATATAAATCACCTGGTCATTTCCCATAGGCCACACTCCCATTACCTGCTGCCTGCTCCCACTATTTACCTCCTTCCCCTCTCTGCAGCACAGGGGGGCAGGAAGTGGAGGTTATGGTCATAGGTAGTTTCTGCCACTCCTTCCCCTGCACCAGTGCAGAGTTCTTGCCACAGGATACAGTCCTTAATGAACCTCTCCAGCCTAAGTCCTTCTCAAGGGCTGCAGCAACTCACAAACTCCTCCAGCGTGGGTCTCCTTTGCAACAGCAGAACTCCAGGTACATTCTGCTCCAACACTGTCTCCCTAAAGAGTCATGATCCCTTCAGGCACAGTCATCCCCTCTAGCATAGGGTCCTCCATGAGCTGCTAGTGGATCTCAGCTCCACCATTATCCTTCATGGGTTACAGGGGGGCAGCTGCCGTTTCAGCACAGGATGCATGAGAGCGTCTGCTCCAGCACACCTGCCCCACTCTTCTCTCACTTGAGATCTGCATGGTCACTTCTCTCTCATCCCACTCCTTCCACCACCTCTAACCCTCCTCTTTGATCTTCTCCTTAAAAAGTGATTGCAGAGGTGCCCAATTACTCAGCCCCAGAGTTGGTTCCAACTTTGAGCTGGGAGAAGCTAAGCAGGCCTTGACCGCTCTGAATAACAACAAAGATGACAATGAGTACAGATTTAATATTAATACTTCTTCAAAAGACAAAACCAACATGAAATTACCTCTTGTAATTAATTTTCCAACTTTCTCTAGATATCTGTAGTTCTTGGGCTTTTTATAAATTACTTCCTGCAAATTTCAAAGTAATCCAAGCATATAGTCCAGAAGCAGATTCCAAAGCCTAGTTTCCTATGGATTTCTGTCTACTGTGAACTAAAGAGTAAGTTTCCAAATGAAACATTTTCTGTCACCTGCAGAATTTATAACTATGCTCTCCTTTTTGGATTCTCTGACATTTGATAAATCATGAAGTGACACTACAGCCTTTTTTTTTCCTTGATCTTTCTGCTTGCCCATGTCATAAAACTCACCTTTATTAAACTAATGCTATCTTCCTGTCTTGGAAGTTATTGAAAAGCATAGACAGAGAAAAATGGTCAGAGCAAGGCTGCAATTACGTAAATTTCACTTAGAAAACAATCTGGGAGGAAACAGGAGGACATGTGAATGTTTGCCCCTGCAGTTGAAATATAATTTTAACAACTCTGTATGTAATGTTGAATTGCTGTGACAATGACAAATCTTGCCCATGGAGAATGGGTAAAACAGAAAATACATCTGAAGATAATCCATAAACCTTCATTAACCTGAAGAAAAAAGTCTCCACTGAAGATTTTCAAGGGACCAGAGAACGAAACAGATAATCCTTCTTCCATTTCCACACCATACTTTTTACTGTTTCTGGAGAGAAAGATGTCTTTCCAAGGGACTAAGACATCAGATAGCATATGTAACATATTCCACTGAATATAATCAATGACAGCTTATCAAGACAAAAGCCTAATGTATTTTAAAGACTTATATACTTCAAGACAACATTTCCCAGTGACTGATGAGAATACCGAATCTGTTCACTAAACTGGTTTGCATACAGTGCAGTTAGCAGATGCCATTCTGGTACAGGAATGTGAATCAGTCAAATATTTGATGGAGTGAAGAGAAATACTTTGTAAGAAGATATCTCACAGAAAGGATAAGGTGGCTGGTAAGTGGATATTGGGAAGTTGTTCAGTAGCTGAAGCACAAAGCATTCATGGCCCAGTTACCTGGTTTTCTCAGGCACCACCAGGTTGTAGGAGGAATATTTGCCTGTCTCAAACTGTAGAGAACATACTAGCACAACATAAGGTTTTGTAAACCTCTGAAAATATTGCTCTGAATGTCACTCTCAGCAGCCTTTCATGCTGGATGCTGGTTAATAGAGATTTAATTATTTATTACTACTCTTGATAGTCACAAACTTGGGCTTGTTTCAGATGTTTGGTAATAATGTGTGGTTGAACTTCTGATTTGTTTACAGACATTATGCATTCTACAGCATTTAAAACTAGCTCAACGGAGAAAAAAGAAGCCAAAGATTTAGGAGATGTTAGTACAAATTTATTGAGAAAAATTTAAAAATAAACTTTGGGATCTCAGTAAAAGCGGCTCTGAACTATTATAAAAGAAACAAATATCACAGTACCTTCTGATATGACCTACTATCTACAGGAAGTTACTTTAGAAGCTTGTATTTACAATACACAGTACAGAATTTCATTACTCTGAAGTATTTCAGTAATTCACAGTAACCTTGTAGGAATAAACAGCATTTCTGTATTTCTAAATTAAGAGTTTGGAGTACAGCAAAATGAAGGAAGGCTTCTGATAAAAAAACATTCACTAAGAAGAAAATCTGGTTCTTAATAATTTTCACTATGCTACTACCACATCCTAGTAATGTCCAAACTCCCTAATTACCTCTGTTTTTCATAGTAGAGTTCCTTGTACCTACAGGTCTATTCTGGCAGTGACTAAAAGTATTATTTTCAGCTACTGCAATGAGTTTATTTTGCACAAATCCTGCCAGGATTTACAGATAATACATGGTTTTGTTTTTTTTTTTTTTTATTTGGGCGAAGGAATGATTTAAAAGCTGAACAGATTTGATTCACACAAGACTACAGCTGTAAGAGAAGGAGGTGTCTAAGTGCCTTCTCTGCCTGACAGCCCTTGAATCCCTGTCTCCCCCTTCCCTGTAGGATATCTAGCAGTCAGACTTCTGGGTAAAGTGCTGTGTTATCTTTTTCATTTTGCATGAAATAATCAACAGCTCAATGGACTATTCAGTGAAAACATGAACATCACTCACTGCTCTAAGGATGATATTCATCTGGGAAGGGGTATACTTTCAGCTAATGAATCCACAACTGTTTCAGATTGAATAAGCATTTGAGCAAAGTGCACAGCATACTTTTTTCCCATTTCTGCACAAATTTCTGTATCAATAGGCTAGGGAGCAAAGTTCACTGTTACTCTCTCTCTTCACCATATACCAGATGGATATTTAATTATTGCTTGCCAGTGAAATAAGTCTTGCAGAGGAGTCCTACGACAAAAAACCATACCATCTCTGCTGCTCAGGGCACTCTTCCAAGAAGCAGGGAAGAGGCTTCCTTCTAATCAGAAAGTGTGATGTGCATACAGAGGAGCATGCAGATATTAGGTATTTCTCATCTTTAGCTATTTTAAATAAATTACCTCCTAGCATTTTGGACTCCATAGATTTTATTTTGTTCTGTCTTCTTCCCATCTGAGGGCTTCAGATTTTATTTCATAGCCAGGCAACTGAAATTTTTAAATCTGAGAGTTCTCTCGTTATCAGCAAGTACAGATAACGCAAAGGAACGTGTCTTTAAGATGCCCGAGAAGTTACTAACATCATGAAAGCATACAGAATGGGAGTAGCCTAAACCTTAGAAATTAAAAACTCAAAAAACATGATTGAGAATGCTTAAAGAATACCTGAATTGCCTTTACTGCATTTTTATAAAGGCTTATGAAAAGACCTACAAAATCTATTTTCCCTCAGTTTGTTATTTATTAAAGTAATCAGAATAAACAAGGAGAGAAAAGTCTTTTCAAGAGAAAGATTGGGAGACTTTGGAGTCTGAAGCAATTTGTCAATGGTATCCTTTATTGCAGAACAATCTTCAATAAGATTAATGAGAGAAACAAAAACAAATTTAATAGATAAATCCTGAAGGGATCAAATGTTCACGCTACTAATCTACAGTTACCATATAATCTTGTTTTAGCTGGTTAGATTGTTTTATCAGAAACTCACGTAGAAATGTAGTGAAAGATGGGACACAGCATGATACTTCAAAATTAGAGTGTGCAATAGACGACACAGGTCAAGCTGATTTGTGTGATGGATGCACACGCAGGAGGAGTTAATAGCACTGTATTTCCATAAGCTGCCACGTTTCTGTTGTAATTTGGATGTACCATTTTAGTGAGAGGTTACTCAGATAATGAAAAATGGTACAGAAAAGTCTTGAGATTTGATCTCACACTGTCTAATAAAGGAAATAAGGTTTAGGTGCGAAATTTATCTGAGAAAGATCACTTGAGTGTTTTTCTAGCTAATATAGCAAACATATTCCCTTTTATGGCTATGCTAAGAGTGCTGTGCTCCCCCTTAAAAATCATGTATAGATCCCCTCCTGTTTGAGACTTATTCCTTCTCTGGAATACAGAAATATATTATTTACTGACATATTTGGTGGTTCAGATACAAACAATGATGTATGAAACAACACAATGGTGGTGTAATTTATTTCTGGACAAACTACCGCACAGCTAGTTTTGATGTGCTGTTCACTATGTGTGAATATTATTTTGTCTATAATGTAGTTGGCCACGGTTAATCTCTGTTCTTTGGAAAAATAACATAGCTTGAAGCAGTGAACATTTGTATTGATCAGCAGTGTAAGGAAGGCAAGATTTTGAATGTGCGTGGGACAAAGACAAAATCTCTTAACTGTCACTCAGGTAAAGCCTTTTTTTATTGTGTCTATTTGTATCCCATAAGGAAGATTGTCAAATGCTCAATGGAGAGTGAAGCATTTAATTCTGGTTGCCTGTAATTCTTCTAAACCCAGACATAAAAGAGAAACACTCCTCTACCCATTTGTTAGTGCATTTTGGTTAGTAATATTATGCTCTCTTCTCTGCAGCCAACCATTTTCCATTCTTTTGAAAATGCCTAGATGCTTTAGGTAAAAGTCAAGCTCACTTTCTGTCAAAATAAGGAACGAGTAGTTTAAATATATATTGCCCCTCAGACACTATAACCTAAAGCTGCACATTTTTACCTATAGAAAACAACTTAAGAATAACACAAAATAATTATTTTTGGAAAGGTAATATTAGTCTGGAACATTCTTGAAATGTAATATTAGGCCTGTATTTTTTATATAATGTCATCTAAGTGATATTTACGTATATCTATATTTAGCTTTTGAATGATCAAACTGGTGTCTCAGAGCTAGGAGCTGCAGAAGGCTGAGAACAGCTGTTTGGTAAACCAATCACAGTGCACTGCTTTATCTTCCTCTGTTCTTACTACCAAGGTTCTTGGCACACTGCCTGCACCACCTGTGCTTCCTCCATCCAATGGATCTTACTGTAATACCACTTCAAAGCAGGATGAGATGAAGAGAAATTGATCACAGAGCAAAATTTCACAGAGCAGTGTATACATGCAGGTAATCGCGCCTTCATTATGTCTTTTGGATGCAAGTAGAGCAGCATCCAAACACAATTAGTGTGTTACTACACGTATATCCATACTCAGAAGCACACACAGTCCTATCTGTACAAGATGGTTTTGTTTCAGAAATTTAAGAATAATCATGAACCCCATTAACTGGTAGAATGTCTGGATAGATGGAGAAGAAAGGGTTTGTAGTAACAGAGAAGAACTAGGTTGATTTTAATGAGAATACCCCAACATCACTCTTCAAGTGAGAGAGAAAGCTGAGCTGATTAAGGGGTTGAAAATGAGAGGTTACATTCCAACAGTCTCCTGAAAAACATGGACAGAGGAACCGAAACCACATGCATTTAAAACCACCAAAAATGAATAATCTAATAAGCTTTCTTGGATATGCATGTTGATTTTTAATAAAGTTTAAAATACAGGGGAAGATACAGAGAACTGAAAAAAAGATTTATCTTGAGTCAATATTTGAAAAAGGTGAACTACTCATCAGATCTCAATACTAGCCAAACAACAGAATGTTAGACGTCATCATTAATAAATAGTTTTGTTCCCCTAGTCTTAATATCAACTTTATTTTATGAACAGTAAGTCTTTTCAAACTACCTTGTTATTTTTTTGTAGATTACAGATCTAGTTCATAAATAATACCAGTAATGTATTAATTTTTAAAAAATTCTGTCACGCATTTGCCCTAATAACATCACACATTTTTACTAGGAAACTGGAATCACAATTATAAACTTAGTCCCAAAACATTAAATGGATTCATGACTTGCTGGCTAACGGCTTTTCAAAGAAAGTTGTAAAGAGAAAATGCTTGTGTAGGTGTTCTGTGAGGATTTGGTTCGAAATCTATGCCATTTAACATAATCACTGGGGTGACTTTCTGTCATTGTTCTTTAGCCTTCTTCCCAGTTTATATACCAGCTAAATGCTTGAAATGCTCAAAATAGGAGGCAGAAAGTTCAGTGACCTCTTCTCTTGGCAAAAATAAAAACTTACATCTCCTGTATCCCGAGATATCCACCAGCCAGGCTCATCCATATATAACTCAGACTAACACCTGTAGCAGTAAACCAAGCAGGGGCAAAGCCCTCCCTCTGGCCCAGGTGGCAGAGCATGACTCATGCCTTTTCGTCCATGCATGGTCACCACGTGGCCATTGCTAGCTGACACAGATTGGCAAGTAGACATTATGAATTATGGAAATATGTGTGTCCCCCAGTTTTGTTTTACCTTAAAATATATTGTTTCTAAAGTGTCTTTGGTGGAGCTTGGAAGAAAGAGAAAGTTTCCATTCATTTGTTAGCTTGCCAGTATTTAATTTGGGAGAGGGAGTTGATTGTGAAATCAAAGAATAAACAACATATATATCAATGTTGTTTAAGAAAGAAAAAAATAGATTTAAATAAAATCAATCCAAATGGCTACAACCGCAGTATGGAAATGCTCTTATTCACCCTTTTTCTGCTGTAAGATGCCATTGACTTTTGCTCTGCAAGTTTTGTGCTTTTAGCCTCAAATGTTTGTTGCACAAGAGCAAAGCTAAAAGACAAATGATACCTCTGCTGCCAAATTTAATAAATTTATAGAAGAGAGGGTCTGAAATCTTAATTCAGTAGAGGTAGTTTTTCTAAGTTTGTTTTTTTCCTGAGCTGCTGCTGCTAATGGCTGGCATGCAAGTACATCTGAGATGAAATGGGCAGATTTCTCCTTCCCCTCTACTTGATGTGTCCACACCTTGAAAATAGGCCTGCTTCTGGGAAGACCATGGTAAAAATATGGGGGCAGGGGAAAGAAGTAACAGCCTGCCCTGACACCCATGGTCTGTCCCAGGAAAGCAGTGGCTCAATGAGCTGTGTGAAGCCTGGCATCATGCATCCCCAGCAGCAGCTTGCATAGGGCAAGATCCCTGACCTAGGGTATAATACTCATTATGGGATGGGGGAAGGCAACATCTTGGGATTGTGTGAGACTTCTTAGCGTGAGGAACGAAAAATGAGGGAATAGAGTAAACATAGTGGTTTGAGGAGGAGCAAGTATGGGGGAAAAACAAACCAGATCAGAGCAGTCTATATGTCTTCTCATTAAACTCCATTTCTAATGCTATTGCTGTGTGAGGGGCTCTCTGTTCTCTATGTGTGTGTTTGTGTACATGGAGTCAGACTGCAGGTCAGAGACTCCCCTTTCCCTCCTTCCTGTCAGAGAGAAGGTTGAAGAATCTAGGATACTCATGGGTCCCACACTCTGCTTGAATAGTATAGGTAGGTATGAGCAAGTTTGTTCTCACAAGTAACAAAGTGATTTGGGCCCATGTGGGAACAAAGGACCACTAAGGGCCTTTGGAACTCCCTAAGGACAGGGAAGGCTCAATCATCACTTAATGGTCCCAGGCAAAATAGACAGGACTGCTTGATTTGGGGAAGAAAATGAAGTTTAATTTCATCCACCACCAACTAAAAATATAACAAGCAGAAAACAGCAGAGTGGCAGGATGATGAAGAGCACAACCAGCTCTGTAAGACCACCTTCCCTCCACCCCTCCCCTCCTCCTGGACTCAGGGCCCTGATCCCATTGTCTTTACTGACGTGCAGCTCCTCTCCACGTCTCGTGTGGGTCTGGTCTGCGGCCTAAAGGCTCTCCAGCACGGCCTGCACCATGGCCACCTCCTCACACAGTCTCTCTCCCATCCAGGCACACCCATGCAGAGCTGCTGGTGGCTCTCATTTCTGCCATTGCCCTCCATAGTTTGCAGGGGTACAGCCTGCGTTCTCACCATGGGTTGCAGAGGGGTCTCTGGTCTGGTGCTCTTCCTTCCTTCCTTCCTCCTTCTCTGACTGTGGGGTCCACATGGTCACCTCCATCTTGTACCACCCCTCTACTTCCTCTTCCAGCTCAAATTTCCCTTCTTAAATAGTGATGGCAGAGGTGTTCCAAGAACTGCTTACTGGGATCAACACTGCAGCCCCCTCCTCCATTACCAAGCAAAATCAGCTCCACACAAACCCAAGACAACCTCAAAGGGGCCACACAGTGGAGTCTCTGTGATTTTTTTCAGACATCCTTCATTAGCTATTTGCTTTCCTTGTTCCATCCCTAACCATTCATGACAGCTTCTACTGCAGACTTGCTAAATAGTGATGTGTACATTTCAATGAAACCACACTGTGGGGGTCTTTTGTCTTCAGCAGAACTGCTACTGAATCTGTTCTCACAGGACTACAGTGAAGTTGTAGTTGGCAAGACTTCCCCAAGTTGACAAGACTGTAGGGTGAAGCCTACAGTCCAGATGCTTCAGTGCTATGTATTTTTTAACCCTTTACTAAAACTTCTATGTGCCCTGTGGTCATCTGCATTGGGATGATAAACTCCTACAGAGGATAAGCACCATCAGCTTAGATACATGCTAACTCTTTAGTACTCCTAACTTGGTCTCTATAAGGAGGCAGATAATTCAGGGCACAACGCTGTCTATCTGAGGTGACAAGCAGACAAACACTGTATACTCATCCAGTGCCCACAGATCCACTATGATCTAGCAGGACCTGAATTACCAACACACCATAAAGCCACAGTGGAATGAGTTTCAGGCATACAGACTTTTCTGATTAGCTTGCCACCTCCATTGGCACAAGGAACATTAGCACTCCTGACTCTCTTGGACAGCCCAAGGTACAGTAGATAACTAGATTAAAGATGTGCAAGTCTGGTCTGAAGAGTGAATTTCCCTGTCTCAAGTCACTGTTCTGTTAAAGTTTCAGAGTCCAGCACGTGGTGGCTGAATATTTGGACATGAGGATAAGGAGGCTGGCATGGTAGGGCAAGAGTCTTGGAGGAAGGCACTAGCTGACCCTCCATAGCCCAGCTTCACTGGCATCCATGCGTCTTTAAGTCCTGTGTAGAGCATGCATCTTGCTTTGATCATGCATATCCTCCTTTAAAGTAGGTGTTGTTTAACCAATAGTCTGCCTAAAGCCTGACTCTAAACCAATGCTTCAGCTAGGAGTGAAGGAATAGTTGATTTCTCAGGCAACATTACTAATCTGTCCAAGCAGTGATGTAGCAACTAAGAGCGCTGTCTCCTTGTTCATCTATGCTTGCCTAACAGGATGGTGACAGTATTGCTGCAGAGCAGTAACTGAGAACTCACACTGAGAGCTGTGGAGGGCATACTGAGAATGTCTTGGGTCATCTTGAGAATAGCCTAGGATAACAGCAAGTGCACTGTGCATGTAAGACATTACATTGTTCAACTGTAAATGTACATGGATTAATTCCTATGCCTAATTTTGTTATTACATTGGCTTTCAACCTCTCAGGCTACCTCTAAGATTACCACTGTGGGTAAAAAAGGAAGCACTTCTCTAAGAGCTCGAACACTGCTACAAAGGAAAATATAGCTGTAAGCTGATGACTGCAGCAGAACCAATACAGCTGTGCTAGATGTAATAACAGCTAGTGTAGACAACACCACTGAAAGTACAAGGGGCTTCATTCCTGACTAGTAACCAGACAAAACCTGTAGAGATCGTCTCTATTTACTCTGGCTAGACACAGTTATATGCAGAGATTCTGGCCTGGGCAACCTTTGTTGTTATGCAATATGACCTGACCTGAAAAACCCTTCACTTTACTCAGCACTCCAGGGTGAGCTTGAATCAGTGAACTGAAGATGAAAGATCAGCAGTTTATTCAGTACCATTCAGCTCCATCAAGCACACTTAAAATATGAGAATGAGCATTGCAAAACCTGGAAAGATCATATTTACATTATTGTCAGTAAGATGCTTGTGTTTTTAAAATCTTTGTAGCACAAATGCTACACTTGAATAGTAACAATTTTGGCAGTAAGGTACATTAGTATAAACTTGATATTTGCTGAAAAGTTGGAATTCTATTAATGGTAGCAAAATACCAATACAAAGACACTTAGTTCAAAACTTCTTTGCCATAGTTACGTTTGGGAATTTATTTAGTGGTTAGTGGTTGACCTGCTGGAGAGCAGCCATGCAGAGAGGGACCTGGGAGTTCTGGTGGGCAGCAAAATAAACATGAATGTGGCCTTGTGACTGCATTAAGAAGAGTGTGGCCAGTAGGTCAAGGGAGGTTCTCCACCTCTACTCTGCCATATCTGATGAGGCCTCATCGGGAGTACTGTGTCCTGTTCTGGGTTCCCCAGCTCAAGAGGGACAGGGAACTTCTGGAGAGAGTCCAGCTCAGGGCCACCAAGATAATCAGGGGACTGGAGCATCTTTCTCAGGAGAAAAGGCTGCAGGAACTGTCGCTGTTTAGTCTAGAAAAGGCAAGACTGTGGGGAGACCGTATTAACACTTACAAACACCTAAAGGATGGAACAAGGGGTAACAGGCACAAGCTGGAACACAGAAGTTCTGTTTAAACACAAGAAGAAACTTCCTCTGCAGATGAGGGAGCCCTAGCACAGGCTGCCCAGCGAGGTTGTGGAGCCTCCTTCTCTGGAAGTTTTCAAAGCAGCCTTGACGCTTTCCTGTGCCCCTTGATGGAAGTGAACCTGCTTTAACAGAAGATTGGACTGGATGATCTCTAGAGATCCCTTCCAACACAAACCATTCTGTGTGATACTGTGCGATAGTGACTGTTTTAAAGCTTTCAGTACTATACATCTTCAATGAACACCAAGTATTTTCCTTGTTGTACATGAGACTGATCATAGAGGTGAAGCATCATTCTAATCCTCTTCATTATTTAGTGAAACCTCACAGAAAATGTTGCAAGTCTCTCTCAGCGCAGATAGTTTCAAGAAGCCCAACACATTCTCAGATTCAACGTTGCACTATGTCACAGAATCATAGAATGGTAGGGGTTTGAAGAGACCTTTAGAGATCATCTAGTCCAACCCCCCTGCACAAGCAGGGTCACCTAGATCAGGTCGCATAGGAACATGTCCAGGCGGGTCTTGAAGATCGCCAAGGAACGAGACTCCAAAACCTCCCTGGGCAGCCTGTGCCACTGCTCCCTCACCCTCACAGTGAAATAGTTTTTTCTTATATTTAAATGGAACTTTTTGTGTTCCAGCTTCATCCCATTACCCCTTGTCCTGTTGCTAGATGCAAGAGAAAAAAGGGATGTCCCAGCCTCCTGACACCCACCCTTTAGATATTTGTAAGTATTAATGAGATTCCCCCCTCACTCTTTTCTAGACTAAACAGCCCCAGTTCCTGCAGCCTTTCCTCGTATGAAAGATGTTCCAGCCCCCTGATCATCTTCATGGCCCTGTATGTCACAACAAAGTATGTTTTAGTTACTTGTGCATGTCAGGTAAGTGTTCTAAAGTACTTTCCTTTCTCTCCCAAGAATGTTTAGAGGCCTGTACCACAGGTGAATTACACATAAATAATATTTCACAGGATTTGTGAATACTTATATGTTTCCTTCAAGAGAATGTAAAAAAGTCAAACATAGAGTTTCTCTTTCATTTCAAGGAGATAAGTAGGGATGATCCTTTCTGTCAGTTTTCCTCTTCCTCAAAAGGCTTTTTCTTTAGGAGGGCTCTTGTATGCTAATGTCACAGCTGCTTCTCCTCCTACAATTGCTCCTTTACACTATTCTGCAGTTCCTAGTCTTATCCCACTTACGATTCTCTAAGACAGTATCCTTCAACAGGATTACAGATCTTGGAAGAGATGAGAAGTGCCCTGGAGAAAATGTCACTTGTTCCCAGTTGTCTTCCTGGAGTCAGAACAGGCAGTAGCACCAAGAAGTCTGAACCTGAGATGTTTAATATAATCTGTCACTCTTTGAATGTGTCTGGTAGTATTTAATACTTGGACAATTTACAGATAGCTATGGTAAGTCACAGTATGTATGAGAAATAAGTTTCTGAGTAGTTCATAACTAGTGGTCTACTTTTCAAAGACATATTCCTGATCACAGAATCACAGAATCTTAAGGGTTGGAAGGGACTTTGAAAGATTATCCAGTCCAACTGCTCTACCAGAGCAGGATCACCTAGAGTAGGTCACACAGGAACTCGTCCAGGTGTGTCTTGAATGTCTCCAGAGAAGGAGACTCCGCAACTCATCTGGGCAGCCTGTCCCAGTGCTCCGTTACCCTCAGTGAGGAAATTCTTCCTTGTATTTCTTTGGAACCTCTTGTGTTCCAGCTTTTACCCATTGTCCCTTGTCCTATCATCGGACATCACTGAGAACAGCCTGGCTCCTTGCTCCTGACACCTGCCCTTTACATATTTGTAAACATTAATGAGGTCACACCTCCGTCTCCTCTTCTCCAAGCTAAAGAATCCCAGTTTCCTCAGCCTTTCGTCATAAGGGAGATGCTCCACTCCCTTAACCATCCAAAGATTTCTATAATAAGTTTCATGGCCATTTTTACATCTTTGTCTTATTCTCAAGGCTAGATATGTTCTCTTAATTTGAAAAGAAAAGCAAACAAGCTGTCATTAAATCTTAGTATATTATGTCAGATCAAAGTTAAAATTTGGCAAATGGTTCAAACTGAAAATGTTATACAGTGATGTAAAACTCAGAGTAGTAACATACCATGGAGAAATACTACTACAGCGTGACTTTTAATTATTGAAGGCACTAGAGGCATTAGAGGATTACATTCCCATACATAATCATCTCTCATAGCTTTAGTGACCTATTCAATGAATAACATATTTTACTCTTGTAATAGTAATTTCAAACTATCTTGATCAGTGGAAGTAGTATGTAAAGTTACTTTACATAGGTATTATGGTAGTGAATAATTCATGCTGGAATTTACTAGACACTGGTAATTTCCAGTAATCACCTGATTCGAAATCTGCATAGCGCTAAGTCTTTTCAGTATCAGGAGTTACATGGCACATGCCAAAAGAAAATACATTTAACCCTCCAATACATAAATATTAAAGAAGCATGATATCATTGAGATACCATCAACAAAACTATACAGGGGAAAAAAGAGTTCTTATAATAATGAAGATTCATTCCTTCTTTAATCTTGTTAGAAGTAATCTCTGAGAAGGGAAGATGCATTTGCAGCGCCCCTATACTGCACATGCCAGACCAGATGTCATTCATTCAGACTCACATTCCGCTAAACAACAAGATCTGGTTTGAAGGAAGAAATATTACTCCCTGATGTAGAATAATCCTTGCCAGTTCTGTGTAGGGTTCAAATGCAGGAAGATACAGTCATATTGTTGAGCACTTCTAGTGATTTTAAGTTATAGAAATGTTTTCTGCAAGACTGCTGCTCTCTCAGGTTTTATATCATCGCTAACAATGACAAAGAACCAACCAATTCTCTGTCTTCTCTCTCACCCTCAGTCCAACATATTATGAGAGCACTTTAGACCAATTTTCCCTCATTTAACCCTTCATCTTGTGCCTTACTAGAGGGTTCCTCTACTGGGAGCCCGTTTTGGAAGAGTGAAAACTTACTGTAACTCTTGAAGCACACATGTAACATTCAACTTTTTTGTGTCTTTCCATAGTTAATATATTTCATGTTGCATCTAAATGTATTTCAGCAGTATGTAACCTCCTGCTAGATTCATGGTTTACATGAGAAGAATACAAGAATAATTGATCTGGCTCTGTTTGATCACTGATTCTGTATAGCAAAAAATGAAACAAGTCGCTGCAAGTCATCCCTAAGCATCCTGTGACAGAAATGCCTAAAATTGCATAGATCTTTTCCTGTAGTACAACATAACATTGTATAATTCACCATGTACCATTGTACTGTAACTCAAAGAGACCACATCTCATTATTGGGCACTTATAAACCAAAAAAGATTAATGTATGTACTTTCTGTAGGCACAAACACCAACATAAGTAAAGTAGTATCTTTCCTCTTCACTCCTACAGCATTTTATATTCTCTGTACAAGCATAAAAATGACTACCCTCTTCTTCACCTTGTAAAATCTGGACTCATAAGCAGTAATTGCTGTGTTCTGTATTCCTTGCACGAGCTGCTAAATATTGTATTTCTAGTAAGATATGCTTGCCATCTAAATATAGCTTAAATGTATCCTGCTTTCATAAATAATATATTGATGACTCACTGATGTATCATAAGATACAGTTAAGTAAGAACCAGATGGAAAACAAATCAATATTAGGTATAAGGCTGTTTTAACATCTGTTGGTCCTTCTAATAGGAGACTGTGGAGACCTGTAAAACAATTTACAACTTCTGCTTACACTTAGAATCCTATCTTAATGCATGTTCTTTGCATCATGCAATTAAGTTGGCTTGAATCTAAGCACAGTTCTGTGATTCTGAGAGCATTACTCATACCAGGCATTTGACAGGGTTGTCATTAAGAGCATCTGAATGGATATCTTTGCTTAATATAGCCCTTGCTGTGACAGAATGTCTGGACTTTGAATTAACTTATTTTCTGCACTGGACATGGCTAGAATAATGCATATAATAAAGAGCAGATAGCTAAAAGCAGCGTAAAGAATCCTGCATAAATTGAAGTAGAATAGGGTACAGAAAGAGCAACTGAAGAAACTAAAATTAACAGTGATTATGTAAGGCTGGTTTTGCTTCGAGAAGCTTTTTAATAACTTTGGCATAGGTTTTTTATCATTGAAATTCACACATGTAGTCATTACTAGGTGGTTGAAATAATGTAAAACACAGAACAATGTATAACTTCAAGGAACAACATGAAAACAGATGCTTGTAAAGTGACTGAACACTGCTTCCACCATACTGTAGTTTCTCCAGTCTTAACACAGACCCTCTTCCCTGTTTTCAGTTCAACTGTGCAGTTGAAACACAGAGAGTGTATGGCCCACCAAAAAGGCATAGCAACCTCCTTTCCTCTCGGCTCTATATCCAGTGAACTTGTGTTCCAGTCCCAAAGTGAGAGAGCTGGGTCAGGACAGGCAGACACAGCCACTGCCTTTGACACAGCTGCTCCCCTTGGTGGTCTGTACTTCTGGGAGGCAAGAGGGAGGCATCATACAGCCTGGGATTTTTGCAGGGACCAGCTGTTCCCACCAGCGGACAGTCTTCCCTTTGATTATTGTCATTAACCCACACCAAATCATAGAAGTTAACATATCTCATGATGAGGACTGGCTTACAAATAGCTTCAGGCACACACATATTGTGACTCACGTCACCACAGGTGTGTGAAACAGAAATAATGGTGCCATCAAGCTCCAAATGTGAAAACTTGCTTTTAGATTAGTCTAGCACAGGTAAACACACTTGATCATAGGTGTGAGCAGACATGAGCTTTTGTCCTAGTATCTCATTTTCTAGTCAAAAAAATCTTAGTGATAGATAAATGCCTACATGTAAAATTAAAAAAAAACCTCCAAAATTCAGACACGGTCCACAAGTTCAAGTTCACACTTCAGAGATTCCCCATCACCACTATTCTTTTAGCTATCTTTAATACTATCATTAACTCAACATTGGCAACAATCCACGGACATACCAGTAATATAATTATAGAAGTTACTGCTTACACTCTGTTATTCAGGAACACAGAAGGACCTGAGAAACTTGCCTAACAGACAGTGCTGCCTAAGCTAGTTTAAAAGCATTCACTATTCAATTCTCAGAAGATACAGACACAATCTCCCTCTTGCTGTTGCAGTTTTGTTTCTTTGATTCGTAACCTTCAATTTCTCTTAAACCCTGACTTTCCTCTCACTCTTTTAGAAATTGCACAGATAGCTCTTTAAGGATCCTCTTTCTCCAGTTTTTTCTTCTTTGATCTATCCCAAGAATTTCTCCTTAAGCCTCCTCATTATTCAGCAATGATCTCAAGTAATCTTAATTAAGTCCCAGTTGAGAGGACCCTAACTATAACGTGAACTTCAACCCCCAACTCTATCCCTAACCTTAACGCTAAGCTGAACAGGGAATATCACCTGTGGTGCCTTGCTTTGCTGTGTTCCTGGGGCAATGTCAGGAGATCCCTTAGCCAGAAATGTTCCCCATGGAGAACCCCATGCTGTCAGGAAAGTGGACACAGAACAGCAAGGCCAGAGACTGGGAGAGCTCATCCCAGAACGGTTCCTTCCCGGGTCTGCTCACAATATCCTCCCAATGCTGGAACTGCACTCACATTGCAGGTCCTCCTTCTCCTTCTATGCCTGTGGATCAGCCTTTTGCTGACTTTAATTTGACAAGTCCTTCCTGATCCTGGCAGCCTTTGTCCACAGACCACAGCCATTGTCTCCCAAAGCAATCATGCATAGCTGTCAACACACCTCCTCCCCATACATGGGACATGGCCCAACCAGCCCTAGAGCTTATTGCAGGGAGTAAGGCAGCCTGCAGATGTTGGAAACATACCCAGGAATGCATCAGTAGAGAAAGAGGTCTGCATGCAAAACACCACTTGTTCTGCACTGTGTGAAGAGCCTCTGGCCTCATCTCCACGGTCTCCTCATGCTGCCTCTACCTCACTAGCAGCAGTGGGAGGCAGGCTCAGCCATGATGGTGCAGAATCACTACCACATACTGATTTTGAGGCAGATGTCAGCCTGGTGGCAAGCATACCTCAGAAGCACAGCTTAGTACAGGTTGTGGTGTGAAGTGTGGATATGTCTTTGCCACGGACTAGATTGTCTTCCACACAGTATGGCTACCATATATGCAATAATCATTGTTTTGGAAGAATCCAGCATCTTTTCTAGTGCCGATGCTCTGTTGTGAAAGCTTCTCTAGGAAGAAGAAATCTTCTACACAGCTGGCCAGTACGTGAGGACATGCATAGTGCTGCTCTCACCCTGAGACGCTAGATTTATCACTGGTGATGAGAGAGGTCAGGCCAGCCAGGGTCATTCCAATGGCTCTGTCAGGCATGGTCAAAGGCAAAGAGCACTTTTAGAAAAAGTTCTATGCTGGATGTTGTCTCTCTTTTGGGACCAGGTATCTAAAAAGTCTTCCTAGAACCTGCTACTAGAGGACCTTCTAAGACCTGTGTGAGTATTGCTTTCATAGGACCAAATGAGAAAAAGTAACACCCTCCACATCCCCAAAACACAGGTAGATGGATTGATGGTTTCCATAGCCCCATCTCTTGTCCTTACTGAAATACTCTGAAAGTAGACATCTAACAGAGCCAACCTGGAGTTTAAATGAAGTTTACAAAAGACAAGAGATGTCATAAATATTCTGACTATGACACCAAAGAAAAGCACCATAGAATAGCACTACCTGGTATCAAGAGCTCTTATTTATGAACAGCATGAAACATCACCAGAGAAGAATGCACTCCACCTCTGCAATGCACCTGGGCAGGAATGGGAGACATGAAAGGCTGTGGGCACTTCTTTGTTCAGGGCCATTATGCTTCAGCTGTGTCTGTGAGAGGGGGAAGCAAGGGTCTTTGCCAAGTACTGATGATTAGGAAGGGGACAAAGCAGATGTCCTCAGTGTGAAACCAGTGACAAGCCTTCATTGTTCTTCCCTCCTCCTCATGTAGTCCTCTCTCACAGCTGCCCAGCCTGCCAGTCTTGCCCGCAGGGTGAGCTTTGCACAGAGAAAAATGAGTGTGTGGGGGGGCTAGTAAGGCTGAAAGTGATCAGGGCACAGCAAGGGTTGGATCTGTAAATATATCTGTCTCTGAGAGGTGGAATGCATGATATCCAAATAAGGATCATTTCCATAGGTTTTTATCTGTGCACTGGTGCATTTGTACAAACTGGCCATGGGAAGCTCAGTTACCTAATCCAAAAGGCCAGTATGGGCTTACTGATGAAAGAGGCATAAAGGGCATCTGAGCAGCCAGCAGTACATGCATATGAACCTTCAAAACAACCCACAATTTTTTTTCCTGTTGACCAGGTTCCTATGCAACTATTTATGAGGTAAATTTGGGTTGCTTAGCAATGATGTTTGCACTTCTCAGATTGAAATATTGGGCCAGAACCCCATGGTGTCCCTGAGGAAAGGAATGCTTCTGAAAACAAAAAACCTAGTATAAATGCAAGAGCTTTTGCTCTGTCAGTCCATCTGGACCACCCTCATGGGGAGAGGCAGCTCATTGTAAAATGAAAACAGTATAAATGGTCAGGGAATATGGTCTTCAGGGACAAAAATTAGCCTTACTGAAACAAAAAAGAGATCATATAAGAGACCGCACATTTTCCTTTCTGACAGCTCTATCTTTTGTAGGAGCAAAGACAGTTTTAAGAAATTACCTGTCACTGCTGCAGCATATGACCAGTAATTTCAGACTGGTTCCATCAACTTTCACACATATCTTCTCAGGTATTGGAAGACTTTCTGAACAACTTAGGTCTTCATTTAAAGCAACTCCTAGAACAATATTGCTATAAAACTTTCAGTGCAGGGAAACAGTGTTCTTTCCCTGTCTTAATTTCATAATTGACTGCACCGTTTTGAACGAAGCATTCCAAGAATATCCTCTTGAAGCAACACCTGGGAGGCAATTGGTGAGAGTCTGAGAAAGTTATACGCAGTTGGAAACAGTCTTATATTGGAAAATGTCAGGAGAACCTTAATAACAGGCTGTGTTACTAACCCTCTATGAGAGAACAGAATATTTTAGTTCACAATATTCATTTAACTGAAGTTGTGTAGGTGGCAGCTTTTAGCAGGTGCAGAATAAATATTTCCTGAGGAATGTCATTGAAGAAGAAATTAATTTAAATTATTAATTAAGGTATTAAGATTGCCAAATTAAACACAGCTAATGTTAGTATTTATTATTCTGCCATTTCCCTGTTCCCTTTTATTCCCAGGTTTTAATACCACTATAGACCTACTCAGTGCTCTTCCACATTCTAATGTATTCTGAGCTTGACAGGAGAAATGATATACAAAAAAGTACCTTTTTAAAAAAGCAATCTTTCCACCCTTTAGTAAATGTCCCACTTTCCCATGTAATGTATGAAATAGTTGTTATTCTCATTTGATAGAAGGTTAAGGGGGAACTTTACTTCATCTGAAGTGATTCATAAAACAATAGCAATATGTATTTTGAAGTAGTGTGGTGGTTTTGCCTGGGCCATGTTTTGGTAGCAGTGGGGCTACAGGGGTGGCTTCTTTAAACAAAGAGCTGCCAGAAGCTTCTCCTGTAGCTGACAGGGTTAATGCCAGTCAATTCTAAGATGGACTCCTGTGAGGGACTCAGACTGGAGCAATTGGTCCCCGAAGGACTATTCCCCCAGTGGATGACTGGATGACCCATGCTGGAGCAGGTTGTGAGGAGCTGCTCCTATGTGAGGTCCCATGCTGGAGCAGTTCATGAGGAACTGTAGCCGGTGGGAAGGACCCACACTGGAGAAGTTCATGAAGGATTGTCTCCTATGGGTAAGTATGGGTAAGTATGACTCCATACTGTAGCAGTGGGAAGTGTGAGGAGGCCTCCCCCGAGAAGAAGCAGCAGCAAAGTACATCTGTAATGAACTGTCTGCAACCCCCATCCCCCATCCCCTGCGCTGCTGACAAGGAGAGAAGGAGAGTCCTGGGAAGAGGGAGGGCTGGGGGAAGGTGTTTTGAGATTTGATTTTATTTCTCATCTCCCTGGTTTTGGTTACTTAATAAATCAATCCTTTTCTCCCCAAGTTGAGTCTGTTTTGCCCATGACGCCTATTGCTGAGTAATCTCCCTGTTCTTATCTCGACTCACAAACTACTTGTTATATTTCTGTCTTCCCTCTTCAGTTTAGGAGAGGAAGTGATAGAACAACTTGGTGGGCATTTGGTACCCTGCCAGGGCTAAACCATCACAAGTAGGTCTTTCTATACTTATACAGATCTTTTTTATGTTTGTTGGAAATTAGCCATTGCTTTCAATAGGTTTGGAGTCAGGCCCTAAAACTGTACCTACAATTTATGAAGAAAGTCTGAATTCCAAATGGATGGAGTTGGAATGTTTTTCAGAAGTAATTGTAAATACTTTTGGACCAGTTTCTGAGAAGAAACTACACTCATACACAAAAAGCTAACTAAAATTGTGACAACGGGAATGCTCTGCTCTAAAGCAAACTCATGGCAAAATCCATAGAGCGGTCCTGCTGCAAACCTGCTGTGCACTCATTTATTTGCCTATCACTGACATAACCTCTTTAGCTCTTTTCTCTTTTCTAAATAAGAGGTGCAGGGATGCTGTCTTACATTTGTTGTAATATCAGCTGTTGGTCTGGTAGCCTAGAATTCCTCCCATTATACAGTGTTTAAATGGAAGTACAAGGTAACAGATCAGCAATTTACCTTCATTGAGGGCTGTCAAATCCAGCACAACCCAATACACCAAGTTACATGGACAGGATTTGTTGGCAATATTTTTCTGTCATAATTTCATAGTCTTTTAAAGCACCTTTCTATATTGACTCTTATGTCACAACTCCAAATGGTTTGTTGCTGTGTAGGCAGCAGATCTATATTTGGAAAAAAAAATGCTGTGAACCTCTGATCCAAAACGGGATACAGAAAGGTCCACAAAAATATAACTGTCAGCTCTGAAGCAAGTCTGGATTTTGAGGGAGAGGATGAAGGTGGATTTTTGGCAGGAAGGCAAAGTTCTGAAATCAGATTGCAGTTCTGGTATCTTCAAATTTGTGCTTTCTTAACCGCATGGGTAGCTTCATAGATGAGGAGGGATTTTTGTGAATATGCAGATTTTAGGAAGACAGAAAACAGAAAGGTCTAGAGTGGCTCCAGAGAGCATCAGTGTACTCTTGCTGCTCCAGAGCACTCCCCACTTTGATGCTGCCAGTGGCTGCCTGAGAGATGAAGGCTTTTCAAAGGGAAGAGACAGAGAAGCAGTGCCAGGCTCAATGAGCAGCAGGCCAAGGAGGCACAAGGCCAGTTCCCTCTAATCAGTAATATTCTGGGTAAAGACACCACTGGAACTTGGGTAAGGTTTCTGGAAAGTAAAAAGGAACTCGCTGCAAAGTAAAAAGGAACTTTCTTCTGTGGAGCTGTGGAAGACCCCATTCACAGCTGGGGGAAAAGATTGGGGAAATGAATGGGGCAAGAGGCGAGTGACAATTCTGGAGGAAGAAATGTTGATAGGACTCAGAGGAGCCTGGGGGAAGTGAACGTTTGCTAATGGTATAGCACATTGGGAATAGAAAAGACAGTTTGTTCTCCACTCTCTATGTGTTTAAAAGGGTTAATTGAAGACTGAGTACTGCCACTCTGTGGTTTTTAATAACAGCATTCTCTAGAGAGTATAGCTAGAGCTCTGAGTTGAAATATGTAGGTTTTAGAGCTTAATTTCAGGTCGTTTCAGGAATCATTTTATGGGCTTCTGCTCCTTTGAAGTAATTTGTTCCAGATTATTTTTGAATGTGCATTGAAGAGCTAAAATACCAACAGAAATTGTATGCATCCTGTGCTTGAACTCAAGTGTCACGGTTTAGTCCAGTCAGCAAAGAAGCACCACAACAGTCTCTCACTTAGTGCTCCCCATTCACCCCCACCCTCGTTAGGATGGCAGAGGCCCCAGCAAAATGGGAGTAAAAAGATAAGCAAGGTTGTTGTGGATTGAGACAAGGGCAGGGAGGGCTCACTGTCGATTATAGTTCCAGGCAAAACAGACTCCAGTACTCGCCTTAGAGAGGAAAGTAGGAAAGATTATTCTACAAGAAACAATGGCCCAGCTCTTCCTGGGCCCAGCTCACTGCTCCCGATATCTCTACCTCCTGCCCCCTCAACAGCTCAGGGGGCAAGGAGTGGGGGATGCGGTCAGTCTCTCACAGATGGGCTCTGCCGCTTTTTTCTTCTCAGATGAGGATGACTCCTGGCATTCTTCCCCTGCTCCAACATGGGGTCCCTCCCATGGGACACAGTCCTTAAACTTCTCTTGTGTGGGTTCTTCCCAGCAGATGCAGCTTCTGCTGATACATGGTCCCTCACATGAGATGCAGACCTTAGTGAATATCTCTGGCGTGGATTCTTCACCATGATTGCAGTTTCTGCAGATACAGGATCCCTCCCTTGGGACCTGAGCTCTTCTGGGCATAAGTTTAATGAGCTTCTTTGGTGTGGCTTTCTCCCCAGTTACAGCTTCTGTGAATATTGGGTCCCTCCCTCAGGACACAGCCTCCTCTAGCCATAGTTTTAATGGAGAAAATCACTGCCCCTGGCTTGGGATCTGTAACAAAGTGATTGGGTCCCTCCCACGGGGAATGGCCTTTTCCGGCCATAGTTATTGCCCCTGGCACAGGGTTTTTAGCAAAATGAGTCTCTGCCGCTGATGTGGGGTCTTTAAAGAAATGCAAACAAATCACTGCTTCACCAGTCCTCTCTGTAGAATGCAGGGGAGTCTCTACTCCAGCACACCTCCTCCTCTCTTTCCTCACTGACCTTGAAGTCTGCATGGTTGTTTCTCTCATTCTTCCCACTCCTTGCACCACCACCAGACAGAGAAAAAGAAGGGATAGAAAAAGGAAGAAACAGGAAGAAGGTGCCTAATTTGCTCAGCCCCAGAAGTGGGTCTGGCTCAGAGCTGGGGAGAGTTTTAAGCAACTTCTTACAGGAGACATCTTTACAGTCCCTTCCCCCTTACCAGAAAAGGCTGTCATGTCAAACCATAACACCAAAACAGAGCAGTATTCTACCATCACAGTGTCCCTGGGGGAAATGGCTGTAGTTCAGAATTAATTTCCTGTTGACTCACCATATGATGAGTTGTAGTGGTGAGGAATTAATAAGCCTATGCACTGCTGATGTGCTGCTTATTTTAACTGCTATTTCTCATTTAATCATAGTATATGAATGGAAAGCTACATATATATACAGTTCTAATTCTTCTAAATGTGGTTACTACACCACTCACTCATGCTGAGAGCTTGACAGTAACTATCCTGATGTGAAAACCATTAGTGCAGTGAGTGTTTGCTTATCTCTGCTCCCTTTATGAGCTCCTATATTTTGCTACTAGGTATTATCCTGTGAACTTCATTTCTACAACAGTCTGTCCAGGGCTCATACCAACATGCCAGTTACTTGACAAGAAAGAAAACTTCAATTTTTGCAATGGCAGCATTTTGGCAACAGTGCAACAGTGTGTGATGGGAGATATAGAAACTCACTTGGGAGCAGTGCTGGGAAAGAGGGGAAGAGATTGCCATGAAAGATGTCTCTCGTCTTGCAGCTCTTAGATTTTATAACATTTCATAGAGCTCTGCATAGCGCAAGATGTATTAGAAAAGGCAATAGGTTCATCCAGCGTGTTTCTTCACTCTCCTTTGTAAAGTTGTGCAGACATGAGGTGAAAAGTGGCCAAATATTGTTGTTCCGAGTGGGGAACTCAGAGAATTAATACACTCACCAAGGCTGGATTTTCTCCTGTGCTTCCTTGCTGCTCAGGCCAGGCCTCTTTAGATCATGAGACAGACGTTGAATTTTTAAGTTGACAGAACTCAATACAGTACCCTCATATCATAACATCAGAGCAGCTTCACTCACAAAGCTTGCTGGACTGAAAAAAGGGTGAAGTATTTATGACAAGATGGGGATGATGAGGCAGATGAGTCTTTATACACAGTAGTAAGATTTTATTTCAACACAGAAGAGGGATCCAACACAGCAGTGAATAAGGAGAGAGGCTGATAGTCCTCTTCTTGGCACTGTCCTAATCCTTCATACAGCCATTCAATGTAGCCTTTTCTGGTGCTCCCCGTAATGCCAACATTTGCTTATTACTTCAAGGGCTGCCAAGAATTTCCCAAGTGGAAATTCGTTTTCCAAAAGGAAAAATATTCTGAGCCTTCAATAGCTTAGAAAGAACTGTTTAAAATGATAATTAATAGAAGTTTAAAGGAAAGTATTTGGAAAAGAAAGGAAAATATGCCTTAAATTATTTGTTTCCAAATTATAAAACAAAACAAACCAGGAACAAAAACCTCCTCTTTCTTACCAAATATTTTCTTTAGACTCCCTTTGTAATATTTCTTTTCCTCTTTTTAATAGTCTTAAACTATCCCATCGCAGCTTTAATTAGGATAACCTTTCATCTGTTTATGTTATACCAGTGACATTTGAAGATTAGCCTTCAGTGAGAGCTTTGAGTGATGTGTACACTGAGGCTTCAGAAGCGTCTTCTGGACAAGCTGCCAGCAAACTATTACCCTTCTAAATGTCAATAAGCTACACATCAATTGTCAGCTTGCATCATGTCTAAAAGCCTGCTCTCTCCATAGGTTAGATCAAAAGTCAGATGCACACTGAAAATAGTAGCACTAGATTTTGATCATGTATTAAGCATTTTTACCCCTTGGGACATAGACAGTTCTGAAAACCAGAATAAAGATTTATAGATCAATTTTTAGAATATGGAGCAGAGACTCTATTTTTTTTAATATAAAAAAACATTAAAAATGGATGTCTACTGAGAGGAAAAATGAAAAGTAGGAAAGTATTAACAGTGGTTTGTATTGACACACGGAAGGGAGAGAAGTTGTGACTGAAGTTGAATACATCTAGTACATCTAGTGATGAGATCATGTGTTTTACAGATGAAAAATACCTCTGCTGAAGAAAAGACATTATTCACTTCTCTGCCATGTGGCTGGTTTCTTTCCACGTCATATCAATGGTTTACCTTTTGCATCAGACTGAGGACATCACTGATTATTACCAGCAAGGTCTCAAGCAATGACTGGGAGCTGTTTTTAATTCACTTGGTGTTACAGTGTTCCACTCTTTGGCACATCCAAATTTGTCTGGAGTGGTACAAGTTGTATGTTCCTTTCACTGTGTTCCATGGATAACATATTCTTTTCCTTCTTTACTACAATGATACATTTTAAGGAAAATATTACAAAGTATTTCTACTGATAAAAAAATAAAACATAATACAGCACATTATTTATATATGTGTGTGTATGTATAGGTGTAGATATGTATATATGGATGGATAACTTAGAATATGGAGGAAATAATTCACACAAGACATTTTTTTTAATGTTTCCTTACTATACGACTCTTATTTTTCAGTTATTGACCCTAAAAAAAATTTAGAACCTCCAACATGTCCAGAATTGTATCATCATAGAATGGTTTAGGTTGGAAAGGACTATTAAAGATCACCTAGTCACAACCTCCCTGCCTTGGACAGGGATACCTTCCACTAGACCAGGCTGCTCAAAGCCTCATCTGGCCTGGCCTTGGACACTTCCAGGGAGAGGCCATCCACAAAGGAGATGATCTGGCCCAGTTCTCTGGATTCAGACTGTAAAATCATTGTTAACATCTAAACCAGCTACAATAAACATTTACAAAGAGATCAATTTGCTCTTTCATGCTTGCTCTTTGATACTGCTCCTCTGTAGAAGCAATATTGTCTGTACTTAGCTTAGCGCTCAGCTTTGCCCTCTTAGGGTTTCATGGAGAAAGCAAAGCAGTCTGTGATAATCCTGACGTTACAGCTCCCACCATCTCAGACCCCTATGCTGAACCGCTCCCTTTCCCACTCCTTCTTGATCTTCTCCATGTGCTTTAGCTGGTGTTCCTTTCAGAGCTTAGGAAAGACTTGTCACAGGGACATATAAAATATTTCTAACTATATTTCAAAGATTTATAGTTGAATCTATATATCTGTGATAGAAATCTCTCATACTTCACCTCTCAGTTACAACACTTTACTTTGACATATGTCTAGCAGGCAAATTTATAAGCTTTTCTATTCCAAGCAAACCTCTAATATCCCTTTTTAGACTTTCCTGCTATTTTACTTTGGCCTTTATCATGACTGTAGATTTGCTGGGAAATGCATTATACTAGCTCTATCTAGTAATAAAATAAGTGGCAAGAGATGGAGAAATCCATTTGGTGTTGACTCCATTTGCAGGCCTTGGCAGTCATTCAGTTGTTAATTAGAAGCATACTGTTGATGTAAAGTTACTAACTTGACCTATTACCAACCTTCTCTTTGTATTATAGAGCTTTACCAAGTGTAATGGATGTGAGATGTACTGATGTAACTCTCTACACTATATATCATCACAAATATTGTTATTTTAAGTAAGTGCTACCACTAGCAGCCAAGAAACAGATGAGCTGATGATCTTCATCTTAGTAAGTAAAAAAATGTGTGTAACGTTAGTCTTACTATTGGTTGCTTTTCTAATACTGTCTTTTTCTCTCTACTATACCATATTGTTCCTGTTAAACTCTTGGAAATTGACTAAGCTAAAGAGAATATGAAAATTGTTTGTCTACCTCTTCTGCTGTCTGAAGAAAAGTACTATTACAATGACAAGGCTGTGGTGCTGTTAGGATTGGATTTGTATTCCACAGATACCATCCAACTTTAGTCATCTAAAACTTAGGCAGTAAGTCAAGACATTGATTGATGCTTCACTGTAGTCAAGGGAAGAATAGTGTGTTATTCCTCCCACCTCTCCCAGACATTAAGTTCAGAATGAAATGAAGCACATTCAAGCTCCATCAAGCCATTCACTATACTGCAAATACAAACATATAGCCTAGATACGATGTTTAACTTCAAGGTTTCTGAAGTCAGATGAGGTGCATCAGTTTACTCATGCTTCCTTAACAAATTTGTGTGAAAGTGAAAGCTTACCTCTATGGAACTGAAACCATATTTGGATAGCAATACAATTCTAACATTGTCTTAATGACTTGTGCGAACTAATTGCACTAATGATAATATTGATATGTCATCACTAAAATTAATCAAGACACAAAACTGTCTGACAGTTATTTCTGAGGATGAGTCTATTGCTGACCCATGTATCTCTACTTCTTTGGTCTTCATTGTCAGGCAGTTCACTGTTCAGAAAGAAATGCCTTTTCCATTTTAGATGTGGATTGGATGGGTCCAATCTCCTCCATTGACAAGTATTATGAAACTGTCAGAACTACCTACTGAGTACTGAGTAGAGGTTTTTTTCTGTAACTGATTAATCTCTTCATGTGTTCCTATACACTTATGAGAAATAAAATACAGACCTGAGTCATATCAAATAGAAAACGACAGAAAGGATTCAGAAGGATCAAAGGGAGAAAAGGTTATTCCCAAATTCTCTCTGAAACGTCAGTCTTCAGTGCTGGACTGAAAGTATTCAACTGTTACCATTACCTATTTACAGTCATAGTCTGGAGTATGCCGGCTGGGAAATGGTCTCCACCGTAGGAGTCATTCTACATCCCAAACAAAAACTTGTTTCTGGAATTACACGTCTTATGAATTAGAAATTTTCAGTTCTTCTGCAATCCTCTTGCACTTGTCTGCCTTACCTGATGTACTGCTGTGGTATGCACTGGGCCAGCACAACATTGAATGGAGTTATATTGCCCTCAATAATTATATTTACTCAATAATGTCCTAGCATTGCATGGTATGTCTAAGCATACACAGAGCTCCATTTAGACTGGACTTATTATTTATGGTATCTCTATCTAACTGTTGTGCACTAACTGTATATTGTTGCTGCTACCAGCAACACCGTCAGGCCACCCACATGGATCTCTCAGCCCACCCTCCTGAGGGGACAAAGATCACCACACACTCAGCATGGATGATACTTCATTCCAACCCTTTGTTTATACCATGGGCCTTTATCTGCTAACACCAGCACCTCCTCTCACTCCACCCCGTGCCCACCTCTTCTGCAACCTCCACCTCTTGCATTACAACCCGAGATCCTCTGGACGCCTACTACATCTATCATTATGAATTATAGATTCAGGATGATGGAATCTTTTGAAACAGCTTTCTTCAGACAAACCTCTCATTGACCAAATCTCCCTAAAATCACACATTTTTTAATTGTTTTCTGGAGATTCCAACTAAAATGTTCTATATTCATTAATGACTTTTGCAAGTCACTAATTGCCATGGTTTAACCCCAGCCAACAATTAAGCACTATATAGCTTGATCACTTCCCCTCCTTCCCAGTGGGATACAGAGGAGAATTGGGAAAAAGTAAAACATGTGGGTTAAGAGCAGTTTACTAAGTAAAATGAAATAAAAGACTAAAAATACCAAAATTAGATAACAATGTCAATATTATTATCCTTATTATTATTAATAATAATTGCAGTGAAAAAAGAATATAATAAAAATGAGAGAGAAATAAATCATAATGAAAAAAAAGACAAAAGAACCCCAATCAAAACCAAGTGCTGCACAATGCTATTGTTCACTACCCACTGACTGATGTCTGAGCAGTGATCCACCCCTCCCCACCAACTCCCACTGGTTTATACATTAAGCATGACAAGCTATAGTATGGAATAGCTCTCCAGCTAGTTCAGGCCAACTGTCCTGGCCATGCTCCCTCCCAGCTTATTGTACAGCCCCAGTCCACTTACTGGCAGGGCAGAGTGAGAAGCAGAAAAGTCCTTGATACCAAGCTCTGCTCAGCAATAACCAAAGCATTCCTCTGTTTTGAAAAACAGAACACAAATTCAAAACATAGTCCTGCACCAGCTACTAGGAAGAATATTAACTCTATCCCTGACAAAACCAAGACACTAATCATCTGTTCACTTCAGACATACATTTAGTTACATAATGTATTCAGAGCTCTTCAGGTCTGTCCATTTGGCTTGTTCTGAATCTTCTGCTGTGTCACCCATTCCTTGTGTATCTTATATGTCTTGTACTGCAGTATTTGATTTCTTTATTTTTTTTTTTCTTATTTAACTTAAGAAAGCAGAGAGGAAATGGGAAGATGTATGGGGTTTTTTCCTTTTTTTTTTTTTTACAACTGTACATTACCTTATGTTCAGGCTGTCAAAATGCTACTGCATTGTTACCTAATCAAAACCTTAGAGCTCAAGTTGAAACCTCAGAAGTAAAAAAAAAGTTTTCCCAAAATAAGCATTCTCTCACTTATTTAACTAGTTTCAATTTAATAAACCAGTTTAGCTATAACCATATCAGCTCCAGGAACAGCAGTTGAGCCTAGGTTTCCCATATCCTAAAAGAACTGCCTGTGCTAGGGAGGATCATCTTCTCTTTTACCCATTCAACCTATTCTACCTTGTATAGATAATTATTACACTAGGGGCAGGACAGGAGACAAGGAGAAAAGGGAAGGAGAAAGAGGTTGCATCTTACTAATTAGTTAGGAGGTAAAAAGATTGATGGTTGTGGTGCAATAAATATTTATAGAAGGGAAACTGAAAGTCTTGACTGACAGTTTTGACTGACACTTACCTGGCTTAAGTGTGTTAAATACTTTAGAGGATTGACCTGGGATGGGATTTCAGATCCCTGATCTGAATCACATAGATTTGGTCACCTCTGAAAATGTTTCCTCAGATGGAACACTTGACTAGATTAAGCCTCAGCAGACATTTGGATGTAGATTCTTCGTTACTTTGGTTATATTTCTGCTGCAGATGATGACAAATATTTTACCATATCAGTCATTATCCTCATTATCCTTAGGGAATTTCTATGGTAAGGACAGTGAGAAGATTATGAACTTGTGCCCAATAACCATGTCTGTTCTATGATGTGTTTATTTTTCCTTTTTTTTTTCCATTGAAAAAAGCATAGCACCCGAAAAGGGTACATAATTTATGACATTTTAGGATCAAAGGACCTTTCTCAGCCATCTCCAGGGAAATAAAATATTAATTGAAGGAGCACTCTAGCAAAACAATAGAAATATATCTTTCAAAGCTGCAGAGGGAGTGACTATCTTTAGTCTTCAAAGATTTCTTGGGAATGTTGACTTTTCCCTCTCTTTTCATTTTCATGATCAAGGAGCCCATAAAGCTTCATCTCTGATTAGCCTCTCTCTTTCTAGGCAGGACAATATGCATTGACAAAATCTGGCCTGGATTTGTGGTATTTTTGCAGCTGAACAATTCACTGAGTCATTAATGCCAGGGACTGCTCATTGCACACTAATGAAAGAACTAAAAGGCCAACAGAGTACTTTGCTCAAATAGCCACAACATATTTTGTGTTTGTTATAGGTTATGTTACATTAGAACATCCTTCTCTGAATATCACTCAGAGATAGTCCAGGCAGCATTCCATACTTTGTGATGATCCCTCTTTAAAAAAACAGAGCTGTTTGTGTTTTGTGGGAAGCCTGGCACCTCACTCTGGCCTAGAGGTTTACGTAGGCTGCAGTTAGGTCTAATTACCTTTGAGGATCTTAGCACAGATGATTCATAGAGTTATGCTGCAGATATTTGCATTCCCATGAATCTGATTTGAGTTTATATGAAAATTACGCAGTCTGGCTACAATACTGTAGGAATCCTAGGAATGATGTTGAGAAATGCTAGCATCAGGCTACTAGGCAATCCTGTTTCACCACAGGTGACAAACATTTGGCTACGGACATTGGTGTGGGAAACTGCTAACTCTAGACATCCTGGTCTGCTTATTTGCTAGCTATGAAAAGTTTGGAAAGATATAACATGCCAGTCTTCTCAAATATTAGGGTAATATGTACACTACATTAGGGTGACATTAATGCCAAGATTTTCTCACTGTGAAATGAGAAAGGAATGCGTTCATGTGAGCATGCCTAAGGGAAAAAATATAAGTGCAATCTCCATTTTGCATTTACATAATAGTATGCATGGGTAACATGAGTGAAGCATAGAGGAGACAGTTTGTTAAATGATTACACTTGACTGATTGCACCCCCCAGCCTCCTTGAGGAGTATTGAGTATGCTGGTGATATGATTCAGATGAGAACCAGGACTGCAGTAGACTTGAAGGTGATGAAAAATAGCACGATAAAAAGCCATTTACTACAAACCCAGGGTTCCAGCACGGATTTGCCATACCGCAGGCTGTGACAGAGAAGAAGGCTCAATAGAGGAGGGTCAGATTAGGAAGCATTTAAACAATTTGATAACGTTCAAATCTAGGTGACTAAATGGAATGCATCACCAGTGCTGATGGAGCTGGCCCATGTTATTGCCAGGGCCCTCTGGATTACATCACTTCTATTGACTGTCTCACGTAATTTTTCCTTCTTTGATAGATGTTACTTCAATCAAGCTTGTAAGACCTGTTACACGTCATATGTAGTTTGGAAAAGAAAAAAAGCTAAGAAGTACAGATGTATTAGGCAGCTTATATAAAAAAAAATCTGCACGTAATTAAACTGTTAGCTGTATTTTCAGCTGGGGTTTTTTTGAGACAAAAGTCCTTGGGACATTTAACTACAACAGCTGCATTGCTTGATGTGATGGAGTAACTCTTCATTTACAACAAAACAAAAAGAGAATTGGCCCCTTTAGACTTCTTTCTTCAGTAGATGTTTATGGAAAGAAATTGGCATAGCAGTTCATGAAAACTATCCTGTGTGCTAATAAGAACTTTCTTCAAAAATTCCCTATTGCCATCTCTCCTTCTTTTTCATTGTTTTCTTTGTTTTTATAGGTCCCTTAACAGTGACCCTAAAATTGGTCAGGCACAGTACCCTCCTAAATAACCAAAAGCAAGGAGAAAGAGAGGCCAGGGACCATTCTAAGGCAGTGATTCTGCCTCTTTCTTCCTTTACTTGAAGGCTTATGGAGGAAGAGACTGCTCAAATATATGAAATGGTGTACAAACTGGGGATGATGTGCTAAGCTATTATGATTAGGGTTTGTTGTTACTGGTGTTTCAAGTAGCAATGTGTACCTATAGAGCACAATGTTCGCTGAAGGCTGGGAAAACCCACAGTTGTGTGCCATTTACCCCAAACTAGGCCTAGGGGGTTTTTCACTGTATTTTGAAAGGAAAAGTGTATGGAAATGTATAGATTGTACAGAAGAAAAATGTGACTGCTTTTCTCTTATTTTGATTAATTTAACCATACTCTCAGAAGCTGACTTGCATGTGAACAACATATTATTTTTCAGTCAAAACTATCCTTCTCATAGAACAAAGAATTAATTATACATTGCTCTTCTGAAAATAGACATCTCCAATACAGTGAACTTATGAATCAATGGCTTATAGCCATTGTTTCTAAGCACACTCGGTTTCTAGAAGAGCACTTACATGACATTACAGAGTCAGTAAACTAAAGATAAAGGTAATTGTCCAGAGCTGAGTCTCTACTTCAGATAAGATGATATTAAGCATTCCACATTTACACAGGTTTATTTAGTGTCTTTTGGCACAAGCATATCAAATGTTGGCAAACTGTGTGAGACATGAATTTCAGTCAGAGGTGGTATAAATCTGAAGCACTATGGGAAGTAAGAGAGAGAGAAAATATAAGGAATAGAGAATCTACCAGGAACGGTTACAGGGCTCTAGCCACACCCCCCCCCCCCCCCCTCCATTTCTGTCACCTCTGGTCAGCACATATTACATACCACAAGACTGGCAGCAATCCAAACAGCCTCACCTTCTAAACATAACTGCATTTATCCCCATGGATAACTAAATAGCTGGCACACTATTTACAGAGTATTCCCCAGAGGTGGTATATACATAGAGATTTAAGAGCAGGAACAAGCACAGGTAAAAAAATAATTTTTATGTGTGTGCAATTACACCACAAATTCAAATTTTTCCTACTTATCATCGTTTTGTATTTCTATGGTCTTCACCTCTCTCATATGTGGTCACCTCTTTACCTGTGGTGACCTCATCACAGTCCACATCTTCCCCAAAGTGGGCAGTGGAAAGGGGGATGCTGATGTCTCTCTGGTGACCAGTGAAAAGGACACAAGGAAATAGAATGAAGTTCAGACTGGACATTAGGAAAATGTTCTTCACTGAGACTGTGGTTGGTCACTGGAACAGACTCCCAAGGGGAGTAGTCTTGGCATCAACCCTGTCAGAGTTCAAGGAACATTTGGATGATGCATTTAAAGAAAGGTAAGAAAGTAGAAAAACAATACACAGAAATTAAAAAAAAAATCCCATGCAGGAATAAAACTACACGTGTTTACTCTTAAGATGAATAAAGGCAAGAAACTAATTCCTAGAGCTGTAGAGAGATCTTTTCCATATGACAGTGGTCTGAACTGATGCATACTTCTATACAGTTTAATTTACAGTAGTTACAGTAATTATCACACTATGGCTAGGAGTCCATCTAACCTCGTAACTATAGGTGGAGGAAAAGATATAACAAGGAAACTGAAAAAATTCAGGGAAGTTTTCTGAACTACTGTGCCATATAGACAGACATAAGAATCAGATTCCTTTGTTACTGAAAACATCATCTAGCCTTGACAGGAGGCAAGGTAAATGAGGGATGTCTCCATATCTTCTGACCTGCAAAACGATTTAAGTATCATGCTCTCTTAACATTCTCATTGACACTCTCTGTCCATTTTTCACTATACTAACACAAGTTGTGGTTTATAGATACAATTGAAAACATTAGGTTGAATTCATTCATTTGAGATGCTGTAGGCATTTCAAGACATCTGCATGAGGCTGGCAGAAATTACACTGGGCTTGATGCAGCAGACTACTATCCTTCAAAAGATGGAAGAGATTAGAGATACCTAGAGCACCTCAAATGACAGTGCACACCTGTGTGTGGATAACAGAATAATACCCATTAATTCTAGGAAAGAATGTTGCAGGACTTCACAAAACCTCGAAGAGCATTGACTCACTTCCTTTCAGTTCTGTTTTAAGAGTATATTCTGATTTAATAGCCTCATTGAAACACATTGTAAATGATGCATGAAGTGAAAATCCAAATCACTGGTGACAGGTTTCTTTGCAATCATTATGTTGTTCCATACAGTTAGTTACTTGTTACAACCAACCACTAGTAACCACCAGTCAGTAATGCTCAAGCTAAAAAGCAATATTTTAAAGTGTTTTTGAAACGTTTATCTTTCATTTTCCCCTTATCATCTTTGCGAGGTCTTGACTGTCTTAATCTGGAAATGCTCTATTTTCTGTATCTAGAATAAAACATTTAAGCATATTTGCCCACACAATTTCTCTTATGATAGATCTTAGTTAAAGATAACAGTTCAGTGCTACTCATTGTATAAAGTAATAAGAATAGAAAGAATCACAATTCTGAAGTTAAAAGACTGAGGGTTTTTTTTCTTTCAGTTTGTTACTTCATGTAAACAAGTAGAAACTGGTAAAATCAGGAATTAGTTGAGCAGACTGGGCAACTCCCACAGGCAAGGTACTAGAATAAATGGACCAGTGGAGTACAAAGATGAATTGGATGACCTTTCACAGTTCCTCCCAGCACTATTTTCCTTAGTTCAAATAAATGGTATAATCCAATGTGGCAAACTTCACATTCGTCAAACAGAATCTTTACTTTGCAAGTATTTGCAATTTTTAAAGGAAAGATGAACAGCACTATTAACAAATACTGATCATTATTTAGAATCAGGAAATACAGTTAGATTAAAATGCTGACTTAAAGAGATCCCACCTTCTTTCATATTCCCTTATCATGCACTTAGACATCAGGAGGGGTCAAGTAGTTATTCAAAGTTATTTTAAAATTTCAGACTGTCATATTTGAATATTTCTGGCCTGCTTCACATCCAAATGTAATTTTGCTATTCTGTCTTTAGATAGTTATTGCGTCATCTCTCTTTGTCTGTTCTGATTGGGAATGTGCATTAGTCATTCATATCTCTTTAACAAGAACAGGTCATCTGGCTTGATGATTAATGCCTCTCATCTTCAATAACAGCACTAAGAATGCTAAAAGCCTCATCAGACTAATTAGTAAAAATGTCCTTGAGCCAGCCACAAGGTCTCAGTAGAGGTCTGTCATAAGTTCACAGAACTACTATGTCTGATATTTTTAGTTACTTTTAAGACATATCACGTCATTCAATGGAGATCACAGACACAGCAATCAATAACTTGAGAGCATCAATTTTTTCAGGATTTTTCCACACATAACACTGAGTTCATCACAGTTTTCATTAATGAAAATTGCTCACCTACAGATTGTACAACAATGTACCAAATAGTGACCTAGGAAGAAAATCAGAACATTTTAAGCCAAAGTAAATGATTTACCTAACAAATGAATCAGGAAAGCAATGAAGATAAGAAAATAACCACAGGTCAAAGATCTGGGTTTTATCCTATGGGAAAAAATATGTGAAGCCACAGTGATTGATCTAATTCTGTTATTGGTTTAAGAAAGATCTCAAAGTTCTAACACCATTTTTGCCCCTGTATTATGCTCTACTAACTTTTCTGAAGTTTGAGGCAAGCCTTTCCTGAAGTACTATCATTCCTAATTTAGATTGGCATAATTTACCGATGAATCAGGCTCATAGATCCAATGTAGCCTTTCAATGGTAACTTTCAATAAAAGTAGTGAAAATTTTACTTGAAGACAGAACAAACAATCTGTATTGATCAGTGTCAACTTACTTCCTCAGGTCACTGCAAGGCTTGATTCCCCACTACCTAAGTCAGTATAAAAGCTTCAGGAAATGTAAATGAGCAGAACTCTTTGCAATAAACAGCTTTAAGTTTTGCTATCATGAGCTGTTTGTAGAGTATAATGGATTTTTTTCCCTAATTACAAAGTTTTGTCCAGAACTGATATACTGGTAATTCTGAGAAGTAGTGCAGACCTCCTTTGTGAAAACTGGAATCTTATTCTGTAGTTGATTAACAACATTTCATGAAGCAAAACCCCAATGACATTTGTATCTCTCTTAAGTATTTGATGATGTTATATTAGCTTCAGGATCAGGACAAAGGTATGTGTTCTATTCTGAAACCTGCATCCCTCAAGTCCCCGAATCCACTTTTTCACACATCATCTTTTTAGAGCTGTGGAAATTATCCTATGTCCTAGCATCTTTTATGATCCCCCAATGCCACACTGTAGGACAATCGTTTTAACTGTAGGTGAACCACTTAACTATTTTGTCAGCCTGCACTTAGCAGGCTGAAACTTTCCTCTTTATCTCTTACCTATTTCACAAACCAGCACACAACTTCCTCTGTCAGGGCCCAGCCTAGCCCTTTGTGAAATCTACTGTTAAATTTATATTTCAATAGGAGTTTGTCCCTGAACCAAATACCCAATATTCTCCCAGGAGGTGCATATTTTCTGCTTTCTACCTGTTACCCGTCTGTTTCTTGTATCCGTAGAAATTCTAGCATTGACACATGGGCTCCAAGAAATGTAAAACACAGAGAGAAGGGCTTCCCCATACACCTCCCTACCTCTTGCCTTACAAGCAGGAGTCTGAATTGTACTTGCAGACAGTGTCAGGTATTCCTGACTTCCACACAGAAATATATTTCCTGTTCTTGCATTCAACAGAGTTGATGCAGGCAGACAAAATGCTATGGAAAGTGATTTTGTCAGTCTCAAGATTAAGATGTTTTGAGTGCATCTGTGGACACCTTTGTACAATGCATTTAGAAGAAATACTGCAGTGAGTTGACTTCACAGTGAAATTACACATCTGAAGGGGAAAGCAAAGAGAGATAGCTACAGTGCTGCTCCTTCCTTTGACTTGTTGGGAACCAGATCCTTTAAGATGTTGCCGTATTATGAAAAGTAGCACTGGAATTGACAACATTATACGTTCTGTTGTCTTTCAGTGGTTTCCATAACTAACATAGGGAACCTACAAGTGAAAAGATGTTACAGCAAGTGAATGCCTCTTTTCAGAACTGAAAGTCAAATTGTACAGGAACATACATACATCACTTGTGAGTGCTAATACAACCTCTGTGTTTGTAATAGATAACCAATTATTTGGTGATTCACAAGGAAAAAGATTCTAGTTCACTTTCTTAAGAAGCTGTCAACTTTGAAGCATTTGTAGACAGTAGAATGTAATGTAGACTTTACCACAATCTATAAGGTACAGAATACATAAAAATATTACAGTCAGGTTTTATTTTTAAATAAAATTAACTCTTCAAACAAAATGAATATACAACTTGTGTTAGAAATGTAGTTTTGAAATATGATATGATAAGAGTTAATAGTGTCAGCACAGCTGCATTGATTTTTTTTCTTTAACAATCTGAAACCCTGGGAGCAACTCCCTACAGATGTATGCTTTGTGGCTGATTAACTTTGGTTATGTATCTGTAATTATATTTTGGCCCTACTGCAGAAGAAATCACAGTCTCTCCTCCCAAGTCAAGTGGTTCAAAGCTAAGATATGAAAAAAGCATTCTAGGCTGAAACCTAAATTGTATAGTTGCTTTCCAGAATAGTTTTCTGATGTTTCCAGCATGTTGCTCTGCCAGTAGTGCTTCAATACTATAAATACTGTGTTCAGATATGTTAAAAGGCTGACTGTTCTCCTTTCATCAATCTTCTACAAATATTGCTTTATTTTTTTTTCATTTTTTCATCCCCGATCACCACATAATGATCCACCATAGAGGATGAACATCTCAAACTCTTAACAGTTTTGCCTTAGTGCTTGTCGTGATTTGGCCCAGCTAGCACAGCAGCACCACAACAGTCTCTCACTCAGTGCACCCATTAACCCCTGCCCTGATTTGGATGGCAGAGGCCCCAGCAAAATAGGAGTAAAATGATAAGCAAGGTTATTGTGGGTTAAGACAAAGGCAGGGAGGGCTCACTGCCAATTACGGTTCTGGGCAAAACAGACTTCAGTATTCGACTTAGAGAGAAAAGTAGGAAAGTTTATTCTACAAGAAACAGAACAGTATAAAAGCAAAAAGGTAATAGGATGATGGGAAAATTACAACCAGCACTTTGAGATTTCCCTCCCCCATCCCTCCTTTCTTCCCAGGCCCAGCTCACTGCTCCGGATATCTCTACCTCCTCCCCACTCTACAGCTCAGGGCGGCAGGGAATGGGGGATGTGGTCAGTCTCTCACAGATGGGCTCTGCCACTTTTCTCTGCTCAGATGAGGATGACTCCTGGCATTCTCGCTCTACTTTAACACAGGGTTCCTCCCCCGGAACACAGTCCTTCTCTGGTGTGGGTTGTTCCCAACAGCTGTGGCTTCTGCCAATACAGGTTCCCTCACATGGGACGCAGTCCTTGGTGAATATCTCTGGCGTGGATTCTTCACCACGGTTGCAGTTTCTGCAGTTGCAGGGTCCCTTTCTCAGGACAAGGCCTCTTCTGGGCATAAGTTTAATGAGCTGCTTTGTCGTGGGTTCCTCCCCACAGTTACAACTGTGGATATTGGGTCCCTTCCTTAGGACACTGCCTCCTCTGGCCATAGTGATAAAGGGTCCCTCCTTTGGGACACAACCTCTTCCAGCCATAATTTTAAAGAAGAAAATCACTGCCCCTGTCTCGGGGTCTGTAGTGAAGTGATTGGGTCCCTCCCACGGGATACGGCCTCTTCCAGCCATAGTCACTGTCCCTGGCTCGGGGCCTTTAATGAAGTGAATCGCTGCCCCTGGTCTGGGGTCAACTTTAGCAAAATGAGTCTCTGCCCCTGATACGGGCTCATTATCAAAATGAGTCTCTACCGCTGATGCTGGGTCTTTAAAGAAATAAAAATAAATCTCAGCTTCACCAGTCCTCTCTGTAGAATGCAGGGAAGTCTCTGCTCCAGCACACATTCTCCTCTCTTTCCTCATTGACTTTGGAGTCTGCATGGTTGTTTCTTAGAATCATAGAATGGTAGGGGTTGGAAGGGACCTTTAGAGATCATCTAGTCCAACATCCCTGCAGAAGCAGGTTCACCTAGATCAGGTCACATATGAACATGTCCAGGCAGGTCTTGAAGACCTCCAAGGAAGGAGACTCCACAACCCCCCTGGGCAGCCTGTGCTACTGCTCCGTTACTCTCACAGTGAAATAGTTTTTTCTTATGTTTAAGTAGAACAGAGTGAGTTTCTTTCACTGTTCCTACTCCTTGCACCACCACCAGACAGCAGCTGCAGAAGAAGGAAGAAATAGGAAGAAGGAGGAAGAAGCCTCCTCTTCCAGCTTCTTCTTAAAAAGTGATTGTGGAGGTGTCTAATTGGCTCAGCCCCAGCAGTGGGTCTGGCTCAGAGTTGGGGAGAGTTGTGAGCAACTTCTTACAGAAGCCATCTTTACAGCCCCTTTCCCCTTACCAGAAAAGGCTGTCATGTCAAACCATGACAGTGCTTTTGCTTTATTATTTGCCATGCCAAAAGTCCTGCCCTAGCAGACAAGTTACAGAAACTGTTTTTTCTAATTAGTCATTTAATCTCCATCATGAACCCTGATTTTGCATCAGAATTATGTATGTCTTTTCTTGGTTGATATTTGCAAAGTATATTTGCAGAATATTCAGCAGATCATTAATCTCTTAAGAAAAAATTGCACAAATGTTTGCTGGTTGAATAACTTACCTATGTTTTCCAAATTTGTGCATTGTTAAGTGCAGAATTAAAATTATCTTTTTTAATGTCTGGGCTGTGGAAGCTATACTTTCAGACACTTACATTAGTTTAATGCAACCTGCAGTATTTTTTATACTTCCAGAATGCAGTATAAATGCTCTTCATGGTAAAATCCCCCAAAACTAATTCTCAAGCCTAAACAGAAATCAATGAAGTAAAAATAATCCATAGTCACTGTAGCATCTGAGAACCTTGGTAACCTGTTCCTTGCACAGAAGTGAATCCAGTGCTTAGGATACATTAAAAGTTTTGCTGATTAAATGGTCAGGAAGGATGCATGGGAACTAATGAACCCAGCTGTCTAGTCCACTAACTAGTAGATTACTAATCCCAAATACTCAGACTGAGAAAACATTATTGCAGCAATATACATTTCTCTCTCTATGGAGAAGGTGCTGACACTCTTATTCTAATGCCAGTCACAGCTTCATGCTCTCCACATATATAAATTCTGTTTTCTGCATTTCAATTCTGAAGGTGTTTTGCTTTAGTCAACATTTTAATATCCTACTTTATTGCTCCAGGAGAAATCAGAAAATAGGATTTTACTTTAGACCTTTTGATCGCATATTATTTTGTAAGATTGTTTGGTTTTAAAGACCAGCATTTAAAAAATCAATATCCATTTTCTTGACATGTTGAAAGAAGACAAATAGGAAAATAGGAAAAGAAAGCAGAAGGTAATAATCAGAGTGGATCCCACGTAATTTGAACTGATGGGTTAGTTTCCTAAGGAACTAATGTGTTAATTACTATTTTTCTTACCTTGTAGGTACTATGCCAGTCAATTCCAATTCTAGCCAAATATAAACAGACCCATTAAACTTACTGTTTCCCAACTAGACATTGATCTTAAAAGGTGTTGTGATTGCTGATACTCTTCTGAGCAGCGCAATTGGTAACTCATGAGCTTAGTAGGAGTTGAGAGAAACTGCAGTTTGGTCTGATGGCATGACTTCTCAACCTCTTATTGCCTCCAATCCCATTTTTTTCTTGGAAGGGGAAAAAAATAGAGGGTAAGGAATGAAAGTGTGGCTCTAATAAGTGTTGAAGTACATTTTCACAGGTACTCCACTCTTACAGATCAGAAGGTACCTGGGCAAGAGAATGTTATTGTTTCTGAAAAGAGAAAAGCTTATCTCAGGATATGAACTGTTATTCCTCTCCATTAAGTGAAGACATGCAGTTTTGATATGCTCTTTCTCTTCTATGGGATGATTCTGCATTTTTTCACTCCTTTGGATTGAAGGATCAGAATACATTGCTTATACTTTTCTCGGATAAGATGATGTAAAACAAAGACCACTGGAGAGAAAGGAATGGTCAGAAAATGAATGAATATGTTTTGATTTGGTTTTGTATAGAAAATATTTGTCCCTAGATTCTGTACATTTTCTTCTTAAAATAGCTAAACATATTCATTAAATGTTTTTCTGTGTAAAACAATTGTACATATAACATCATATACATGTACATATAATTATACATATAATATCATCAATGACTTGGATGAAGGGACAGAGTGTACCCTCAGCAAGTTGGCTGATGACACCAAACTGGGAGGACTGGCTAATTCCCCACCAGTGGCTGTGCTGCCATTTAGTGGGATCTTAACTGACTGGAATGGGCAGAGAGGAACCTCTTGACGTTCAACAAGGACAAGTACAGAGTCCTGCACTTGGGAAGGAACAACCCCATGCACCAGGACAGGCTGGAGAGCAGCTCTGCAGAGAGTCGTGGGAGTCCTAGTTGACAATAAACAATGCATGAGCCAGCAATGTGCCCTGGTGGCCAAGAAGGCCAATGGCATCCTGGGATGCATCAAGAAGAGTGTGGCTAGCAGGTTGAGGGAGGTTCTGCTCCCCGTCTTCTCTCTGCCCTGGTGAAGCCTCATTTGGAGTCCTGTGTCCAGCTCTGGGCTCCTCAGCTCAAGAGGGACAGAGAACTTCTGGAGAGAGTCCAGTGCTGGGCCACCAAGATGATCAGCGGACTGGAACATCTTTCATATGAGGAAAGGCTGCGGGCACTGGGGCTGTTTAGTCTAGAGAACGGGGAGACCAAGGGGTGATCTTATTAATATTTATAAGTATACAAATGCCTGGTATCTAGGTGGACCTGCTTTGGCAGGGGGATTGGACTAGATGATCTCTAAAGGTCTCTTCCAACCCCTACCATTCTATGGGTCTATGATTCTATGATAAAACTCTGTAGAAAAGAAGCTTGTACTTGTGCCCAACTTGAATCTTGCTTCTGTTACTTCATTAGGGTATTAGTGCTTGACACTAACAGAATTCTGTGTCAACAAAAATACAGGTTTTTTAGAAAAAGCAGAAAAAATATCCATTAATTGTTTCTAAATGATTATATGTACAAATAGTAAGATATACGCACAAAAATAAACTGGGGATATCTTTTACCCTTTCTATCTCCAATGTGCAAATCATTCTAAACTGACTGTGACTCAATTTCCTCTTGTATGCTTCCTCTCTGTAGTAAGTAGTAAAGTAAACCCTGCCAGCAAACTCTCTTAGGTCACACTTTTACAAATTGCTGTTAAAAATCACTTTTGTTAATACTTCTGATGGTATTTCTTTAACTGATACAGATTATAAATCACTCATCTGTGACACCCATAATAATACATGTAAAAATACATTGATTTAAAGATTCCGACACTTCACTTTGTACTGGAGTAGCTGTGTCCTGTTCCCTAAATGATTGTCAATAAACATAACCAGTGTCCTCCAGATGTTTGCAGGCTTCGATTTTTCTAGTGGCTCATTAAACATTCCCAGCATATTGTGTCTGCTATGGGGTCTCTAAAAATTAAAATATTATATTATGCCATACACTTAGAAAACCCTGTTCTGACTCCATGAAAATCCACAGTAAGACTATAATTGTTTCCTGTGTTTCAGTACTCACCTCCTCATGTGCCATGTGTCTTCATTCTATATAAGTAGAAGAAATGTAACTTACTAGGTAAATTTGTCTACATCAGTAGACTGCTGGGAAGCCTTATGAGTTTAAGTCTACACATTGCATTGACATTTTTCAGTGGAAAGTGTTCTAAAACCACAATGGTAATGCTATCATTTCACCAATATTATGCAGAAACTCTTTCACTGAAGTCTAATAACCTTTTACCAAATATATTTCTGTATCCTTCATTAAAAAGTTGTATTTAGAAAAGTAGGAGATATTTTCCTTGTTTACATAATACACATCTCCTTTTCTTAACTTCTGCTGGCTACTTCTCACTTCAAAACGAGAGAATCACAGCAGTAATATAAGAAATACTGAATAATTCTGGATATGCAGAATGCAATTTACACACTCTCTTTTCCTCACTGACTAAAAGAAGATTTTTTTTTAAGGAACAGAGAAATATATATAGCTGTGTCATCACAAAACAACAAGTAATAGGTGCTCATGAAGTCCCAACTGATGTGATGCACAGACCAATGGGCACTGTACTTGGTGCTGACCAAGGCTTACAGTATGATTATCTCTTGTCTTTAAACCACTTAGCAGGTGCTCCCCTGGAGTGATTGCTGCAGAACTGAAGACAATTCAGTGTTCCTTTTGATAAATGGCTCTTGAAAGCCCCAAACATGCTCTGTCTGGAAGAATTCACAGCCATCTGCTGAGAAGCTAATATATTCATCTCACACATACAAATGGATTTGTGGATGATATCTCACTGCTTTGCACTAATATAACTTTACTGGCATTGTAATCAACTTACATCAATGCAGAAATGGAGTTGGAATTTGACCCATGGATTCCATTTAATAACACAAACTCCTCAATTACAGCAGCAGGAAAGAAGGTGGGAGGAAGGGATTCCTTTAATCTCTTATTTTCCTTCTAATTGTTCCCCTACAAAGAGTGGCATTTGTCTCACATTGGATAAGAAACTTAGAAGACTATGTTTCCTTTTGATTTTTTCCTTTTTTTTCCCTCCAATATAATTCAAATCCCTTGTTTTTTCCTAATTTCATAAATAATTTTGTAACTGAACACGAGTAATTTTTAAATAGTTTAGGTAATTCCTCATTTATTGTCATCGCTGACATTAGGATAAAAGTAATCTGAGAGGTACATATTGTTTTTACTGTCATGTTGGTGATGAGTACAATTTTCTTCATGTGACTATCTCACTAGCGTCATCTGCATCCAAGGCTTGCCCGCTATGCTCAAGAAAATATATGGAAAAAACTGAGACTGATACCTATGATGTAATGCTGCAAGTTGTACTGCTGAATATTTTTCACCCCTGAGAAAAATCCCATGTGATACATTTCTTCCTTTACATAAGCCACCTTGAAGTCATTGGAAAGAGCTGATTGACCATAAGGGAGCTTCTACTTTGGACTGAAAACCAGTGCTGAATCCAAATCCTCACTTAGAAATAGTCAAATCAAGTATGAAGTCAACATTTTGAAAGCCAGTAATGCAAAAGATCATGCATCTCTTCTGACCAGTCATCACATCAGAGACTTGGTTCACAGTCACAGCATTTCCACTGGAGTTAGTGAACTCACCCCTGGCTGTGGATGACACGGATATAAGCAAAAGTAACTCTGTTAATTGAGGTATATGCACTTAACTACTGTAAACCCATTAACTTATACCACAACAATGAGAATACGTTTGGGCTTGTGAGTCTGTAAGCATGAATGAGCATAAATTTTTTTTTTGCTTCTCTGAAATGAATTTATACTCAGAATCAATGTGGAATTTGGCCTCCCTTCTAAGATCTCTAAACTGGTGCTGTTTGGAAATCCAATAGCTAGTGCGTAATTTCCTTTCAGTTAGGTACATACAGTTTGCTATGTAATTGTTATTGACGTAGTTCCTTGTGGTTCGTGTTAATTATAGCGTCATTTAATCTTCAATATTTCTGGGTGGTTTTACAATTAATTCCCAGTAAGTAGTACTGAAGAATGCACTGAATAACCTTTATCCACTGCCTAATTTCTTATTGTATTCAGGTGTTCCATAAAGAGCTAGGTCCTCTTTTCTATAGCTGTCCTTCTAACAGCTTTACTCATATATCAATAAAATGTGTTTCCAAGCATAATATTCTCTTGGCATAATCATCTCTTCATTCAGAAATACCATCTGTGCCTTGCTGGAGACTTCATTCTTTTATGAAACTGGCAGTGACAAAGTTCATTTGAATTCCCATGATATGCTCTCATCAAATGGTTTGAAATTCTCTTTCCAGAGCCAGTTTTCCACAGTGACAGAACTTTTAAGTATGGATAAATCATGATTTGCTGTTGTTGTTGTTGTTGTTCAATGTTTCACGGAACACCATCCACTGTCCTTCCGCTCCCACCACCATTTTCTTTACCAACTTCTTAGCTAAGGCAAGATGGATGAGACTCCCTGTGAAGCCCATCAGCACTTGCTTTTTAATCAGCAGTACAGATTGCTGTTGACTTAAATGAAGCACATTTCCCACCCAGGGATTGAGCACATTGCCTTCAAGCAGATCATATTTAAAAATAACCCTAGGAAAAAATCTTATATAAGGTTTGAGAACAAAATTCCCCAAACCAATATATTTTGAGTGTGAAGGTAAATTGCTTTTCCTGTTCATATTCATGAGAAGAACAGATTATATTTTGCTTTCTTCTAATAGTTTACAAGCACTAAATTCACGGCTAAATTCCTGTAGCTTTTGAACTTAGCAGCTAGTAGATCAATTGAGTTAATCTTTTCTTGCTGTTGATTCTTTCCTCTAGATATTTTTTTAAATTTCCAAGTTTCTGACATAGGATTGTGTATCAGCTGATACAATGGTTTATCGTTCTGTGCTTGTAAAACCTCTGGGCTTGATTTTCCTCAGCTGATAAATCTGAGATCATGTAGTCCACCTGGATCAGGTCACACAGAAACACGTCTGGGTGAGTCTTGAATACCTCCAAAGAAGGAGACTCCACAACCCCTCTGGGCAGCCTGTGCCAGGGCTCCGTAACCCTCACAGTGAAATAGTTTTTTCTTATGTTTAAATGGAACTTTTTCTTTTCCAGCTTCATCCCATTACCCCTTGTCCTGTCACTAAATACAACAGAAAAAAGAGATGCCTCAACTTCCTGACATCCACCATTTAGATACTTATAAATATTAATGAGATCCCCTGGAATCTTCTCTTCTCTAGACTAAACAGCCCAGGTCCCACAGCCTATTTTACTGTGAAGATGATGGAGCTCTGGCACAGGCTGCTCAGGGAGGTTGTGGCGTCTCCTTCTCTGGAGGTCTTCAAAACCTGCCTGGATGCGTTTCTCTCCAGAGATCATCTAGTCCACTGCCCCGCTAAAGCAGGTCCACCTAGACAGGTCACACAGGAACATGTCTAGATGGCCCAGAACACCACGTCAGCCCCCAAGTTGCCACCCCCTGCCCCAGCGATCCCACAGCTGGTCTCCAGCTTCCCACAGCCATGCCCATGGTCCCTACTGAGCTAGGTCCACCCCTGGGCCAGTCTGACCTCAGCCCATCCCCATCCTCAGAGAGAGGCCTGATGCTTGGTGAAAGTGGGATTTGCCTATTTCCTCAATGCCAGAGGATTGAGCCTCTGGCACAATGTGCCTATATGACAATGCCTATGTGACAATGCACTACTCAGTTATGGTGACTCAGGTCTTCCTGAGCAAAGCTTGAGGAATTTTAATTACTATATGTAGATTGGCTCCATCCAAGGGAGACTGAGGTACACTTCTTACCCATTTAAACACTATTAATTGAAAGGCAGAATAATATTTCAAAAACAAAACAAAAAAAAAATCCCAGTTCAGTGCTGACAGTTCATTACCTTTTCTTGCCAATTCCCGAGGAGAAAAAGAACAAAGCTGAGGTTGTTACAGATACATATACAGTTCACTGTCTGAACTCTCCACAGCTTCAAGAATTGTTTATACACATGCATTAATAACTAACATGATAATTTCTTATTTTATCACCTTGCATAACACTGGCACATGCTGAGTAATCGTTACTCTTCACAATATTTTGTGGATCGAAACTGTTTATTCAGAATAAACCCAAAACAACCTATTGAAAACTAATCCCCTATGATCTAAGTCTCTAAATGCAGGTGATTAATTTACACCTTGAAGCATGACTTTTTACTACAGTCACTACTTCAAGCATAAAAGGTGTCGAACATTCAGTAACCTAGCTTGTGGTAGTTGACATAACTGTGAGGGGAAAAAATACTTATAAAAAAGCTAGGCTAATGACTGCTGTGATAGCAGTAAAGGGTCACAACTTTTTTCTAATGCTAGAAAAGGATTTTAAAATATTTTATCTCTAAAATCTCTTCATCCTGTCATGTTGTACATCATCACTTTAGTTATATCTTAGCTATTAAATCTCTTCAAGCTATGGATTGAAGGGAATAGTAATTATGCATTTACAAGATCTACAAAGGTGAAAAGTGAGTTATTTTTTTCTGTATGTTATATTTCTTACATCAACAAAAAGCAATACAAGAGCTCCCAGGCCTGATTAGGCCCCTGTTTTATTTAATGCAGTATCTTGTTCACAACTTCACAAAACTTGAACTATAGCATCTTTCTGAATTTCAAATCTGTGCATCACAGTGGTCTTCAAATCCTCTTTATACAGCAAAAATAATCCAAAGCGATCACGTTGGTTTGGAAAATCAGGCTCATAATATGGTCTTGCATAGATCTGGCTGTTTTACCAGAGTAGTTGCCAATTGCAATCATAAGAAAAAAGGTTGAAAACCACTTCAGTTTTGCTACACTTGTCACCTGTATCTTTGAGCTAAAGTCAGTAAAGTTTGGAACATTTCTAGAGCCAGACCTAGGCTCACAGCTCATGTTGGCTAGGTCAAAGATTTCATATGACCTTCTGACTTTACTTTTAAAAATATTCTCTGAAAGCAGGTCAAGACATCTCATTAATGAAGGCAGAACTGAATTGCCATGCCAAGAAAATGTCTAGAGTCAGCCCCATAGTATTACAAAAGAAAGGTGAGGCCATAGAGCCAGTGTTCTGCTAGGCTGAAGGGAATATGTGACCTGAACTCTATTGGTTTGTATTGCAGACGAAGAACCTTGATTCAGCAGATATCCTAAAAGTGAAAGTAAATATTTAATCAACTAGCCTAAATGGGGAAAAAAAGGGGAGCAAAATCAAGCTATGATCTCCAAAATGAGTAGAGAAATTTCAAAGATTGAGTTAAAATGTGTCCAAAAGTGATTTTGGGAGAAAGACTCCATGAGAAGCGTTGGTTAAGATTTCTCAAAGTAAGAGAAGAAAAACTTTGATCTGGCAGTCCAATGACAGTTTCCCCAAAACATCTAAAGAAAGTAACAGGATAGAACAATTGATATCCTGTCTTGCAGCTTTCTTACAGATAAAGTAAGGCTTTGAAGATTTAGTGCATTCAGCATAATGAAATCTTCTTGACCTTTGACTGCTTTTTTTTTTCAGTGAAGAAGCATTGCCGGTACTGAATCCATGGTGCATTTAGGCTTATACTACTCCTGTTAACGTTTATCTTCACATTTGGAGCAGTGTGGAGACTGATATGAACTAGTTTTTCCATCATAGCCTGCTCCCCTGCAAAGTAAGTAGTGTCAGACTCTGCAAAAGCCAGAATTACTTGTTTTACTCAGGGAAAATGGTACAAAAATCTGTCAACTAAATACACCTTACTGTGATAAATTCACAGAATGTGAAAGTAGTAGTAGAGCTATTCTTTTTTTTTTTTTTTAATGTATGAATAATCTCAAAGAAGACTGTTCCATAGAAGATATTCTTTTGATACTTCTGATTCTCTTGCTGGTGTTCTAGAAAATAGCAGGACGGAGAGAAAGAAGCAATAACATCAATAAAAGTATTGATAACATACTTCTGTGTAGACCACACATAACATCTGCAGTCATGACAGTGACTGTTCCATTTCTTATTCCTGACATTGGGCTTGAATTTTAGGTTTACGATTGATAACCACATACACAAGATATGAATGACTTGATTGGTATTTTACACACCTAATTATGGTGAGGGCAAAACTGATAATGTTCCCATCACCTTGGCATTTCACTTGAGATGTGTTAGTAAAACATACAAGCCCTTGCTTTTCATGTAGTGAACTAGTAGATGGAAACTCTAGCTTGGGAGTCCGTTTTATTAAAAATGTTGTGCAAACCAGAATGTTAAATACATGACTAAATTAACAAGAGCTAGCGTATATCTGTAAGGCTTTTGCTCATGCTCACAGAGGACTCATATTCCTGATCAGTCATTGCTGTGATCTAAGCATTACACAGCTGAATAAAAACAGGCAGACAAAATAGTCACATTAGAGAAAGAATATCAGCATAACTGTTTGTTTGTTTGTGCTTCCACCAATCTGCTGGCTACACTTGATCCAATGCATTGTACCAGGCTTCCCACACTAACTACAATTCCTTTATTCCACAGATCCTCGTATCAAAACATATTCCTTCAGTGAAATCTCTTGCACTTCCCTATCTGCAGCAAGTTACAGATGTTTATATACATACTATGCACACACACAGAGATACATAAAGAGGAACAAATGAAGAGCTTTGTTTTTTAATTTCTTTCTCTCCTTTAGCGTCAGGGAATGTGCCATTTCCTAAATAGCCTTTCTCCATAGCAAGTGATACAATGATGTAACACCACATACGTCACCCAACAGGTGGATTGTGCATTGCTGATACCTGTTTGGTCTCATGCATATTACTTTTAACAGTTTGAAAGGAAAATTATATTTGAATTTTTGGAAGAAGCATGATTCAGACTAAATCAGTCAGCAAGGGAAAATTGACTCAAAGAAGAGCAGTTTTATTTCCTCGTCATAGAAATGGCTATTTTCTTTTTCTCCATAAAAATATTCTATTGCTACCGTTATAAATGGAAAATACATCTAGTCTGGCTTTCAAGCTCATCATTCCAGAGTTAAAACACTTTTAATAATTTTGGAGGAGTGAGTCTCTGTGAGTAGGGAGGCAAAGGCTGTGGCTTTGCTTTTCATATGGATTGCCAGTGGTATTATATCAAAGGCACAGTAAATATGGGTAAACTAATGCTGTGGTTTACAAAAAAAATCATTTGTTTGAGACATTTGCCATCCATTACCAGTCATCTTCAGTAGGAATAAATAAATTATGAATTTTAAAGTCATCAGTGACATCAGGGAAGTTCTCCTTATAAGTTAGCAGTAGACTTTGAATGCATATTCGGTGCCCCATGTCTGATGATAACAACTCATTTCCCTGCGTAAGGAGATGATAAGAATGCACAACATATTGTTATAACTGAAGCATGAAATGACTTATTTTCCGGCTCCAATTATAAACTTCTAAAGTAAATATAAGGAAAAGTTACCTAGAAGGTTAATTTTTATGACTGAAATCTGTACCAGCAAACTGACATCCTAAACAGTTAAACAGTTAAACAAATATTAATTATTATTTTTTTTCCTAACCTCCTGAACATGATATCATTTCAGCAAGGTCTTATAAAATTAATGACATCTAATGGGTGCATCTCACTGAGAAGCACGCTGTCCATATTTTGATTAATGTTCTCATCTGTGTACGTATCTGCAGGGATGTATACATTGCAAATCTGAATTCACATACTCACAAGTATACGCTACAGCACTCTACAAAACAATGCCATATTTTACTCTGTGGTTTTACTGTCCTGCTTATTATTTAATCATCTTTGAGATGATACCTACCTTATATTATTTAACTGCAAACACATACTAACTATAGGGGTTCTTTACCAAGCTGCTGAATATCATCTTGTATGGCTATTGCTCCTTATGCAGTCATAGCTATGATTAATATAATTTCTCTATCCTTAGCTAACTGGATTTTTTCTTCTCAAAACAACTCTTCCATTATCGAGATGGACAGAGTAATTTTTTAAGGGAGTGATGAAACCCTTTTTTCAATACATAAAGAAAAACCCTTCCACACATTTCATTTTGACCTCAATGTTTTTGGTTTAATCCCCAGATGCCTAGGGAAAGTAGACAGAGTTATTCACTGAAAATGAATGACCGAGCATGGGCACGGCAGGGGCACAGATATGTTCCCTCTCTCCCACCAGTGCCACAGCAGCTTCTACTTACTCCTTTCTCTATCTGAATTTCTGAACCAAATCTCAGGGGCTCAGAATGCCTGTTAGGAGTACATGGGAAATAATATTGTACAAGATGGACTTTGGTTAGTTTCTAAATTAATGAGTGAGGGCTTCCTGTCAGGTTTGAATAGACCTGATAGAAAGTGCCCATTTCCAAGTGAGCACATTGTAAGAACTGTGCATGAAATTGTGTGTTTGTCATGACCTTTCAAAATTTGTCTCTCTGGTTATGCAAGCCTACTTATTTCTTATTTCATTCAAGATGAACAGGTATGAGAATGAACAGGGATAAAAAATCAGTCACATAGGCAGTTCAGGCCACCACAGAATACTTTGCAGTAGTGCAATAGTGAATTACTATCATGTAAATCTGTACAGTATCTCTCAAGTGCAGCTTTTCAGAGCTGGTGTGTAACATCTAGTTCTTTGCAAACTCTACCAAAGGTAACTATAACAATTGAAATGTTGATTATATGCCAACTGGTTTTGTCAGTTTTGTATTTGAATTTACATACACGACATCCTCCTCACAGCCACGCAAATACGTATATACTTTGTAGTGCAGAAACCCTTAATGACTTTTCAAGTCAGATGAGCCTGTCTTTAAGACTGGAGATGAAATGTTGATGAAATCACAGAATCACAAGTCTGTCACTCATCATTGCTATCTGCCATTATCATCACCTTCAAAGCTAGATAAATCTCTTCTGAAAGCAGTTTATTTTCAAGGATTTACATAATTTAAATGGTCTGGAATTTACAACATACTTTATCTCTCTTGGAAGAATTTCTCTATCTTCTAGCACTGCAAGTATGTTTTTTTTTTCTTCTGGCAATGCAGCATGTGTGTTTCTTGATATTTCTGTTAGATTTCTGATATCTTAATTTATTTTCATGTCCGCTAGATTTGGTTCTCTACTTAATTCCCTCTCCCTCCTGTAGTTGGTGAGAATTGAATGTTTCATTTCGCTTTTGACAGGCCACCTCTTGAGTCACAGAATATCAAGAAGAACAATTCTCGGCTTTAGGCTTTCAAGTTTGTGCTAGAAAGAGTGATATTCAGGACATCTGTGAATACACTCTAAATAGACTCCAACTTCATTTTGCTTCTACCTTTGTGGTGTAAAAATACCATCAACTTTGTTATCGTGTAGAAGTTCAGTGTCAGAGACAGTTTTGCAAGGCTACGTTTTCTTTACTTGCTTTTAATTTTGTTTTTTTCTCCCCCAACCCTCAGACTCTATTTTCTGCCCCAGACCCTGGCTTCTATCATTATCTGATATTTTAACTTGTTCAGGACCTTATTTTGATGGCTTTATTTAAAATGACCAGTCATTTACTCCATTATTACTCACTCCCATTTAAATCAATTCGCATCTTACAGATTGTCTTTAGTGCAAAAATAGCAAAAATTGGTTTTCATGTATCTGCACAAAAGTAATTATCTCCACTGCTTTTTATTAACCACTGCATTTCAGGTTACTTGTTTATCTAAATATCCATTATCGTATCCATTGAATACCTTTCCATTCCAGGGTCCAATGACTTTCAAGAGCAATTACAAATATTATTTTCCTTGAACAAGTCTTTTGACAAGGTGATGTTTTCATTCTTAAAAGTTATTTCTTCTCCCTTTTTGTCTGTTTTTCCTTCATAAACATTTCCTTCCTGATTTCCTCCCATTTTCATTGAATTTCTTCTTTATAGTATTCAGTTAGTTGTGCACATTAACTCGTGAGAGTGAAACCCTGATTTATCTCAAGGAATTTTAAACATCTAAGGTTCCTAGTTCAGGAATGTATGATAAATTGAGAAAAACCTTAAGTGATTCAGTCTTTCTAACATTTCAGCAGTCCCTTGAAAATGATTATTCCTCTATACTTACTACAAAACTCCTTAATTAGCTACTTCAGTTAATGAGGTAGTAGGTACGTTGAATCTAAATGCTATTTCAAGATTTAAAATGTCAGATGAACGATTGTGTTGTTGGAGAGGTCATGCCAATTGATAATCACTTCTGTTTCTAACCTCTATTTGCTTTAACTTCTAGCAACTGCTTTTTTCCCCTCCTTTCTATACAGGTAAAAGGGAATAGAAATTGTAAAGAAATTATCCAGGTTTCAAATAATCCCTGTATTTGTCTTGAAAACCTCTTTTACTTTTGTAATATTCTTCCTGCAGTGCTGTAGTTTAACACAAGACAATCTTCCAGCAATGGCTTCAACAGTGCCATATGCTGCAGAAATGCAGCATAGGTATCCTTGGTTTCTCAGTTATTTCATCTTCATATATCCAACGGTTGTGTTAGATCTCTCAGGCACTGAGGACACACATACTTCAGAACTTCTGATTTTTTTTTTCTCAAATGCTGTGTTTCCTCAGGCAGACTGTGTCCAGTCTTTACTCATGGATAACTTGTTTCGTATTTGGCTATTCTAACATAAATGCTGTATGCATGGGCTCCCTTGTGCAATAGGATCATAGAGCTCTGCAGAGCTATCCCCTTCCTGTAGAATCCTCTTGAGTTATGGAAGTTTATAATTTCTGTTTGTAGGGTATGTGTGTTTTAAAAAGATGAAATCTATGCCAAACCTTGATTCTGCTTGGACACACTATATCTGTAGAAGTGACCCCTAAGAATTAAGCCCCTCAAATGGCAGTCAAGGCCTCACCTTCAGAAAGCCATTCTCTAGATATTTTGCTTGAGTTTAGTAGCAGTGGATAAACTGACACAAAATACAGTGTATATCATATCAAACAAATATACTATAATTATAATAATCCTCATTTCAGAATCACTTCCTACCCACAATACAGTATTCCAGGGCAAATTAATGCACATATATTTCAGGATTGCTCTATATTCTTGTTTAGAGCACCAAAAAGTCCATCAAATGTTCATAACATTTTTTTCTTTGTAAATTATTCTGATCCAAATGTTACTTTCTACCTACTAGGCTCTGATGCAGCTGGTGCTGTCTCACTTATACCATTAAGTCTTTTTCCTGGACATTTCTGTCATCTGAAAACCATATGTACTTTTAAAAGGATGTATTTTTATCCTTTAAGTGATTCATTGAACCATCATACTTTCCTATCTTTCTGTTAACCACAAGTAAACTTTTGCTGCAGTGCAAGAATGAAAAACAAGTGCATTGTGTAAATCATTGTTTATACATTAAATCAATACATCTAATAGAGATATGAGCTTTATATCACATGTTAACCTTCTGTCTACCTTGTTCATTCATATGGTAGATTAGATTTTTAGACACCGGCTTCTAACAGGACGTTTTCATGGGAGTCATAGCACATTTTCATTTCTGCAGGTAGATATGGATCGTATTATAGCTTATCATACTTGGTAGTTTTCCAGTCTTTTCTACAGCTGAAGCACCGCAGAGTGAGGAAAGGTATAAAAACATTTAAAAAAAATAGAATTTGGAGGGTTAGTTCAGGTTTTGAAGGTCAACCCGTTCAAACGAGTGATGGAAGCCAACACTTTCCTGCTGACTTGTCAGCCAGCAGTCACCAGCAAGCATTCCTCAAGTGCACTTTTCAAGGTCTTGAAGAACTTGATTCTTAGACTTATATCATCCTAGTCGTGCCTTTCTACTGTGTAAATAACTGCAATATGCTCATAAATAGTGTATGAACTTGCTTTCAGAAACTCTGCATGTAGTAAAAGAAAACTAAATCAAATTGGTTGAGTATTATGCTTATGCTTTGAGGTAGATAATGACATTTGTCTTAGCCCTATCTGCATTGTGTTTCTCAGTGACATATACAGGAACTGGTCTCATACAGATTATTTTTCATTAGTAGTTCATCTATATGAGCTGTTTCACTGTGGTAGAGATAAGATGAGGCGATGAAAAGCAGTGATACAGATGTCATCTAGATGCACCTGTTCCACCAAATAAATGGCATAGTTTTCTCTAGTGTCCTTTTCTCTAGTGTCCTTGAATGGGTTTCAATACTACCAGGGTTTTGGAAAATTAAAAGAAAAAAAAAAAGAAAGGAAAATTTAAAAAAATAAGGATTTTTTTTTTTAAAAAAGAGGAAAGAATTCTCTGAATATAGTCTTCCCAGTCACTTTGGATACTGTGTTCTCTTTATTGATAAATTCAAAAGGATTGTTATTGTCATCTCATGTAGAACTTCTATGTGTGTGTACCTGTGTGTGTTTGCATGTTTCTGTTCATTTGTAAATGTTCAGGTAGCTGTGGCAGAAATCTTTACGCTGCTTGAGTAATTTGTCACTCACAGAATATGTTCCTATGCACACTGAAGAACCTTACAATTTCCAGTGAGAAAACGAGTCTTTCAAAGAAACATTAAAATGCTGGGATTGTAATTTGTCCTCTTCTTGTAATTGTAATGTAATCAACATTCTACATTATATTTACATTCCAAAGAAACAAGGACCCCTGTTCAGCAGCTGTGCAATCACTCTCCAATTTCCACTCACATTTAGCCTCACATAGATTCCTGGTGGCTCATGTTTGATATTTCACATCTGTGTTAGAATAGAACAACTACATTTAGAGACCAGTAATTATATGTATGAAAAACATTTTTATGGACAGATTGGAGAAAAAGTGTTTATACTCATTCCTGAAATTATGATAGCCAGTCCAATGCAAACTGTCCTAGCAACAAAGGAATCTAACAATAGAGCTACTGTTGTGATTGGTTTTTATTTAAATCTAAACCACTGTTAATAGCAATTTAATGTATGCATTATCATTCAGCAGTTTTCCTAATGTGGTCATGGACATTATATCTGTCAAAATAAATTATTCAATAGTGTTATTTGTTTCATACAAAGTAGGCCACACTCTTCCACTTTTATTGTGGCTGCTTCTCCAAACAATAATCAGCTTTGCCTCTGGAGATGGATGAATAAATATTTTGTACACTATCCAGGCGTGTTTCCTTCTAAAGATGTGTATTCTGGAGGAGAAGCAAGTGATATCATCATAGGACTGGGAGATCAAGTTCTTAAGTGAATTATAATTGTCGAAATTTTGGTTCTCTGTTTAGAAAAAAATACAAAGAGAGTGATTTTTGTTATGTGTTGATTTGAAGAGCAAATCATCTCTAAGTCTTGATGACTTAGAGGACTTAGCAGAAGTAATAATCTCTACAGACTGTGAGAGATGATGAGAACACCTCACCCAGCACACACAACCCAGCTCCCGAGCACACGTTTCCATTAACACTAGGGCAGAGATTTCTCATCTAGAATAAAGATCAATGAAGGATGCAAAATGCAGAATTATTGAGAAGAGGATGTTAAAACTAAGAGATTATGATATACTTAATAAAGACCCTTACAGACCTGAACTTTTTCATAAGCTGTCCAAAATATTTATTACTACTTTGGGTTTTAGACACCACGGAAAAAATCCCATCCCTTCTTATCATCATTGGTGAAGAAAGCAATGTTTCCATGGTCCTCTCATGTTTTTGTTCAAGAAGTATTGTAGAAACTTTCTAACAAAAAGTTCATTCTCTGGGTCCTTATGTTGAACTCTTGCAATGGAATTTCTCTAGATAGTCTTCTGTGTAACATAACAGTGAATTTAGTTATCTTTTACAGGATGATTTTCATATTTATTTCTTTATTTGTGCAATGAGATTTATTTTGTCTCCTTCATTTCTGAAGGTAGTTCAAAAGGAGGGTCTCATTTTTGTTTATTCTGGGCTTCTGATGGAAAACTCTCTCTGAGAACTGCTAGGTAATCTAATGCAATTTCAAAACACAGCATAACTGAAGGTGAAAATATGTGGATCAGAAAGACAAAGTAAATGCTGTTTGAAATAAAATATCTCAATAGCAGAGAGGCAAAGTTTTATATTTTCTGAGAAATACTAGCATTCCAGGTGTTATTTAATATGTATATTCCATATACCATTTAACAAGCACAGAAATTTCTTAGAGAAATATCACAGTTGGGTATCAGCATTTGTGCTGTTTTCAGATTTGTTTTTCTTGGACAGTGAAGAAGTGTCTGTGCAGTTGTTTTGAAGCTATTTTGACATCTTAGTCTTAGTTTTTGAACCTCTGTGCAAGTAGAGAGCGATTTAGACCTATTTTCTGTTAACTTCAGTAGTGCTCTCAACACAGCTGCCTTTCTGGAGAATCACAGATTCCACTTCTAAAGTTTGCTGTCACATGGACTGCATTGTGGAATTTACAAAACAAGCTTTATGAGAAAGGAAATTCACTTCAGGTTCCTATTTGTGTCTTAAACCCACCACTAAAATAATGTATATCTCTATTCACCAGACTTGTTCTTTTATAGGCTCAGGAAATATGCAATGACTTTTTTTTTGTTTTGAACTTCTTAGTGAAGAAATATGATTAGCCTAGACTCTGACCAATGATAGACATCTTTTAATAATGCAATGGATGAACGATAGTAATTAACTTATAGAACAAATACAACTTGGTCTGTATAAGGTATTAAAAATCTCTGTCCAAGCTGCTTTAGCTATGTTTATTCTTTGAGTGTGTCTCTAGGTAGATCTCTATGCCAGACAAATCATGATGAAGTCTGATGTCAAATGCAGCCATGCCAAGGAAAACTGAAGAGACACTTACTTAATCCTTTAATGGCTTTAATTTTATTAATATTAGACTGGATGTAATTGTTCCTGCAGAGTTGCAGAACTACTTCCTTCCTTGTATCAGAAAATCCTCTTTCTAGATGAGACGAATATGGGTTTGAGCTTTTCAGAGAAACGTTCTGTACAGAGTTAACTCAGATTGCGTGTAATGTTGTAGCTCAAGTTTTTGGGTTAAAATGTTTTTACTCAAAAAAAAAAAAAAAGAAAAAACAAAGAAAGCCTGAGTTTAGCAGAAGGTTAGGGAAAATGAAATGCATATAAACCAGCCATTTGCACTGCTGAATTGAACCTAGTCATTGAATTTATTATAAGGAAACTTTTATCAGGAAGAGATTAGAGTAGCTAATCCACACACCTTGTTGAAAGGATTCTAGGAGATGTTGAATTAAAATTCCAGTTTTCCAATCCCAGTGACCAAGATCCCAAAAATAAATTGTCTGAATTACACAATGGTTCCTCACTTCTATTGATACTCTCCTTTCATAGATCAGGTCAAAAGAAAGTAAGATTTATTTGAAAAAAACCCCAAAAGATAGTTATAACAACAAGCTAATTTAAAAGTAAGGCATAAGGAAACGGAGACTAGTAAAAGGAATAAAAATGTTCACCCCTTTGTCTAATTGCTTTGTCACAGTGAATGTTATTCTAACATCAGATAAATATTGATGAGTCATCTTTAGATTTAAGAGTCCTCGTTTCCACTGTTTGTTATTAAAAAATGAATATATAGTATCCAACAAGTTGATGGTTTTTTGTCTTGTACAGAATTAGCTTCTTACAGTAGATATGCTCCCTGGTAAAAATAGGCTGTATCATTCTCATGTAGACAGTTCCAATTAAAGAATAATAATAATAAAAATATTGTCTTCTGTATGACTCTTGTAGCTGTTAATAATTTTTTCCCTTACAGCATTGTTGGTTTTTTTTTTTTTTTAGTTTGCAATATCTAATAAATTTTAATTTAAATTTTTATTTTTATTTTATCCAACTCTGAGTATAAAATTGCCTCGGTGAAAAATTTAATGAACATGGTCTTGTAAATTTGCCTATGCAATATACTTTTCCTTCTGGTAATCAGCTTTGCATCCTCTGCCTGAAAAAGATCTATAGTGACATGTGATCTATAACTCTTTATCTCTGATGATATCTAAAGGTAAGCTTGAAAAATAACCAGGAACTTCTTAGGCTTTTTGGAAAATGTTTTCCAGAATAAAAACAATATTAAAATGTATCAAGTTAAAATACGATGCATCTGAAATAATGAGTATAAATGCTTAAGAGAATGAAGCCAATTTGTTAATCTTAAAGTATAATTACTGTCATCATATGATTTTTGTAGACTGAATCATTCAACCTTTTTTGTCACATATACTTTGATTGAGATATTGTTTAATTCTCACAATATTCTAGTTTAGTATGCCTCCAGTTGTTTTACATAGTGGTGTTTCTAAGAAAAGTAAACTGCCCACTGAGAAAAAATGTCATTCCTCTTACCAGGTCATTAGGAATGAAATGTAAATCAGCTGTATCTCACTTTTCACTGCTTCAAAGAAAACATGTATCACTGCAACCGGTGAAATAATATTCTATAATTCAGTTGAATAAAACAGAGACTTCTGTTAAGAAATCTAAGAGGACAATGGCACTATTTTTTAAAAAAAGATAATATTAGACACAAGAAAAATGTCTCTTTCACTTCTGTGTTTTATGCATCTAAATTGTCATCTGATTGGGTTGATAGAAGCAACTCAATACTGGGTCAAAATGGGTGAGTAGGTAAGAAATTAGCTTATAATACAAATTTCTTTAGCTTAGATGCTCAGATGTGGCAGGAAAAATCTGATTTCATAGTAAGTCACTAGAAGACATATTCCCATGAGTCCTTGCATGGGTGAATGACAAACCTTTAAAGCTGGAATGGAGGAAAAACCAAAACTTACTAGGAGCTGTGCTAGATCCATTGGGAAGCTATGCCATCTTGTGTCCAACTGGAAGATAAATCTGGCTTCCCCAGAGGATGGGAAATGCAGGACTTTGTGACTTCTCGTTACTTTTTCTCAAATAAGGTAAGTGTAGGAGTAAATTCATTGCCCTGTGATTAGTGTTCATACAGGCAAGGCCTGATGTATTTGTAATATTTGATGTTGCTAGCCATTAAAACTTGTCTTCAGCTTTATAGGATTATTGCACCATTTAAAAACTTCACTTCTGACAGGTCAGGAAAAAAAATATGTTGATTTATTTGGTGAAATATGGGTTGTAAATGGAATCAAATTATCAGATTATTTAAAAAAGTAGGTATGTCAGTTACTAATAGAGTAACTGAAAATGCTTTTGTAAATACTTTGTTGTCAGTGACCTCTTCTGCATCCTGCAACAAAATACCTTTAAAGTCCTGTTTCTGAAAAGTTATTCTAAAGTATCTCAGTGGAGGGAAGTAATACCAAAGCATAGGAAATTATGTTTCAAAAGTGAGGGACAATAATTACTTTCAGATATATGAAGCAGAAGTGAAGCTATCGGGGAGACAATTAAGGGTGTTTTTGTAATGGGAAAAGAGCAAACAAATGCTTTTAGCCACACAAATAGACCTGACATGGAAAAAGCAAAGATCTAGTTTATTAAAGTTTGAGAACAGTTGCAAATACAATACAAAATTAGAAAAAGGAAAGTTAGCAGATTAAGGGAGCCTCCAGAGCAAAGATAGGAGCTGCATCTTTGGAACTGTATGAGGTTAGTCATACAAAGGTTTGTGGAAAACCATAATGTTTCATAGAATAATGTTTTTTACAGTCTAATGGAATTCAGCTGGAAAGTCTGTCTTTAGAAGACAGACTTTTGTGTTCTGTGGGTTTTTGCTGAGGATCAGCACTGAGAGACTGAAGGTGGTTTGGTTACTTTTTTTGAGGGTGGGAGACTTTCTTTGGTGTGACTGTGTTTGTGAGTTCTCATTTTGTTGCTTAAGGATAGTTTCATTTTATTTAGAGAGTTTCCATAAGGGTTTTTGATGCAAGAATTGTAGGATGCATGTGTGAGATCTATAATGTCAATGATTTTGTGTGGGTTGCCTTTACTGTGGTTCATGAGCAGATGTGTTTGCAAATTTTGTGTTTACTGCTTTGACAGTTTGCTTCCATTTAACTTACCGTTTTAAGGAAGTCTTGTTTCAGATGAGAAGCTTGAGAGTCTGGAAAGTTGTGTGAAAATTTTAAAAGAACACATTGGGATAATTTGATTTGCCAGATGTTCATTTTGAGTATAAATTGTAATTGCTAGATGATTGTTTTAGAAATCCTTGTATTTATTAGTATGTCACAATGTAGGCTGACAAGGAAGACTTTTCTGCTTTTTGAGATTGTATATAAATTCTATGTTTAAAGAGCAATCAGTTTCCCTGGGAGAGAATGTCACTGTTTGGGGAATACACACCACTTCTGAAACCAAGTATTGTATTCAGAGCAGATGCACATCTGAGTCAGAGGCTTAGATAAACTAACCGTGGACAGATAAGGATTACTTTTTTAGTACATTTGAGATAAGTGTTGTGTTTATGGCAGCATCTAAGTGGTTTATACATTTCTAGGTTGTTGATTCTTATTATCATTGTTTAGGCCCATCCAGGAGCAAAAAGCCATGATTAGACTTAAGTACCACAGACCCTGGAACTCCCAAAGGACAGGGAGGGCTAAATTGCTGCTTATGGGCCTGGACAAGACGGACCAGGCTACTCAGCTTGGGGAAGAAAATGAAGCTTAATTTAATCCACCTTAAACTAAACCATAACAAACAGAAATATCCAATGTAAGAGTAATACAGAGTAGGGCAAATGATGGAAGTACAACCAGCTCTTTAAGGTCACATTTCCCCCATCCCTTCTCTCTTCATAGGCTCAGAGCCCTGAGCCCAGTGTTGTTACCTCCTCCCCCACAAGCAGTGCTCCTTCTGCCTTTTCCTGTCTCGGAGTTTCACATGGTTGCCTCCATCTTGCCCTTCTCTTCCCTCTCCTACACACTTCAAATTCCAGTCCTTAAATAGTGGTGGCAGAGGTGCCAGATTGGCCCAGCTGGGCTGGAGATGGATCCAAACCTCAAAGCAGGGGGAACTCTTTGCTGGGTCTGCACTGCAACCCCCTCCCCGTTACCAAATAAAGTGGCTCCTCGCTAAACCGTGACAGCAATAACACAGCAACTCAACTAAGAGACAATAGCTATTGATTTTCTGGAGAAGTCAACCTTTTACAGACCTTGGGCACAGGGACTATGTGTCTTAGTTGTACTCTTAGCAAATCAAATTTACTAACATGAAAATTACTGCTATTCTGTAATGAACACTGTGTACATGAATTCTGAGTGTTACACTTATGCAAATGAATCACCTTCTATAGGTACTGATGAGCTAATTCGAGATGACAACCTTCTCCTCTGCTCATGTGGATGCTTCTGCACATGAAATACTCCAGGAAGGGTGGCCTTGACTGTGTACAGAACCTTGACATGGCACATGTGGAAGCATGCACATGCTGCACCATGTGCACAAGGAAGTCCTGTTTTTTTATAGTTTTGCAACTTGGAGCAATAGAGGTACTAGATTAATACTGATCAACGAATAAAATAATTCTAGGGCTAATTTTATTTTCAGAAGTACATGGTAACAATGAGCACATCTATCTTCTAAGGCTCAAGACACAGAATACGTGAAAAACGTAAGCTGGATAGTTATTTTCTGAGATTAAGCACATGCTGATATTGAACAGAAGCCTGAAACTTAGTCTGTTGTTTAGATTTTAGATTTATTAGGTATGCAAATATTATGCAGAGTTTTCTACTGATGCAAACTAAAGCAAAAATAATGCTATAGGAAAATAATCGTGAATGGAAAAAAAATCAATGCATAAAAATTTAACTGTAATGGAATTTAACTTTGGCAGCAAATGTAAACCATCAGTGAAATTACTTTTGATGCATGAAGATCTGTCTGTCTCTTCAAGGTCTTAATAGACAAATAGTATTTTGATTTTTTTTTGTTTTTTACAAGCTGATACATTAATTGATAGAGCATAGGTTTCCAGGGTGTCAAGGCAGAGCCATGAAGGAGTTCAGCTGCAGATTGCATTTTGTGCATTTTTATTTTATTCTGGGCACATTTTGAAGCCTGAGTTGAATTGTGACTCATCAGTTTAATAAGCAAAAGATGGCTAAATGTGATATTTGCCATATCACTCTTACGCATTTTTGCCTGTAGAAACTAAAGCGCTTCAACCTTTCTAGTCTTATGAGCTGTTTTGATTTATGATGTAGATTAAATTATGGTCCCGAGTGCTTCTATGCTGACTATCTGCTCACATTACTGCTCACCAGCAGATCTGCATACAGATATTAAGAACTCTCTTTTATGTTGAATTTTTCCTAGATGTAATGATTCTATATCATCTCTGTCTGTTCTCTTTGAGAGGCTAAGTCTGGATTAATTGGGAAATACTGGCATTTTGTAGTAGGATATTGTCAGCCCCTTTTTCTTGATAAATTACATTCTACTTTATGCTTTCAAGATGATAGATAATTTTGGCACCAGTCAACATCTTTTCAGTGTATAAATCCTATCTAATGCACTACACAAAAAATCCTGTCTTCCAGCTACGTCAGACCATCAGCATGAAACTAAACTTTCCTTTGAAAGTGTTTCATATCTGGATGACCATCCTACCTGAACTAAATGATTCTGCTTATTTATGAAACTGATTTGTGTTCTCATGACAGGAAGCCAAGTCTAGTTGTAATTTTCAATTAAGCAAGATTAGTAATTAGTTCCTGGCAATCACATGTATTTTATATACACATGCAGGTCAAAACTTTTTACAAGTGAAACAATGAAATACAATAGATACAATAGTGTTAATCTGCATAATGGCTGGAAGAGCTTAAAGTGTCATTTGTAAATCAGTGAAAAAGTTTATGTGGAAATAGAGAATGGTTCCATACTGTACCACTGAAATTGTTTGGATTATGAATCTTGTACTAAAATACTACATCTGAATGCAAAGTACTCCCCTGTTTTCTTTACAGTGACTGAAGGGAGCAGCAATATTTACTAATTTTCAAGCAAGTATGGGAACAAGTACACTGCTTTAGAGAAGCCCAGAGACAGCATAGGTAGTTCATTACCATAAATGGGCAGGAAAATACACTGACATATGATCAGAATTTAAAGTCCAGGTTTCAAGCCTATTCTGTGCCTAAAAGCTCCCATTGTGACACTTCTGGTCAGACTAATTAAACAGCTCAGTAGATAAGGTGCTAAACTGTTATGAAAACTTGGTTACTGTTATTCTTTGTAATGAGAAGTGAGCTTCTGAAAATCTGGACCACGTAATGAGATCCTTCTGCTCCTTCAATCTGGATGTAATCCAAAACCAATAAAAGTCACTGAACTCAGTAAACTCTCGGTCAAGAACATTCACTTTTAATTTCCAGCTGGGTTGACATTATTCTGACACACATGACTATGTGAAATTGTTAAAAAAAATAAAGGAAAAAAGGTCAGTGCCTTGGTCCATTGGAAAGGTTATTAAGAGATATGGTATTCAGAGTGCAAAAATAGTATGGAAATCTAAGAGTGATTTTGGGGTTCTGTTGGAAAAAAGGTGGGTTTTTTTGGTTTTACAGTATGAGTTCACAAGGACAACTGCAAATCATGGAAATGTGTAGGATGATAAATGCATGAATTTTGAGAAACAGTCTCTACTCATGCCCTTGTGATTATTTCTTCTTTTGTGTTTTGTTCATTATATGCAGTTCTCATGCAAAACCAGAGACAAACAGTAACTTGTTTTCTGTGATTCCTAATATTAACTCTGTAATGAGACAGAGAGGGACTTACAAGAGTTACAGGTTGTGAATACATTTTAATATCACAATTTGAGTTGACATGGTGCCGCCAAACATGCGGTATCATGTTCTAAGAAACAATGCAGAGTAATACCAGCAACAGACACTTTCCCAATCATCTATTGCCTGGCACTTTGGGGTGCTTCATGGCATCTGCAGATTTTTCAGGTTGGAAGAGAGTTTCAGCCTGACACCCTTCTCAGACTCTAAAATTGCTGTAGTAAAGGAAATCACTTCCACAGCAGTTATCTTAAAGAAATGTGATTGGAATGATGAAGTTTCTTAGGCCTTTTTGAGGTCTTAGATGTACTGTTTTTATGACACTAGGAATTTGAGACTTGGAAATTCATTTACATATACATTATTTCTATCATAACATGTAACTTATAAGTCTTTAAGAGAAATCTCTATGGTTGCTTTCAGTTAAATTTATTCATAATGATGTTGATTGAAGGCTGTTGCTGTTGCTCCCATTTGAAGGTTTACTAGATGCAGTAGCAGGACTGCAGCTGTAGTAACAAGGTTCTTAAAACATGAAATGTGTAGTGGTTATGTGTTTGTTGGATTGTGCTGGGTCACTGTGACTTTTGGAAACATTACCTGTGTGATTTAAAAAAAAAGATAAACAAGATAACTTGTGTATAAAAAGCATCTGAGAAATGGAGGAAAATTTCTCGGTAGACAGGATGGCTGCATCGTGTGAGAATCCATGTTTTGGAAGTACTGTATTTTGACAAGTCTGCTTTCTGAAGTTGAAATATTTATGCACACAAGAAAAATAAATTCATGGCATTAATCATCAATTACTAACTATGTTAAAATCATCATTTTTCAACTTTATTTTTCTTACTGCCCAGTTTCCTTCAAGAAGCTAAAATTTAGAATATTTGCTTGAAATTCCTTTTCCAAAACCATGTTAAAATTTTACTGATATCACAAAAATATCTACTTAGATGACTTGCAAAATGTCTGCAGTGATCAATAATTTTCTATTATGAATAAATCCCCTCAAATTTAGAACAAGGTAAAGCACTTTCCAGCAAATTAATTTTTTGGCACATAGACAAGACTATGAGACTCCTGCCTTCAAGATCAAAAAACCTCTCAGGCCTTGGAAATATTTACCACTGCAAGTACCTTGGTAGAAATGGAGGAGACCTCTCTATGAAGCAGAGACTCATGGTCCAAGAAATACCAGATTCTAATGCCTTCTCTGAATCTACCAAAGAGGAATTTGAAACCCTCTCTCATATCACAGGTGAAAGGCATGACATAAAGGGGAACAGATGGAACAAGAAACCTTGATTCACACCTTTCTTCTTCTTTTATTTAAAATTCCATGAGCAAATGATTAGAGTTTTGCCAGAAGGGAAATAAAGGTTCTCCTAAGCTGAAACAACCCTTGTCTTTAAATCAAACCCGTAAACACTTCTTTCCAATGCGTTTTTTAACTTGGCAGTCAAACCCCTCCAGTCTATTTACATATTTCAGATTTAAACGATTATACTTTTGGCTACTTCCTGTAGAAGTAGCCAAATTTGCCTAATTTTCAAATGTAAATGCATTTTGGATAATTTTTATTCTTATAATTTGTTACCATTAAGCTAAATATGTACAGCATGCAACTGATTTCAGTTTACTGTTGACTGTAATGTATGAGAAGTCTTTCTACACAGACTGAATCAGAAATGTGTTAGCAATCTACTCTTGTATCTATTACTCTGTTTCTAGAGCAGTAGTTCCTCACAGACACTGGAGAGTGCTGCTTAATTATTCATCCTGAAATTTAATTTAAAATCTTGTAATCATTTAACTGATTAAAATAGAATTTTTCATTGAAACAAGCCAAAAGGATTTAGAGCATTATTTAATACTCAATCATTTTAGTTTCAGTGTAGCTTGAAAAACAGCTCATTTCAAGCCCACTCTTAGCAAGCCTCTGGAACAGGGCACCTATGATATTATTTTGGTTCAGCTAGAGCAGGTAAATTTCCATTTATGAATGGAAATGATTTTTTTCCTGAGATGTACCATCTGTATTTTGCCTGTTTTATTTTTGTATTTATCAGGATGGCCTCTGAAGTGAGAAGACACCCCAGCCTACTAGAAATATGAAATATGTGCTTTTCATACCTCTAGTTTACATGGTACTACTAAAAATAGAAAGCCTGTGACCTGAAAAACATGTGCACAGTAAATGAAGAAAACCTTTTTTTTCATGCTGTGAGATACACTTCAGAAATTAGTGCTTCACATGTTACAGCAAATAGTCTCTGTATGTCTCATATTTCAGCTCCAGCACAGAGAAGTATGAGCTGAGGCAGCATGCATTGTCCCTGCACTTGAAATCTGCCAGTACTTGCTGTCAGCATAAACCATTGGTGAATAGCTGTCCTTTAAAACATCTGTCCTGTCTCCCGAGATGACTTAATGTAGGCCATAGCTCTTTGGTGTAATCTAGTTTCCTTTTCACAGGGTAGTACATTCAAACTTTGCTTACACAAAGACTTGCATTAGCAGATGTCTTCTCCCTCTTCTGAGACTGACCAAAGCAAGTGAAGACCTACATCACTATAGCTGATTTGGTCATTGCCATTACTGCTGTTGATTTGGTTGGTGCAGTGCATCCCATAGTAAGGAAGAGCAAGCCCAAAACAGGGATTGTTTTCTCCATGGTATATGGAGCATTAGTCTTTCAGAGAGGACTGGCCCACTGGGAGCACCTCAAGCTGAGGCTTTCCACTCCTACCCAGCCTGTCGGTAGCTGAGGAAGCTGAACTGTCTTGGACCCATGTGTGTTGCATTGGACACCCTCAGGTATTCTACCCAACTTTGCAGGTCTCTCTCAAGTGCTTGTAAGGCTGTCACTCTCCCGCATGCCTGTCCTGTGCATAAATGTCTGCATGGCCCAGCAAGCTTCTCAAATCTTTGGCACTAGACTTTCTTGTCCAGTGATTGCAAGAGGTAAATCTGGAAACCAGGGAGCTCCCCAAAAGACATGAATCAAAAACATGAGTTTTGTGTGCTATTTCTGGCTTTGCTTCAGTATCTTCCTGTGAGCCTCTCAGACATACACCTGCAAGACCTCAAGGAATTGGCACCAGTTGTTCACAGATCCTTTCTTAGAGCATCTGAGAATTTTGCAGGATGATGGAGATGTACAACATAGGTGCACCCTTTATATCCATCATAATCAAGCTATTTTCACAGCCTTAAGCTAACCCAACCTTGTCTGAAACTTTGTTCAGAATTATCAGTGTAGAAACCAGGAGATGCACCATAAATTACAAAGTATCCTCACTAAAGAAATTTATGTGAAGACTTCCCCCAAACATAAAATACCAAGAAATTTAAGTATGCTTTGACTTTTGAATAACCACATTTGTCTTACCTCTAGTCTGATCTTAAATGAAAGAAAAATGTTTAACATTTAAGACTTGGATCTTAACATTTGTTATTTTAACAATTCCTGACACGAACAGAAAAGTAAGTCTTCTTGATATGGTAAGATCCTTTTTGTGAACTTACCTGTAATATGTGAAAACATTCTGAAATTAGTAAAGCAATATTTGTCCAATTTATTTGTGAAGAGATTTCTGTATCCTTTCTTGCTATTCATTTACACTGTCATGATTTTTCTGTATTTCCAATATCAATGTAAAGTTCACTGACTCATACATCAATTAAACCAAATGGATTCCTGCTGGGAGAAAACAGTGTATCCCAATTTAGAAGCTTATTTGAGAGCATTTTAGAATAAGAACCTATCATCTTTTATTTTGAAATATAGTAGTTACTAGAGACAGCAAAACAAAGTAAAGATACTAAATTTAGTAAAGATATTAAATTCTGAGTGCACTTTGGGAGATTTGTCCAATTGCATTTCAGCAATTTCTCTCCTCTGGACACACATACACACTCCTTACAGAATTATTATTTTTGATTCAGTCATATTTTATATTACACATGTTAGTAAATTATTTTCAGACTTATTTCATGCTGTAAACAAGTGGACAGTCCTTAATGGAGACAAATGTTTTTACATTGTTTTGGCAACAGACCATTTTTATATTTGTATGGTGTCTACAATAGCTGAAAGAATATCAGAGATATTTCAGTAACTAAACTATAAACTAAACATAAACTAAATGTATAGTTTGGTCAAATATCTTGCTATGAGTACTTAAGTATTATAGAATTTTTCTTTTTTACTTTAACTTAAGCATTTGGGAGGACTGGCTGATTGATCAGAAGGCTGTGCTGCCATTCAGTGAGGTCTTGAATAGCTTAAGACTTAGGCAAAGAACCACCTTATGAGGTTCAACAAGGACAAGTGCAGAGTCCTGCACCTGGCGAGAAACAGACCCATGCACCAGTACAGGTGGGGATTGCAGAGAGAGACCTGGGAATCCTGGTTGACAATAAACTAAACACGAGCCAGCAACGTGCCTCATGGCATCAAGAAGAGTGTGTCCATCAGGTCAAGGGATGTTCTCTTCCAACTCTACTCTGTCCTGGTGAGTGCTCATCTGGAATACTGTGTCCAATTCTGGGCTCTTCAGCTCAAGAGGGACAGAGAACTTGTACAGACAGTCCAGTTCAGGTTCACCAAGATGAACAGGGGACTGGAATATCTTCCTTGTGAGGAAAGGCTGTGAGAACTGGGGCTGTTTAGTCTACAAGAGAGGAGATTGAGGGAGGATCTCATTAATACTTACAAGTATTTAAAAGTTGTATATCAAGAGAATGGAGTGACACTTTTTTCTATAGTGTCCAGTGGTATGACTAGGAGTGATGGACAGAAGTTGAAACACAAAAGTTGCACTTAAGAAAAAACTTTATTGTAAGGGTGATGGAGCCCTGGCACAGGCTGCCCAGGGAGGTTGTGGAGTCTCCTTATCTGGAGGTTTTCAAAACCCACCTGGATGCATTCCTGTATGACCTGATCTAGGTGGACTTTCTTGAGCATGGGGGATTGGACTAGATGATCTCTAGAGGTCCCTTCCAACCCCTACCATTCTATGATTCTCTGATTCTGTGATTCTGAAAATTTCAGCCCATTTGACAGTTTTGTTTAATCCTCAAGATCTGAAGTGTTGAATCATTAAGATTCAGATTTCATCCTGTAAAGACCAATTTTTTAGTCCTTCTTGTGAAGAACTGAACATTTGAAGTTGACTTGCAGGAAACTGAGGCAATATTTCCTTATTGAGCTTGTAAGGAAAGAAAATCAGACTGTACTTCTACTTGTTTTCAACAATGGGCAGTACTGCTGCTAAAGACAATGACAATTAAATGAGGCATTTCTGGTAATTTCCTCCAGGGAGGTTTCTTCCTAGTATAGTTTACAGTATGACCTAGAAAATGTAGCTTGCTATTGGAAAAGATGGCAAGGACATAAAGATTTTTCGAGGGTACTTACAACACAGTCTACGTTAAACTTGCTGTTTCCCATTTGCTTTCATGTTATAATCAATTTTGAAGTGTTCTTATTGCTTCCAGTAGTTTAGTCTTTAATATAATTAGATGTAGTAGTTAAGCTGTTTGATGTTACATAATGTAGCAGTTTTTCTTTAAGCTATCTCTTTATGCAAGCAAAACAAATTCAGATTTTATCCAAACAAGCAGAATTCCCAAAAGACTATTTGAGTTATACTCAAATTAGAGATATGCTAGAGGCAAATTGATACCGTCCTTCATTAAAGTCTTTTTGCAGTTTTGAATGCTTGGCGTAAGCATTACTTGTAATACAAATCACATAGCCTGAGGTGTTAGATGCATATGGCAGGATTGTCTCCACATAAAGCAAATTAGAGTCCACACAGCTGAACAAAAATCCTCCTGATACATGGTTTCCTACTCAGTGGTCTGAAGATTTCTAGTTGCCATTTTGGATGGGCTTTGCTATAATAGCAGTAAGAAGAAACTATGGCATGAGAAGAATATAATAGCAACATCATAATAAAGAGTAAGGTTTTAATCTCACTGCTTCTTCAGCTGGTCTCAACATTGAGCAGAAGAATTATCATGGCTCTACATTTATTCCTCTGCTTTTCTGGCACTGTGTTCTTAGTAAAATGTGAAGTGCTAAATAAAGACTACAAAAAATACCCCAGAAAATTAAACAAATGCAACATACTTATGTCTGTTCTCTTAAGAGAGTGGCCATTCCTCAATAATGTCAGAAATAAAATAATGTCAAAACAGAGCATATGTGCAAGTCAATCTCCTGCAATTAATTACAAAGCAGGTAAGTATTCAGATCAATATAATGACAGCGAGACTTCACACTTTCCTGCCATCACAGTGAAATGTGATAGGTCACCAGGGTATGAAGTCTTTCTTATGTGTTCCTACTACAGGGATTTTTTTTCAGCCACTTCATGCAGCTTAAATATACTCCATAGGAAGTCTTAAATGTGAGCATGGAGAACAGATAACATTTTTGTAGTTGCTAATACTTAGAGCTATACAAGATATGGAAGAGGATGGGCATGATTTGTTTTTTGCAACATGAAAGTCACAGAACAGGCTGTCGATTTGCTTATGAAATGTGGAAGAAAGTAAATTTAATTATTAAAACCAAAAGTTTCCCTTACTGTAAAATAGTTCTTACTTTCTTCATAAATTGTCATTCTTTTGAGAGAAGACACTTTCTGAGAAAGTTATTTTTACTAGTAGCTTCAGCTAGGTTTTTACTAGTAATTTTAAACAGATTTTTATTTAAAATCCCAGGTTCCTGCATAAAAAAGTTCTTGCTCGTAGCATTGTGAATACTGAAAAGCAGAGTGCTTGTTATATAGTTTTGACATTTCCTTTGAAGGATTTTTTTTAAACCAACTTTTTACATTTACAGTCCAGTCTTCTGCAGTTGCTATAAATAATTCCTTAGCCCTTAAACAGATTATCTCTGCTTTGAACCAAAATTTGTATTTTCTCTTACTTTTTTTTCCCTATTTTGAAAAATCTTCTGATATAGCCTTAATGATTCCAATCAGTAGTTCCCCTCTGGACTGATACTTCATACATATAGTTTAGCTAATTAAGGAATCAGACCTAGTTAGAAAACTCAAAATACAGAAATAAATGTGCATTGCTATCCTTAAGAAGAATGTTTTGTTGAGGTACAGAGGCAGAAACTTCTTTTTTACTGCCTGAAGATCCATTTGAACAATGCTGCTGCTGTATCCATTTCTCCACAGGGTGCTACTTCAACCTTGGTACCTTCAGAAAGGAACCTGCTTTGAGCACTCCAGTGCTGCACCTGAGAATATACCTAGTGATTCTTCAACTCTAGATGTAAAATGAATTTGGCCACCAAAGGAACCTCTGAAATACACCAAGTAACTGATATAGACATATGTTACCTACACCATACCAGATACAGACATAACCTGGTTACATGTGCAGGGAAGGGTTTCTTTGGCTGACGTGGATAATTTAATAGGTTGCACTTGCCTGTGACAAATATTGAGAAATCTGAATTGTCAGCTTATGCAATAGAAGCTTATGTTTCAGATCAAGAGGTTCCAGTCTTTATTTTTAAATTGCTTGTAAGTGTTACTATTCAAGAGGGAGTAAAATGAAGTTAGAATTAAGGACTTTGAGATCTACTAAATTTAATGTCAATCTACATCTACTAGTTCATGGCCTGACTATAATTTCAGAATCTGTACTTTAAAAATGTGAAAATGCCATCTGACTTCAAAGGATCTTTGGCTCAGACTGTATATGAGAAACATTCTGAAAATCTAACAGCTATTATCTCATTTGAAACGAGCTGCATTCCATGGACTGATGTGGTATGTATTCACAGGAGAGTATACGCTTTCAGTCAGACTACATTTTTCAAAGAGTCCTTATTCCTTAAACTTGCTTATAAAACTTTCACTGCACTAAGGTCAAACCCTCTAATTTCTAATATTTTTACATCCCTTGAGCTATTTTCAAATAATAGAAGTCTGCTTCAATTGTCCTTCTGGAATCACTTCTGAAACAGTGAATCCTTATGAATGTTCTCTGATTTCTATCCCCGTCTCGGCTCAGAAATACTCCTTGCAATAGCGCCTGACTTTTCAGGGACTCAGTTCAGAAGGAAATCTGACTACTCAGGATCTGCACCAAATGCAGAGAATCTAATTCAAGTACCACGAGCAGGATAAACGCACAAAAGTATGAGAATTAACTTGATCAAAATTGTTACATGGTTATACTCATGCACAAAGTAGTTTAGGAAATGCTGGCTCTACATACTCTCATCGTACCCCAAATCCTGAATCTTTATTCTGTGAGACATACTAAATATAGAAGGTTCCTGCCAAATAACTATCCTATAGAAAGATTTCTGACAAAGCATGAAGGTATTGCAAGTAATAGTGCAGGACATATAATCACTGTTAACACTAAATACTGAATTCAGACAAATAATAGCAAGGCTATTGTGTTTCTTGTGACATGCTAGTGTCAATGGGACCAGTCAAGATCAAAGCTTTAGTATAAATCATATAATTTTCATACAAACAGCAAGACAGCTTGAAAGTTTACAATCAAAATGAGTATAAGAAGAAAAGGGTAGAGAAAAGCAGTAGTTAGCCATGCCATTTCAGATGAAGAAACCAATAGTGGCAGTAACTAATGCAAATTTTCAGCTCCAGTCTCACAAGTTGCAGTCTGATGCACTAATTGCAGTACTGACCTTTGATATTGCTTATCATAATGTCATAAAATAAGAGCAAAGTCTAGTAGCTAGTGAGGACTTCCGTTTGAATGGTTTATATTGTTTTTTTTTATGATTTTATCATGATCATTTAAGTAATCTTCTTTTTGCAAAGCTATGAATGGTAAGGGTAACCAATAACCTTTGCTTAAAAAAAAGTCTGCTTACTCAACGGATAGGATACTGGTCAATGAGTGGCTCGTTCTTAGAGGACATATTCTATTCTATATTGTGGTCCCAGGTAGAAACACAAGTAAAAGTTTTTGCTTTCTGTTGCATGCAACTAATAGACTCCTATGGACAGTAGAAGAAAGTGGTTTTCGCCTTTTATTTTTGAGAGACTCTCATAGATATGGCAAAAATGCCAGTCTGTAATAAATGTTTTTTGACACAAGCATCAAGTACATTTGTGTAAATATCCTGTGTGTAAATATTGTGTGTGTACGTACGCTGATTTGAAGGTAGAGGCAATTTACTATAGCAATACTTAAAATCAATGCAATTTATTATCTATATGGTTTTACATGATTCAAATATATACATTTGGACTAACCGTAAGATTATTAGCCATTTTTTCACATTTATTCACCTGCCATTATCTAGATTGAAAAAATAAATCTCATGAATTAGGGATAGAAAATTTACCACCAAAAAAAAAAGCCAAGGAAAAAAGTCTCAATATATTTCCTTTCAGCTATGGGCCACATTATATCAAAGGATGCTACAGTTTCCAGGTTACATGCTACGATGTGCAGAAATGTCAGAATTAACAGACAAAACTAGCATAGCCCCTCATTTTTACTTTGTGATACAGGCATGCCTACAACTACAGAAGACCATGAACAGAATTCAAGTTTCTGGGGTCCTGATCCAAGCAGTTACCAAAACAAAATGCTTTTGCTCTCCAGCACCTTGTACAAATGAAACAGGAATGCTGAAGAACAAGAAACAAGCAGTCTTAACTTTAGAGACTATGATAATAGCTGTCAAAGTTGAGAAAATAAAGTGTATAAGCCTGGCTTATGCAGTACTAAAGATATGGCAAAGAAATGAAATCTAAATACTTCTTAATTTTTCTTTACAGTCATGTATTTGAGTCTATTTTAACATTGTACTTTTTCTGATTACTATATATACCTTTCATATATGCATAGTGTAGGGGCATAATGAGTAAAGACATGTTGTTTGTGTGCATGAATAATAAAAGAAAGCAAGAGATACATATGTGGTATGTCTAATGTCACCTATATTTCTCTGAGTCTCATTAAAGTTTGTAAGATCTCCTGAAGTACTCTTGAAGCATACTAATTCTGTTTAAAGGCTATTACGGGAAGTTAAATTGTTACAGGTTAATGTCTGACTCAGTTGCTATACTTACAGCAAGAAGAAGAGATTATTAATTTAGTCTTGACAGTGTGTAACTTCCTAGGAATCTTTTTAAAAATATCTTGCAATAAAACATTCCTGCTAACTTTATTACCAAAGGACAAACTAATTAAAGAGAAGGTCAATGGACAAGACCTGCAAATCTGTAATATTAAAATGTTTATCATCCTTCTTCTGGATTGTGTTTGATGTAATTTAATTTTAAAACGGTATTGAAAAAAAAATAGAAACTATTCCTCTAGAGTAGATGAACATCTTCAGAACACATGTTGTTTAGATAAAAGAAGACCAATGTATGGTAGTCTTTTATTTTAAGGAATGTGGTTTAAGGAATTGTCTATGAAAATGTAAATTATATGTTACTCTTGCCAAAACATGCCCAAAAATCAAAATGTTCCTCTGCACTTCCAGAACAACTGTAATTCCCTGATAGGGATTAAAGGTAGGAAGAGCACAAGTCATTTTTTATTTACCATTTCACATTGGTTAGCTACCAGCCTCATCACTGTTCTGGGCTCATGTCTCAACTTTTTCTTTATTAATTTAGGGCACACAATGAGGCTCACATTTTGTCCAAGCACAAATGATGCATCTGCAGCTGCAATTAGAGCTAAAAAAACATCACACAGTGGACCAAACTGTGCTGTCCTGTACAGCAGAAAAAGATAACCAGAAAAGCTTTATCACTGAAGAAGGATTATTGTCCATACCAATTCAAATTTGAACTATAACCAGTAAATCTCTAGGCACCATGCCATACAGGAATACCACTGCAAATACCTCAGGTAAATCTGTTGGTAAGCTGCCTCTTCGAAAGTTGTTCTTTCCTCCTGAAAAAACCAAATCAAATTAAAAAAACCCAAAAAATAAACCCAAATCAAATTATTAATAGCATGGGATGTGGCTGATATGAGATGAAAGAATTGTATTTTCATTTAGATGTAGCTGTCTCAAATTGCATTTGCTCTGGCTTTGACACTTTTAACTACAAGCCAGATTTGTAACTAAAGCATGTGAAACTACATATCTTTTTTGACTTAATCAAGAATTAGATTTTTTGAATATCTGTAAATACAGTTCCAGTTAAAATTAAGCAATAATATTAATGTAATACTAGTATACCATTGAACAGAGGAAAACAAGACATGGAAACAAGACATATGGTCATACTAGGAAGTAGAGACACTCTTTTGTTCCTGAAAGATAAGAAAATCCCTGAAGCTTCTGTTGGTTTTACTTGAGAAAGGAAGAGAAAACATTGATAACTTCACAAATAAAGTGTAAATTCTAGTTTTTTTAATTAAAACAGCTGGCAAACATGAAAATAAACAAAAAGTTTAAAAATGAGAGCCTTCAGGGCAGTCTGACTTCTAAATGCAGTTATGAAAAAGAAGTATTAGATATGTAATACCTTTTACTAAGAATGTGCTCAGTTTGGGTCTCAAGTCAGTGGAATTTTGGGCCTCAAAATAAAAAACATCACTGCATAGTACAAGGTAGTTCTTTGTTGATCTTTTTGAAACATGGAATACTGAATATTACATGGAAGCAAGGAAAAGTCTGATGTTTTCAAAAGATAAGAGGAACACAGGTCAGCAGGGTCATTAGATCAAGTCCCCTGCTACTTCAAACAGTTGCCTCATAGCTTCTTTTCCACAAACTTATCTAGATCCACTTTAAAATAGGTGACAATGCTAGCTTTCAACGGCTATTTCTAGGGAAGACTTGTTAAAAAATATAGGTGATTAATGAACCCTCTTTAAATTTTCAGCCAAAATGAATTTATTCATTTTATGTCAACATTGACTTCTAGTTAAGAAGTTAAGGTAGGCTAGGCAGCTTTGAACTTGTTAAACTAATCAAGATTCTTTAACATACTCCCTTGCTGGACCAGAGCTTATTGAGTATTTTATATGCACTATACTCACTAGCTTGTCTAACAGTACTGATACTTTCCTGTTTGTGGTGAAAATGCATCCTGTGGTGCACTTTTTTTGTTTATTTTGAATGCTCTTATCATACCTGTGGTTATGTTTCACTAGCAATGATGTGATTAAAACCCAGGACTTTCCAGTTGATAAGATTTTAGTTTATGCATTCACTTTTATATGTTCAGTTTGTGTCACTAAATTATGTGGTTAAATTTCCTTGCTCACATTCTGGAAAGCAGACATGGTTTCTTGTCTTCATTGATAGGCCTTTCAGATTTGGATAATCCATGTTTGAGAATCAGCCACTTTTGAAATCAGATAGTTACTTAGAAGCTGAAAAACATAGGTGAGATAATTACCTTGGTTTGCATGGTACCAACTTGTAATGACTACTGAAGCTTACAAATACCATACTTGGGATCATTGTTGCACTTGTAGGTGAACAAAGCTTTAGGGCACTTTCAGTCCTGGTGTCAGTAGAGATTACCACAGCAGAAGCCCAAGTCAGACATGCTTATAGATAAAATTTATTTCTCTTAACTCAAGCACCTTTGGATAATATTCTGTAAAGTAAATGTAAAATGAATTCTTGGTGAGACTGTCTAGAAATAATACCAGCTGAATTTCTCTTCATGAACATTTTAGCTTTTTTTTGTGTGTAATACAGATATGTATAAAGTAAATAATATCATATTATATAGCAGTTGCTATACATTCATTTTACAGTCAGTGGAAAAAATATGCTTATATACAAGTGATCTTATCCTATGATAAGCACATAAAGTAGGTAAACCTACCTAAAGTACCTAAAGGAACTTCTTTGTAGCTTTCTATTTCTCACATAGGCTGTAAAAAACATCAAGTGACTAAGATGCATATGTCTGAAATTACTTGAGGTAGTCCTACTCTCTGTTTCATTTGGATCAGTGATATCACTTTACATATATTGGGAATATTTTGGTCAAACTGGTAATTTTCCTTCTTTGAAAAGTAGATTGCCTTTCCATTTTTTCCCACTGCAATTATGAGTGGGAAAATGATCAAAATATTGACTGCTCTGACAGCACTCAATCCAGTGACAACAAATTTTAAGAACATGTCAGTGTTCTTGGTACATCTACTAAAAACTCAAATCTGTGGCAATTTTTTTATTTATATCGTGTGGAAATTGCTTGCCCGTGACTTGGAAAAAGTACAGATTTGATTATAGTCCTGGGAAAGATTGTTTAAACAAAACACTATCCCCCACATACAGCAATTTTCTTATTTTTACATTCTATTTTATATAATTTAGATCTGTAATATAATTCTGATGTATAATAGAATGATTTTTCTTTTCTTGTAGAAATGTAAGTTAAAATATATTTTCCTCTTAATATTAACATTACTAAGGATTTGTTAGGGACAAACTTCCTTCCTGAAGATTTCATTCTGTTAGGTAAGATTTTTTATCTCTGACCTTTATTTCTATGCTTTAGCTGACCTTTTAAATATCTTGAGACTAGTGTCTTAATGCTAAAGACTTAGACTGTGTACTTTGTTTAATGTTTTATATTCTAGGCATTGCAAAAACTTAAGGAAGATTTTTATATGTTTGGAATAGTTGCCATATTCCATCATAGCTGACATTTCCTACATTCTGAAGATTTCATTCTCATCTCATTACTGAGATTCTGGTGAGAAGTGATGAAGACCTCAGTAAGTGGTATCAGCTAACTGACAGATAAAATGAGACAGAATTTCCCAGCCCAAAAAGGCAGAAAATGATCCATAGGAATTCTATGAGAAAACTTGGAAGACGTGTAAGTGTAAACAGAATTGACTGTGAATGGACACCTTTGCTTATCAAAATTTCACCATGATTGGGAAAACTGATTCATGATTTCCTCTGCTCACTCACAACACTTGAGGCATGCTTCAGTTCATCATCCTTTGTCAACTTTCTTCAATCAGAAGCTGATTTGGTCTTTACTGAAGAGTAATTTTCACCATAGCGACATGACACTGGCATGTTTATGAGTATTTTCCTTTAACTTATAGCTACAGAGGAATGCTGAACTGGACTTCATTGCATTCCATAGATTCTGGAGGTTTGGGGACAAATATTCTGTGGGTATGGGTTAAAATCACAAATTTACATTATACTTGAGTGCACTATTAGATAAAATAGCAATGTCTCACACTTACTAGCTGTTCAACAAGATTCAAGAAGATAATATTAATGATTTTTTTCCCCTCTTTTGATAGGAAATAATTCATTGGTGCGAATAAGGTGGTTTCATAAAGGTGGGTTTATACACAAATTTTATCATAAATCTAAAATGAAACATTCAGAATATTAGTTCAGTTAGATGCCGTTGCAGACTCTCTTTGGTTAGTTTATCTGCCAGCTTTTTCAGGATTAGGAACTCTGAAAAATTTTCTAATAAGTGTTGGTACAGCTTTTCTATTCACTTCGTTTTGTATTATAAAAAAACCCCAAAATACCACCCTACATATTGTTGCATTGCTTTGCTCTGCAGTTGGAATAGAACAATTTAATTACTTTCTTGAGAATCAGGTTTTACTACCTATTTTGTTATTTTAAAGACATTCAGTCAAGTTTATTTAAGCATAATCTTTCCATCAAGATAAAAAAGAACTGATTAGTTTTACATTAATTCCAATAGTGATATTTACTGCAGTGTTGGCAAAGGACTGCAGTAAATGCTATAGGTCAACAGGCTCTAAATTGTTACTGTTTTAATAATAGTTAAGATATTCATAAGCATGTATAACTATTGTCCTCCAGCGGATCATAGAGATTTGATTTGGTTTTATATCATTTTGGGCAGCAAAATGAGAGAGAGATGAATAAAAGCACATATAGATTTGACCAACCTATTTGTGAAGAAATATATTAAGAAGAAAGGAGCAATATAGTAGGTATAGTATGATAGTATAGTATGGTAGGACAACCTAGATACCCCCAATGAGCTGTGCTTCCTAACAGTCTAAAGTGGTACATTGGACATTTATTACCATTGCCAACATATAGATCATTGAAACATGTGAAAAGTGTAGTATTTCTCTTTTTTTTTTTTTTTCAAAATGTGTAAATTTTTCAGAATTGGGAAATATCTGGCCACTGAGTACAAAGAATAACTTTTTGCCAAGAGGCTTTTTAGGCCTATAGTTTTGCTGTCTCTCTAAGGCTGTTTTATATTGAAGGAGTGAGACTGAATATCTTGCCAAGAGTAACTGAAGTGAAACAAGCACCGTTTTTAAGTGTATCATTGGCTGCATATTCCAGAATTTCTAAGCTAGTATTCATGGCAACTAATTTTAGCTATCCAAAAATGAAGTGTCCAGTCTACATTAGATAACATTAATCAACAGAGAGAAATAAATTCAAGGGCATTTCATTTAATTTTAAAATAGGTGGAATGAGTGACTGACTCATCAGAGAGTTTCTGTAGGATGTCTTGCCTTTGATTATAGAGATTCTGAATACCCAGCTTGGACTGGAAGCATAGCTGTTAGATGGTTAAAGTCAGCTGGCTAGGCATCACCTTTTAGCCTTTAATAATCACTTTTGCATCAAAATTTCTTAGTAGTGAGTGAAAGCCTAATGTCTAAAGTCTGCATAACCATAATGTCCAGTTGTTCAATGTCTTTATTAACAGGGTATCTGCTTTTATTGAAAGATGTGAAAAAAACCCTTACCCCAGCGAGAGTCAAGCGCTTTTAAATGAAAGCTTGACATTCGCTATGACAGAGACATACATTTACATATATTATTCTCTCAGCTGCAAATAGTAGGAGAAGGAAGAGGAAAATCATATATTAATATTTTAATCCTTGCAGTATCTATGTGCAGCAATATGTGGCACCTGACACATCTTGTTATGTAATAGGAGTAAACTAGGAGCAAGGTTCCTGCTGATTTTTTTCTCAGAAAAATACTTCAAATAATGTGCAGCTTTGAAGCAGTTGGTTGCTCAAGTCACGAATCAATGGTGCCTGAGCATCTACAAGGAGCCACATATATTTATAGTAGCTGACTCAATTCCAGTTTTATAGAGAGATACGTGCATCACATCTTTGATTAATGGTACCAGTGGTGAAAAAGATAGCATTTGGGAGAAACTCTGAGGAGGTCACTGTAGTCACACTCATTTGTCAGACAGAGTCTGGTGACATACATGATTGTTATAATTGCTTTATTTTTTCCTCAATAGAAGTATCTTAGGAGATAAATTGTACAGAATTTTCAGATGCAAAGGGAAGATTCTGAGATATCAGCCTAAGTTGAGGATTTTTCAGTATTTGATAAAATTTTTACTTTCCCAGTTCTGTAGAAGTGCCAAGCACAATATTTCTTAACAGAGGAACACGGTGCCAAGGATTAGTTCAGCCGCTGAGCTGCTTCCTGCCCAAAGCAAATGCCTTGTGGATGTTCTTACATAAGCAGCAAGATTGTGTTTAACAAAGAAGACATTCTGCCTGGCATTTTCTATTTTGGAAAAGTGTCTATATAACATCAAGTAGATTTTCCAGTATTTTTCTCATCTCAGCTCTATTGCCACTATCTAGCACTACCAGAGTTTTTCTTCCGGGTATCTGTACAATAGTGAACACCCAATGGTATTTTCCATCCAGCAACTCTTAGCTAGGAAATACAAACAAGCTTCTCAATCTTCTCCTCTCCTTTGGAGTGAGAGGGATGGACAGAGGCACCTTGAGAGTAGGACTGCATGTGGATTTTCAGTCATTACAGAGGTGAGTGTGTGGCCAAATTCCAGAAGATTCCTGCTGTTTGAAATATGAGAGAGCTCCTTCCAGGCAGCTGCTTGCATACTCCTGTGCCTGCCAATGGCAGGTGCAAATCAGTGATAGATGGAAGATATTGAATGGGCTCCTCTGTCTCTTCCTTAATCAGGTTTGAGGATCTACACATTGAATAACATTACTTAGAAAAGATTTTTTCTTAATTCAGTTATTTAAAACTAGATCTGATTATCTCATGGCAGGATATATTTCTCAAAACAAACAAAGCTGAAATTAAGGCTAGCAAATCGTGTTAGTCTAGGCATGGAAATGAAGGGAAAAAGTGTCAGAATCTCTTCTAGACTGTGCTGGCATCAATTAGCTTATGTAGCAAAATTTTGTATGGCTAAAATGTAATGCCTGAGTTCTCCTTTAATTGCACCATTTTAAATAGGAAATTATTATTTCAGGTTCCTGTGATTTGGAGCATTAGATGGACAAAAAAAAACCCCACACCAAAGGATACAAAAAAAAAAAAAAAAAGGACAGAAAAAGATGGACTAAAAAAACCACAAGACAAACTTCGGTTGTAGTAAATAGAGAAGAGTTAATCTCTGGAAAATTTTACACATTCAATATTGGCCACATAATTAAGGCAAAGCACAAGAAAATATAATGTTGCTTGTAGTAAAATGTACAATCTGGGGACACGTTTTAAGTAACAATAAACACTGTAAGGATTCTTAATAATCTTAGACGGTACCTAAAACTAACTGAATAAATAAGAATTTTGTAATATTATCTATACTTCAGAAATGCACTCTGAAAATGAAGAGAGCAGCCTTAGGACTGGTGAATGCTGTGTTTGCTCTGATAAACAGTCTCGTTCTGCTAATGAGGAATGAATGAAAGGCATTTTTTTTAGGAAACATCATTGCAAGGTTCCATGCAAAACCAAAATTTTGGTAGTTTTCAGTGAGAAGTTTTCAGATTAACTCTTCTGGCACAAAATAACCATAAACTCACTCTAGAAAATACTAAATTCTTCTACTTCCAGCCTTGATACATACATTCTAAAGATAATTCTTAAAAAATTTGATCTGTCACTTTCAGATGCTAGTATTTTTTCTGTCCTATTTTTTAGCAAGATTGCATGAAGGAAATTATAAGAATAACAACTGATTGCAGGTGTTCTATTTTAATAATATTCAGAACACTAAATTATATCTATGCAAATAATTACACGGAAAAAGCCTTCAATAGAGAGAAAACTATCTCCCTGCTGCTTCTTTACCTCTGTGCAGACCCAAAGTCTACTTTAAATGCAATCTGATTCCTCACATTTTCAGAACAAATATATTTAGTACATAGAGTGAAAGCTCTCTCATCTGCATTTATAAGAAGAAAATGTTCAATATGTTAGTATCCTTAATTAATGGATATTAAAAGATTAATCTTATTGAAAGTACCAACATAAAACAAATGTCATAATTCATATTAGTTTGTGGAATAAAAACTCAGAAAAACAAGATGCCTTTTGAAAAAACAGAACTATTTAAAACAAATTCTTCAGAAGTATGTGGTTAAACTACTCTCTATATTCCTTCCATTCCCAAGATGAAGAAATTATTCTCACAGATCTTATGACTTGAAAAATCCCAGTCTTCAATTAATGTCTGAGTCCATCAATGCTGAAATGTAGTATAATAATGAGGTCCCTAGTGCAATTAAATTTTATGAAGCTCAGACATGGTCAGGGGGCTCATATATTAAAAGAGAAAGGTCAGTGACATTCTCTTGTTATAAAGTTAAGTAACTATTAAACTGCTTTAAAATTGGAAGAATACTATTTATTCAACATGATTCAGTAACCTGTAGACATTTCTTATTTTCTCCTTCAGTAGAAGCCATTTTTGGGCATCTTCTATGGAACTATGCAGTGTAAAGACACACTGACCAGACCATCCAGTGTCCTGGTTTCAGTTCAGGCTAACTCTGATGCCTGCTAGAGGATAATCAAATGGTGTAACATGCACTGTTTATTAAAATCATAGAATTGTTTAGGTTGGAAGAGACCTGAAAGATTATCTAGCATTAACAACAACTCACAGCAAAAACCATGTATGGACACTGTAGGCTACTTCAAGGAAGACTGTTTCTCAGGGTTTATTTCTTTTTGGGCTCTTAACCTGTAGCATGTGCAAAGTAGTTACCCTGTTACATATGATATGAATACATGTAGGAAAAGTCCTTATAGAGTAGGCGATGTACTCTATGTACCAGATCCAATTAGAATCATTATGTCTTGCCTGTATGTATGGCCACATGTCATGACTTTGCATAGGAACCAGTTGGTCTTCCGATTAAGATAAATTACTAAGTGGTTTACACATCAGACTTTGTCTTGTCAGAAAAAACTTTTTATTTTCAGTGTCCTTCATAATTTTGTTCTCTCATTCATCTTTTTCGGTCTATGACTCTTCAGACCATATTTCTAAACAGTATTCAAACAAGGAGGTACTAATTATACCAGCAGCTGTATTACTGTTGATCTGTTTAATACAGCTCTTTTTTGAGTTTCCTGATTTTCAAGATCAGAACGTAAACATGTATTATCGAGATCACAGAAAAACAATCATCTGACTTGAAATCATGGTACAGACCACAAAAAAAGTTTATAGGTTTTTTAGATTTGCGTAAGGAAATAAATTTCTACAAACAGAAGAAATACTAAAAAATGCTGTATCGAAGATGATAAAAGGACGGCTCTGCTGTTATATACTTAAAGCATCAAAAGACCAGTGAGATGCACAAGCTGATCACATTAACAGGCAAACAATGTCTTTTTATGAACAAGCAGAAAATTACCAAGTGTGTTTGAATTAATAAACATCAATTGTATTATCTGGAACAAAACCTGATTTGGAAGGAAGGCACTAAGGGAAAAACAGGATATTTTCAATGACTAAGACTGACTTAGGCACCTAAATATCACTTAAAATAAGAAAGCTGAACTGTCAGAGAAAAAAAAGAAGCTTGTTTGAAGGGCATTTCAAAGCCCAATTCTTGGTGCCTCAAATGCACCTCTGGAGAAGTTTTGTTTTGTTTTTTTCCCCCTCAGGTGTTAAAAGAAGAGTCTATTACTAATGTGTGATACTTTTTAAAGCGAAAATCTGTCTCACTCAAAAAGTCTGTGATTACTCAGTTGAGCGCCTCTAAAATATTTTGCCTAGTATGTAATGAGAGCACTCTCAAAAATAACAGGAAGTTGTTACAAAAACTAAAATACTCTAATGATCGTCTGTGTAAGAAAGTAAAACAAAAGGTCATATTGTTCAAATTATTTAATCATATTTAAAAGTTATTGCAGTTAGAGGACTCAATAAAGAGAATGAAGCCAGGTGTCTGGTTACTGTTACTGCCTTTTTATGCAATGGTAATAAACAGCCTATTAAGCTGAAAGAAACTTGATAGTTTTTAATTTGCTTCTGATATTTAAAAATTATGTCTTATTCATTTGTTCATTGAAGAAAGATATGAGGAGGAAAATCTAGAAGGGTTCAATTTTAATTTAAATTAAATCAAAGAGAAAGATCTAAATACGCATTCTGAAGAACTGTGTTGCTAATTGAGTTGTCTGTAGGTAAGGGTAATACTAAACAAATTACTCTGGTAGCTCATTTGGGCTACTGGTTATACTTTTTTTTTTTTATTAAATGCATCTTTATAAAGTATGAAGATCTCATCAATGTGCCTCCAGTTCTCTAGATTTTGCCTTAAAAATAACAGGCTTACATATCTGGCAGAGTCAGTGCCAAACATCTGAGTTCATAATGCAAGAAAGCAAGCCCCAAAAGCCTTCAAAATATTTCAGTCTTTTCTAGTATATTTAGAAAAAGAAGATGAATTTTTATTTTCCAAGTAAGATTTAAAGAAGGCTTTTATCCCTTTTTTCAGTGGGAGTAAACACTTAACTGGCAGCTGCAAGCTGCAGGGTCCTGGCTTAAGGCTGACAGAATAGTGGAATAAACCTTTTTTTTTTAGCAGTCTGTTAAATGTCAGGGTTTTTTTTCCTATGTTTGAAACACAGGGCTGTATTTATTGTGAATACCAAGGTGATGTTATTTAAAAACAAATACCAGCATGTGAGAAGAAAATAGAAAGAACTCATTCCAGCAGAGACAACAGATACAAATTTGTAGGGGAAAGACACTGACTAATGTAAAGAAGACTGTTCCCCAGTTGAAATAGTTGTGAAATATGCCAAGCAAAGAGAGAGAAAAATGACTTTAAATATCAAAGATAAAAATGACTCTTCTTTCAATAGATAGCTTTGTCCACATGATGTTGAAGCTCAGATCACTAACTACTTCACTGATTCAAATCAACGGGGTAACTCAAGTCAATCGAGGTGATTTACTGAAGCTGAGGCACTATCCCAAAATTTCTTTCTGGAAAGCAAAGATAAGCAGACGTAATATTAAAAACAAAATCTAGTGCAGTGCTTCTCAGAATGATTAAGACCTTATTAGAGAAGTTAGAAAGGAAACTGCATTGCTGACACAAGAGATTTGCCCTATTTATTCTTAGATAAGTGTTTCATTCAGTCAGTCTTCTATATAGATAAAACTACAAGACTTCAAGATAAATCTAGAATAAATACGCCAGAAGAAGAGAACCTATGATTACCACTGATACCAATATATGAAAATGTCACGGCTGAGCCCTCAGTTAAAGGAGTCTTGGTACTGGAGTTCCAGTGCATGCAATAAGTTGTAACTATACTCTTGAGGATTATTCTGAACACTCAACCATGGACCTGTAAACAGTTCCTTTAAAAGCTACTCAAGATGATTGTCATACTTAGGCCACTGTTTATTTTCAATAAGTAGCAACATGAAATTACCTAAAATGCTTCAGAGGTTTAAAAAGAAAAGTAACATAAAAAATAATGAAAAATTCTACCAGTACTAGAAGGAAATAGAGGGGTTTTAGCTTTCTTAAACAAAACAAGGTCTTTCTCATCCCAAATAAAGTCCAATATTCTCAACGTTTCATGAAGTAGAGTGCACTCTACTGACAACAGAATGAAAGGATGATGAGACAAGAGGAAGCAAAAAGCCATCAAAACCTTCTACATTATGTCCCTGAATGCTACAAAATTTGCAATTTGAACTTATTAAAAACAAGGGAGAATATAAAGATTGCTAAGGTAGACAAAATAAATCGAGATCCTCCCTGGTCCTTTGGTATATCCCTTAAACCTCCTATCATGACTTTTGGACCATCCTGAAACTGCCTCTACTCCAACACAAAATTTTCATTCTATTTATTATGGCTCTTATAGTAAACACTATACTTTTTTGCACAAAAATGCCTCTTAGTCTGCATAGGATTCTGGAAAAAGAGTTTCTTTCTTAGACCTAAATTCTTTTTTTTTTTTAATGAATGGGTTTTTTTTAAATCAGGACTATGACCTGATCCTTCTCTTTTGGTGCAATTCAATGTGCTGCCTACTCAGGCTATTTGAGCTTCTTGGCCTGGCACTCTTCCTCTGATCATCACCTAGTCTCTGCGGTTTATTTTATTATCCTTTTAATAAGATAACATAATTCACAGGACAGGGAAAAAAAGTCCCTAAGGTCACGAGTCTACTCAGGTCTGCAAGTTCTATCTTAAAAGTAAGGCTTTTCAGTTATTGCAGTGATTGGAAAATTATTTCAAACCCTTCATGCTCTGACTTTAGAAATTTTCTTCTGATTTCCACCTTGTCTGTAATACTGATCTGTCTACATCCTTTTTTTTTTTCCACCAACACCATCTGTTGAATTAAATAGTTTTGTTTCTGTGCTCTGCACTTCCCTCACAGAAACAATGCTGATATCCCATTGCAGTCCTCTGTTTACTGACCTAAACAATCCAAGTTCTATTTGTCTCTCCTCATACCAAACACTTCTCATTCTCCTGATCAGATTTTAAGGCTTTGTGGTTTTTTAGGCCTTTATGTTTATTTAGGAGCTTATGTTTAGATGAAAGGAAAAGAAATTACCCTGATTTCCCCAAATACACAATTAGACTGAAAGAGTCATACTAATAAAGTAATAACATAAAGGCTTTTCTGCATTTTGATTTTACATCTGGATTTATGATGTCTTAGCTATTTTGTAGAGTTATAAAACATAACGTTTCTGCGATATCATTTAACTCTACAACTTTAATGAAATGGGAGATAGGGCTCTTTGTTAAGCAGCTATTGTATAATTAGCACAGAAATTAATAATTTTTGAGCATTGCTTTTTGAATCAATTGCATCTTAATACAGAGATACAATTTAGAGTAATGAAAAACATTTTGTAAGATACTTTATCTCTAATTAACTAATCCAGATGATATTGGAGCCTGACTTAAATGGACATGACAAATGCATCTTGAGTTGTATAAATATCTACTACATTTTGATTGATTTCAAACATCAGTTTGAAAAATTACAGTCAAATATAGGACTTTACTAGAAATCTGAAATTAAGAAAACAGTCTAGAAACTGTGAGAAACCATGTAGCTGACAGAATCAGGTGCAAGAATAAACTCTGACCAGGAGATACTCGGCAGAAGCCTAGCCAGTTTTAGGCTGGAGTTTGGCACCTTATTGCTAACAAGCTGTGATATGTCTGCATACACCACCAAAGAACTTGATGCCATCACATTAGCTGGACTCCAAGTCTCAAAACAAATAATCAACTTTCATCCACCTGAGAAAACAGATGCCATCAATCGTGGCAGGAGGCAAAACCTCTGTGCCAGCAAAGGCTGAGGTGGTAGCGGTGCTTGTCTCTTGGGTTTCTCAGAATATAATGTCTTCTCATTCAAATGCACATGTTCTAGACTAATGAGAACACAGTGCCAGCCTGTAAAACACTGGAACACTGGCCCTCTCCTGCTTCAGTTCTGTGCGGGGGGTGGGATGCATATCTCAGGGTAGACATTTCAGAAATCAAAATGCTGTTTTGTATTAGAGTGACACAATATTAGAATTCTGATGACCACTTGCACGCTGTCCAAAGTGAAACCGACAGGAGGAGACAATGTAGACATAAATGCAGGGCATCCATAAGATTGGCAAAACTTGAGAACATTACAATTTTACAGGCATCCAGGAAGGAGGTGTGCTCATGGCAGAGGGGCAGGAGCAATGGCAGGTAAAATCCAAGATAAGACTGGCCAAAAAGTTATTCCTCTAGTAGGTTCTACCACATAGTCAATGGAGCATAAATCTGGACAGGCAGTTATAGCTGGATATCTGGACCAATGCCAGCAGCACAGCAGTGCAATTGAAGAACAGGCGATGGGTTTTATGTCTGACATCCTACATGAGCAACATTTCGCAAATGCTGCTGGAGTCAAAAGGCACAGCTGATAAGCACATGATCTGTAATGCAAGGGAAAACTGCAGGCATAGCAACCGAGAACTGTGGTGACTGAGACATCAGTAAGAAAACTGGAGACCTTGGTGTAGTAGCAGTACTGAGTTTACAAAACTGGTCTTGTACCTAGCAGATGAACTGTGATATTTTCTCACAGGTATGCTACCTACCAGGATCCTGTTGCAAACATCTGCATACTGCTCAGCTGAAGAGATAGAAAGCCAGGACAAAACTTCTGCCTATACATGATTTACATTAACACACATGCACAAGGTGGCTTTAGCCACTCTCAGCGTTTCTGACACATTTTTCAGCACAATCCTGTGCACTGTGTAGACAGTGTAGGAAAGGCCTCTGCACTAAATGTCTACCTCTCTGCAGACATACGAATGCTGTCTGCTGTACTGGGTTTTACAGCCTCACATGTGAAGTGCTACATCCTGATTATCTGATTCTTCTGGACGCCTTCGAGATTGTTTTCCTAATCCGTCTCATAACATCAGTGTTACATCAGTCTTGTCACTGGCATACTTCATTTATGCACAGAACCATGAGTCCAATATGCAAACAGAGTAGAGGGGAGATACTGCAAAGAAATAGAATGCCTTTTTTTTTTTTTTTCTGTCAATGCTATTTAAAGACCTTCTTTGGGTTCAAGTAGCAAAATTAATTTCAATGTATAGATTTGTCACATTCTCCTTTGATTCAATGCAATCTGACCAGAGAAAAGACAAAAGGAGTGTCCCAGTGAATGTTAAGTTATATAGATCTCATGGGCTCCATGTCATGCTCACTGTTGGGAAACCTCTCTGTAGGCTTTCAAATTTATTCAAACTTTATTGTTTACTGTTACTACTTAATATTTTGTGATGCAGATAGTGAATATTCTAAAACATATGCAAGTGTTTTTCCATGTAAAATAGATGGTACACATGCAAGAGACCTATTGAAAAATTGATACTTTTCAGGACTTACAAGTTGACATTAGAAGATAAGTGATCTTCAAATCTGTTTTTATTCCAATTTTCAGACAACTCATTACATAGAAAGGCTCATTTGATCGGTAAGTTAAATATGCACGACTTTCCCTCAAGGCATGGAATTTGATAGTTAGCAGTAACCTCTCTTGGTAGGAATCATTTCTCAAGTGACTTGTTCTGTGAAAATATTTCTGATTAAAAAGGTACATATCTCTGCAGGTGGGGAGGTAAGAGACCACAAGAGCCAAAAATCAACATAATCTGAAAAGGTACTTTAGTTCTTCATAAATTAGAAGGTTGCTGAGATTTGGTAATTTAGAATTGAATTTGTTATCGAACAGCTAAAGAATTCTAATGCCACAACTAGATGAAACAGTCAGCTCTCCAAAGATCTGAAGAGCTTACCACCCTGATACTTTCACCTGGATTTCCCACGACCTTTTATCCAATCAGTCTACTACAAAGAGATACAAACCCCACTCAGACACACTGAATGGATTAAATTTTAGCCATGTTTAAATAAAAGAGTTTTCCCCACTGTCTACTTTACAAGCCTATTATTTCCATTTTCTAATACTGTATATTCGATGTCTTTTTTCAGGTATGTTTGTTTAGGTGTATATCACGCAAACCGTTTCTCGTCCAAAAGCAATGCCAGCAAGATCTGAATCTAAAACAATTCTTATGGTTACTCTTAGTGAGGAATGGGATTTCTACCATTTGATTCACTCTTCTGCAATTTCTAAGATGACAGCATAGCAACTCTTTTGTTCTTCCCCAATTTTATGTTTTTCAGGGCAACAAAAAGTTAGGACAATCAGTTTTTTTATTGTAAAGAGCTAGATGTCTTCTCCCTCAAGTAACAAACAATAAAACAAGAGCGAACAGCTTCAAGCTGTGACAGGGGAGGTTTAGATCAGTTATCATGAAAAATTTCTCCATTTGAAAAGTTGTGAAGCACTGGAACAGGATGCCCAGGGAAGTGGTGAAGTCATCATCTCTGGAGGTAATTAAAAGATGTGTAGATATGATGCTGAAGGACATGGTTTCGTGATGGACATGACAGTGCTGGATTAACAATTCGACTTGAAGACCCTAAAGGTCTTTCCTAATCAAAATGATTCTATGATTTTTGTGAAACTTTTATTGTCTAAACTATACCATAATAGCCCAAAAATACTACTAGGGGCACAGAAAAAGATGTGAGGCCTGGCAGAGTGGTAAAATGAATGGCTCTACAGAAAAAAAGAAACAGTCTCCAAAACATAGCATAGAGCCCTGTAAAAAATGAATCTGAAGATGGGACTTGTTGCAGGGTTTGAACCAAGTTTCTGTGTGCTGGAATTGGTATAGGAGTCCAAAATTTGACATTCTGCATGGTTAGATATGCATTTTGGTTCAGAGAGGAGTCTCAACTCTCCTCTGTTGCCTATAGACCAAAGCTGAAAATGCTGTAGGTGGTCTGTTCATTGTTTATTATTGCACTTTCCTGGATAATTATAAAACAAAGTAAAATTGATTCTGAAGAGTAACTTAATTTTGTCCAATTGCTTAACTTTTCTTTCTCTCAAGTGTAATAAAAAGCAAACTCAATTGTGATAGACAAAATTCTTAAACATTCTTGTTCCTGGACTTTCTTGTTCAGGTTTTAAAAGACTATTTTCCCAAATGGCAGTTTTGGTGGTTTATTTGTGTTTTTATTGGATCATGTTGGATAATTCAGAGAGCATCTTGGGTAAAGTATTTCCTAGCTTTAAAACTTTGAGATTTATTTTCTGTAGTTGTTTGAAATATACTGGTCTGTCAGATCCTAGCCGTTGTCACATTCAACAAGCCTAGAAAGCAGCAGATCCTAGTTTGATAAAACAATCAATTCCCCAAATCCAGATATGACAACTGGTAACTCTGAGTGGTATACTTTACATTGTATTGAGACCTGAGTTTTACTGGAGAATAGCTTTGATTTATTTGCAATGGGAAGCGTTGATGGAACTCCAGCAGAGAGAAGTAGCAACACTTTTACAGTAGGACAACTCTTGTTTTGTAGACTCTCAGAGATAAGCCCATTGACTATTTAAGACAGCAATCTTAACTCCTGAGTGCTGCATGAATCCCTGCCTAGGTATTGGTGAGATTGAGATTTGAGCTGCTTGCTATGAGTTTTCTTTATTGTAATTTATGTAATGTTTTAAGTAGCTACAAGCAAATTTATCTGAGTATAGTATTACTCTGGTGCAGTTGCAGGTTCAAAGAATAAACCCTATATGTACAATGACAGTATAGGAAGTGAGGGGATCTGGCTTTGTGTGCAGTATCCATAGAAGAAATGAAGAACTAGAGAAGACAATGAACTTTAAACTGATTCATACAGGAAAAAAAATCAGCTCTGCACAGAATCACAGAAACACAGAATCTTAAGGGTTGGAAGGGATCTTGAAAGATCACCTAGTCCAACCCCACTGCCAGAGTAGGCACATCCTATGCAGATCCACAGTTAATGTAAAGAGCCACAAATACATTTGGATAAGTGGATGTAGAGAAATTTCTATAATTGTAACATTTTTAGCCAGTTTATCTAAGTCATCATAAACTTTATATTCAGGATTGAGTAAATGGCTTCAGAAGAATTCATCATAACCTTAGTGCTCCCTTGGCCTCTCTAAGGAATGTATGGTAAAGAAGAATTTTCTTCATTCTCTTCAATTAACATCTGTTAGTAACCTAAAATGTGTGGATTAAGTACCTTAATGTACTTGCTTCTCAATGAGAGAGAATATGTTTCCATTTAAATGTGCTCTGAGAAGCAAAGTAAACATAACCACACCAGACTGAAGGGATAATTATTATTGACAGACAACAAATATAACACTGAACTCAAGCAAGACCCATTGCTTATATGTGTAACACCAACTCATAGAACATGGGGCACTTTTCGTAGCATAATCACAATTGTGATGGAAGGTCAGGTTTCCTCATCTTTGTCACCTACTAAATTTAGTCGAAAGCTAGTGCATCATCCTTCTCAAGACCTTCTGGAAAAGTCAGAACAAATGCTGTGCAGCTATCCTTGCGTTGACATTGTAAATACCACTTTTAAGCTTGAGGCAAATTTCAATGAGACAAAACATATACAACTGACAGATGAAGTTATTTCTTTTGTTTTGGACAGCAGGTTACTTAAAATTGAAGCAGTCTTTCTCATAATGTGCATTAAAGAATGAGAAATACGTCTTAGCCATCTTTCCAGATCCATGATTCAAAGACATTAGCCAAGCAACAAAGCCCTCATAGATAATTTTGGCAGCCATGAGTCAAGAATGATTTGTGAAAAACAGGGCAACTTTGGCTGATGATATTAGGGAACACGTGAAGGGGAATGTAAGGAGAGAGCTACTATTTTGTCAAGATTTGAGTTAGGATTTGGTGCTACTCATCACTAAAGTTATCATAATCACAATTTCTTGTATTTTGCTCAGAAATATAATGGTGTCCCATAGATTCTGGGCACATATTTATGCCTTTAAAACAATGTCACTCAATCTGACAAGACAGAGTACTGATAAGGAAGTTAGGCATGTCTTGCCTTTAAAATGAGGAACATACAGATGAAAACACAAGAATACTTCATAAAAATGATATATTGCTGCAAACACAGGCAAAGAAGGGGCTCAACTGGAACTGCACATACTTCTTTTGGTCTCATCTACTTTTCATGCATTTTTCACAGTGAAAGCCACAATGAAAGCTTAACTTCATAAAAGTCTGGCCAGTGTTTTTGTGAAGCACTCAGTGGGTCCTCCTATGCATGATTACATCTTCATGTAAATCAGAAAATGAAGCTTTAAGAACTGTTATGCAATAAAGTGAAAAATTTCCCACTGCATGATAATTCTACCCAAGTACTATGAAGTAAGTACTTGCCTGAATATTGCAGATGAACCTCTCCAGACATTGCCTGAAGTAGAGAGAGTTTATATTATTATAAAGGTTCTCCCTTTCAGATTGCAGTTAATTGTAGCCTCCCTACATTTCTGTGGAACAAGTGTCTTTACCTCATAGATACATTCTATGCCTTCTGTTCTTCTCAAAGGTAAGAAGGGTTAAGAAGGTGCTTTGAACTTGGGGAGAACACAATTAATGTTCAGACAGAATTATGTAGGTATTTGGGTTCTAGTTTTACCACAGATATCGACTCTTCTCAGGTTATAGCATGATCAGAAATATATAGTAATATCTCAAATTCTACCTGTTCTGTAGGTCAGTTTTAAAATCAGTAAATATTAAAGAACCAACAATACAGAACAAAGCTATGCATACTCCAAGCACAAGTGCCACACTGAGAGTCTCTCAAGTGTAGACTCTTTGTATGTCAAATACATTTTTTGCAGTTCTATACAAAAAGGATAGCAATGTATATCACTCATGATGAGTCAGGCATATTGATCTCCCAGCTTGTATACATGGGCACCGTGGATAATAGATGAAGGTACAATTTCTTCCACATATAGAGTTAAGATAGTGAAAACAAAGATGCCTTACCTGACCAGGATTAATAATTGTCTTCAGGGCTCATTTATGTAGACAAGTGAAGACACAAAGGTTATAAATGTTGCATTATACTTTTTTAAGGGTACAGAGAATAAATTGCCTTAGTTTGGTGATATCTTTTCCTCAATTGCCATGGGGAATATGAATGTCACTATCAAGTGTACACCAATTTACAGTTTCTGGATGAGAAAGCCAAGGTAAAGAGCACATAGAGATTGATAAGAGACTGAGAAGATTGGAAAATGTCTCTTTCTGGAAAAAGAACAAAATAACAGAAGCAATCATTTTCATAGTAAAAGCAGAGCAATACTTTCCTTGATGCAAGTACTGAAGGGAACTAAGTAGTACTCTCCAATGTTTAAACTAGCTTTAAATATTTACCATATTATTTTAAAGCTTGTTAAAGGATCTCTAGGGGTCTTGTTTTCAGGTTTTGGATTTTTTTTTGTTTTAAATAGAAAGCATAATTGAAGAGATAATGCAGCTGCAAAAGAAGCAGCTTTAAGTACTGACAGTGCCAGGTGTGGGGGTGGCTGGAATGAAAGATTCAGAAATTAGAAGTGTGCCAAGAATACTAACTTCTTTAACCTCAGTGCCACTTTCTCTTTATATTTCCAAGTTACATAATCTCTTGAAATGGATGCCATCTCATTCTTAAAAGTTAACACCACCACTGCTACAGGGCTGGGCATAACGACAACCCTGTGTTTTATCTGTTCTTTTCCATTGGGATATTTCAGATGTAAAAGATTGGCTGAGATCCTGAAAGAAGTAACTGAATAATTTCAAATAATCTCCCACCTGTACTTAGAAAAAGTCTCTCTGAGATAAAAACATGATTAGGAATAATGTATTTCCTTTGGGTTGTCTCTCCCATTAATAGCTCCCAGTATGTAACTTACCACTTCTGTGGCAGAATTTTAGCACAGCCAGACCTACATCTAGTTTCTGATCCGCTGCTAGCTCTGTATAATTTCCTGCTATGATAATGACTATTCAGTTACTCTCAGTTTTGTATTTATTAGCTTTCTTTCTCTGGTTTAAATGTAAAGCTTTTCTTTTGTGCTTCTCTCTTTCCTCCTCCCCAAGCCCAGTGTGAGATCATTTTGAATTCTGATCCTATCCCACATGCTCTTTGCCATCCACCCTGGCTTGGAGCTCTCAGCAAATTTCATAAGTGTACTTTCTCTTCCATCATCCAGGTGGCTGATGGGGATATCAAATAGAACCAGCTCTGGACATATTTCCCTGGTACTCCTCTTGAGACACATTTTGACAGCAAGCTTCTGTGAGCAGCTTTTCAACTAACTGTCCCCCACCTGGCTGTGCATCCATCCAGACCACACATCTCTGATTTGGGGCAGGATTGTCAAGTGAGACAGTGTCAGATGTTTTTGGAAGTGAAATTCTGCTTCCCCCTTATCCTTTAGAGCAATTCTTGTCACATAAGGAAATACATCTGTCTTAATTGCTTTGCTTGATTACTTTTTTCCATCTTACCCTTTAAAAGCTTATAAATAGATTGTGTAATATTTTGCTCTGGAAAGAAAAGTTCTGGTGGCTCTAGTCGCTAGCAGATGATGTTTGTCCTAATTTTTACCATTTACCCATTTGTTCGCTTACCATGGACAAAATACAGCAGACTGCATCAACTTTCTCCCCATGTTCTTCACTCTATAAGATTTCTAAAGTCTATTCACAGTAACCATCAGTTTTATATGCCAGTAAGATCTATTTCAGCACAGCTGACCTTTACTTTGAATCAATACTATTTTTTCCATGTAAATCAATACATGTTGACATGGCTCACTAATGAAATACAGAGGAAGCATATGATTAAAATAAAAATCAGAATAAAACTTCGATATTTTTAGAGCTTGAATATGACTCACCTCATAAATTGGGCTTTCTACAGAATTCAGTCTTTCAATTTAGCTTTCGACAAGAACAGATCTCAGCTGCATGATGAAATTGATACTTGGGACAAAAATGAGAATGAAGGAAATGTCCGTTTCAGCTCTGAGATTTAAAAAGCTGTTTGATTTTCAGTAGAGGATATTGCCATAATTTTTTGTTTCATACAAAATTAATTTTTTGATTTTTTTTCCTACTTAGTTTGAAATTAAGGCTGTTGGGCCACAGATATCATGCAAGCCTGACTCTGACAAAGTATAGAAGCTAACATAAACTGCAAATAAAGCAAGCTATGAGAATTAAGGTTGTTCAGTGTAAGCTGTACTTTTTCATATCGCTCAGGATGAAATCACACTGACCAGAATAATCTGTATCAAAATCCTTCTATCTGGATCAGAACCAACCAGATCAGAAAAATGTGATGCATTCTGTATGCAAAAAATTAACAAATCCCTCAGCTTTCTGCTACTTTTGCATCTGAACAGTAATAAGGCATATCAGACGAAGCACATCTCTTGTGGAAGAACTCACAAAGCTCTAATCACATCACCTCTAAACTTTACATTTCGATTGAGCCTGTGCTTTAACTAGTGTTGTGATGGAACACTCAGTACAGATCTGTCTGCAGATGTTTACTGAGTTTTGTACTACCCTATGCTGGGTAAAAGCTGGCAAAACATGTGTACTATCTTCCACCTCTATGTCAATGTCAAGTTAGGCAGTGTCCCTTAAATCACTGATAAAGATATGTTACAGGAAGGGTTCTGTGTGGCTGGAAACAATTTCACTTCAAAAATGTCAGTAAACTATTTCTGTCTTTTAAAATGTGAATGCTCAAATGTTTGCGGTGTTGCTTGCTGATGACTCAGGAAGTATTGCATCTCCTATGTTTCAGCTGCTGATAACCATTTTGAGAGCTTTACAAATGTTTCAAAAACATTTCCTCTTCCAGGTGCTGTGTTAGGGGGACTAGCTTCAGAACTTACGCCCTTTTCAGAGGCTTTGTGCTGCTGAGGCCAGAGAGGGGACAAATCATGTCATTCCTCCCTTAGCTTTCTCTCTGCAAGGGAAAATGCTCAGCAGGCACAGTAGCTCATAAGGAAAGCAAAGCCTTCTTGATCCCTGAGTACCAAACATGAACAAGAGCTCTTTGCAAATGCTAGGCCTCCCTTGTTTCTTGGAGACACATTTGCTTTATGTGGAGGTTAGCTGTGAGGAGAAAGAAAGGATCTAGAATTCTTAGTAGGAGTAGTTCCTTTGAAAAACTGGGAAAAATTATATTCACAGCAGTAAGTCTCTTTGGCAATTGAGTGAAAAGGCCACAGGCTCTGTTTTAATCCATTTCCAATAGAGTAGAGCTTATACAACACTTCACTTTTTCATTCAAGTAATGCAGTTTGCTGTCTGCTTACTGCTGAGCTCTTATGAGAAGATGTTGCTCACTGCAGACTCATAAATCTTCCTTCAGCTGAGGGTCTTAAATAAAGTAATAAAATTTCAGAACTGCCTTAAAACTGCAGTCAAAATACTGGTTGCACCTGTTTTTATCTGACAGTCTCCTTGAAGAAGCTGTCCTTTAGGGCTTTAGGGCATCTAACAACTCCGTAACTGGAAAATGTTTTACCAGATAGCCCAAAAAGGGAGCTTGACATCACAGATTTTTAAAATAGCCTCTGTGAGGTAACATGCTGTTCTGGTTGAAGTCAGCAGCCAACACTAGCTCCTTGAAAAGAGCAAATGGCTCATCAAAGAGATTATGGTCTGCAATGACACTTCTTCAGAGTACATCCAGTTTAGAGGGTGAAACTGAAATGTACCCAGAATGAGTTAATTCCTAGTGCCTTATACCTGGTCAAAGCACAGCTCCCACTGGAGGAATATGTAGGTGTCTGAGTAAAAGCACATTGCTATAGGTGCTGGAACTTCATCATCACAAGCAGACATTCACTTGTGAAGAAATTGAAAGTGGCAATGGTGTACCATCAGTGGAGAGAGACATCCAGCCTTTGTTACAGGTCTTCAAACTACTGGCTATGAAGTAAAAACCTTCTGTTCTTTCCTTGCTGAAATAGGCAGGCTTGAGACAATTTATCTGTTACAAAAGACTAGGGACAATGGATCAGATCAAATCCAATTCGATGTCCTTTCTTTGACAATCAGGAGATGTGGAATAAACTGTACTAAGGCATGAGGACTTTTACTCAACCGCCATACTAAGTATGTCATTCTGCTGCCTAATGACTACTATTTCTTTCACATTTTAGTAGCTTTACTGCAGCCATCACAATGTGATTAGCCAGGCCATAATCCCAGTCCTTTTTGAATAGTTATAATCACATTTCACTACCTATCCCTTAGATGAACTGTGAAGGCAGAAATATTTGGACCATGTATATGCAAGAAAACTGAGAAGAACTTGTTAGCTGCAAGTGGGTGCAAAGTGCTTATCAGATATTTCCACCTCATAACAGAGTACTCAAATATACAATGAGACTGTTCCAGTTGATTTCAGTTGTTGGATTGACCCAGAACTTTCCCATATGCCAAGACTTTTTCACGGATACAAGCTACAGGTACAGGTTATAGCACAGACTAAATAAATACCGTGCTTAACTGACCAGTTTCCACAGTAGAAAACTGAAATTTTCATAGAACTGTTCTGCATTATGACTTTCCCCTCAACCCATCATTATTGCTTCTGTAGCCCTTGTATTTTGAAACAATACCTTGTTTGAAAGATGACCATAGGAAAACCTGTATTCCGTTGACATCAGAAAATATTTTAACTGCAATTTGCAGGCATATTATCTTCATATGTGGCAACATGGATTGTAAGGCACAGAACAAAGTGAATATGCATGTATGTTATTGCCTAGAACTAGAACAATAGGTTCACAGAGAGAATGTAAAATGTCTTTATCAAAAAGATGCTAATGTTCCAAACTGACAGGAAAGTCAAAAGGCCATAAGGACTACATGAACTACCAAAAGATATGTAAAATAGGTGGTGAATAAAGTCTGTGACTAAAGCTAACTGAAAGACAATTGTCAACAGACAGCGGAATCAAGAGATTCATCATTAACTCATAGTCTCTCAGAGCACTGCAGCTTTTCCCTTCCACTGGGTTAATTCTTTCCAGGCTATTTTTCTTTCAGTTGTATTAGTTTACATCCTCTCCTCCTAACCAACATTTAATGTGAGACATCAACTGGTATGAGCTTCAATCATGGTCTTCAGAACTGTCATGCCCACAGGCCAGTTCTGTTACAACTGTTTCACCTGATTGTCAGCCTACTGCCATGGTGCTGCATTCAAAGATAGATAAATCAAGGGCTATATGCAGAGGTAAGTCTTCTTCTTCCATTTTGAAGTTATACCTCTTCAAAGACAATTCAAGATTACTTTTCCTTTTTTTGCAGCATATGATGTTTACATTACTTAGTCCTGTTAAGGGTAGTTCTGAGGAGCTGCCTTCCAGATTCCTCTTTTATAGGAAAGTGTGCATTTCTGCATCCTTTTTTTTTCCTAGGCAGCCACACTCTTCCCAGATTGATAATTTGTTGTAATTTATTATAAATCTGTCTTAGCCCCATAAATTTACATACCTTTGCTTGATAACATTTCCCAGTTAGTTTATCTATGAACTTGATTAATACATAATCCTGTGCTCCATGCATTGTTTGTTCATCTGACAAGAAGAGTGTGAAAGATGGGACTTGCACTGAAAGTTACAGTCTCAATGTATGAAGTAACCCTGCCTTAAAACTATAGAACTTGTGTACCATTGATACAAACCCAACACTAACAATAAAAAGCTCAACAACAAAACCTACCTAATGAGCGCATCGATAAACTTAACGTGCAACATCACAAATCAACAGAGCAACTTTTAGTTAAAGTTAATTCCACTCAAATTGCTGTCAGGGGTATTTTAATGTCATATTTCAACAAAGCTGAAGACTCTTATCTAATTAAGTGAGCTGGATTTTTCCTATAGACTCATACATTAGAGAACTAACATTTTCTCTTCCAGCCTTTAATACTACTAATCTCTAATGTGTGGTTAACAATGAATTTTTAATTTTTCCTAATAGTAAATGGTATTGTTATTTTGCCAGCAGAGTACTACAAAATGTTATTCAAAATCTTCATCAACGACCTGGATGAGGGGACAGAGTGTACCCTCACCAAGTTCCCTGATGACACCAAACTGGGAGGACTGGCTGATTCAACAGAAGTCTGTGTTGCCATCCAATGGGATCTTGAACGGCTTGAGACTTGGGCAGAGAGGAACCTTATGAGGTTCAACAAGGACAAGTGCAGAGTTCTGCACCTGGGAAGGAACAACTCCATGCACCAGTACAGGCTGGGGGTCAAACCACTGAAGAGCAGCTCTGCAGGGAGAGACCTGGGAGTCCTGATTGATAATAAACTAAATATGAGCCAGCAATGTGCCCTTGTGGCCAAGAAGGCCAATGGCATCCTGGGATGCATCAAGAAGAGTGTGGACAGCAGGTCAAGGGATGTTTGCTCCCCCTCTATTCTGCCCTGGTGAGGCCTCATCTGAAGTCCTGTGTCCAGTTCTGGGCTCCCCAACTCAAGAGGGACAGAGAACTTCTGAAGAGAGTCCAGCACAGGGCCACCAAGATGATCAGAGGACTGGAGCCTTTTTGGAAAAGGCTGCGGGAACTGGGGCTGTTTAGTCTAGAGAAGAGGAGATTGAGGGGGAATATCATTAATATTTACAAGTAAATAAATGATGGATGTCAGGAGGTTGTTGTATCCCTTTTTTTCTGTTGTATCTAGTGACAGGACAAGGGGTAATGGGATGAAGCTGGAACACAAAAAGTTCCACTTAAACATAAGAAAAAACTATTTCACTGTGAGGGTGACACAGCAGTGGTACAGTTGCCCAAGGAGGGTGTGCAATCTCCTTCCTTGGAAGTCTTCAAAGTCCACCTGGACGTGTTCCTGTGCAATTTGATCCAGATGGACCTGCAGGGGGGTTGGACTAGATGATCTCTAAAGGTCCCATCCAAGCCCTACCATTCTATGATTCTATGATTTATCCCTGTTGTAACTCTCTAAAGTCCCTACTTTCCTGTTTGTAGTGATCTCTGAGCATTTCTGCAGAAGCCAGGACTGCACACTTCATCTTCTCTGGCACTGTTACGAGCATCTACATGGAAGTAGCTTTCAGTTACGTACAGTTAATTCATTTGATTTATTTATAAAGTTTTCAGGTTTTAAACAAGTTGAGGAGGTTATCTAAAGTTTGTGCAATGATGAACATACCATAAGGTTTACTAATTGATCTAATTTGCTTCAGAAATCTGATTTCTAAGATACAGTTTCTTAGTACAATTTTAGTCTTCACTGCATCATACCTTCTTTTCAGATTTTTATCTGTACTTTAAAAATATTATTCATTTTGACAAATCTGACTGAAGAGGGTCAAGAATTACATAGAAATGAAAAATGAAAAATAAGCACTAAAATATTCTGGGGAAATGATATCATTTATCATTTTTAGTCTAAGATTTTATTAATTCTGTTTAGACCTGTGGTACCTTAGGCACAAAATGTATTATCTATTGGACCTAGCAACTTATCCAATTTCCTTGCCATCCTAAAGGATCACAGAATTTATAGTGGAAAAACGTATATATTATCAGGCTTTAGCTGGTTGAAGGTACATTCTGACAGTACAGAAAACCTTAAATGCAGTACTGATACTTGAGTTTAGCCAAAGAAATGCATTTTCTTTATGAGTACAAGAAAGATAAGATTAAAAAAAAGTCAGCTGTCAAACTTGTTAGAACACAGCTACAGCAGGAACAGATTTTGCATGTGTTTTAACTCTACTTCTTGATTGCCTATAATGAATTATACATTTTATTATTTATTTATTTTATCACCAAATTCTGAACAATTATATTCAACACAAAAATACTATGATATTATTTTTTTCCCCAGTAATTCAGTTTTGTTTCATTTTTGTTTTGTCCTTTTTGTCTATGTCTCTACTCAACATAGGAGATGATTCAGACAAGATAAATGCTAATGAACTTAAGATGTTAATTGAAAATTTTATTACCTGGATCTTTATCTCCCCTAATACATAATGATCTAGTTATAGCTGTACCTGCCAAGCTGCCTGATATGTATTTCTCTTCCACTATCCTGCCTTTTGGTTACAAAATATTTAACTATAAGACATTAACCATATCTACCCAAATGACATCAATTTTTTTACACTGTCCAAAGAAAGAGATTATTTGTGGCAAATATTAACATTGTATCATGGAATGTAAACCTCAATCTTCTCAATTTTACTATGTGCAAAACTTTTAATATCTGTTTATATTGTATGCTTCAACCAACTAATTATATTCCTTCTTGATGGAAACGATTACTGTAAATAAAGCAAAAACAGTGCTGAGAGACAACAGAAAGGGTAAATATCAGTTTTGTGATATGCACTTTGTCAATATCAAGCTAGAGAATAATTTTATTACTCTCAGTGAAAATCTCTTCCATGAGCAGGCAGGTACACAGAATCAGATACATGACAAACTCTAAGTAAACATAAAGTAAACATATGTGAACTCCACTGAAATCGATGAGTTCACCCTGGCCTCTAAAACTCAGCAGCACAGAGCAGTGTACACAAAGAACACGTGGGTAGTAATTAAATAATGTGAAGAGGAGTAAAGCAAGAATTCTTCCATTATCAGGAACTGAAAGTTTATAATTCTTACATCTGTTCCTGTGAGGAAAAAAACCCAAAGCTGTGACAAGACATACGAGTCAAAGTACATTTAAACTGGTATCCATATTTAGGCTCTCATAAGAATGCTCCTGAGAAAACAGGTTTTAGTTTTGGAAAAATTTCCAGAACTCATAATTTGTTTTCAATCCAACTCTTAACAACACTGGAGCCTATCAAAAGTTTTAGCAAATGAGTAAATAAAAGAGAGGCAATGTAGTATGAGCTACTCTCATGGTTTAAGTCCAGCTGGCAACTAAGCACCACACAGTAGCTCACTGTCTTTCCCCCACTGGGATTAGGGAGAGAATCGGAAGGGTAAAAATGAGAAAACTTGTGGGTGGAGATAAAGAAAGTTTAATAAGTAAAGCAAAAGCCACACACAGAAGCAAAGCACCACTTCCCTTTGGCAGCCAGATGTTCAACCATCTCAAGAAAAGCAGGGTTCCATTATCATGATGGTTACTTGGGAAGACAAAACATCATCACTCTAAACATCTCCCTTCTTCTTCCCTCAGATTTATATACTGAGCATGACATTATATGTGATGGGATATTTCTTGGGTCAGCTGGAGTCAGCTGTCCCAGCTATGTCCTCTCTCAACTTTGTGTGCAAACGAGCCCACTTGCTCATGGGGTGGGGTGAGAAGCAGAAAAGCTGCTGTAAGCACTGCTCAGCAATAACAAAAACATGTCTGTATTATCAATGCTGTTTTTAGCACAAATCCAAAACATAGTCTCATACCAGCTACTACAAAAATATCAACTCTGTTCTATTCAGCACACTCTCCTGCTTAGGTAACACTGCAGTGATTAGAAGATGGTCCTGGAAAGAAGAAATTCTAGTGGAAGACTGCACCTTGCACGATTCAGAGTTGCAAGAAGAACCTAGGATTCCTGTTTCCCAGGAGATATGCTCAGCTGGCTCCAGGACAATGGACAGGCTGCCAGGATTTAGGCACTAAAAGGGATCTATTACTATGGAAATGTTTACATTACTTACCTAGTAAATTAGGAGACCCAAATTCTGTGTTTTCCCCGAGGAATACGCACCAACTCCTCAATTTAAGGTGGTTTTGAAATGGAGAAGGCACTGCCCTTCTTTTCTGATTCTGCCGTTGTGCAGAGGAAATGTTAGATTCGAGAGGCAAAAACAAAAAAGGAAAAAAGGGAGGAATGGAAGGAGCTGTAGAAAATTTCAAACTGTCTGCATCTTTGGAGAATGGTGATCCCAAGGCTCAGTGCCTGACGTGCCCTCAACAAGTGCTGCTGGCTGCAGGGTGCCTGGCTGCTTTAAGGGCAGGAGAGTCTGCTTGTACTCAAGATACTGAGCATGCAGTACCTTACTATATAACGAACCTTCATGGAGGGATGTGTAAATTTTCATCTGTATGATGATGTGTATGTTCGTTCTCAGTGTCTTGCTGGAAATTCTACAAAAGTTAAAAGACTTCATCAGCAGCTTAAAATCTTTCCTTTCTCATGATTCAGTCAACCTGAGACTGACTGTCTGCAGGTGGGTTGGATGACTTTTTAGTGTGAAAGGCCTGACAGATGTCCTAGCGGAAGTGTTTCTGTATGTAGGGTGAAATGTGGCTAAGCATATGCAACTTCTGTACAGAAGCTAAGGATGACTTTCAGAAAAATAAGCAAAACTGGTAATCAAATATAGAATTGAAACTTTGCAATTTTCCATTCTTGTTTAGAGACATAAGAGAAGTAATTGCTTCATGAGATATTCATGGAAAATATTGGGCTGAATTTATCCACCTCTTTTCTGTTGCAGACAAAGATATTCAAGTAATTCAAAGTCTGCACAGTACCACACAGGTAAATGACTAGTGTACACCCAAACAGATACACCTATAATGAGGAATTACTATTGAGAAAATAGTCTTTTATATATCAGATCTAATAATCTAGGAAAAACTTTTAGAAAACACCAACATTAGATCCTGCTACTATTGAAGCTATATAACTACTCCAGCAACAGCATAAACAGTACTAAATCTTCTCTAGCACCAAGAGTTTTTGTGATCCACAACTTGCATGTAGTAAAGACAGCACTACTGCCTTTCTCCTGAGCTTTGTCCTCAGGTTCTTGTAGCCTAAAAAGTCTTTCTTGGGAAACAATGCTGGACGGCAGAGCATTGCCTGAGGCAGCTCAGCCTTCTCTCTGCAGAAGGCCCTGATGGTGCCATACTTTCACTTGATAGCAGATGCATGCAAAACAAATTCCATAGCCATCAGTGAATCTTGACCACTGTGAAGGAAATGGCATGGGTTTCCTACTAGGTGAGTTGCTGGTTAAGAGAAGTGATCGAAGAGCACAACAAGCTCACTGGAGATCCCCTAAGCACCACTGATGTACTGACAAAAGATCCTTACCTGAACTCATCTCAGAATATGAATTTGTGGGATCTGTCTTGCCTTCAGAGAAATTGCTTCTTTGTAAATAAATCTTCATAGCAAAGTTTTGTGGTGCACCAACTAGCACAAATGAGTTGTCAGAGTGCTATGGATGCATCTTTCTTGGTCTCCTAAAAGATGAGAAATTGAGTAATAGTCTTGAAATTGATGCCATGGTGAGTGATGTACAGAATCTGTGAGACAGCTTTTCCTTGCAGAACTATTCTTTACCAGCTTCAGGACCAATAGCATTAGACATATGTGGTGTCTCAAGAGAGTGGTCTCTGTAATATCTCTATGAAAGTATATTTCATGCTGGCACCTATGTCATCAACCTGCTATTAAGATCTTAGTTCTGACCAAAATAATCCATTCATAAGCCAATGTTACTGCATACTCCCATGGCCATTAATCTCTTCCAAATGGGACTTGGTGTAGGCTGACATTTGCAGACAAATCAGACATGCCAGACAGGGTTTGTGATCTCAGGTTTCTTTGACAGCAACATATAACCTTAAAGTACACTATATTCTTTAATGTCTCTACAAAGTGTCCTGGAAATGGACAAGGGGAAAGGCAGAAGGCTAGGTGCTGGAGTAGGAAATCTGTCTGCAGCATACCCTGAAAGATCTGGAGAAGCAATGCAGTGCCCTTGAGATGGAGAACAAGCTCTTGAGAAAGAGAAGCTCTCTAGAAGCATGCAAGGAGACAAAGAGACTCCAGCAGAAAAAATGACAAGCTCTCTGCTCACACCAAGCCACTGAAGGAAAGGTGTGGGCATGTGCAGGACACTAGTGCTGCTGCTCGTCCAAAGCACTGCTGAGGAAGTGGACATGAAATCGCTTCCTCAGCAGAGGACTGGAGAAAGGCGAAAGCCCGATAGAGCTTTGTTTTCACAAGCCTGGCAGAATGAAGGCAGCTGAGAACCTACAAGCCCAAATGGATGCAAAGAGGTCTCTTACTATGTGAGCACCCTCAGCCAAAGGGGCAAGGAATTATACAGGCAGCTCATGGAGATGATGGATGAAAACACCAGACTGAATGATAAATATTCTGTGAGCAGATGTGCTGATTAGAAAAGGTGCAAGCTAAAAATGCAGGACTCTGCACATGTCCTTGTTGAATCTCATGAGGTTCCTGTCTGCCCAACTCTCAAGCCGATTGAGATCCCGCTGAATGGCAGCACAGCCTTCTGGGGAATGAGTCAGTCCTCCCAGTTTGGTGACATCAGGGAACTTGCTGAGGGCACACTCATCCAGGTCGTTGATGAAGATGTTGAAACCAATATTGTTACCAAGCAAAAGTGGCTCCTTGCTAAACCATGACAGACAACAATTAGGAAAGCTTCAAATATGTAAAGCTCAACACAATTATGATCCTTTCAGTGGTCTCAGTGAGAAGCCTGGTGAGCTTCTTCTAGCAGCGGGATGATAGGTTAATGTGTTTGGACAGGTGGATGAAGACAATTGGTACATGGGAGAGCTGGCAAATGATACAAGGGGATTTAATCCCTCTAAATTTACTAAAGAGTTTTCATGTGGTGACTTGGAAAACAAGATTTCAAAAGATTCTTGTTATTATATTTTTGGTCTCTCTATTTTGGAGGAAAGGGAATAGGATCTAGATGCAGGTGACAAGGCCTAAAAAGCACAACTAAACATGGCCTATACAGACCTTCTAGAATATATACAGAAGTGAGTTTGTACTTGAAAGTGATTTTTTTTCCAGAATTTTAGGTTTGTTAGAATGTGAGAATATCTGGAGGGCAGCAGGGGCCTCCAACAGACCCCAGTAAACCCCAGATGAGGCCCCTGGGCACTCTGGAGAGTAATTAGGTCCTCAGAACTTAAAAAAAACCCCAGGATACTATATTTAAATAACAAAATTGGATAAATAACTTCATATATACCCTTATGAACACTTTGATATTACACTGTAAATTTGTTCACCAAATAAGTATACCAGGAAACCAAGCTGATCCTCAGCTCATGGCATCATGTGATGATGTCTCAATCTCTGCATCCGTTTCATTCTTGTAAGGTGCATTACGTTTCACTTTTTATCAGATGCCATTTTACTTTTCTGGTGTCCTACAGAAAGTTGCTGTATACATTATATAATGAAGTAAAATGATTTTGGTATTTGCAACTGTTTAAATACTGCACAAACTGAGTAGGAAAAGAATGCTGAACATGGCAATGGTGACAAAGATCCCTCTTGACTGAAGGTTTTTGAGAACAGTTACTGCCTTCATGGTCATGATGCTTCCTGAGCTCCACCTTCTGATAGCCATTCAAAAGCTGTAACAAAACATTGTTCTGCAGTTTACTGATTTATTGAGAGGGGCTAAAGTCCCTTTCCAGCAGGAACTGCCAGAGGTGGCCCCTTTCTGCTGGGGCAGCAGAAGTGCCCTGTCCTCTGCCTGCGCAAGGGTTCCTCCACACGTGACTTTCTAGCATAGAAGCCATTGCCACCAATGAGGATGGTGACAGGGGAGGGAGATCTTGTCAAAATTGCCCAGTTATCCTCTCCCTGACAATTTCTGTCCATGTGGGGGATCCATCACTAGTAGTCTGTAGCTGCTATAATGCTACAGGTAATAGCATCATCTGCCCATAGGGGCAAGACATTCCCTCCCATGTCAGCTTGAAAGTGTTAATCACAAATGGCTAAGTGCATTGTAGATGCACATTGCTCCTCTGTGGTGCTGTGTTGGTTTGGCTAGGAGATAATTAAATTTCTTCACAGTAGCTGTTATGGTGCCACGTTTTGCATTTGTGCTGAAAATGCTGAGATGTTTTCTGCATTGCTGCGCAATGCTCACACAATGTTCTTGCACAGCCTTCTGCTTTGCATCCCACCCTACCAGTGAGCAGGCTAGGGGTGCACAAGAAGTTGAAAAGGGACACAGCCAGGACAGCTGGCTCCAACTGACCCAAGGGATATCTCATCCCAAATGGCGTCATGCTCAGCATATACATCTGTGTCGTGGTTTGGCCCAGCTAGCACAGCAGCACCACAACAGTCTCTCACTCAGTGTCCCCCATTCTCCCCCACCCTTGTTAGGATGACGGAGGCCACATCAAAGTGGGAGTAAAAAGATAAGCAAGATTGTTGTTAAGGCAAGGGCAGGGAGGGCTCACTGCCAATTACGGTTCTGGGCAAAACAGACTCCAGTACTCGACTTAGGGAGGAAAGTAGGAAAGATTATTCTACAAGAAACAGAATGGAATAAAAGCAAAAAGGAAGTAGGATGATGAGAAAATTACAACCAGCACTTTGAGATTTCCCTCCCCCATCCCTCCTTTCTTCCCAGGCCCAACTCACTGCTCCCAATATCTCTTCCTCCTCCCCCCTCAACGGCTCAGGGGTGCAGGGAATGGGGGATGTGGTCAGTCTCTCACAGATGTGCTCTGCCACTTCTGTCTTCTCAGATGAGGATGACTCTTTGCATTCTTCCCCTGCTCCAACATGGGGTTCCTCCCTTGGGACACAGTCCTTAACAAGCTTCTCTGGTGTGAGTTGCTTCCAACAACTGCAGCTTCTGCCAATACAGGTTCCCTCACACGGGACGCAGTCCCTGGTGAATATCTTTGGCATGGATTCTTCACCACGGTTGCAGTTTCTGCAGTTGCAGGGTCCCTCTCTCAGGACAAGGCCTCTTCTGAGCATAAGTTTAATGAGCTGCTCTGTCATGGGTTTCTCCCCACAGTTACAGCTGTGGATATTGAGTCCCTTCCTTAGGACATGGCCTGCTCCGGCCATAGTGATAAAGGGTCCCTCCTTTGGGACACGGCCTCTTCCGGCCGTAGTTTTAAAGAAGAAAATCACTGCCCCTGTCTCGGGGTCTGCAGTGAAGTGGTTGGGTCCCCCCAATGGGACACAGCCTCCTCTGACCATAGTCACTGTCCCTGGTTCGGGGCCTTTAATGAAGTGAATCGCTGCCCCTGGTCTGGGGTCAACTTTAGCAAAATGAGTGTCTGCCCCTGATATGGGGTCATTATCAAAATGAGTCTCTACCACTGATGCCGGGTCTTTAAAGAAATAAAAATATATCTCAACTTCACCAGTTTTCTCCATAAAATGCAGGGGAGTCTCTGCATGAGCACACCTCCTCCTCTCTTTCATCACTGACCTGGGAGTCCGTATGGTTCTTTCTCTCACTGTTCCTATTCCTTGCACCACCAGCCAGAAGAAAAAGAAAGGACAGAGAAGAAGGAAGAAGATGGAGGAAGATGGAGGAAGAAATCTCCTCTTCCGGATTCTTCTTAAAAAGTGATCGTGGAGACATCTAATTGGCTCAGCCCCAGCAGTGGGTCTGACTCAGAGCTGGGGAGAGTTGTGAGCAACTTCTTACAGGAGCCATCTTTACAGCCCCTTCCCCCTTACCAGAAAAGGCTGTCATGTCAAACCATGACAATCTGGGGGAAGAAGAGGAAGTGGGGAGGCAGGGTGGGATGGAGTTGGTAAGCAAGGATATTTGAAGTGATGGTGTTTATCTTCTGAAGTACCTGTTATGTGTGATGGATCCCTACTGTCCTTGAGATGACTGAACATCTGTCTGCCCATGGGAACTGGTGAGTGAATTCTTTGGCTTGCTTTGCTTCCCTGTGCAGCTTTTGCCTTACCTATTGAACTGTGTTTATCTCAATCCACATTCTCCTTTTCACTCTTCTGATTGTATCCCCTGTCTCGCTGGGAGGGAGATTGTGAGCTGCTGTGTGGTGCAGTTAGAGCTGCCCCAGAGTCCCCTGAGACACTCCACCAGCTTTCCCCTAGGTTTTTACCAAACCCATCACCCAGGGACCATAACTTGAATAAGTGCTCAAGGCAGGTAGATGAGGGGCTCCTGCTCCTAGCTAAGATAATGTCAAAACCAAGGAGTGTAGTCAGTGATTTCCTCCTTAATCACAGGTTATAAGGAGACTGAAGGGAAGTATGAAGGGACAGGTGTATTTTCCTCTGTAGGGTTGAGAGGACTCATGGTCTGGTCCAGGATCAAAAATATCCCAATCCCAATTATTATCATTATTATCATTATTATCAACTTAACAGATGGTGGCCCTTACTTGGGCTCTTGCAAGAGCATGATCATGCTGTACCTTGAGAGCAAATTAGACAAAGGAAGCTAGCATCCTCCAACATTGATACTTGGATTTAAGATGCTGGGCAGCTGGATGGCCATGCTGCTGCATGCCTCTTGGCTCTTTGCATAGCTTCTCCTGCCCATCAGAGGCCATCATGCTGGTTTCAGCCCAGGCTGCACAACTCAGGAGACTGATTAAGGCGCCTTTGCCCTTACCCTAATTGCAATGACTTCATGCTACCAGCCAAATTAATCCCCGATAGCTTGCAGATTTATACAATTTTCTCAAATGCCCTTGGTCCTTTCTTAAAGCCTCCAGCAGCTGTTGTAGAGATTCTATCCTGTCTATGACACGAACTAGTATGGTCTGAACAGTAATGCAGTCTAACAACACATTATAAATCAAACTTTACCAAGGCAGTAAGGAACATGAGCAGCAACATGCCCACATGGCAACTCACCCTATCATTTGGTAGTAAACCTGGGATCATAAGTGATGCCATGGCTCTCACAGACTGCCAGGGATATTGAATGCCCAGGTCATCTAACAGGAATGGCAATTGCACAGATGTCTTTGGACACAGGTAAGAGTTGTGCTGCCTCTTGTCTCCACCAATAGTAGTGTGATCTGTGAGAATCACACTTTACGTGGCAGTAGCATGCCACTAGGATGGTGGGGACAGCATCCAGGCTCTGCAACAATGTTGGTCAAGGAGCACTACTCGCCTCATCTGGATTTTAATGAACAACGAAGCACTATATGCCTCACAGGCCACTGATATGTCTAATACTTCTCTTTATCTGTGTGTGCTGAAAGAAAAAACGACTACTGTGTGTCTTAAGTGAGTATTGCAGGAAAAGTTATGGGAGGCAGATATGTCAAGCGGGTGCTACTGTCCGTTTTGTATTAAAGATTGTCCTGCTCTGCTTTTTACACAGTAACTGACATGGGATTTGTATGCACTTCATAGCAGCAGTTATGCACCAAAGTATCTATGAATTCAGCTGCCTCACTGAACAAAGAAAGAGGATCTATTGTTTGGATTGTTTCAGTTTTTATCACAGTTGGCTTTGAGTTCACTTATGTATTTAAATAGTAAAGACATTCCTCACCATAAGAATGAGAGAAACGTCCCCTTTTTGTTCCTTTTCTTTATAGCTGAGGTTCTCAGTTTTCTCCAAAGCTCCTCTGCCTTGATGGGTCTGGGAAGGGTAGGATGGCAACTGTTTCTTGCTCAGGGCACAAGCTCATTTCTCCTATGATTGAGAGCTTCCATTTTGCAGTTAATGTGGAGTCACTAGCTGTGACATTGTTACCTACCTGCTCCTTAAGAGAGAGATATAACATGCTGAGCTGTGCCTGCTGCCAGCATGAAGAGATTCAGGGCAAGAGGCTGACACAGGAGTGTGAGAGCTGGCAGACTTCTGCATCTCTCCTGGGTATTAAAACACAATCATGACATTTCCCACGTATTGCTTGCCCAGGTTAATCTCCTTCTCTTTAATACAAATGTTTTCTACTGGATTAAATTTGTACTTTGGCTATTTTTTTTCCTCTCTGCATTACAGGAATATTACAGTGACACCAAAGCTGTACATAAAGAAGAAAGAAAAAGGAGTGTTTTAAATTTTTTATCTTCTTGAAGACCAGAGGGTCATTATTTTCTATATAAATGACAGGAGTAAATGACTTCATCTACCTTACTGGTCCTTAACAAACATGCAAGACAAAAAGCTATATCCTTTTGATGTAACAGTGCTTTATTGTAGCATCCACAATGGAGAGCTTTAATCTAGATGAGATTTGGTTGGAATTGAATCTTTTGTTATAAATGGAAAAGTTGAATTTGATATTTAAAACTTATTATTAGGCCTTCCCATGTTAGATACTGATGGCTGTCTACTGTCCTCCACTAAGATATTTTTATGTAGGTTTTGTTCAATGCAATTCAGCTTCATCTATACTTGTAAAAAAACATGTCAGCTGTGCAGCATGAATATATACAACACTGCTGACATTTCCGACTCAAGCCCTCCATGGCTCTTCCCAGCCTTGCTGCAAGATTCAACCAAAGCCTAGTAGCACCATCTTGTGGATTTGTCTAATAATTACAATACCAAAATCAAAAGTTTGTCAGTCAGGTATCTGATTCTGAGCACTGGTGGGCACAGCCTGCTCGGGGCAGCTATGGTGGAACAGCTGGATGCCATAGTCAGGAACAGAAAAGATTCTGTTGGGTTAAATATGCAAAGTAAAAATGACTGATTTTACTGCAGGGCACATGCACACAAAGTAATAATTTTCTCATGTTGTTCATCAAGTATTTTAGCTGTTGCCAGCTGACTATGTTTATATTTTAAGTGTAGCAATGAAGCCAAGTGACTGATGGCAAGCCAGTATTCAAGAGCAAGCTTTGGACACTTTTCCCAATAACTTTGGGAAAATTACTTGAATTGTTGCAATGTTTTTAGCGCAGGTTTACTGTATGCAGTCAGTACCACAGAGGGTAGTGATACAGCCATTCCTACTTGTGCTTGGTCCATAAGCCGTGGTAACCATCACCCATGGAGTCATGGATGGAAAAATACATCATGTGTATGTCTTTTCCTAGGCAACCTGATCTCATTTGCACCAAGGAGATAGGAGATGGGGAGGGTTTCTGTGCCGAAGAAGCAGTGAGAGTGGGATGAGAGCAGCTTGCCTGAGTGAGCTACAAATGGGAAGTTCTGGCATGAGGGTCAGGAAGTGCATCATACTCTAGCTCATGCTTCAATCGTACCCTAGCACACGCTTCTGGAACCATTGTTTCATCTACATTGAGATAGTTTTTGTCCTAATTTTTTCAGTACAGATACATTTCAAACACTTATTTTGTGAAAGCTCTTTTTCGCCTCTAAATCCTCTGGTTTGCTTTGGTTTTGTTTTGCTTTTTTTTTTTTAAAAAAATCATTAAAATCAAATAAATTTAATTACAGTTGAGACTGTAATGAAGTCATGTATCTTTTCATTTTGTTGCTGAAGATTTTATTTTAAACACTGTATTGTTTTAGTAGATTTTGGGGTTTATTTCTGTAATACTTGATACAATATAGCACAAGTAATCAGAAATATAGATATAAATTGTCACATATCCTGCACCCTACAAGAATCACTGAACTACATTAACACCAATACTAGACATACCTTGACAAAGCACCTACATAGTATTGCATGTATGCCTGCTACATACTATTTCTAGCAAGAGAAGGAAGAAATAAGTCTTGTGAGAAATATGTATGGAAAAAACTTAATCTGCAAATTGCAAAAATGATGTCATACTACACTCAGAGCACTTTGTCATGGTGATTAACATTGCAGAAATGGAGGGAAAAAACCTAGTTATTGTCACTGGTTATTTGTCGATATAACTGCCGTTTTTTTCCCTGCTGTTTTCCCAGCATTTTACACCAGGGGAGGCTGAAGTTTGGGCACGGTGTGTGAAGCTGCTGCCCTCGTGTGGATGAAGGCTCGTTTTGTCTGAAACTGAGACTGGCCAAGAGCATGTGGATTGTCACAAGAACTGGCAGGGACATCACCCAGCTACAGACATTTTACACATTTTAAAAGAATGTATAAATTAAGCATGAAACAGCAAAAACAGTGTATCTGCAGATAGATGCTAGATGCTTGCTTGACCAGATGAGCTTTGGGCAGCAGTTGACATGATTTACTTGAGAGCAGGAGATAGTAGTTGTTTAGTATTTGCCATTCACCATTTAATAGAGTTTTCACCAAGAAACTGTTTCATCAAAACCAAAGGAGATAGCTCACATTCAGTGAGGGAGATGCTTATCCAGAAGAGGGAGAAGAAGTAGATGCTGAATAGTACAAGTTAAGCAGCGTTCAGACACTTCCTATAAGCCATCAGTCAGGTCTGGGATCTTTAGGCAATGGCCAACAGCAATGGGTACCCTTCTGTACAAATCAGTCCTTCCCAAAGGCATGAAAGGATGATTCATTTCAAACTGGAGCACAACCAGAAATTCAGATATAGTCAGCCTTACTTTTTCTTATAGTGCCTTTGGGCAGATGTTTATTTTGCAATTTCTTCTTGCTTGGTATTTGAGTCTGAGCTTCCCCAGCTTTTAGTAGCTGAGGCATTTAGTCTCTTTTCCGCTATGAGCTAATTCTGAATATAGCTTTGCTGACCTTCCACAGGAATAAATGTAGACTGATAGGACTTTGAACCCCTTGTCCCATTCCTAAAGTGACCTTTATTCAATGAGGACACTCAACAAGGCAGATCTCATCCTTCACAAGCTGAGCCCCTGCCCTGAAAAGGTCCCTGATTTTTAAACATGAAGTTTTCATATGTTCTTTGAATACAGTTAAATATCATAAATAAAAAATAAAAATAAGATTTCCCAATAGAAGATTCTAAAAAACGCATTTTAAAATGCTCATGGATATACTCTAGCTTTGATTTTTATCTTTCAAAAAATCTGAAAAAAAACTTAAGGAATTTTTAATCTTTTACAGTAATGTTCCAGTTATAACTGCTGAACATGATTGTCACTGAATCTTGTAACAGTAGTCTCATATTCAGGACATAGAAACAGAAAGATAAACTGGATATACTTGTTAATAGTCTACTTTTCAAATGCAAATAGAATTGAATAGCTTTTACTACCATTTTAGTCTGAAAATCAGATAGCAGAAGTTCTAATAAGAGCCTTGACCTGCAAACCTGGCTGAGAAGTACTGGTTGTGCACAGTGCAAGATGTATCTCCTGCTCGTTGTTACCACTCACTGCAACACTTGAGCTCTTGATCCCCTAATCTTGGAGAAACAGCCTTTAGGAATTAGTGAATGGTACAGCTTTTAGCACAGCTGTTCACCTACAAAAACACAGGGTAGAAATTACTGTTTTAATGGTAGCTTGTAGTAGTTTGACTGTATAATGGGTCAAAATGTAGCTCAACAATACCTTGCTGTTGTAGAAAAGGCGACCTGTAAATCTTCAATGCACAAATAGGAGCATGGGCTACAGTATGCACAATGTCAGTCATTTTGATCTTCCAAACTCTGATATGACCTCAGATGGATTATTCTGTGTAGTTTAATCCAGGCCTTTATAAGAAGATAAAAAAAAAAAAATGGGAGAATCCAAAGGAACAATCAGAAATCAGAAATTTAGAAAAGATGGCTTAATACAAAATATTTAATACATTGGGTTTACATAGTCTGAAAAAAAGAAGAATAATGGGTAGCAGGATGGATGAGATGATCTCTGGTGAGGCTAACTAGCCCCATGATTTTGCATGTTGATGGCAAAGTTGCTGCTGGGCGGGAGCTGTCCTCCATTCAGTCTGGGGCTACATTCTCCACACAGCAAATCTTCCCTCCCTAGGCCACCTGCTGGGAACCTCATAATGTGCTGAATCTGGAGCAAAAAATAAAAAAAGGGAACAGTTCTGTTTAAAATCACTGCTTCAAATGAAAAATAACTTGTAGGAATTCTCTGTCATCTTTCTCCTAGAAAAGCCAAAGCCAAATTTATGAAGTCTGTCTGGAAAGTAACATCAAAGGCCGTTGGTAACTTTGACGAAACCTGCCAAGGGACACACTTGTGCAATTTCCGTATCACGTCTATGCCTCTGAACCTGGAAGGAAGAGAATCGAGAAACCAGTACTTCCAGAAGATAAAAGACCACTATTGGCACAACCTCTTTTAACACTAAAGTGAGACTTGAAGTAGAGAATATAATCAGGCAATAGGGTTTTTTCTCTTCAGAAAGCTACTCACAACATTTCACACAGAGTTTATCTGCAAACCTCCAGTAAGAGATATTAGCATTATGATATAGTGTTTGAATTTTGGCAGGATTTGGCAAGCATTCATTCAACCCATAAGTTCATACTGTGCTGGGAAGACAGCCCATACAGGGTTCATGGCAGTGGTCACACAGCTCTTCTGCTTCCATCTCTATCACGTCCAGTTCCCAGCTCCAAAGGCATTTATAACATTTTCATCAACAGAAAATATTCAAATGAAAGGTCTCTCTTTCTTCAGTAACAAAATCCTCCCTCAAATAAAATCAATTTTTCCCTGACATTTTTCCAAGCAGAAACTTGCTCTTTTACTATATATCACAGAGAAAAAAATCCAACCCTCATTTTTGTACAGATATAGTAATCCAGTCCTGGATTTGCTATTGTCAAGATGATAATACGAAAAAGAGAAATATGAAGTGAAGAAACAGTGTAGTAGTCACATAGATAATTCTGTAACTAGTCTTCCATCAACTCACCACTTTTTTCCTAGGAACAAGCACTCTCTTATTCTTTCATGTGTCAAGTCACTTAGACATGCTAATCGATTAGAAAAGAGAGCTAATGTGCTAATGCAAATACTAGCCCCATGAAGACTCCTTTTTCTGCTCCACATTTCACACTTACCCTAGACCTCTAGAGTTTCCTGAAAAACATTCGCAACTTTATTTCCTGGGTGCTCAGCCAGCACAAGTATGAGAATGATTAACAATTTCTTTAATCTTTCTAAGCATGCACGCAAAAAGTGATTAAAATGTTCCATACCTGCATTTCTCAGAACATCAAATGTGCACCATCCTATCTAGGAGGGCTTTGCAAACTTAGCTTGAGTGAAATGGGTTAGGGAGCACTCACACAATCAGTTCCACTAGCAGGTCTGAAGAGATAACTTCAGTCCTATGACTGATAATGAACAACCAGGGTTGTTGGGCTGGTAACAAGTTCCATCAGCTAAATCCAGGAGAAGATATCTTTTTACTGCCAGAAATATTACATAACTTAATTAAAAATATTTTTTTAGATTTATCTAGAATTATACTGTTTGGGAAAAAAGATAAATGATTATTAAAGAAAATGATCATACCATGTAAATGGAGAGGAGACATTAATTTTCTTGATAGGCTTTGGTAGACTATGAATTCTAGCTGCCTTTGTTTCTTCTTTATGTGGATGCATTGAAGTAAATAACTTTTCAAGCAGTCAGCAAACCGCCTGCTGATCTCATTGCTGGCTTACTGAGACTGTTTTTTAAACACACAAATTAAATCTTCCATAAAACGTAGTAATAAATCACTATTACTATTCCCCTGAAAAGACAGGAAGAAAGTTGGACAAAAAAATTGTCATAGGATCTCTATAATAAAAATTCTTCATATTCCTAAGCATAATTAAGATGATAAGGTTGGTTGCTGTCAAGTCACAGTGAACATGTTGTCCAAAGAAATGCCTATGTAAACTGTCTTCATCCTAATGAAGATACTTTGCAAAAGCTTTTACTCATGAGTTTGCTGTAGTAATTGAGCAACAAGTGTATTTCTTGGATAGTAATAGCATCCTCCTATGCTATGGATTACTAACACTAGATCCTTCCCCTCGGGTGTGATCAGTTCTTATCCTATCTATCTCCTAACTTAGGTCAAAAATACTTCTCAGTGATAGAGTCCCATTGTAGCCTATTCTTTTAATTTCTCTCTCAGACACTGTATTTCCTAAAATTTACATTGTACCAGAAAATGTCTACTGTGTGGATCCATATCACATACACGCAGATGAAAAAATCTTAGTCATCTTCATAGAATCATGGACTCATAGAATGGTTCAGGTTGGAACGGATCTTAAGGATCATCTGGTTCCAATCCCCTTGCCACAGGCAAGGATGCCTTCCATTAGACCAAGTTACTCTATCTTCTCAATTTTCTGGTTTTAGCTACATTGAAATAATCTCAAAGCTTCAAAAGCACATGCACAGAAGACAAAATAGGCAAAATTAAAATTCTGAAGGGAGGACTTGTAAGAGCAGAAACTGTGCAGATATATGTTTTGTACACTCAAACATTTTGGTGTTTGAAACACGGGGAAACGTATTCTGCATTAAAGTAAGAGCTGGGGTGATAAATAACAGACAAAGATTGCCTCTGAATAACTGTCATAAAAGCTCATTGGTAAGGTCTGCTCAACTCAAATGTTTCAAAACCTACATTGCACAAAAAACTTCTAATGCACTCTCTGTCTGGGGACTAATTTGTGATTCCCAACACTTTATTGGAAATCTTTTCTTCCTTTGCTATCTGTGTTCACTCCATACTTTTGGTTTTATGTTTATTAAAACAATGAAAATAAGTGATTCATTTCACATTAGGCATTTTTACTGTTGTGTGTTTTCTCTTCCATTGTGTATTTCAAAACTTGCAATACTTTGCATAGAAGTGAAGCCAGATGTCTAGCTGGGTGGCTGAGATATATTAAAAGAATAGCAATCACAGTGTGATTGAGAAGGAGAAAGCATTTTTTCTTATGAGGTAGCTATCCCAACATGTTTTTTTTCTGTTATGTTTTTATTCCAGTCACAGTGGGGGATCTGTTCAAAATCTGTTTCTCAAGGGTTTACAACTTGGATTGAAAACTTACTTTTTTCCCAAAAGTAGGTAAAAAAATTCCTAGCATCATAGCAAGTAAATTTAAAAGGAATCTGTTGATAATATGCTCTCAATAGAAGCAAGCAGGTGAGTGTAGTGCAGTTTAATCCAAGTAGTTGTGTTAACATAAGTTTTCCATGTCTTAGTCTTTTTGCTGAAGCCACATTACAGTAAAGCTCTGAGGCATCTGCTTAACTTAAGCACATGGGCAGTGATTATTTCCCTGGACTCACTTAAGTACTGCCCATCCTATATTTTATTTCTGAGTGGTGAAAGATGCTCAAAATTTGTACTGATTACGCCAAACTGTTTTTAAAATGTGCAGCTCCCTCATTACTGGTCCTGACAGGCCCAGATACTGTGAGGTATATGATGATCCTCAGTCTTTTACACATCGGGGAAAGCACTGTTTTTTCCTGGATACACTGCTGGGGATTTCATTGCCAGAGCCTTCCAGACTATATGTGAATTAGCAAATCTGAGATAGCTTTCCAATCCCCAGAACTGTTCTCATACCTGCAGTATATTTTTACAAATCCACCGCATCTCTCAGGTGAGATATAAGACTTATTGCAGCCTGGATAGAAGACATGGATCTTCCTATTGGGTACCTGAAAAGGCAGGTTTACCTGCAACTGTAAGGATTTCTTCTTCATTGGCATTTTTCCTTTTTTTTTTTGTTTTCCCAAAAGTGATGACTGTGGATACCTGTGCCATAGAGACAGCAAACCTACATGAGTTGTATTTAAAACAAATCTTACAAATCTTACGAAGTACATATCCAGCTTCTGCAGTTCCCAAAGGAACTGTTCTTGAGGAGTGGCACTTTTGTCATCTTTACATCCCTTCTGTGTAAATGAACAGCATATTCTTTAGGGTAAAGGAATAAGAAATGAAAATTAATAAAGATGGCAGCAGCAGTCTAGAAAGCAGTGTGGGCTGGTTCTCCAGACTTTTCTGAATCCTCCCACTGGCCCTACACACACCTGCATGTCCAATGAGATCCTTCTTTTGCCACTCGCTGCCACTGATCCTTGCACCTCTGCATGCTTCTGACGGCAGGTCGGGCCAGCACTCAGCCCATGGCAGTGTAAGGCCCATCCCCTGGCATTACCGTGGGGTCTGTGGCAGCTGGGAAGGACCCCCTGTGCTCACCCCACACCCTGCTCTCACACAGAAGCACAGGGTGTGCTGCCAGCAGGCTGCAAGGCCAGCTAGAGTTAGATTTTTCATTTAAATTTTGGCACCATCTGAAGTCATTCCTGTTACTTCCAAGCACTGTTGCCATTGTATTAAAAAGAGTAAATTTGCTGCTGAGTTACTTACTGCCCAGAAAATCCAGCTGAAACCTGCTACTGCCAAATCTGAGGATTCGATATTGGGCCAGGGACTTTAAATAGCTTCTGCTACTGAGGATTTTCTGCTGTCTATGCTGTCTAGAAAAAAAAAGAAAAAGAAAAAAAAAAAGACTTGATAAAGCCTCAGTTTGAGGGATTGGACATGGACTGTTAGAAACTGAAAATTGCCACTTCTGGTGTGGTTACTTCCCATCCAGTTTTTTTGATTGACTCATCTGGATTTTTTAAACCTAGGTTTGGTTGCCCAGGCACCAGGTTAAAAAGCACAAAACCAAACAAAAGCACTAATGTTGATCTCTTAAATGAAGCAGAGGAAAGCCCTGTTTATATAGGTTGTCTACCTTTTGTAGATGCAATGCCTAGTCATACTGAACAACGTATTTTGCACTTATATAGGGATGCAATTATACTTACTCCCCTTCTGCATCCTAAGTATCCCCTTTAACTGCAGCATGAAGTCTTTTAAACTAGGGGATTGAATTCTGGCATGGTACATTTGCTATAACACTCCTCAATGTGCACCCACTACTTGAAAGGAAAACCTGTCACTGTCCTTCTACCTCATATCTTTGTTCTGTGTCTGTCCCATGCACCTATGTAAAGAGATGGTACAGGAGGTCCCTGAGGGAAAAGGTAGCCCTTCCAGTGGTGGTTTTTTTTCTGATCTCACCCACCGTGTAGATAGGCGCATCAACTGCAACAGTGCACTGGAATCTGTAAGCCAGTCAGGAAGTCGTGTGCCGCCATCACGCCCAAACACTGTGGATGCACTGGCAGATACTCAACACGAATACTCTTGCACACTACAGTCTATGAATTTATTATGCACTCTGCTGTGTAGATATAACCTTAGCAACAGCAACCACTGTACAATAAACATGAATTGGATTGCTGATGACTGTTTAAAGGAGCCCTCCCTTATGGGCAATTTGTGTAGAAAATGATGAGAATTGTAATGATTTTGCCTGAAACCATACCAGAGGCTGCAATATCTTCTTGTCAAACTCAGTGATCCTAGAGATGCAATGAACTGGCAGCACAAGTGCTACCTAGCTCTTTTAATCAAATGGTGCTTGGAAACTCTTCTCTCCTTTTTTTTTTTTTTCTGTTTTCTCCCATGAGAACCTTTTTTTATTGGATCTTTCTGGATCTGCACAATCTCTTTCACATGTCACTTTATTTCTTCAGTGATAAACTGAAAGTCTATTTCTAATCTGTAGCACTGAACACCTGGAAGCTGTGGTTTCTCAGGAGCACCAGAGAAGGAATGGGAGCTTGAAATGCTTGCTGCATCCCTTGGGTGCATTAGACCTCTTCACCTTTGCAGTATAGCCCCAGGAGAAGAAGTCATCTTGGGGCAGCGCTTACGGACTTTCATATGTTGAAGGTTGTTTCTGAAAAGGAGTAGATTATTGAACAAATTGAAACAAGTTGTATGAACTGCTACCAGAATGAAATATTTCTTCCTTCATGATATTGAACACCTTTTTTATTAATTCAACACTATAACATCTGTGTTAGAAAACATTTGGTTTGCAAAGAGGTTCAATGCAAGTGTTGTGCATATTCATGCAAACACCTAATCGCATAAGTAGTCATGCTGGGAATTTCCTTGAAGACACACTGAAAGCTCCTTCTTGCAGCAGTTAATAATTGCACTTCAGAAAATAGTCAATCTGGAAAGGATTCAGTAGATTTTTGTTTTAAATGTTATGTATGCTGAAAAGCTAAAATCTAAATTAGCAAATTTATGTGATGGGAAGGGTAATAAATGTTAGAAATAAAATAGTGGAAGATAATTAGTCTTCACAATATGCTATGATAGAAAGATATGGCTGTGAGTGTAGAAGGAAAGGAGGTTATCGTGGCTCCACTGAATTTGACTAGAAGTTACATTATGTTATACAAATTACATTGACAGAAAACCACATGCACACGTGTATATTGACAAAATTTGTAATTGTTCATTTTGGTTTTGATCAGTTACTGATCTGATCAGGTTTTTTGGCATAAAGAACTGCCATAAAAAGAAATAGCAATGTTAAATTCCCAAAATAATCATGTCTTTTTTATTTCCATGAGGGTTTTCTCACTATCTGTAATAGCCCCAAAATCCTTTTATCTGTTATTTATAGATGTTATTGGGTTGTTTCTTAAACTGTATTCACCACCAGCATCCTGAGTCCCAATGGCATTCCTTAAAAACAATGCAAACTTTGCATTTTAATTACTATGTGTATCCTGTTGACCTCCTATCTACTTTATGCCAGCTTCATTAATAACTCATGCCCAAGTTGCTCATCAAATTCAACACTGAGCTGTTTTAGAGCTTCTGAAATGAAATTAGCTTGGCATTTTTTCTGTTTTTTGGTGCAACAAAACTGACACCTTCCTAATTTCAAAGGCATAAGAGAAAACAAATGGCAAAAAATATACTTTCATGAAGGAGAAATCTGTCAGGGTATGACTGTGTAAATTGGGTCACTGTAGTCTACATTTGCCACATAAACTTTAACTGCTCTACCCATGTTGACTTTCACTTTTTGTAAACAAACGTAGCAGGTATGGTTCCAAACATGTGAAGGATAAGGAGGGGAATATGAGTAATCACCATGGATTTACTAAGGGGAAATCATGCTTGGACAATCTGAAAGCCTTTTACAATGAGATGACTGTCTTGATGGGTAAGGGGAGACGGAAAGATACTGTTTATTTTAACAATAGCAAGGCTTTTGATACCATCTCTCTTATCCTCAGATACGTATACAGATATGTCAATTTGTATAAAGACCTGATGGAGAACAGTGAGTACAGTAAAGAGCATCCAGTGAAAGGAGCAGAGACATTGGGCACAACACAGGAAATTTCATCCAAATACATAAACCACTTTTTTACTGTAAGTGTAATGGAGCACTGGAAAAGTTTGCCCAGAGAGAATGTGGAGTCTTCATCCTTGGACCTATTAAAAAAAAAAAAAAAAGGACATGGCTTTGAGCAACCTGTTGTAGCTCACCCTAATTGAGTAGGGGCTGGGGATGACAAGCTCCAGGCGTGCCCACCAGCCTCACTCAAGCTGGAGGTCCATGAGGTTGCAAGGCAAGTATTTCCTTCAGGTGATCTGACATGGGAAAAGCACCTGAACTTCCCCCAAAATGTTACAGTATCACTCCGAACTCAATGAGACCTAGGAACGTTGGCAAACTGGCTTACCTGAGATTATAATGTTTTCAGAATAATGTGAAGAGAATCATAAGGTCTCTTTAAAAAGTAAATTTAAAGTCTGACAAATTATAGAAATTATTTACTTACATTACAAACAAGTATATAGATGTGCTAGAGTTTCAATTTTGATTGTGTTAATAAGCGCTTAATATTGTCTTTTTAATTTCTGGTTTCAAGTAGGCAGACAACTCTTTGTTACTCTATCCAGCTAGTGAAAAAAAAGCACACTTTGTTTAAAAATCATTGAACTTCTGAGATAAGATGTTTTAATATACATAATATACATAGTGCAACTAGGAAGGCTAGAGCCCTTCTAGAATTAAATTTAGCCAGGGATGTTAAGGACAGCAATAAGGCATTTTTCAAGTACATCAGCAGCAGAAGGATGGTGAGGGGTAATGTGGGCCCGCTGCTAAATGCTGAGGGTGCCCTGGTGTCTGAGGATGCAGAGTAGGTCAAAGTACTGAATGCCTTCTTTGCTTCAGTCTTTACGGCCAAGGCTGACCCTTGGGAAGCCCAGTCCAGCAAGGATAACAGGATGGCCAGGACAGCAGAAGACTTGCCCTGGGTGGAAAAGGAAGAGGTTAAAGACTTGTTGGCCAAGCTTAAGGCTCATAAGTCAATGGGTCCTGATGGGATGCATCCTAGAGTGCTGAGAGAGCTGGCTGATATGATTGCTAAGCCTCTCTCTATCATTTTTGAACAATCATGGAGGAGAGGCGAGGTGCCTGAGGACTGGAGAAAGGCCAATGTCATGCCAGTCTTCAACAAGGGCAGGAAGGACGACCCAGGAAGCTACAGGGTGGTCAGCCTCACCTCCATCCCTGGAAAAGTGATGGAACAACTCATCCTGAATGTTATCACTGAACATATGAAGGATAAGATGGTTATCAGGGGGAGTCAACATGGCTTCACCAAGGGGAAATCCTGCTTGACTAACCTGATAGCCTTCTGTGAATGCATAACTGGCTGGCTAGATGAGGGAAGAGCAGTGGATGTCATCTACCTTGACTTCAGCAACGCTTTTAACACTGTGTCCCACAACATCCTCATCAGAAAGCTCAGGCAGTGTGGCTTGGATGAGTGGACAGTGAGGTGGATCGAGAGCTGCCTGAATGACAGAGCCCAGAGGGTGCTGATCAATGGCACAGAATAGAGTTGGAGGCCTATGGCCAGTGGAGCCCCACAGGGATCAATTCCGGGGCCAGTCTTGTTCAACATCTTCATCAACGACCTGGATGAGGGGACAGAGTGTACCCTCAGCAAGTTGGCTGATGACACCCAACTGGGAGGACTGGCTGATTCCCCAGAAGGCTGTGCTGCCATTCAGCGGGATCTCGACCGGCTGGAGAGTTGGGCAGAGAGGAACCTCATGAGGTTCAACAAGGACACATGCAAAATCCTGCATCTGGAAAGGAACAACCCCATGCACCAGTACAGGCTGGGTGTCGAACTGCTGAAGAGCAGCTCTGCAGAGAGAGACCTGGGAGTCCTGATTGATAATAAACTAAATATGAGCCGGCAATGTGCCCTCGTGGCCAAGAAGGCCTATGGCATCCTGGGATGCATCAAGAAGAGTATGGACAGCAGGTCAAGGGAGGTTCTTCTCCCTCTCTACTCTGCCCTGGTGAGGCCTCATCTGGAGTCCTGTGTCCAGTTCTGGGCTCCTCAGCTCAAGAGGGACAGGGAACTGCTGGAGAGAGTCCAGCGCAGGGCCACCAAGATGATCAGGGGACTTGAGCATCTCTCATAAGAGGAAAGACTGTGGGAACTGGGGCTGTTTAGTCTGGAGAAGACGAGATTGAGGGGTGATCTTATCAACATTTATAAATATCTAAAGGATGGGTGTCAGGATGTTGGGACATCCCTCTTTTCTATAGTAGCTAGTAACAGGACAAGGGGTAATGGGATGAAGCTGGAACACAAAAAGTTCCACTTAAATATAAGAAAAAACTATTTCACTGTTCAGGTGAGGGAGCAGTGGCACAGGCTGCCCAGAGGGGTTGTGGAGTCTCCTTCCTTGGAGGTGTTCAAGACCCGCCTGGACATGTTCCTATGGGACCTGATCTAGGTGGACCTGATTCTGCAGGGGTGTTGGACTAGATGATCTCTAAAAGTCCCTTCCAACCCCTACCATTCTATGTTTCTATGATTCTAATATAATTAAGAAGGTACCTGGAGCTAAGAAAATATATCCCAGATAGGTAGTAAGTTCATTTTTAGCAACAAACTGGAAAACAGTTGTATCAAGGTGCTTGAGAACACAAAAGTATTTATTGCAACAGACTGGAGAGGTGTGCCATTACACACTTAATTCATAAAGTACGTCATGCAACCACCTGAAGATGCTAATACACAGGACCAAACGAGATTAGAGAAATAAAAAGTTCCTCCTACTGCCAATGTTTTCACAGTCTTATGTATCATGCTGTCACAATCAGACATAGCTACTTTATTTATCTTCAACTTTAGAAAGATTAGTGTTCTGTCAACACATATGGATTTGAATATCAAATTCTATACTCCTTAGATTTTTTTCTGATGGGAGAAAAGCTCTCAAAACAAATATGCAACTCTTCCTTCACATTGTTTTGAAACACAAAAATGGAGTGAGATTTTAGATCTCTATGTCAGAAGATTTCTATGAACATTTTAATTTGGATATTCAGTCTTACTATTTTAGGATCCATTGGGGAATAGATCCATTAATGGATCCAGCACACTGCAGGAGTCTGAGCATTCTAGTTGCTCAGTAAATGTCATTACAATCAAATCATGCTCAGGTTTGCCTGTAAGAAAGGTAGTTAACATGGGCTGAAAGTGCCAGAAAACTAGCTAAACAGAAAGAGTAATCATGGGATATGGCTCGACCTTAAACTGATTCTGCTTAATTAGAAGTAAAGCTGTGGCTGTGGGATACATTTGCATATTTTAAAATTATTAATATTTGATGTATCATTATATTTACTGTATAAATGATTTTAGTGATACAATATACACAGACGTACTTAAAATGTTTTACTCCAATAACACCCAAGACACAGAAACACAAAATCTCACAATATTAAATATATCCATATAAAAACTAATAAATAATTCTTAACACTTTTTAATGACAGTCTTTAACAATAAATAAAGTAAATATGCAATTGGAACAACTGCAGATATCAATAGTGTATGATAAATATTTCTCTAGAGATTTAAAACACATTTAAGTTTTTTCACTCTGTAACCTCAACTATCAGAGTTTCTGCTTTGCTGATGTGTTAACGCTAAGTTGTACTGTAAAACATCCAAGCTTTTCAATTCAGCTCTGAACTCAGCCTTGACAAAACAATTTATCAGTACAGTAAATATCAACTACTATAGATAATATTAATGGACATCTCTTTTCAGTGCTTTTAAAGTTATTGTATCAATTTGAGCCTTTATTTGTCTTTTATTGATAACGCAATTGCCTTTAAATGAAAGTTGGTGATGACTAACAGGAAGAAGAAAAGCGTTTGCATCTTGTGATGCAATTCAGCTACAGATGTGACACAAAAGTGCACAGAAGTTGATTTTCCTTTAGCTTAAGTCCATGTAACTCATGAAGTTAATAAAAATATATAATCTATGAATTATATGATTTTATAATTATTGTTCTACATAGCTTAGGTGTTTTCACATTCTCCTTATTAAACCAAATCCTTCAAACATATCAAAATCTTTCACTAAGAAATCTCTAAGTTTTGTACTTAGATGGAAAGGTGAAATGGGTAGAAACAGTTGGCAGACATTTTAGTTTTAATTCCATTTTTGAGGTGTTAGATTCTCTTGATAATATTTCCTAGGAGGATAAAAGTATTTTCCAATGGCAGCAGAAAAGTCACTATTGACTACAGAGTCTACACTTTGCTTTCCAGATTCTATCAGATGTACTGTACTTACAGTAATCATGTGGAAGATATTACAGCAGTAGTAATAGGTTAGGTGTGATTCCAGTTACAATGCCTGCACAGGATAAGAATTTTTAAAGCTTCAATTTGAGACAGCAAGAAGCTGACATGAAAACTGTAGACATGAAGATGATGATCGATAGACATGATACCATTTTAAATGACAAGAGCAGAAAAAATCGCAAGGCAACCAGAAAGGAATGGATGACCTTGTAAAAAGGCACTGATAATAATCTATAATCTATAATGCCAGCTGCAACTGGGAGTGTGGGTCTGCAATGTGTAGGCACAAGTATCATATATTTTCTGTATAAGGGAGTAAGAAATTGATTTGAGCTGTAATTTCAAATTTCATACACAGTGAGTGAGTTATTGTAAATAATCTTAGGGCCCAATTCTTGAATGAACTTGAGAAAGAGGTTAAAATACTTTTGAAAGGTGAAGAATAAGACTGTCTTACATGTTAGCAAGGAGCTTTTCACTGAGAGTTCTTATCCACCCATCCTGATACCTTGAAAAATGATGAAAAATATGTATAAATTACTTGATCATCCAGACAGGAAAGACTTTGATCTAGTTTACATTTTTTATTTCTTTTCATCAGTGAAACAAAAAAGAGTAGCTAGAATATTATGGTTCAACTACTGGTAAACTTTGACCAGAATATAGTGTTGTCAAAAATCCATTAGAAGATTATATTTGCATTTCTCCTTTGTTCTTTCTTTCTGCACTTCTGCACATGACAGTGTAGGAACTTCCTTTTTCATTTGAATGTGCCTTTTCTTCCACATCACAAAAGAGTCATTTGAGTGTCTTTCACTGTCAAAAGTATTGTTCAAATATCTGTAGCTGAAGTAATTCTGTGTATTAGTAACCAAGATAAGTGGAGGCAGATAATGTTTATTTTAGAAGCTACACAACCTCTGTAAACTATTCTAGGAAGGGCTTGATTTTTTTTTAATGATAGAATTAGTGATAGACAAGGAGTTGTTTATAATAAAATTATGAATATCAATCTTGAGCTAGATCAACAGAAGCACCAGCAGGAAATATATCCCAGAAAGGCAAAGATGTCTTCATACATCCCTCCAAAACAAGAAAGGGTACAGAGCAGTTCACTCCAAAATTCTTTCTTGGCTCCTTGCTGGATCTGGTACACCAGATTTTTCCACGAGTAGCTGAATGAGATTAGGTGGTAAAACGGATTTTGAGTGACAAGATCTTATTAGAAAGCACCTGGAAAACAGTCTGATATATAAAATTCACAGGGCTAGGTATGACTGGGATTAGGAAGATCCTGATGCAGAACAGAGTTCCGTAATGCCTGGTTTCTAAAATATCCATTCATTAAGCTGACTTCCTCAGGTTAGAGGTGTGCATTGGCCATGTGTCTCACTTCACAGATGAATTTCTTTGCTAGGATAAGCACAGAAGTTTCCAACTAGATCTTGGCTTTTAGACTCAGAAAGGCTTTACCTCAGGGAGAGGAAACTCTGGCCATAAACATACAGGGGGACTACCAAGGACCTTAGCATGGAAGGCAACGGCATATTTAACGTTGAATCAGGCCAGAAATCATTTGTCCTTAACAGGTTGGGTTTGAGGAGGGAAAATGTTTCCTCTTGGTATGCTTGAAATTCAAATTGATATTTGAGTTGGAGAGGTTCACGAGCAGACTCCACTGCTAGCACAATAAGAGGTACAAACCTGTTATAAAAATATGGCATACTTCTGTGGTTTTACACAAGTGACAAATACTATATAATAATGACTAAATCAATATGAGGATTCTATCCAACAGTAAAATATACATCTTTTCTTTGAACTATTATGAAGGATCTACAGAAGGCACTATTTTCTCACATGACCTTGTGACAGATTAACACTCCAGCCCTTTAATTTTGTAGCTCAGCTGCTGAACCATAGCAGCAAAGGTTTTAAAAGTGAACTGGTATGTTGTTTATGTTTGGTTACAATAAAACAAACAGGATACAGAGCTGCTGTCTGCCAAAGTATGGCATTGCCACCTGAATATTAGCTATGCATGATTAACAGGCAAATGTGGACACTGGGAGTCATAAAAGGAGAGCAGCAAATACCAGGAAAGAACATTCACTGCATAAACCCCCATAAAAATCTGCCTTTGTAAAAGGCCGAATGCAAACTGCTGTGAAGCTGTTGAGAGCATCTCCACAGCCCAGCAATGAAAGTACTTAGAAATGTGAAGATGTTTTGCCTCCGCTGTTAAGTACTTGCACAAAATAGGGATTTTGCTTCTGTCTATTGGGAAGTGCATATTGATCGTTTTGAATCACTCATTCAAAGTAGTCCACGCGGGACATTGCAGTGCAGCTTTTTCAAACAAGTCCATAGCAGATTTCAATCACACAATGGGTAAATTCTCACAGAGTAATGGTTGTCCAATTTGGATCTAACTCTAAAGAAATAAGTCCAAATTCACAGGAATACTGGGCACCTGTTTATCCACCCTGAGCATCCCTGCTGCTGCTCACAAAGCTCACAACCCTTGTCTTGCCTTACTGCATTGCACTGGTGAATTAGAGACAGGCTTGTCCATGAATAGCAAAATACAGTCTAAATCCTGCCAGACTCCTGATGGAAAGACATTCAATTCCATTTTGGCCATAAACATAAATCTTGGAGAGGAATTAATATTTTTTTTTTAAAAAGTAGCAATTACCAAACAACTCCTGGAAGCAACTAGATGGCCCTCACTTTTACAGCTAACACATTCCCTAATATCACTTACAAATAACTGTAAAGCCATGTTGCATTTTAGCATTCATCCCACCATTCTGCAGGATTTTTCTGGGGAAACAAAGTGTGTATTTCCAAACTATGTGAGAATTATCACTACGTGAGAGAGTTGTGCAATGTCTGAGCAGTAACAACATTTTCACAGCACTCTTTGGAGACACAGCAGTTGGTGCATAAGCAGGCTCACTCCGCACATCTGGTTTTATCATGCTAAAGCAAATCAGAAGCAATTCCCAAAACAAGACCCTGCAAATCCAGCAGCACTCCTACTACAGTCAAAACCAGAGGACCAGCTGTTTTCAGATGTTCATGTAACAAATTATGCTCTTGGATTCAGTCACAAAATCTGTAGCTTTTCATGGTTTTCCTCCAAAGAGACCTACTTAGGTAAGTCGTTTAAAATACAGTGGCAATACTATAACAAAGAAAAAATTGAATGTTTTCTGCATAATCCATATAGAATCGTTTCACCTGGAAAAGATCATTAAGATCATCAAATCCAGCCTTTGTCCCAGCCCAATCAACCACTAGACCATTTCCCTAAGTGCAACATCCACCCATCTCTCAAACACTTCCTGGGACAGTGACTCCACCACCTCCCTGGGTAGCCTGTTCCAATGCCTGACAACCCTTTCGGTAAAGAAATTCCTCCTAATAGCCAGACTGAATCTCCCCTGGTACAACTTGAGGCCATTTTCTCTTGTTATATTGCTTGTTACTAGGGAGAACAGACTGATCCCCTACTCGCTGCAATTTCCTTTCATGTAAAAGGAAGTAGTGGAAATATGCAAGTAGTAGAAAAGTTATAGCTGCTCTGTAGATATTAATTGATATGTCTAAATCTATTTTAAAACTTTACAGATTTACATTTATGTATTTGTTTAAGATTATGAGTCCAATTGTTTATACATGGCAACAAAAATGAAATAATGAAATCCAGGCCTAATGGCAATATAGATATTCACTCCAGTAAACCTGAAGCTGCATGATTTGTCACTCATGCATTTATCTATATATGGTAAAGTGGGTAAACACTGCATAAAATATATTTTGTGCTTCCTCGGTCTTGGACAGATTAGCACAAATTAAATTTCACACTAATCTGCCCATGGTCAGGACTGCTACATTAGGAGTGAGGGGGATTCAGCTAATTATAAAGAACCTTTTGCTCTATTACAATGATCTGTGAATATAGCAAATACATCCTGAAGACCTGTCTCCATAAATACATTTTATTGATACTGAATCAATAACAGATAATGACTAATATCTATGTGCAGGAATATATAATATTTCTCAATATTATTTTAATTTGTTCACAGAATTTGAAGTTTTCTTTGTATTTCATATTTTATTATTGAGTGCTCAATATTCATCATTTGTTATACTGCTTGCTTATGTTTCACCATTTAAGTCACATGGCATTTGAGTCATGCAAGTCAAGACTGAAGAATATACCGAACTGCCAGAAGAGGGAAGTCCAGGATCAGAAGTTTATTCCTCAGAGCAAATGTGAAACATGACATCAGGAACAGGAAAATCTGACAAAACACTACCCTTTTTTAAAGCAAGTTTCGCTGGAGGAAGATTATGCCAAGTATTTAGGACAAAGAAGCATGGATATAATACTTATAAGATGGCACGCTCCAACTCCAATGTTTGTACTAATTTTTTTAAACAATCTTGGTACTTACCTAAGGAAAATGTCATGACTCTTCAAACTAATCAACAAAGTTGCAATCAGCTCTGTATTTGTCTGAAAGATGAATAAAAAAATCTGTGTGCAGTAGCACTGGCCATGTAGGAGGGAATGCTCTTTTAACTGAGTCAAGATCCATAGGCAGCAATGTTGTTCGTGGCCAGGGAACATTACCCAGCGCTGGCAAAGACCCACAGACACCTTGCGGGTGGTAGCAGCTAGACTTCCTGCCCCTGGAAGTAATAGTGAAAAACCACAAACCATTCATGCCTCTCATCACTGAACCAAACTTCTGACTAACCTTAAACTCAATAACTAAAACAACTCAAATAGATTTCTTTTGATTTGAGACTGGATACTTAGAAATTCTTTGCTTTGTAGACCTAACTCTCCTGAAACAAAATTTAAGTCTGTATTCAGTTATAAGCCAGGCTTTTTTATTAGTTTTGAGAAAGAATTACATGGTTAAAAATCAGGAATGGTGGTATGTAAACCCCTGATAAATAAATGTTAACAACTCCCTACTCTCTTCAAAGAGAGAATTCTATGCAGTTTCTGAGTAAGCAAACACTACATACCACAGAAAACATTGTAAACAATATAAAACATTATGAAATGGATTTACAAAGTTCTGAATAGCTTTAAACAAAAGCTCTTAGACTTTAAATATCCAGGCTTTCCTCATACAACAAACTCCTCTGCATTTGCAGTTGTTGAATATTTAAATTTAAATGTAAGGCTTCATAACATTTCCACTTCTGCTCTAACACATTTATAGAAACACATTCTCTCATTCTTGCTCAGAGATGGTTTTTCCTGGTAAGATGTAGCTGGTGAATTCTCTCCAGGCCCTGCTGGAAGCAGAGGTTGTGAGCCCAGGACCGCCACTGAGCCCGCCCAGCACCCAACAAAGGATATCTGGGCATTTATTACAGGAATGGAAGAGATTAGCAAAGGTACTGGAATGCAACACCTTCCTCTCACAGTCAAATCTCAGCTAGACAGGGAGTGCACTGACCTCTTTTAGCACCTATATTTGTAACTCTTCTGCATTGCACTTTGGCTCATCATACAGAGAATGACTAAAAGTAAATCGTGAGGAAAAAGCACATTGGGAAACACATCTCTACACCTTCAGGAACAGCCACAGCTTAGCACAATCGTTACCAGCTGTATAAGATTCATTTCAGTTTAGTACTTGAGTCTTTTTATGTGATTTCCTCTGCTCCATATTTTGTATAGAAATATGGGGTCTTACCACTGAAAACAAATCTCCTCTGATTTTCATTCTTCCTTTGCATCCAAAAAGTCAGAACAGTAACACCACATTGGATGTATTCTCACTGATTTTCCTGTTAATGCAATGAGGTGCTCCTTCTGCCATTTCAGTAAGCATTCCAGGCTTGTCCAAGGAAACAAAATACAGGTAGCAACAACTCATCTTAACCAATTAAAAGAACAATTGCAGAAATCTGCTTTCCATCCAGTTGAATGGATGATATCATCATATATAATGTCCCCTTTCAACCAGCAACAAATAACTGTTATTGCTCATGTTGTGGTCAATAGGAGTGTGAGTTTCTATGTCACGACCCATTCCTTGCAGTTTTCTTTTTCACTTCTTATGAATGTATACCATTGCTTCCCAATGTCCAGTATTTAGCCTTTAAAAGTTTGTCCCTTCCCTTTGATGGAGCAGTATAGCATTATGTTGATGTGTTACACAAAGAGATTGTATTCGTCAGTTACATTTTTCATCAGCAATAAGTTCTACTGAATTCACTAGATCATAGCAAGATGTAGCCTGGAATGCACATTAAGGTATTAATGGAGTGTGCATGCTCGATATTAAGTTTTCGTGCTGAGCTGCACTGGTGTTAATCTGGTTTGATTACAAAGCCTAATGTAAATTCTTAGACAGATATTCTATTTTGGCTGAGAAATGAATGCTGACAGTTTACTGCGAAATGACAAATGAATGCTGACATTTTATTCTTACATGTTTATAAATCAGTTTAAAGGTTAAGAGTCGTTAATGCAGACAATCTGAAGAATCTATATACATAAACAAAATATTCATTTTGGGTAACTATATATGTTCAATGTCATTCACAAAAGATAAAAGTCAGATTAAAGAATGAGGAGAAAAATGCAAATTTATCAGTATTAGTTTATCTTCTAACTGGAAACTGAATTACCGGATTGATAGGCCTTCTGATCAAACCTGCAATATACAATACAGGGGTTTGGCTTTTATTTTCATATCCTTAAAAAAGAAAAAATATTATGATTTCTAAAGAATAAAGCTTAACCCCTCACTTCCCACATGAGCCATGCTGATGAGAAGCCTTTTCCTGTAACCGAACCAATCTTGCAGTCACTCTGGAAAACAGCTAACCAGTGTGGTCTGTGCTAGGACACATCATGGAAATAATTTACATTCCTGTTTTCACTCCATATGTTTCTGAAATTTCCAGACCTAAGAAACAGTCATGGCTTCCTCATATATTTCCAAGAAAAGATCTAAACAGTGCTATGAGAACACTACAAATTCCAGTGGCAGTTTTTAATGTCTGATGAGGCCTGCTTCCAGGCGAGAAAGGAATTGTGGAAAGTTAAAAGTGTGTATGGATTTTCTGAAACTCTGGTCAAGACAAACAGTCTAGATGAGCATACTCTATGCACCTTGTTAGAAACAACTACAGAGGATACCACCACCTTCCTCATTACACCACGACATTGCTCAAGTAAAATAAAGAGATTTCTCAGTAAAGGAAAGTTGAGGCAAATATCAGCTATTAAAAATGTGAAGTGAAATTGACTTTATGAAATACAAGGCCAAAATCTCATAATAATTTCTGGACATGAGCAAATAATGTACATCGATGCACTTGACTCAGCATAGTTTTTCCTGGGTAGATTGCCTACACAGCATACTTTGCCACATGCAGTCTAAGATCCCAGTTGTTTTCCAGATGTTTACAAAACGTTCTTGTTACAAACATGATATTTCATATCTTTTGTTACCAATTACCTAATGGATGAGATTTATAGGGTTGAAATACATGGACAGAAATTTTTTATTGAAACAATTTATAGGTTCTGTATTTCAGTTATGTATAAGGAACTGCAGCACACAATTACTTGGATGTTATAGTTCAGTTTCCCAAATTATTAAACCATATCACAAACACACGTAAAATACTCATAAAAAAGCTACACTCAAGGAAAGTTGAGAGTAGAATTTTGGATATTCTTTGAATGAATTGTTCAATTAATTTTGCCTGTATTTATCAACATTCTTCGAATCACAGAATCACAGAATGGTAGGGTTGGAAGAGACCTTTAGAGATCATCTAGTCCAATCCCCCTGCAGAAGCAGGTTCACCTAGATCAGGTCCCATAGGAACATGTCCAGGCGGGTCTTGACAACCTCCAAGGAAGGAGACTCCACAACCCCTCTGGGCAGCCTGTGCCACTGCTCCCTCACCCTCACAGTGAAATGGTTTTTTCTTATATATAAGTGGAACTTTTTGTGTTCCAGCTTCATCCCATTACCCCTTGTCCTGTTACTAGCTAGTATAGAATAAAGGGATGTCCCAACCTCCTGACATCCATCCTTTAGATATTTGTAAATGTTAATAAGATCTCCCCTCAATCTCCTCTTCCCCAGACTAAACAGCCCTAGTTCCTGCAGCCTTTCCTTGTATGAAAGATGTTCCAGTCCCCTGATCATCTTGGTGGCCCTGTGCCGGACTCTCTCCAGCATTTCCCTGTCCCTCTTGAGCTGAGGAGCCCAGAAGTGGACACAGGACTCCAGATGAGGCCTCACCAGGGCAGAGTAGAGAGGGAGAAGAACCTCCCTTGACCTGCTGGCCACAATTTATTCCCCTTCTTAATTGAAATGACTCACAATTTGGTTTATGAATACTTTCTGCTCTTTAATTGTTTTATAACTAACTGATTAGAGAAAGAAATAACATTCAAACTCAGAAATCTATTTTATGTTAAGTAGGTCACAGACTGCTTAGTCTTCTTCAGCAAAGTCTACCCTGAGCTCACTAGTGCAAGCTTCACTCCTTCAGAGAGAAGACAGAAAATGGAGTCTGCAGCTCAAGTCTAGTAAATAGTCAAACTGAACATCACTGTTACACAAAAACTATATATTCCACTGTAAAACATTCCGAGGTCTGAAAACAATAGAAAATACGGAGCACTGCTAAATTGAAATTCATTTTCAAATTTGAGACAGTTCTCACTGCTTTCTTCACACCTCATTTATACTCCTGCTCAGGACACATCCAGCTGGCATCCAGACTGTTGTTAGGAAAAGTTTAGGGTATGAGCTATTGAGAGCAATCGGTCTTGGTAAGTAAGGTTTTTCATTTCACCCCTACAAGAATATATTACTTTTCTTAAGCAATCACATGCAAGCAATTCAAATGTAATCCTTTTCCTGAACCCCAACAACAAAGTATATATCCTACTCTATGCAGAGCTGCACTTTGCCCAGCCACTACATAAGCACCTGCCAAACATAATAAACACTTGCAGTGCAGGTATATTATTACATCTGTTTGCCATGATGGCTTGATTAAATTGACCTCTCTTTATTCAAAAGGCTGAACAGACACCTGGAATAGCATGGTGATATGGCACATATGCTTTTTATATTGAAAATATTTCAACCTGCTCAAAATTGTAATCTATACATGTTTGAAGGTTTTGTGTTGGTTTTTAATGATTATCTTTAAATACTCTGCCCTGAAAAAAAACAAAAATGGCATTCATCAGAGATAGATAACTTTTATGCTTCATGTTTCAACTAGCTTATTTGCTTTGGAAGAAAATATTCACCGCCACTAAATTTGTAAAATTACAATACTTTGCATTTACATAATACTTTATGCCTGAGGAATAATCTTCTTCTTTATTTTTTTTCAAACATGTCCCCTGTTCAGGATCTGAACTGCTCATGGTTGAACCAGTAAGATCCTGTCAGTGTGTCAGTGATCATATCCCCTAAAGCCAAGCTTCTCTATTTTCTACATCTCCTATCTACATCTGCACAGCAAATCATGCAGTTACACTGTCCTACTGAATCTGAACTTAAATTTTCTGAGTCAACTGCTTTTGTGAGGAGTTATTGAATGAATCTTAGGAAACCTTTGTTATGTCACACAGTAGTGCAGTAAGGAACCATTCTTCTTACAAGTTCCCACAATTTACAGGGATGTTACCTAGAATTTTTCAAATTGTGTATTACTTCTTAGGTCTTCCTAAGAAGTCTAGGAAAACTGTCACATCTTACTTTTATCTCAACAAGTAGCATCACTGATGCTTCTGAAAAGAGGTTAAAAAATACTTAAGAACATAGAATTATTTTGGTTGGAAAAGACCTTTAAGACTATCGAGTCCAACCACTAACCTCACACTACCAAGATCCCCACTAAACCCTATTCCTCAGCACCTCATCTACATGTCTTTTAAATATCTCCTGGGATCGTGACTCCACCACTTCCTTGGGCAGCCTGTTCCAATGCTTAATAACTCTCTTGGTGAAAAAGTTCTTCCCAATGTCCAGTCTAAACATCCCCTGGCATAACTTGAGGCCATTTCCTCTGGTACAATAATTCTTTACTGGAGAGATTGACCCTCACCTAACTACAACCTTCTTTCAGGTAGTTGTAGAGAATGATCATGTCTCCTCTCAGCCTTCTCTTCTTCAGGCAAAATAACTCCAGCTCCCTCAGCAACTCCTCATAAAACCTGTTCTCTAGACCCTTCACCAGCTTTGTTGCCTGTCTCTGGACACTCACCAGCCCCTCAATGTCTTTCTTGTAATGAGGGGCACAAAACCAAACACAATATTAGAGGTGTAGCCTCACCAGTGCTGAGTACAGGGGAATAATCACTTACCTGGTCCTGCTGGTCACACAGTTCTAAGTCAGGATGTCATTGGCATTCTTGGCCACCTGGGCACACTGTTGGCTCATGTTCAGGTGTCTGTCAATCAACATCCACAGGTTCTTTTCTGTTGGACATGTTTCCAGTCCCTCTACCCCAAGCCTTTAGTATTGAATGCGGTTGTTGTGGCCCAAGTGCTGGACCTGGATCTTGGCCTTGTTAGGCTTTTAAGAGGTAAAAGAATGTTTATAAAAGTGCCTCCAAAGAACTGGAAACCAGCAGCTGACAAAATTAGTATATGAAAGTTCATATACCTGTAAAATTAGAAAGTAGTTTCATAGTTTCCCTAGAGCACATTTTTTACTAAGCAAAGCACAATTATAGAAGTAAAAAACTGGTTTGTCCACCCTTCAGACTGGGAAGGCAATGATCTTGAAACCTGAGGAAACCTTTACTGTATCTTTGGTGGTGAATCAGCAGTTTCTGTCAGACAACATATGAAGGGGCATGTCTTCTGTGGCCTGAGGGTGTTTTAAACTGTTGGAGACGCAGATTGTGCTGTTACAGTGATAGGAGATGTCACTTCCATGTCTTCTCTCTTCTCAGCTAAGAGTCTATTAGGTAGAAAGGACATAACCTGCTGAGGAAATGGGCCTGAGTAGACACTGAAGTAAGTTTCTGTATATGTACATTGCTTCCCAAACAGTGAATTTTTAAGATGCACCATGAAAAATGTTGTCATATATTTTGGTACTAGTATCAGTCCCATAGGCACACACTGTTCCCTTGCTGTAGGTAACCCTGTACCTTCACTGGCAGCAGCCCAGGGAAAAAGTAAATCTAATGTAGATCAAATATATATCATGATATTTTTACATTTAAGTCATCAAAGTCATCCTCTTGAGAGACGTTATGAACTGTTGTCTGGATGGGAGTTTCAGCTGTCATATGCATTTCAGAGAAAGAAGGAGTTAGAGAATGACATGACTCCTTTAATCATAGCAATTCTAAAAGTAACTGGCCTTTCAGCATGTTGCAGATTACTTATTTTTTTAAAATAGATGCATATATGATAGTAGTTGGGCTCGATCCAAAATGAATATAAACTCAAGCTCTTTAATTGCTTTAAAATTATCTTAATAATTAAGTTCTTACGAAGATGGTGATGTCAGGTATGATTTAGACAAGCTAAGTGTAGTTGCTGGGATACGTTCTGTTCTCTATGACGTCAGAAAAAAATGTGGAGTAACTTCAGTTATAATTTAGCATAAATTACTTATGGTACGATTCATGCTAAATGAAGAAGAGTGTGACTACTTATAGCATTTATTTTCAGTGAAAAATTACTGAATCAATATTCTTTCATTTGCAATATAAGTGTGGATGGACAGATCTTAATTGTATTCCTAGTAATTTGTGTAGTGGCTAGGCTGGTTCCAGTCTGGCTGCATCGCTATCAGGCAAGTACAACTCTAGAGTAAATGTTCCAGAGTAAATTTATAAATGTTGAAAATAGAATTTTCTTTTTTGCTGAGCACATGGTACAAAAAACCCACCCCAAACTAACAGCAAACTATTTAACTGATAAGAGTCTGAAGAAATATCAACACAGCACTTTGAGAAAAATCACTCCATCCTCACTGCGCATTCAAAGACGAAAGTGCCCTTCTCCCAGAAAACACTTCTATAGTTTGTCAAATGGGGATTGGCATGAGGTGAAATAGATAGGCTGAGGTGCCAGTCTGAATTTAAATTCAAAGTTTTCCAAGTTTAGCAATATTCAGGTCTGGAAGTTTCACTGTAAATTACTTTGTGTTTTTCTTACATACACATTTTCAGCCAAGCTGAAACGAGGCACTGGAGGGATATAGTGCAGAGATGAGTATCTGATGTAAAAGACAGAATTAAAACCTGTTTCAATGGGACTTCTCTCATTTATTACAGTTAACACAGAAATTCAGTTCAAGTGACTTTGGAAGTAATAGAGTCTAGGCCCATGATGATCAAGGTAATGTGGTGAATCTTTCTCCCACTTTTGTAAGGATTTGTTACCTTTAGTTTTTTTCCTTGATAATTGGATATAATAGGATACAAGGTCTGGCAAGGCAAATGGAAGATAAAAAATAAAGTGAAAGGGGAAAGTCAAAAGGAGAAGGAGGGAAAGAAAAAATGGGGAGAAAAAGGTGATGTCACCAAAAGTATTGGAGGAAAGAAAATGAAAATGGACTTGACAGCTTACGGTGAGACAGGATATCATAAACTCTACAGGAAACTACAGGCTTTAGGTCTGGATCTCACTGTTTTTAAACATGGACATTTTTTCATTCCACAGCAATTTTGAAAGCTCTGAAACAACTACTACACATACGGCCTGCAGGCCTGCCATGGCCTGCCACTGCTTTCAGTTATGCTGCTGGTAGTACAGAAAATCTTGCTGATTACTGGCAAAACTTTATGGATTGCCAGCTATGTAACTGAAAACAGAGTCTGAAACAACAGTGTATGTCAGCCTATGAAGATGCAGAAGAGCAAGAACACATGCAAAATATAAGTGAAATGAGGTGATTTGATAAGGTGATAGACAAAGTACAACTGAAGTTCATAGAACCATATAATGTTTTGGGCTGGGAGGGACCTTTGAAGATCATCTAGTCCAATTCCCCTGCCATGAGCAAGGACACTTTCCACTAGATCAGGCTGCTCAAAGCCCTGTCCAAACTGACCTTGAATGTTTCCAGGTATCCACAGCTTCTCTGGGCAACTTGTTCTAGTGTCTTACCCTCCTCAGAGTAAAATTTCTTCCTTATCTCCAATCTAAATCTACCCTCCTTCAATTTAAAACTGTTACCCCTTGTCCTTTCACTATAGGCTTTGGTAAATACTCTTTTTCTTATAAGCCGCATTTAAGTGCTGAAAGACTGTAATAAGGTTTTTCCAGAGCATTCTCTTATCCAGGGTGAACAACCCTAACTCTCTCATCCTAACTTCAGAGTAGAAGTGTTCCAGTTCTCTGACCACTTTCGTGGCCCTCCTCTAGATCCACTCTAGGAGATCCATGCCTTTCTTGTACTGGATATCCAAAACTGGATACTGTACTACAGGTAGTGATTTCCTAAGAATAGAGCAGAGGAGGAGAATCATCTCAACCTGATGGCCATGCTTCTGCTATGCAGCCTGGGATATAATTGTCTTTCTACAAGTGCATATTGCCATATCATGGTGTTGAATGTGTAGAGGACTGTGAAGGGCAACGAGCAGGGCTTCTGCAGGTCTATCAGCAGCAAAGACTAGGAAAAATGTATGCCAGCTGCTGAATAGGGCAGTTACAATGAACCTGGTGATGAAGGATGTGAAAAGGGCAGAGGTACACAATTCCCTCTTTGTCTTCATCTGCTCTAGGAATCACAGGCTCCTGAGACCAGAGGGAAAGCCTGAAGCAAGGAAGACACACCTTTGGTGGACAAGGATCAGGTCAGAGAAACCTAAACAAACTTGGCATGTGTCTCCATTGAATGCACCAACAGGTGCTGAAGGAGCTGGCTGAGTCCACTCTTGATTCACTATGAAACATCACACTGATCAGGGGGGATTCTTGAGTACTGAAAGAAAGAAAATGTCATTACCATCTTCAAGAAGGCATGAGAGAAGATCCAGGGAACTACAAGTCAGAGAGCCTCAACTCAATCCCTGGAAAAGTGATCAACAAATAACCCTAAGAACCATTTCCAAACACATAAAGGACAAGGGAATAGTCAGCATGGACTTACAAAGGTGAAATCATGCCTGACCTAACAGGATTCTACAATGGAATGAGTAAGGACAGCAGTGAATGCTGCTTATCTTTACTTTAGCATGGCTTTTGACACTGTATCCCTGTTAATCCTCAGACACACTGATGGAGTGTGGGCTAGATAAATGGACGTGGAGGTGAACTGCTGGGCTGAGAAGGCTGTGGACAGCAGCATGAAGCCCAGCTGCAGGACAGTCACTAGTGGTGTCCTCAATACTGGAGCTAATACTTCTCCATTAATGACCTGAATGCTGCACAGTAGGCACCTTCCAAAAGTTTGCAGATGGTACAAAACTGAGAGGAGTGGTTGACAGACCAGATGGCTGTGCTGCCTTTCAGAGTGACCTGGACGAGGTGGAGAAATGGACCAAGAATCTCACAGACTTCAGCAAAAGAAAGTGCAAGTCCTGCCTCTAGGGAGGAAGAACCCTAGGCACTGGAACAAGTTTCCCAGAGATGCAGAGGAGTTTCTATCTGGGGAAACAGTCAAACCTCAATTGGACACAGGCCTGAGTAAGCTGTCGCAGCTGACCCTGCTTGAGCATGGCTGAGGTTGGATGGGGTGATTTCCAGACATGCCTGCCACCCTCAGACCCTCTGTGACATTACCTTTACTGGGACATGGTTCCTATTCTTCTACAGTTTTGAGGAGCTAGTGGCTCCTACTCTACAGCCAGTGGTATCACATACAAAAGAAGCTGTTTATATAGTATATAAATACAGCAGAACCTGTATAAAGGTCACAAAGACATATTCTCTTTTATCTACTTGTAGACACTGCAACTGGAGTGAGCAATTCCATAATTCATTTCAATGGCAGTTTTGTTAGCGTTAGATGTAGGTTCCAAATGCCTGACCTGCATTTTTATGGGTGATTTGTTAGCGGCTTCAGGTAATCCTGCAGAGAGAAGAGGTTTTGATACTCAGCAGAGTACTAACTTTACCTCATCCCCATTTCTAAGAGAACTTTAGATAGCAGGGTAAATCATGTTTGCAGAATGCTGCTTTTTGCATCAAACTCTTTACTGTAATGAAACAAGTAATTTACTTTTATCTGAACCTTCATCACATCTCTCACTTCACTGCTGGTTCTGAACATCAATACTTGAACTGATGCTTGAACTGTGCTTCTCCACACCACTGATGCATCCACAACAGGATCTTCCACAGTCCAGAGTAATGGTTCATAAGTGTCACTGGACAAAGTTGTACAACTATTCATTTTTTCTCTTTAATCTTATCTGGTGATAAGAAAGGCTTAGAATTCATTGCTTGGGAAAGAAAACTGACATTTTTATCATCCAGCAATGAATACTACTTTAACCTTGCTGGTGATTGGTATTAATTGTGTTTGTCATGATCTTAAAGAAAATACAGAAACTAAAATTATCACTTAACCGTAATACATGGTTGGCAAGTATACACAGCAGTTTCATATCAGGAAGGTAAAATGGATATTTGTAAGCTGAATATTTTATATAAATATTATTGTCGTATTGTCAATGTCATTAGCAAATCTCACAGACATAAACTATGACACATTTTGATGTTGGAGGAAAAAGAACACAGACTGTCACTGACAAGGAAGGTTCCTGCAGAGCAGACAGATTCTTCTGTGAAGCAGCTGCCACAGAGTGACACTGGATCCCTGTAACACAGTACAGTTCAAATAAGTGAAATCATGCCAATGTCTCTTACATAATTATAACATTCAGTTCCATAAATGACATGAAAGCATTTTAGCGACACCGCAGATTTAGTAACGTTATAGTATGTGATCATATTAAAAACTCCTGCAAACATGGTCAACTTTTTTTTATTTTTTTATTTTTTTTTTACCTAATACCAAAACTATTTACCAAGAAAAGACACTTCTCATAGAAGGAAAGGGATTTCTGAAATCATTTACAAAAACATACCTCCTGTCAAGTTTTTTAACACTGAAGATAATCCTCAGTGGCCGACAGACCAATATTTTCCCAATGTCTACTTAGTGTAAAAAGACAGAAACCATCATGAGGACAGAAACCCCAAATCTCTTCCTTATATGTTATATCCCTTAAAGTCTCTCTTTTCTTTTTCTGAATTTGTGGTCCAATCACACTCTCTGTTTTGCAGAGTAACACAGGTGGGAAGAGAGAAGCAGTAAACGTCGACTTCTCTCCATAGCTGCCCTTGCGTGTGGCTTGGGATTGTCCTGACAGCCCTAAGAGCTGACTAGACCTCAGCTGTTGAGGAGACAATGAATTCAGCCTCCACTTTGTGAGTGAATTCTAGTTTGTTATATAAACAGTGATCATTAAAGTTATCAACAATGTCATTGAAAGCGCATGTCCAACCCATTCTTTCATGGAATTTTCCCACAAGGAAATCTTTCTAAGCAAATGTAGACAACTGACCACAGCTCTGGGAATGGTGCCTAGCACTTAGAAAGGAGTGAGTTTCAAGATGTGGGGAGGGATATGAGTCCTAAAAGGGGACTTAACTGGAGAAGATAAAGACCAATTGAGTGCCTGTAAACCTCTTCTCAGAGGAGAGTGTCTCTGTGTCTCCAGTGATGGTAGATTGCATAGTCTGCTGCCTTTTAGAGCATGGACAGATGGCCAGGCTGAGGGGCAGGGTACTGAAAAGAGAAGACTAAAAGAGATGGGACAAGTTACCGGTATATTAATTTTCCCTCAGTATTTCTTGTGATAAACTATGCTTCTTTTGTTGAAGGTATCCTTTCTCCTCCAACAAGACCTAAACACCAAGAAACTAACTGTGCTTATGCAATTAAAAAAAAAATCTCTCCCTGATGTATTTCTATCTGTATTTGAGGCAGAACTTGAAGAGAAGTAGGTAAAAAAGCTACTATTTTGAAAATCTCCTGAAAGTATAAATACTGTTCTTACATTTGTACTTTTCTCTTTGCCTTTTAGATGCTTAAAATCAATCTTGTGTTTCTTATAAATCAAATGAGCAAGTTAGTCTGGGGGAGCAAGCTACGCAGTAAGTACTCATATGCTTGTGGATATACTTGGTAAGTTTGTGTCTCCTCCACTGAGATTGCTCTGATAAAGAACAACCCTGTTTCTGCTGGCAGCTAAGAGTGCCAACGAACAGATGTCAGAGCAGCTGTGCCAGGCCCAGGCAGGCCCTTGGCACTGTGAGGGACCTTATTCACCTGGTTGAGCTGCAAGAGACCTGACAGTCTAAGGATGTGAGAAAGGAAACGCAGCAAGTGTATGCTGGGGAACCCTCATCACATGTGCCTGCGTCCCTGCACCACACATCTTCCTTTGGCTGTGTACACTGACCCACTGAGAGTCGTGCTTTTGGTTGTAAGGGAATGGAAGGGGAAGGAGTTTTAGATTAATATTCCCTAAATTACATCTGTAGTTTCCTTCCTCAGGTCTAGAAGAGAGTTCAACAATCTAAACAGATTTTTTTTTCCAAGTTCTTCTTACTTGCTTTTTTTGTTGAAATACATCATTTGAGGCTCTTCCTTTACTATTTTTCTTTGAAAACTTGTGGCAGTAAACCAACATGTTTCCTTCCCTTTGCATATTTACCCTAATATAGAAACTAATATAGAAAATTAATCACAGGCTGAGACGGCTTCTCTCTAAAACAATTTTCTTCCTTGATCAGTCTTTGAACCTACAGGTCTTTTATTAGATTCCATAAATGTATCTCTTGGGGGTAGTTTCATCAGAATTAGCACAAGATCAAAAATGTCAAAGCATCAAAGCGGAAATCTGTTCTCCCTCTAGCCAAACACCAACATAATCAGCCCACTGGTATTTTCCCCATATTCCTCTAAGACTCAAGTTGCAAAAGGTTTAACAAGGCTTCCTCAAAAAAGGGAAAGAAAACAAATTGAAGGTGAATCCTCCCAAGTGATTGAATAAAGCAGCTATGCAAGGATGCTGTTTCAGGGCTACACAGACCTGAAGCTGTATTAGCATTTCACATTTCAGATTCTTCATCTACCACCCTTGAGACTTGTGCTTCAAACAGGACTGGGAGTGGCAGGGCTGCTTTTGGCACCACATAAACTGAGGACTGTGGTTTCTACAGTCTGCTCTGTATCATCCGGTCACAACTACAGGGTAAAACTTCTGGCATGCAGAAGTTTCTCTTTGGAAAGCAAAGAAACTATCAGTGAATGTGAAAAATTGAGCGGAAAACTGTTTTGATAACAGATGGGCTTTCAAAAAGGTAGCAATGCTGGTGGTCCTGAAAAGTGATTACATTTACATATAGCCATCACTGCAAGATCATATGAACCTGGTTTCACAGTTCCAGTAAGAACATTTAGAACTGGGAAAGCTGAGATGAAAACTCCTTCTGCATTTCCAGCTTTATCCAGTTTTATCCATCACACTTGTGGCTTTTCTTATTCAACACCCTATCCAAAAGTTTGAAAGGAACAACTGTTATTCGTAGCCCTATGCATCTGCAGACAAATCAGAGTGGTATGTGAGCTATTGTTTTCATCAGTTGTGCTGTGAAAGTTTCCTGCCAAGCTAAGGGGCCTAAGGGAGTCATGTGAACACTACAGGAGCAGTGCTCTCCATGGGCCTGCTCATGTGCTGAGATGGCAGCAGCTGCCTCACCACCTCACTGGTGGAAGTTATCACCCTCTCCAATACACAAGCTCAGGTGGCTCCTTTCACCTGCCTCCACTCTGAACCACATGCCTCCATTCAACATGGGTTAGACAATTAAAAAAAAAAGAAACACAACAGAAAAATAAACAAGACAATTCCAAAACCTACTAAATTGGCAGGTAAAAAAATGAGTTCATGGGCAGTTGAGTGGATAGGTAGGAACAAATCCCTTGGCTGGGGACCTATGCAAAGCAGCTGAAAGGGGAGAGAGCAATTTTACAGGGAGCACATTTAAATTTGGAAGGAAGGAAGGTATCATCACCTTCCATGCACCAAAAAGTGCCAGTTACCTAGGCAATGAGGATTGAAAGGCCTGGCTATTACTTTTATAAGAAGGTGTTTGTCTAAACACCTCATTCAGCTGCTTGATCTAACTTCTTAATCTAGGTTAAAAGAGGTTTGTTCTCTCTTTTGGACAAGCTCATTGCTCTGTGTATGTTTTATACATAACATATGTGTGTGTCTAAGTATATAGTAAGAAAAATGTGTACTTAGAAGTTGAATCTGTTAGAATTACAGTTTCCTGCTGACTCTAGCACAAAAGCTCTCATCCCATGCTTCCAGACACAATTAATTTACCTTGTGTCTCTACATTATGAAGAAGATTTAATTATGTGACTGTAGATTTCCTGCCCACCTCTCTGTCCCATGCTCTGTTTCACTTCATACCCAAATGCCACCAGTATTACTCTAGTTCCTTTGGCTGTGGGCCTAAGAGGGACTCAAGGGAGTCTGGGTTTAAAACATTGTTGGTGACCTACGTGGCAGACATCAGACAAGAGGACCAGGCATGCTTGCAGGCTACCACAGCTGTACCTTGGGTATCTGACTTATCTCTAATTTACCCTAGAGATGCAGATCACACACATCTGTTCTGTGCGGTGTCTGCCCTTGAGTATTCCAGGTAGTGCAGTTCCATGGCCATGAAAGTGACCTGGAAGGTGGGAAGAGTTGTGGTTTTCCTCCTTATTGTCAGCCTTGAGGAAAAGGAGGCCACCAAGACTGAGAGTCTTAGCACTAGCTATATTCAGCATTTGGGGGTGATCTTCAAAGGATTTTGTCTGATTAGCATTTTAGCCTCTCAACAGGACTCCTGGGATGGGTAGTGTTTTTGTAGTGCTGATGCTGTGTAACTGCTGCTTTCTGCAGCCATCAGCATACCCATGCTACACACTCTGGATTAATAAAGTGCTGATCACACTTTTTCTTTATCTTCTTTGCTCTTGAATGAGATTATCCCATTCCACCCTTCTTCCATCATACCCACCATGGAATTCTCTTCACCAGGCTGTTCAGAGCTCCACCTCAGTTCCGCCTTTCTACAGTGGATTCTGATTCATAGCTTATGAATATTCAGATAAATAAATTACCCCACCTCCACCTCACCTTGATGGTGATTCTGGCTTTGATTTAAATTTTTAATTTCTACATCAAGGTTTTTTTAGGTGTTTTTTTTTTTAGTTGTTACTTCCTTCTGCATTTCTCAGTGGTGCAGCATTTACTGCACAAGGGAGCAATCACCTTATACATCACCTCACGTATAGTGTTTGACGAGGAATTTAGTTACCTGGCAGGACTGAGAGACTGGGAAAGTCAGCAGTGTGGATCCACAGCAAACAGCAGTGATGTAGTTTCTTAAATATTTGTAGTAATGAGAAAATGCCACCAGAAGCCTAATGTTACTACAATTAATTCAAGACAACCAGACACTAGCTTGTAGCTATACTTTTTACTGCTTGCATTAGGCATGGCCACCCGACTTGTGTCTGCAATGACAAAAATCACTATGATAGAAAAAATTCAGATGGTGTCATGCCAGAACAACATGACAATTGTGTGAAAACTGTCATATGAATGGGGACTCAGAAAAGCCTTTCAAAGTCTCAAAGTTTTAGGATAGAGACAAATAAATGAGGCAGATGGGGATGCAGCCAGAACATTACTTCTGAGCACCACATGTGGATGGTATGTTTTGTGAATAACAAAGTCTTCCTTAAAAAGAGCCCAAAATGTTGAATGGCAAACTGTTCAGGCAATCAGGACAGGGGAACTTGGGCAGGAATCATCTCTTCTAAATATTAGGCCTTCATGGTGAGTGATTTTATTTTTTGTATCATAAAACCAGGAAATATTTTAATGCCTTTTGTTGAGCTATTCAGCTGCACTCCATAGCCCCCAAGATTTATTCACTGACTCCAGCTGACAGGGATTAGTGGATCCAAACCATTTAATCGAGGTGCTCTGCTTCCTGCTGAGTTACAGGTGTCAAAGACTCACTAAGGATAGACTCCCTTTGCATAGGTGATTTGATACATAATTAATAAACCTACAGAAAATGAAAAAAAAGAATTATGGAAGAGTTTATATTCAAGACAAGGTTTTAACAAAAGGCAGTTTACCTGTTCTATTATCACCTTCTACAAATGTGTAGATAGAATCTGAAGAGAATACAAATAATCACTTGGTCAGAAAACAGGCTTAAGTAGTTTTTCCTGTAAACAATACTTACGACTTAAACATAGATATGCTTGAAGCCCCCAGCTGAGATTAGGCCAGTATTGTGCGAATTGGTTTAAAAGACAGTAGACAGATTTTTGGCTGGCCAAAGTGTTTATGTTCTTATTTTGAATGAGCAAATTTAAAAAATGAGTGTAATAAAGGAAGTGCAGAAACAGAAAATAGTTTGTAAAGTTACAGGAAAACACGTCTCCTGAGTCCAGCTATGGGAGCAGTTGTCTTTGTTAAATGCTTTCTGCTTTTATCAAAGGTATATGAAATCAAATGTGAGTTATCTACTCACCTAGTGTAAAGTTTTATTTTCAGAGGGTGTGATGGTATAACTTTGGGGTTTAGTGTGTGTCAGAGTTACTAAATTCTGCAGTGAAGTAAGCAAAATGTGTATAAGACTGAGCAAATCTGAACCCACAGATGAACAGATTGTGCTTGTTTTGAACATGCAAAAATGGGACCAATGAACCAAATAGGTGACTTATAAAGAGAAAACGCTACTAGGTATATTCTCTTGTATGAAGGCAATTGCACTAAGCCAGTAGGAAAAATACATCGCAGCATGGCAGGTTTTAATTTACCTTTGGAACATATCAGGTACCCTCAGCATTTCCAGATCAGAAATGTTTTGTGATAAGGCTTTTCCCTTTTGGCACTACTTTTCAGCTAGGTATTCCTTTTAAGCCTGATATTCTCCTTTACTTTCTCATGGTCTAAATGCACCCCTAGAGCTCAGCAATTGTAAATTACTCTTCCTGTGGCTTGCTCACCAACTTCACCTGAAAGTTTTCATTTATGCATGTAGATCTTTCAGAATTACCTTATTTCAATCCAGATGCAATCACTTAGTTCTTTAAACCAATTCTGTCTGATGGATAATCTTCTAAATACTGTTTGCCACCAAAGAGGTAAAAATGTACCATCTATCTCAAATACTGTGGAGTCTTTGATATATTGGTGTGATATTCTGTTTAATATGTTTAATAGATAACCTTGAATGATTTTTCTGTTTTATTCTGTGTTTGTAATGCTTTTCATCCTTCACAAGTCTTACTACCCAAAGTAAAGATCAATTTTGGCCCTACTGAAATTAATGTATGCACCTGTTATAATGCTGAGACTGAGAATTAGCACAGTTTGAAGCACCCCTGTTCTATATTTAAAGCCCAGCTAACCACCAGCTGATGCTAATATTTTTTGTTTATTGATTTTTGCTACTGGATCACGTGTGCCTACACTTAGAAGTTTTAAAAAAGGATTAATTCAATTCTCAAGTACACGGTGATGAGTTTGCTGAGAGTCAGGGGTATTGTATAATACCATCCTTCTATATTTTAAATTCTGGGATGCTTCTTTGGCTGATAAAGAAAATAAATTAAAACAACTGTTGATGTGGCTATTCAGGGTAAGGTTTTGCTTTCAAATTTGTAAGATGAAAAATGCATCAGTGGGTCACTTTCATAATACAAAGCTTTTTTTTTTATGAAAAAGTGTACAGGAGACTGAACAATTGCAAGTGAAGGGTATTAATACTGCGTTAGTTCAGATTTCAGTGTAACATCGTTATTGAGTAGTATTTCTACACTGAATTAGTGGAGCAAACTGCTGCTAAATGCTGTTGTTTTTCATATACAACCACATAAAGTATCTGGTGATTTTGAGGTACTGAGGTGCTGTCAAGGAAGTATGTCTTCCTTAGCTTCAGCAGAGAGAACAGCCTTCCTGGTTTCAGATCTTCAAATTTTAAGTTTTATTTCACGAGACTGTCTTAAGGCTTAGTTGTACTAGTGACCTGTCAGAAAGGACTCATTCAGAGTTGAAGCATTTGCTTTTTGAACTCTTTGCTTCCATTGAAGAGGGGGCAATGTTAACCTGTTCCCAAGTGCTTCTTAACAGTTTCTGAGCTCTAAATCCCCCTTGATAAACAAAGTAAAACAAATTTAAAGAAATTACTGCCAAACTTCTCCAATGATCTGGAATTTTATTCCATCCATATACATGCATAGTAACAACATTTGTTGAGAAATTATTTCTATCAGAAGTAGAACATTATCTTTGTGATCACCAGTTGCAGTATTGCTACTCTTATATTTAAATATATCTTATATATGAATTAGATTCATAATTGCAGCATTGAGTTTAGGGTTTTGTTTTAGACTGTGCCTTTCAAAAGATAAAACTGATTGATATGACCTCATTACTTACAATACTGCTTCCAGTAATTTTGTTCATTCTTTATAAAGTATTGCATTTAACAGCAAAGGTTTAAAAATTGAGACAGAGATGCATCAGCGAAAGAAAATACAAGTACTATACAAGAAAAAAATTGCCATCTTCATTTAACGTACATTTCAGATTAAGAAAGTGGACAGAAACATACTGCTACATACAAATGCAAAGCCTAATGACTAAGGTATTGTATCTGCTAAAATATAAAGTGCAAACTGAGCCCAATTGTTCAAAAAATTGAAATTTTAAGGCGAACTTTATAGCATAGTTGAAACTTCTTTGCAAGTTATATTTTAGCATATACGTATATCTGCAACAGCATATAAGAAAAAAAAATCAGGATACACAAGTGCTTTTGAAGCTATTTCTAAAATGCTTTTCTGTATTGTTTGCGACTATTCTCTTTAAAATCTACTATACAGTGCAAACCATATGTGCTACACAATAACTATACAAGAACATTACAAATGACTTTAATATAAAGTTTTTAAATAAAAAATAACATAACTACAGCTATGAATACTGCTGGTAAAATAAATTAATATTTTTGAAAATGGCACCAATAATACACTTTACTAATGGACTGTAATGAAATTACACCTTTAATTCTTCAACTCAGCAACAGTGAAATCTCCTGATTGTCCAGATGTAATTCAAACAGCTTTCTTTAGACCGTGTGGAACAATATGCTAAACACAGGTACCAAAGGTGAGCAGTTGTTTCATTTGACATGTTCTGCTGCATGTGACGAGCAATAAAACTTCTTATGAGTTATAAAGTTTGAAAGATTGTTGAACTGGATGTCACACAGTCGGCAATACTTTCCACTGGTTGGGGCCTGGGTAGAACCATTCACGCCTTTAGCTATACTAGACAACTGTTCCTCTGCCGTAGGAATTGCTGGAGAGACATTTTCATTTGCAGTTAAGGGATTCTCAGAGATCCAAGAAGGAGACTTGTGCCCGTCTTCATGCAGAGGGTTCTGGGAAATGTTCTCTTGCTGTGGGTTTGCGGCAGGTCTTTCCTCCTGTTTCAGTCCACCATTAACTATTACCATGCCGCGGTTTTTCGGCAATAGTGGAAGAGACTCTTTCTTCTGCACAGCACATCCATTTGAAGGTGCCTGGCCTTTAGGAGACTCACTTTCTGTAGTTGTGCTTTGATCTAAGTCGGTATTATGAATGACGAGAGAACCAGAAATGTAATCACTTGGCTTTATTCCATAATATGGAGAAAGCTGATCTGCTCCTTTAGCTTTCTTTATTGCTCCAGGGTAAAGGCATTGTGGAAGAAACAAATGTTTGTTTTCTTCTTTTGTAGCAATAAGCTGGGCTGCTTCGCTAAAGACTTTTAGTCCTTGAAGTGTCGCTAAGTGTGTGGAAAATAAGTTTCCATTAGGAGAGGACTGTTTCGAGTTTCCGTTTTTCTCACATTTGATGATGCTTCTTTCGTAACTGACGTCTGGGCTGTTTCTTTCACTTTCTGGGTTTTGAAACACCTTACTGTCAAGTTGTCCCAGGTCATTACGCTGATGGGCAGTGACAGGGCAAAAATTCTGCTTGTGAGCCAGGTAGTTCTCTACTTTGTTAAAGCTGATCTTGCATACTGTGCACTCGTGGTAGTCCAGCAGCCTCTTGGGAGAAGCAGATGTCCTCTCTGACGGGGGTAAGCATTTTTTACTGAGATCTATCGGCACATCCATCTCCAAGCAGGATACGGTGGAGTGAGGAGTATCACACTTTGAAACTGGAACGCACTTGTTAATAGACAGGGATGTTTCCAGGTGCTTCGAGACTATTCCTGGAAAGATGTCGCATCGTGGATGGTAACATTCTCCGAGGCCCTCTGTTGACTCTTGGGTAGAGGTACAAGGATTGCCAAGATTAGCCACTTCTAGAAATCGCTGTTGAACGAGTGGTGGCCTTTGCTCTTGCTCTGGTAGGCACATCTCATACATCTTCCTCCGCTTCCGGGTACGCATCGTTCTCTGCATGGCAGGCACTTTGTTGGAAGCAGACCTCTTCAGTGGGGGATCGTGGCGAGTGGCACAGTAATACTGCTTGTGGACCATGTATGTTTCGTGTCTGCTGAAAGTAATGTTACAAGCTTCACACGTGGTCTTGTTGGGATCACTCTCTGCTTCCACTAAAGGAGCACTGGGGTTCTTCACATCAGAAGGTTTTCCATTTATCTTCTCATCACCGTTGCTGGCGGCCGACAACTTCTTAGATTGTGCTGTGAAGTCTTTATCATGACTTTTACCGTTTGGCCCGATCAAATCTAAAACATTGGAAGGGTTTATGCAAGATGTCTGCAGAAGTTGATTCTCTGGATCTGATGTGTGAGGAGCTGCATTCAGGATGTTTATAGAGCTTTGACCGTTACTGGGACTTACAGCTTCTGGCATTTTCTCTGGAACACTGGAAAAATCTGGTGACTTTGCCATCTGTTGCCATCGGCTGCTGCAGTAATGCTTTTTGTGTACCAAGTAGTTGTCCAAATTATTGAAGGTTATGTTGCACTCAAAACACGTAGCCCCTTTGGGCATCAAAGGACTGTAAATTACAGGAGGATAATTGCTACTTCCATGCCTCAGTCTTCGATGGACCAGTTCAGACATTTTGGCTAAGATCTCTGAAGCCTGAGGAACCACAGTGATGTCTTGGGGAAAAGCAAACTGGGAAAGAAAAGGTCCCATTGGGAAAGAAGGGCCAATATTAGGCTGAACTGGCGATGAAGCAAGTCTCGGACTGGATGGTTCGGATTTTATTTTAGTGTATGAAAAACTCTGCTTATTTGTTGCAGGCTGGGTTTCTGGTCTCTGATTTGGAAGGAAAAGTGGAGTCTTTTTTTCACATTTATCAAGCTCTGTATCAGAACTTGCGTCTTTAGTCTGCATGGTCTTTTGGCTCTGAGGAACATCATTTCTGCTCAACAGGTCCGTTGCTGGCTGTAAACCTTCTTCATTTCCACTTGGAGAGTGTTCAATGTCACTTTCTCTCTGAATTTTGTTGCCAGAGACATGTAACTCTTGGTGCTGCAGGAGCTCCCTCTGAGTCTGGAAGCCAAAATGGCAGTGATTGCATCTAAAGGCAGCTTGAGTAAGATGAGAAAACAGGTGCTGATGAAAGTTGATCACTGAGTCTGCAGTGTAAGTACAAACTGTGCATTTCAGACTAGCACCGGGTGGGAGAAATTCTTCCATTTTCACTCCTACAGAAAAGACAAGTAAAATACAAAATAAAGTGACCACTTTGCCCTTCATGAAGCATACTGGAAAATCAGCTGCATGGAACGCACAAACACAGTGAGAACCACTAATTATCTTCTGATGGGATGGTATTAGTCATCCTAAAAATGCTTGACTTGGTTCAGAATTTCTTTCCTTCAACTGCTAGAGAATATTCCCAGACTTCAGCTCTGCTTTGGAGAGCGTTAGTATCTGCATGTGTTCAGCAGAGATGAAGGGAAAGAAAGAACAAGGAAAAGGATAAAAATGGACTGGACTTACTCCGAATGAAAAGGTCTTAGAAATTACAGTTTTAACTAAAGGAGAGGTAATGTTCCCTGTACACAATTACTGGAAATTTTGAATGCACAGAAAGCACGTTAAGGTCAAGACAGTCAAGGTTATGTTGTGGTTTGAGGTACAGCCCTCAAATTCAAGAGTGCCTGAAAGCCACAGACAGAGCAAAAGCAGCATTTTGAGCATTACTGATTCTCAGCTCTTTGCCTGCATGACTTGGCTGCAGTGTGGGAACAGGATACAGATCCATCCTGGTCACAAAGGTCTGATGAGTTGCATTCATTGTGAAGGGAGGAGGCAAGACACAGCTTCACCAACATTTAATCTTCCATATATAATGGCTGAAGGCAATTACTGATGTAACATACCACCTTTTTCTCATTAAATCACTACAGCTTTCACTATCGAGAACAGCACATTCAAAGCCAACTTAAAACTGATACAGAAACAAAAAAACTTCATGTTTCACAGTATTTTGAAACCAAAAATGCTTTAAGAAGAGCTAAGACCAAATTTCTCTATGTAACAACACAGATTCTCATTACCAGTTAGACAATAAAAACTGAAAAAATGGTGCTAGGGATGATATTTGGGATCTGAAATGGATATTAGTTCTATCTACATGCACACTCATATACCGTGCTTTGGTCAGGTTCATGGTAGCTGGACAATATAAATCTGTAAGAATCCTGTGGGGCAATCCACAGGAAGTCATTCTGTTGTACCTGGGAGTCCCCACTTCTCTGCTCACATCAGTGACTCTCACAGCTGTGAACAACATTTGAACTACTTTCAGCCTCAGAGGTCAGAAGGGAGCCGAGGAGATTGCCAGCACTTTAATCAGCATGTGCCTGAAGTTCTAGCTCCTCCTCTGCCATGAGATGGTTTTTCATACGTTTCCACACCATGTGATTGAGTCACAGTGGAGCATCCCTATGCAATTTACAGTTTGGTTGGGGCAACATGTTCCAGAGGTATGGATCTCCTACAGCCCTCAGTGGGAACAGTAAAAGATGCTGAAGCAAACACAGCAGTAGCATACAAGGCATTTGGAGAAGCAATGTTTCATTACCACTACAGAAGCTGTTATGACTTGTGATAGTCTGTACAGAAAAACAAAAAAAGCCCAACAAGATCTGAAAGAGAGCAAGAATGACTGGACTGACTAGTTCATGACTAAGAAGAAAAGGAAGGCTTCTCTGATCTAAGAAATATTAAAAATTCTTACTGGAAATTCAGCAAGATCTCAGACCTGTGTCTGTCAAGGAACATGGATATTTATCTCTAGATTGCAAGAAGACATAGGCACTCACAGCTGAAAATTCTCAACACCTAAGCTAATGGTATGTCAACCAAAGTTAATATCTGGAGGCATAAAAAGATCTGACTTCTAAATGAACGGCTAAATATTGTCTGTGTTGTCTAAATACGGAATTTCTCACTCAGCACTCATCTATTCCTGCTTTGGGAGGTTGGGAGGTACCAAACTCCTCCAAGGCAACATGTTGCCTTCTGGATTTGTAATTGCTGCGCAAGTGTCAGAGGACCAGTTTTCACCAAGTCCAGGATGCACACTCCTACTCCTACAGGAGTTTTTACACAGCAGCCAAATAAGGCTTTCATCTGTGAATAAAGCACACATTAGTGTCCTTTAGACAGGATGATCCATTTAACAGGAGTACCAGGAACTCTATTGCCTCTTTCCAGATACAGCTCTGTACACAAGACAGCCAACACATGCATAACCTAACAATGCAGTCTTTCTAATTAATAGTTTTTCTATGGTGCTGAAAACTCCAAAGCAGAAAGTTCAGCAAACTCATAACTTGTGTTTCAGCCCTAATTCAAAAACAAATTCAATAGCACACTCAAAGAACCTTCAGGGAGGAAGATAAGATTCCTGTTGAATCCCAGATTTTTAATCTTGGAAATTTTGCAATCCCATTTACCACTTATCTAGTATTCTAATTTTTGCAACATTGACAAAGAAGATACTATCCCTATTTTATAAGGAGGAAAAAATAATATTGTTGTGAAACAAGGAGTTTTTACAAATCAATTGTCCTGGGAAAAGCACACAGAGTTCTGGACTTTGGTTCTTAAAGCCTCCTGCCTAAGAAACATACTGTAGGACCCTAAGATCTTATTTCAGAAGGACTTGCTCTCTGGTGGTGTGGACTTCTCTGCCAAGCATCAAAACACGGTAGGTATAGATTCTAGTCTAGCTGACTCATATTGGTGTTTGGAATCCTGAAATAATTGAATTTCTCAGAGACTAAGCAGCAGCAGCCTGACTGTCTGGATTCCTGAGCATACCTTCACAGTAAAAAAATGCTACCTGTATGTGTGTATACACACTTAAGAGAGGCAGTGTTCAAATGAGCATTAGTAGGTAACAGAAATGACACTGGGAGATGTACTTGGTGTAGAACACAGGTCACAAACTGTTGACATTTTATTAGTATCTACACCCAATGCTTGCAAATATTTGAAGAGACATTGATCAAATTAATGTCCATAGTGAATAATTCTTCCAATATGTAAATTCAGAAGACGATGCAGAAAAATATATAGTACTTACCACTGTGAGAATTTAGGTGCATTTCCAGAGCTCTTGCGTTAGAAAAGCTTTTGGTGCACTGTGGAAAGGGGCAGACACTGGATATCTGCTGAGCACTATCTTCATTCTCCTCTGACAGCTGAGGCCCCTCTCTTTGCCTCCCACTGCAGTAATACATGAGATGGGCCTGCAGGTTCCGCTCGCTTCGATACCAAATGCCGCAGGATTTGCAAGGGAATATGTCCTCTACAAGCAAATACAACCAGGTGTAGTTTAGCCATGGTGCACTTAGTGCCAACCAGTTAACATAGATGGATTAATTCCCCTCAATTCCCGACTAAATGCATGCTTATATAATAAAATATTGAAAACAGAGGCATGGATTTATTAAATGGCACTTGCAGGTGAAGGACTGAACGTGGGAGACAGTTGTTTCTTTCAAAAACAAATTTCAAAAATAGTTTCTAAAAAAAGGTTTTGGTATGTGATTATTCAAAATATCAAATGCAGTTAAATTTCTGTTGTGAATATGCAGTACTAATTCAAGAACTAAACTGTATTTCCAGTCCATCACTACTCAAGAGGTGACATCTTTCAATCGTGCTTTTTCACCTGTGTACACAGCATTGGGCCTTGGAATCTTTGAGTGCTAATTGTAGATCATTCAGAAGAATGTATATTTTCAGAATGCTTATGCAGTTATTACTGTATAATCCTGTTGCTCTGACACCCAGGACACAAGACTAGATTATGTTTTCTTAAGATTTTACAGTGCTGAGTGTAATACTATACTAAATAGCACATTTATTTCCTCAGTTCCTGTTGTTATTACGATTAGAAGTTAAAAGTTTCAGTGTACTTTTGTCTTCTTGCTTTTGGTAAATTGATACTCTTCACTATGCAAAAGTGATATTTTCTAAGAGTAATGCAATTTTTCACTGTCTTCTACCCCAAAGTATCAGCAACCTCTCTGAGGGGAAGTCAATGCAAAGGTTGAACAGAGTGCTTCCCAGTAGCAGAGGGACGAGATATTTTGATCACGTGCTGAAGGCTACACAGAATCACATCATAGGAATCAAGTAGGCTGGTGAAGACCTCAAAGATCATGAAGCTCAACCAGCACTGCCAAATCCACCACTAAACCATGTCTCTAAGTGCCACATACTTCCAAAAGTATACAGCTTTTGAACTCTACTTCGGTGACTCCATCACTTCCCTGGATAGCCTGTTCCAACACTTCACAACCCTTTTGGTGAAGAATTTTTTTCCGAATATCCAATCTAAACCTCCCCTGGTACACCTTCAGGCCGTTTCCTCTTGCCCTACTGCTTGCTACTTGTCAGAAAAGTACTTTACTCATGTAGAGTAATTAAGAATATTGTGAGAATAATAATGAACACTGTGTATTTACACAAAATAAATAGATATTTGGTTGTTAATATCCTGTCAAAAGGATATCTACACAGCACAAGTTGTGTATCTGTCTCAGAACTTGCCATCTTATCAGTAAGAGCAAGAAAGAAACCCCAGTCCTTTAGGGTACATCTACACTAGTAAATTAAACAGCAATAGTGTCCAGACTTGAGCACTGGAACTTCTTGTTTATATTGTTAAGTCACAAAAATGGTCCCTTCTGCACTTTTGGTTTTGGTCAATTAAAACCTTCCCCATTCCTGCATATGGTTCAGGAGTTACCACAGGCCTAGGAACATTCTCTGCAACTGATAGGGAAGCTCCTCGCCTGTTTTTGAGGCTGAGGGAACATAAAATTCTGAGTGCAGTCAGACTATGCCAGCTAATAGCATCGGAGAATAGGCAATTGCAGTCAATGTCAAAACATGTCTCAGTCAACATCAACTCTGCTACTGACTTCAGAATGCAAAAACCTGCTAGTGATGGCCGTTAACTTAGTCCTGAAGAAGGGCTGGCTGCTCTGAAAATACGGCATGTATAGCTGATGATGCAATTCATTATCATTCATGACAATTTCTATTTAATTTCTAATATTGATGTGTATAGGACAACTGCTCTGTTCCAATTCCTTTGGGAAAACAAAGTTGAAGACTCCAACCCATTGAAATGGATGAGTCTTTTATTTGTTAAATATCTACAGATGCAGCTAAAATTACATTGCTTACTTTGCTTCTCTGACTGCATTGCTAATGCTTGTCTATTTTCCTGATCATGAATTTGCATAAAGTATTTTTACTGCTACCAGTTCCTATTTTTCCCTTTGCCACTGAATAACTGTGCATGAATTTAAGACACAACTATCTAATGGAGCAGCTAGTATTCCAGTATATACCACTTTTAAAACATTACTGATATAGCTTTCATCATTTGAAATGGCCATCACATGTGAAAGCTGACATTTCAGCATTTGGTTTAGGCTTCAAATGATTTAAAAAAGTTGATCCATTGAGGTTTCCACTGAAGAGAAAGTCCAAAAGCAGTAATAGGAAATTCTGGTATGGGCAACATGTCCTATTTGAATTAATTTGACTGCATTCCATCACAGAATTGAACTTTGTGATTATCTTAATGAATTTGACTTCCAGCCATCTTTATTTCCTATGAGCTAGATGGTCTGGACAGTCTGTAGCTCCAGTTACGCATGATGAATATGTGACTCTCATTACATGCCTTGCAGAGGAAATGCATTTGAAGAGTTTTGCATTGTGAAAGGATGGAATTCCAGGGGAAGAAAATGTACAGTGATGTGATCTGAAACTATCATTCCCCTAAAGCAAAGCAGATAAAGGCTGCTTGAAGTTTTAATTCTTAATGTTTTAATTCTTTAAAAGCAAAAGATTTCATTTTTTTCAATGGGTAGTTTCCAAACATTTCAATGGATCAGTTCTGGAAATGAAACATTCAAGTTCAAACTGAATGAGCCAAAGGTGATATTCTAATTTTGATTTCTCAAATAGAAAATTTTATAAAGCATTAAAAAAACCCAACCCTACAACACTTTTTTCTAGAAAACAATTTTTTTTTCAGACACATAGCAAAATAGTGGTTAAGAGATATCTCACTACAAAACTAGAGGTGCATTCCACATGCACCAGCAATCCAAGTGCATTACTGGACTCACAACTGGCTCGAGATATTACTGACAATAGTAAATTTCACCAATTCAGCAAAGAAATGTAGCAACAGCCATTTCTGTTAAGAAGCAGAGTCAGAACCAGGGTGGAAAGTTCTGGACTGTGAGACTTAATACTTTAGCAGGCTCCTAAAGTTATAAGTGCAGAGGTTACTCTGCTGCTGCTAAGCCTGTATAGCAAGAGCTGATGCACTATAAACTTAGACTCCTCTTGGCAGCAGAAGTGGCAATGATCAGTGTGGCTTGCCAGGGCTCTGCAAAGGGCAGTGCTACCACCAAAAGTGTTTCCATAAATTCCATGCTATAGAAATGTGATGACTTCCCCAAAGCTCAGAGTTGGCCTCAAGATTTGCACAAAAATAGATGCACAAAAATCAGCTGAATCAGTTGAGACTGAGTCTTTGCCCTTTTGTTGGGTAACTCCCTCCCTAGTGGCTCCTGTGCAGCTGAGGGCTCTAAACAGTGGTCTAGCCTAATGGTGGTAACCTGGCTGTCCATTTTAGGGGCTTCTGACACCTTCTTAGGCATCTCAGACTACGTCGGACAGGGCTTTGAGCAGTCTGGTCAAAGAGGATGGTGCCCCTGCCCATGGCAGGGAGGGCTGGAACTAAACAATCTCTAAGGTCCTTTCCAATTTAAATAATTCTACAATTCTTTTGGAAACGCCCTGTACAATGCTAACTGCTGGTTCTATATAAAGGTATGTCAGCTCCACTGCTGGGGTGAAAATTAATGCACTTGGCTGACAGACTTGAGGTAGTTATTTCTCTCTCTGGAAGGGAGGAGTTGGATGACTTGGACATCTGAAGGTTTAAAACAGGCTAACAATAAAAATGTAGCTATCATGCTTGTTTACCCAGAAAATAAGCAATTAGGAAAAAAAATTGAAAACATGGAATGAAATGTGTTACCACAGATATTTTAACTAGTCCTGTCTGAAGAGCTGGAAGATGATGTGATTGTTCAAGACAGCGTTATCTGAGATGAGCCTGGGTGGCAGATCATGTGCTTGCATGTGCATTCACACCTGAAATACTGTGTTCAGTATAGTAGTTCTAATTACAATTCTTACAAAGCACAGGAAGCATGAGAAAGTGCTGCAACACGGAGTCTAAATGGACAGGCTTACAAAGAGCCGAGAGCTAAATATGTGCAATAGGTCTAAGTGAGGACTGCTGAAGATCAGAGTAACAGCTAACATATTTGAAAAGTACTTAGATGAGGATGAGGAAGTAAAGCTGCATACCGGTAAAAAGCAGTAATAAGAAAAAGTTAAAGAAACGAAACTTAAGTCAAGCTGAATCACCTCTTTTCAGGAACTGGCTTATCATGTATCCATGTCCCTTCTTTCTAAAGACAGCACTTAATTACATGCCATATTTTGCCTATGGTAGGGTTTATTTCCGTCCAGAGGATGTAAAAACATTCTTGAGTGGCCACAGTGAGTGAAGATACTAAAAGAAAGCAGGGCTGCTGTAAGATGTGATCTCCACTGCATTTTGAAATAGCCACTGCAGAGATGTGTTGTTTCTTTCCACTGAGTACCATGAATTATTACCAGAAGCTGCAGCTGTAAGCAACAACCTTACTTGAGCAGAAGAAGCTGGACTTTGTGAGCTAACAGGACTATCTTATCTACTTTTTTAACAGTTTCTGATCCTATTGCCTCTGGGAGCAGATCACAGAACTTCCAGATGAGGGCAGGTCAGATACTCTGGGTGAGGCTCTTGCAGAGCCCAGCTGCCAAACCGCTTTTCTTCCTCTTTTTATGTTTGTAAGTTCATTTCAGATGATGAGGGAACAAAAGCAGGCTTGGAGTCCTGTGTTTTCTGTGGTCTTGAACTCTCTATGACTGTATCACCTCTTCATACCTGCCTTAAAGTACTGCTGTTTAAAAAAAAACCCAGAGAATAGTATTTATCACTTACTGTTCACAATAGCTGTAGGCAAAATAGATGCCATTGCAGCTTGTTGAGGGAGCAGCTGTATTGAGTCCAGCAGGCGTGCAGGATACATCCCTTCTGTGAGAGTCATCTGACTAGCAGCTTGCAGCCTTGAGTCAAAATCCACAACAAAGGCAATCAGCTCTTCACCCTCTGAGATGGCCTTGGTCGTGGTACACCAAAGCTGCCCTCCTACAGGAAACATAAAAGTAGAAAGATTTAATTGATGACAAATGAGATTCTAGAACTTAAAATATCGGTGCTGTATCTTTACACTTTTTTTCTTTAATTTTGATGGCTTGTTCAAGGTACAGAGGCAAATAATTTTTACTTTACTGTCTTCCTTCTACCAATACAGGAATTTTCAATGTATAAGGATAAGACTTTGGAGATACTTTTCCTAACTATTTACAGTATGAATATTTACTTAAAATGTTCATTTTTTTCTCCCAAAAGGCCAGTATTATGAAAATCAAGATATAGGTGAAGACAGTTTATATGGTGCTTTTCTCATCATTACTTTCCACCAAACTTCCTGCATATTTTTTCGTAACTCCAAGTTCATTTTAGTTTGAATACCAAATCACACCGCAATAAAACCAAACAGCTGCAAGAAAGAAATCAGATTTCCTCTTAAGGGCGTTCTTCCTCTCCCTTATGTTTGCCACGCTCTTTCTCTGAAAAATCTTCCCTTATGTAATAGTCTTTGTAACGTGACTGCTTTATCTCTGCTTACACTGACTGAACTTCCTGAAAAGAAGATATGCTAAAGATCTGTTTCAAAAAGGCTTATTCAAATAAAGGTTTGTTTAAAATCGGGGAGGGGGGGAGGGAGGTGGAACTTTCATCAAACAGCAAGATACACTATAGCTCTGTGCTGCAAATGTCACGTGGAGTGCATTAAAAAGAAAATTAACTATGCGAGTACATCTACTAATGTATTTGAATGCGATAGTGAATGCTCATTTATTTAACATGTTTAGACAGGCAGAGCACTTATATTGCGTTATCTACACTCTCAGGCCTAGATACATATCCAATACAGTTAAGCCTGAAATAATGTTGCATACTTTATATGTTATAAACCTTTTTTTTCCCCAGGTTTTGTATATATAGAAAAAGCTATATGTTGTATTCATTAGGCAAGCACAAACCGTACTCGTTTTGATAAGTAATATTGCTGTGTTTATCTTTCGGCATAACTGCCTTTTCAACTGCACTTCATTTTTTTCCCCTCAAAGAGATTATAGTTTTAAAACAACTTGTTGCAAAAATCTGGTAGAGGAGATAACAACAGTGTATGATATGCCACAGCTAAATGGAAGAATTAGGACATTGTTTTAGAGAAATCTTGGACAATTAATTAAACCAGTCTATTAGCTTTCAAAGATGAGCAAACAAAATAGCATCAGTGACAATGTGTTTCACTGGAAAAATAAAGCTAAGCTTCCAGACCTCAAAGTGGTGTAAAAGTTTCAAAGCAGGAAAGTATCTTTGCATTCACCCTTCGGTAATACAGCAGTGGAAAGTGGCTCCAGAGTTTATGAACAAATTACTGCAATGGGACCAAAGCATACCAAGGTTTACTGCCCTTCAAGATTACAGCATTAAATGGTGCAAATCTGAGTAATTTCCTCTAGAGAATAAGAAGATGAAATGTGAAGATAGTGACATAAATGCCTACAAATGCAGAACCCTGATGCCCAAGCAGAAATTCAAACACCAGAAGAGTGCAGTCTGAATTATTGCCTGATGTAAATCAGGAGTAAATATACAGAAGCCTCCAGAATTAAACTGGTATAAAACCTTTTCAAGAGCGAAACAGGCTAAATTTCTAAAGTGTTCTTAATTAGACTCACAGACAAAACTAAGTGATACACATGCTGCAATTTGAGAACTTAACTGGGTACTCTCCCTGCAAACACCACACAGTCATTTTTTGGGAGGAACAGGGCTTCCATTATTAACAAGCACTTCTAATTTATTTATATGCAGAATGTATAATAATCAAACAACATCTTTTAGTATATTAGAATAAGAGCTCTTCCTAGACTGTATTTATCACTGGATTTCTTAAATAAAACCAAGTAACTGCTGAGGAACCAACTGAGACTTTCTCTATCTCATGCTGTACACTTGGGGGACCAAAAAAAAAAGTGTAGTTGACTACTGGATCTCCAGCTGCAGTCAGTCTGAATCAGCTAGAAGGCTGATTCAGTCTCCTGGTGTTAGAGCTCCTCAGGGTGTTGACTCACATCCAGCAGGAGATTAAGCTTGGGCAGCTGAGGAGCAGTGACCTCGGGTGCCTGCTCCTCCCAGCTTCTGGAGGCTGTCACACCCTTGGCAGGCACAGTCTGGTGGGATGTGTGACAGCTTGGGAAGCACAACGGTCTCTACCTCGGCTTATTACAGGAGTTAGAATTACCGAAGTGAATCCCCTCCAGCATTTGAATACAGACCTTCAGCCCACCGGGACTCAGATCCAAGAATTAGATTGTTATTTCGTTTTCTTTCATCCTACTCTATAGAAAAGGAAGCATTTAAGTTATCATGATATGTATGTCCATGTTTTCATCAATATGTGATACCATGTTAAATCCCAGGTGAACTCTCAAATGCTGCATCCTTCCAGATACTGGAAATGCAGTATACCACCTCAGAAGCAAGAGTCACCCACAGGAACAGGACACAATACAATCCCCTCTTGTCCCTTTACTTGCTTGCTTGCTCAGGGTAAGGCCATAGCTGCTCTTTTGAAAGATGCAAGTAGCTTTATTCCCCTTAATGCAGTGAATGCAAATATGCTGGCCTTCAGGCACAGAGCAAAAGCAAGGGAAGAGAAGTCTCTTGAGCCTTCTACTGCACAGTCAGAGAAATGACATGCAGAGAACCTGGCAGAAGGTTCCAAATTTAACAGGAAGTTCCAATTATGGCTATCATATGAATTATTATGCTGTCTAGACACTCTTGTCACTGATCAAGGCTTCCTTATAGGTGCTGACTACAAAACAGCAAAAAAGTTCTCACTTCCCACAAACATTTCTACAAGCTAAGACAGAACTGCTCCTGAGTAATTTCTCAGGAGCACATCTTTTCATAAAGCAAAGGGTCGTGGTAACATCAGATTTTCAAAATGATATAAGGAAGTTTTTGCCAAGCACAGGTGTCAATGAAGAAGGATCCAGGAAGATGTTGGCTTGAAATACTTGCAAAGACATAAAGATTTCACAAGGAAAATTAAAGGTCTGTTCTGACTAACCTGGCTAGAATTTTTTTAACCAACTGACTATTTTGCTGGAAAAAGCTTACAAGGGTGAAATGGTTATAACCAAGTTTCTCAGTCCTAAGATGGCTGCAGTCATCAGAAAAGAAGGACATCCAGATAAGCTCTAACAGAGATGAGTGGCTGACAGTGCCTCAGGAATTAAGTCATGATTATTGTATTTGGTTAGAAGGCAAGACAATAGCAGACTGGTGATTTTGGCCCTTTTCTTGCCTGTAATGGGTACACCGGTCATTTATACTGAAAAGGTTCCTACGGCTTTTACACGGTGAGGTAAGAAAGGTCTTACTCTTGTTCTGGTGCAGAAGGGAAGGTTTTGAAATACCAGAAGACTTTGTGACATTGGAAAGCTGTTTCCTCTACAAGTTAAGTTCTGATTCTGTGGAACTGAAAATAAGCTCCTTGAGACCGCAACATATTGTTTTGTATCTATGGTTAAACCAAAGAAAATTATGTGACATATAACACATATATGCCAAGCCGAAGAAGATAATTAAAATGTCCATAAATGTGTGTGTGTATTAGAACTCTTCTTCTAGTTCACATTGCAAGGAATTAGAAATGCTCATTTAATCACTGAAAGTTAGAAAAGTTAAAACCTATGATGGTGTACAAACTAGAGCAAAAAGTTACATTCCAATTGCATTGGCATGAGTTCTTTATCAACTGACATCAGGCACTGAAGCAGCTATTTGATACCTTCGGAGTTTCTACCAAATGGAAAGGTTATTTCAGGATTTGCTTCTTTGTCTGCATCTTTCACTGCAAATATTTCTGCTACTTGAAAACCCCACAACAACCTTAAATAATAAACCAAAACCAAAACAAAACACAACAAATCAACTTTCTATGCAAAGAAAAAAGTGAGGTCCTGATGTCCCTGAAAAACTGTGGACTTACTGTTCTTTGTAATGTTTATGATCAAGATTCTTGTGCAAACAGATCTAGTTCCAAACAGGAAACTTATAAATCATACTCATAATTGCTGTCAAAACTGCAGTGGAGTGTACTGCAAGTTTCGATAATAAAGAATAGAGTCACAGTTCAAACTTGATTACATTTTGGAAATTCATGCTGCTCTTACAAGAATCACTGGTCTTAAATATCTTCTTCTCCTGCCAAATTTTTCACTTGCACTTTTTATTATTTATGAAATCAGTGTCTGCACAATGTCATGCAGACCTCTGCTGATAAACTCTAATTAAGATTAAGACAAGCCTTTTGGAAAGGATCCCATCATTAGCAAACATGATAAACACAAAAATACTCCCTACTTGTCAACCAGGAGCAATTCAGTAACCTAACAGTATTATCTGTTGCTAGGCTACAGAGCTGACAAAGCTTCAATTATATTGTATGGCCATACCTATAGAATACTGTATAAGCAAAATGTATCTAATATAAAAGCGTTTAACTTCATCTATGCTATCTGTAATTTGTGGCTTCTTTCAATGGCAAAAATCAGGTTAATAATTACATAGCATGCTGGAAAAATCTTAGCCATGTGTCATGTTTGCACGATTTTTTCTAATTTATCTCAATGATTGATAGGCATTTGCTTTGTAAAAATAAATAAAATGCAAGCAATGGGATGCTGTAAACCACAAGCGCAACTACATCTGGGCTCATCAAGATATGGAATCACACTTAGCATAAAAAATATATAGTAAATGGAGCCAATTAAATCACATTTAGATGCAGTAATTCTCTTCTGTATTCGGAATTAGGAGTACTGTGCTGATAGATATGCCTGCTGATACTAAACTTTATTTTATTTAGGACAGACATCAAAAATACAAGAGAAACTTGGTTTTATTTTACCCGCCCTTCACTTAATCCTACTACATTTTGATTTTTTTTTTTAAACAAAGCAACTTCCTCATCCTATTTGGAATCAGCAATTTGCTCTGAAGATTTAACTAAAGTGATGGCCCTTAACCCATTTTGATTCTCAGAACACTGGAACACTTCCAGGGAAGACACAGACCCCAGCACAGGCAGCCTTCCGATGGTGGGCTTTTTTTCCCCCCCATTTATTTTTTGCAGACCTTAAAAAGTGATCATTTGGGTTCTGTAGGTCATGGTCTGGAAAAAAATAAGGACAGACTCCCCTATTAACTCTACTGGGAGAAAAGAGATTCAAGATGGATGGAACCATAAAGCCTCTTGATTCATATGGTTGCTTTTAGAAAAAGCAAGTAGCTAAAAATGCTTCCATTGAGTACAGCTGTTTCATGGAAGGAGTGCAGCTAGTTTTTCACAGATGAAGATGCAGAAGGACAATACAAACACATATTCAAAGGCAATCTCAGTTTTTCTGGTTTTAGTATTCGTCAGTTGTCCTTGCTGAACCATTTGAGTCTGTGTATTTTCAATCCAGATACATCTTCCGTAGAAATTTGGGAAATCGGTGGCAATTCCCAGTGAAACCATTTTGCAGTGCCAGTTAATTCACAAGTACTACTTTTATGTTGTAAAATTGGTGCTTACTGGATTTGATTGTGTTATTGCAACAACACAATAGCCCATGGCCTGTACACACATCTTTTTGCAAGACTAGTCAAAAGACTATCAGAAAACAAAAGACTGTTACTCTTAGGGTCTTCTGTGCACCATCAACTGAATTAAACCTTCCTCTCCCACTGAAATTTTCAATTTGTAAAAAATGATGCGTTTGACTAATGGTAATGGGGGTTGCAGCTAATTTATTATCTTCCCGCCTTTGTCGCCCAGGTTGAGCATTTAAGGAGAATTTGCACATCACAATAGGATGGGATCTTCATATTTAGGTTCCTCCTGTTTCTCACCCATGGGGTTGTGACGACTCAGCATAATGAATGGCATTTCAGTGCAGCACAAGTCACCTAGCAGATCTCTAATTTTTGACGTGAACAAAGTACATATATCTATATGTAGACACATTGTTTAATAAAAAATATAATTAATTCAAATCCAATACTGTTGAAATTTTTGACAGTAGAGTGGTACAAGGAACAGAACTTATAAATTATGTGTGCCCCTTCTTTGAAAAATGCTTTGGAGGTTTCTTTGTGCATTGGCAAATACAGTAGGAATATGAGGTATTGTGTGGATCCTCCTGCACAGCACCTGATAAAAGAATAAAGAGCTGTGACATATTCTTAAAACAATAGAGGAATTAAAGAGAAACAATGGGCCAGCTGCTTCATTAATACAATCAAAAGAGAGCCCAGCACAGAGGAGTCCAGATAATTAAGCACTACTCTTTTAGACCTTTTTTCTATAATAAAATTGCTAAAAAATTATTAACTACTTCATAGTTCTAGATAGATCTATGTACTTGTTTATTTAGGTTGATTAATGCCTTTTCAGTATTCTCAACATGCCAACTCATGGTTCATACAAGTTTTTGAATAAAATAATGTAAGAATAAGTGATATGGATCTGTGGTATATACAGCAATAAATCAAATGCATTTTGTGAACAGTCTTTCCAGTTGCTAAATAATTATTTGTATTTTTCACACGCTACACAAAATACATACTTTGAACAGCTGTTTTTGCTGTTCTTAATTCAGTGTCTTAATGCCGGGGTTCCAAGCATACTGAAGTGTTTCAAAAATCACCTCTGCAAATGTGGGTTTCTCAAACTCTCACAAAAAGTAGTTTTAGTGCTACATTAAGATTAATGAGATTATTTCCTAGCATCCTCTATCATTTTCCCTTGTTTACTGATCAAAGGAGATTGATAAAAGATACTTGACCTTTAATTTTAACTAAACCACTGCATATTACAAGCCTGCAGTGTACTGATTGAAAAAAATGTAACATCTATTACACTTTATAAAAATAGACCAATACAGTGAACAAACCAGTTGTGTTGCCACTTTTACTACTACCTTTATGTTCAGCATAAAATATGGATCCTGCTTCACTTTTAACTCAGTAAACAAACTGCAGAATCAGGGATTGCAATGATATTTTTCAGAAGGAAACAACAGAAGACTACTCAGCTTGAAGGCACTAGCCAAACTGAAGAAAGGAGCTTTAATAATCCCTGCATTTTGAGATACAAAACGTTTGACCAGGAGTAAGGAAGAAAAATACTGCTTCAAAATACAGCTCTTACTCTTGCACCTGAGTCAACCTGCTCTTAGGTCCTGACTTCAGCTTAGTCATGTGGTGATGGCTGGGAGTGTTTTCATCTGAATATATGATTTTATAGCTAAAACTGTCAGGCATTACGTAGCTGATAAAGAGAAAACAGAAAAATATTAAAGCAACCTGGCAGTCCTAGGGGAGTGAACTCCCAAATCTGGCATCTCTGTGACAGTGTAAGGGGTAGGTCTTTCCCTTGCTTCAGTACAACTGCTGCTAAAGATCACAATCTGTATTGCAGCAGCTCTCAATACCACAAAAAGACTGATCAGCTGAACCTCAAAAGACGCACAGTTTCTGAAGAGCAAGGAGCACAACAAACACTTAGATGTGACCTCTTCTTTTTCCTGCTGTTGTCTGTCTGCTTTTTGTTAGTTTGAAGGTTTCTACATGTTTCTTCCAATTAAATGTTCAGGCGTAACACTCAACAGAGTTCTGTTAGGTAAAGAGGCAAAATAGATTAGTGGTCTGAAAATATTCACGGGAAAATAATGTGGTAATTTTATTTGCCATTTTCCCCCCTGATAGAGCTGTCACAGCTTATTTACCACAGGGGGAGACAGTTAAACCCATATCCTTAGAAGTTCTATGCATTTAAGAGGCTTATATATCTCTTCTGGGACCCTCGTTCAAATCCTGGGCTAATCAGGGTGAATACATATCTTTCTATTAGATGGCTCTAAAAACTCTTAGGTGATATCAGTTCCTGGTGGACGACAGTCCACAGCGTAAAACTATTAAATGTTTGGCACAAATGGCAATACTTAAAGAATGAAGCTGAAAACTGTAATATCCTCCCACATCACACGAAGTTAAGTCTGCTGCTCAGAGGCTGAAATTAAAGCCTGCCACAAATGCTAAACCTGTTATATTTCCTTAATTTAGCATAAACTCAAACAAGGAAGTTGAAGCAGTTCTGTCACACGTTTAGTAACTTCTTCCTTTTTAAAAATTTTCTTCCCAAATTCCTCTGTTTTGAATTCAATGCTACATCTTTTTTTTTTTTTTTTTTTTTTAACATTCAAATTGGGTCTCACTTGTGTGCTACGGCAGAATTTACTAATCCTTCAAAAAGGAAATGATAAACAGCTTGGAAAAAAAGGATAAACCCTTGCTGACATTGCCCATGTTGCACTCCCATCACCGCTGCGAAGGAGCTAGGACTTATTGTAGCAGCAAACTCATCTCCCCTTTTAATTTTTACAGGATCAGTGAATTGGCACTCTCCAAAGAGCTTCCCAGGAGACATTCCCTGGTGACCCCCACTGCTTCCCCCAGCTTTTGTGGATGCATCAGGTTTCAGAGAAAGAAAATGGACCACTGAAACCAACTGCTCTGAAGCAGGGCTTTGGATACACACATTCCTACAATTCCCGCTTCCCTCACAGCACAGCTGTAAGGTGACCTTTTCCTAGCCCTACAAACACAATCATGCCAATGGATTGTCTTTTCAGAGTTATTTTGTGAGACCTGAGCAAATGAAAAAAGGTGGTGATTAAAAGAGACAATAGGTATGCTTTAATGGGACCTCTTTCTTACAGAGAAAGCTAAGTACCCTACATCTTATCAATGGGTTTTCTACTGTCTTACACCTGCTGCTGCAGGGCTCATTTCTTGCCCTTGGGCAAATGCAGAGTGAATGGTAAAGTTACCTGAGCCGGTGCAAGGATTATATAGAGGGAGCTGGATTGGTAGGTTGTATTTGTAAAGGCAATAAATGCGTTAAACAGAAGAACAAATGGGCAAGTTATAGAATGGCTAAACCAAAGTAAGAAATAAATATCGGCTATGAGACCAGATCACTTCTCCAGAAGAAGCACAGGACTGTGGGTGAAACAAAAGCCACCTTTTATAATCAACAGAAGCTGAAGCATTGCGCACTGTAACTAGGAGAAAACAGTTACTTTTGTTGCTAGTTATCTTAGACCTTTCCTCATGTTAAGTTCAGCTCATAGGCTGAAGTTCAGGAACTAGTTTACCTGAGCTATAACAAACATGGAAGCAAAGTAGCAATTCTCTTGCTCCCACTTTATGCTGGCTGCAGCAGAAACAAGATGGTGACAAATCTGTGGCTCTCTTACTAAAAAAACCCAAGTAAATGGCATTAAACATACATTTGCACATTTAATATGTTCTAAAATGTAAATATCATAGAAGCTACAATAATCATCTAACCCAGTCTTTTCTGTTTAGAAAGTACCTAATTTAAACCAACCAACCAACCAACCACCATCCACAAACATAAAACCCACGCCAAAGTCCCCAGGTTTCTTCCAGATGTATTAAAAACCAGGTATTATAATTCTGCCTTTTGAAATAGAAGCTGGAAGTAAGAAGGCCTGAAAGCTTGCAACGATCAAAAGCATTTCCACCTTCCAAGCCATATACAATGTCCAAAGTAAACAAGTATTGTAAACCACTGCCAGTGTACTGTTCAGTTCATCTAACAAGAGAGATTGTTAACAGCAGAAAGCAAATCCTGTAATGGTAACAGCACGACTGAGCTACTTCTGGTCACAATTGAAATAAAAAAGGATTATGAATAAACAAATAGTTAAGGCTCTTGGTGTACACACTAACATGGATTAGCAATTAAAAAGGATTCTGTACTTGATGCTTTCTTCCAAAACAGGCTTAATGAGGAAGACCATTTACTGAGTATCATACAGGTGCATAGGAGCTGCAATTCTGCCTGCCTGGTCAGCATGATTTCTAAATGGCCAGGGAAGAAGTGACTGTATACCCCAAAGGCAAGCTGTCAAAATTCAGGCTGCAGCTGATAAACTGATTACAAAGCTGCTTAAGACTTTGCTTGTAAACAAAAGCATTTATCAACTAATAATTTGCAATAAACTGATGTAACTCCCAGCTGAGCCCCAAACTGTAATTGTCTTTACCATCTGCCTATTAAAATACCATTCTTCATCACCAAGCAGGAGCAGAAGGGAAAGAATCTCCAACAACTACATAACTTGCATGCTTATAAATAATCTGTGAGCATTTCACACATTCATTGTGATTGCCAGGTTTTGTGTACTTCATTTTCTCTTTCTAAGAGGGAAAGAGGTGCCATAAAGTGGCAGAAAAATTAATAAATTCTGCCTGGTGCAAGGGAAAAAAAAAAAGTAAGTTCATCATATTCTGCAGTTCCTTAATTTTTTTCTCCTTTTGCTCCTCCATAGGAATATCATGATGGAAGCCCCCTCAAGCACAACTTTGCAGATTAAACTCTCAATTTCTTTTCAACTTGTCAGTTTTCATTACCTTCCTTTCTTATGCATTCACTTCTTACAGCTGCTTCAATGGAAAGCCAGTTAAAGCATGCTGGCTCCCCAGGGTGGGGTCTGACGGGGTCTGAGGGATACTGCAGACTCTGTGGGCCTCTACAGGGTCACCCTTAACAGCATATTGCCCATCTTGTAGAGAGGCTTTCTGAAAATTAAGTGAACGTACCTGCTTTTATTTTCTAGCTATTGACAGCCTCTGTCTCGAGAAAGGTGATAGTTTAGACAAAGTTCAAAATTAACCAATTCATATGCTTTAAAGCTGATACACCCCAAAGGCATTTCTTATATGTCTAAAATATTCAAGCATGAGGGGAAGAAAACAGAAGAATTGATACCATGCAGAGAACAGCAGCCCCTCAAGATGTGTCTGCATTAAAAATTGAATTTAACAGAGAACTGCACTATGATTTAGTGCAATGCACTCGACCAAACATTTCTGCAATCTGCACTCATCCACCCACTGTTCTAAATGCAAGGCTGTGAACAGGGACCTACAATTAGTTTACCTCTTCAGAAATATCTACAAAATGCACAGATGCTTTAAATGCAACTTGATTTCTCATTGACTTTCCAGCTTCAGACTAAACCCAATGAAGTGTGGCTTTTCATGTGTACAGAAAACATTTTAGGTCATCACCGGGAGGAAAATAGGGATCTAAAAGAAAAAGAGGAAGGTTCCTCCTGTTAATTGATTGTTGACCTGTTAATTGTATTGAAATGCAAGAAATTAAAGGATGATCCTGTCACCCCTGCTCACAGAAGCAGTCTCATTTCCTTCAGCGATAATCTTTCTCTACCTCATTGTGCCTTTGTCTAACCCTTTGTTGCTACTAGCCTTGCTTGCAGAACACCACCCCATTCACAAGACCTGAAGAAAGAATTCAAATCTCAAGACACTTTGAGGCCTATGGACTTAAATGTTTAAGATAAATTCCACTCAAGGCAATCATGCTTGTAATTTAAGAAATTTTTATAAGTATATAAACACATGAATATGCTGGTTGAACTAAGTCTCTGTACCCCAGTCTGTATCCAGAGTACAAGATCCAAATGGGGTGAAATAGAGGGAAAAGTGAACAGCATGCACAGCTACAGAAAGCACACATAGGAAAGGTTTTCAGTTTTCAATATTGTAAAGAAATTTTTTTGTTAAGCACAGAGACATGGTGATGAAGAGCATCTTTCTCATCTCAGTAGTCAAAACTCATAATAGAAATTATTTAGTAAGTACAAACTTTAAATAACGTGGTAGGCTGAGACCCTTAGCACTATAATGCTGAGGTATGTTATAAAGTTAGAAGAGATGTAGTTTTAACGATTTATGTAACAATTATTTTATTTTTTTAAATAGTCATAAAAAATAAAAATCAGAAAATATTGTAAGACACTAAGCTGGAATTTATAATTTCTCGAGGTTGCCATACAAAACTCAACATCAAAACAATTTGCCACTGAAATATACCTAATTGTGTATTTCTCACGTTCCTTAGCAATCAGAGTTTGTTACGTATGCAAAAAATCTGAACGTGACTGCGAAGAGCACAGGAGTCGTGTGAGAACAGGGCAGGTGTGAGAACATCATACCGCACTTTTCAGATGTGTGCATTACGGTCCATCGCAGCCCTTTGCACCTCCTATGGCTGAACATCAGTGGACAGCCCAGGTCGCCGAGCAACTCCCAACGACCGCACAGGGTGAACTAATTAATAAGCTCCTCTCGTGCCACTTTCAGTGTTTCCTTCTATGCCCAGTGAGTCAGGCTGGAAACGGCAGGCAGGGCCAGCCTCCCGTTTGGGCCGGTGAGAGGCGTGAGGCGGCGGCTGCCCTGAGGCGCCCGGCCCGGCCCCGCCCGGCCCCGCCCCACAGCGCAGCGCCCCTGGCGGGCGCGCCCCGCCACAGGCCGCGCTGCCTCGGCGCGACCAGCAGATGGCGCTGCCGCGCCGCCGGGCGGGGGCGCCGGCGCCGGTATCGATTCCGTTTGGCACAACGCTGCGCAGCGCAGCGCCGGCGCTAGGAATAACGGGAGATGTCAGCAAGTTTCATTAAACCCTTGCCACACGAGCCCCTCGTGCCTCCTGCCCTCCCCACAGCCGCCCCGTGCTCTTCCTGTCACGACAGAGCGAGACGCTTGGGATGGCGCGACAGCGAGGAGGCGGGCGCGACGGTGCCCCTCTGGGCTCATGTCCGCGCTCACCGGGGACGCCGAGCCACGGCCCGCGGACGGCAGCGGAGAAGGGTTACACAAACTGCCGATCGAAGCGCTAAACAAACAATACGCTTTGAAATTTTGTCAGCTCGTTTAAGGAGGTATTTAGGGGCTATTTACCTCTTCCTGAAATCAGACCCAGGTGCTAAACAAGCATCGCTCTCCTTGCTGCTCTGTGTGGACTGGCACCCTTGCCAAACCCCACTCCCCTGCCGCCTGTTTGGCCCTCCCTAGTTGGGCAAAAACTTCCCGAAAAATCAAACCACGCGGTAAAGAGCACATCTGCACAAACACGTTTGTTGACTTGTTTGCTCCTGGGCAGACTACAGTGGATGCTGAAGCCCTCATTAAAGTGACTTCCTGAGCACATTCAGGTTGTGACATGCAGGTGTTTGTTAGACTGTTTCAGCACAGCAGGGACCTGAGTAGAGTGCCCCCTCCTCTGGCTTTTCCCCCCAATTCCACAGCCAAGGTGCTCCTTGAACCAGAGGGCAAAGGCAACGCAGGATGACTTTTCTCCACCCCTGCCTATCAGATGTTGTCTGAAATCCTCTTTGCTTACAACCAAGTGGGCACTTATTTCTTCTTAAATCGTTCTCCTGCAAAACTGGATAGTGAAAAGGTGCAACTAAGACTGGAAATTATCTAACACCAGCCACGGCATAATATTTCTGTTGCTGAGCAAAACCAGCATTCCAGGGTGTATGACTCCCACTGAAACATGTGGGAATCGTGATGTTAGAAGTCTGTGGAAACCTTTGAACACTTATCTCTGTCTCATGAGAGTAATGAAGAAATTTGATGTCAAGCATGCAGTGATCCCAGAAGAACTATCTGGCTTTTGGAGCAGCAAGGATTACACATAGAGGTGAAATCCTGCTAGCCCTGCAGTGCTGGCATGAACCCCCCTGTCCTGGCTGGCCCCTTCTTAGAACTGCACAAAATCTTAAGACATATGGTACAAGGCTGCTTTTAAGTAAAAAGGGTCACAGAGATTAAATAAAACTTCTATTAAATGTTTGGGATGCTCCTGGGAATAGAAGATTTTTTACTAAGGAGAACAGAAGAACTGTCAGCAATTACCTATAAAGACTCTCAGTTTGCTTGAACATCTACATTGCTTAAGAGGCTGTTCTCATGATCTGCTCCCCTCCCATCCCACTGAGGGACTAATCTCAACACTTCACTGACCAGTCCTACCAGACACTAAATGTTATCTACTACCTCTCTTCCTTTCTAACCAGGACAAAGTATAATGAACAACTTGGAATCTCTCTGGGGTATGGAAATGGAATGCAATCTGGCACCATGGAAAAACACAGTTCATCATTGCCTAACCTACGTATAACTCAGACCAAAATACAGTCTCTTGAATGCTAGCCAGTTTACAAGCAGTGAACCTCGCAGTATCTACAACCTGCTCGAGATGCTTCACTGTCTCATACCTTTTTGTTCTGCTAAAAGTTAGCACTCATGTGGACAGCCATCTGCATCTACAACTCAGAATCACTAAAATGCTCCATTATTCTTTCTCTTCACATATACTTTCTTGGTCCTGAGAAGATGATCCTATGCTATCCTATCTTAAAAATTGTGTCCTTATAATAACTCCTTTAGTAAAACACTGAAAAAAATACTCTCTATGCCCTGGAAGTGGAAATGAAATTTAGCATCCATTTTCATAATGGAAAATATTGCCCATGTGTTGAAGAGACAGTTTAGACCTACTTCCCCACTCTTGTGAGATAATGCTCAACATAACAGTATAAAATGTCTTTCAGCATACCTTCTTATTCATGTTTAAGTCTTTTTAGCTAGGGGGTTCTCATTTGGTATCTTCTTCCTGATTAATTCTCTTTTCTCATTTTCTTTCTGCATTCAGCCCTGTACTCCACTCCACATTCTCAGTTTTCATTAAATACAACTGATAAAATATTAACTGATTATTGTTAATCTATATGCCAGTCAGGTAACACATACACTGTAGCATGTATATACACACGTGCAAGTATCTGACTTACTGGCCATTACAAGAATTCTGTCAAGTTGTCACTGTGATCAGTCTGCTGGGATGATATTCAGCTAAACAGTTATTTTCAAAGCTGAGGAGTTTGTTGCATGGGTATACTGCAGCTGGTCTGAATACCTTACTTAATGGCACAACAGAGACACGTGAACTGGGTATGAGATGCTGTGCCTTGCATCCTTCAGTGATCAGTTCAGGGAGGTTCTACACAAGTCATCTCTCTGAACCTGAATTAGCATTTTATCTCATTGCTCATTTACCTATGTATGGTATTATTAGCTGAATTAACCGAGTAGACAGTGAATAATGCTTGAGAAAGGGAAATAGCAAGTTGTAACTTTTTTTTTTTTTCCCCCCCTTTTTAAAAGAGCTCTATTTGACTGATTTTGACAGGTCATTCAAGACTATTCAGCTTCCTGACCTTAAGTCCCTTATGTATAATTGCATGCCTTTTAAATGTTAGCTCAGATATCTAATCTATATCTAATAGATACATCCAGTTCTCTGGAAATGGAAGTGTGCCAAGATAATATGATATTTGAGTAGGAATTTAAAGAAAAGAGAGGGAAGTTCTAGCATGAACAACCTTTTAAGAAATGCATAAGTCACTGAAGGAGAAAAAGATATAAAATGGACAACCAACCACTTTTTTTTGGAAAAGCAAACACAGCATTTTGAGGGGAAGACAAAAGAGACTAGAAAACACAAGTATGAAGGATTTAACAGGTAAGAATGAGAGGCTTAAATATACTATGTGATGATAAAAGGATCAAGTGAGGATTTATGAGGGCATAGCTGGGCATATTTTAAGTGAGCTAAATGATCTCCTCAATAGACTTTTGCAGATGCTAGAAAGGTCTGAGGAGAATTTCAGGCAGCAGTCACTAGGTAAAAATGAAGAAAGCTACTCCTGATCTTGCTCTGACTTCTGATGTGCTCTCATTTGCTCATCTGGGAGAACTTGAAATGTGTCTGCTGGTGGGCATACTTGCACCTGCAGAGCAGCTCTCTATCCTTCTGCTGTGGGCAATGGCAAAGAGCCACTCCGAGCTGGCTCTCCAAGCACATTTGTAAAAGTTAATTAATATAAGGGATATGAAAGCTATTACCCGAAAAAAACAAAACCAACCACAAGTTGCTTTCTGATTATTTCATTATTTATTAATAATGAAATATTCCTTGTTTACATATTCAAGACACCTCCAGAGAGGTTGCTACTCTGAGGAGTTTGCCACTGAAAGGTCAGACTTCAAAAACCTTTATTTATAATAAGAAGTGCTTAATCTGCAAGTAGCCATCAACTATTTACATGAATAACAATTTTGTTTCGGTCTTATGTGTAGACTTTGGCCTCCAAACTGACAGGAGATGACAAAGAAAGAACAGGAGATGAATGACAGAAATGACCTGGGTAATGGCAATAAAAATGGATAAACAGCAATGTGTGGGGTAGATTAAACAATATGCCTGCTAGTGGGCGCAGATCACATTAACTCCTTTGTGAGTGCATGCAGAGTCCTTAGTTACAGCACTTTAGATTTTTAATGGATTGATCTATATATCAGAGAGTGAAGTCCAGGAAGAGGCTAGGAGCAGCAGATAATTCTTGAAGGCCAGTTGAAAGGTATGAGTTTTGATGAGGGAGAGTTTTGATGCAGGATTTGAAGGAGTTGCAAATGCTCTCATCCGCATAGATTGTCTACTTTTTCCCCAATGTAAATCATTACATTATTTGCCCCAATTTTTTATCAAAATCACTTCCAACTTATTCCAGTCTGTCACAATAATATTTTCATATGAGAAGTGTTGTAACCTAATTCCTTCATTTGAATAATACATTCATTTTTAATTACTGCAACTTGATCTCAGATTATTCAAATAACTGTTTCATTTTTTGTGCTTACCCTGACCCCAGTGTATTTATAGGCTTTTATCCTTACCTGATACCAGTGTAATGTAATTATAGATTGTATTTTAATCATCTACTATATCCTAGTGAGTTTGTTTAAATCACTCCAATCCGGAGTCTTTTATTTCTATGCCTTTTAAAATTCTACAATGGCATTCTCATTGCATAAAAGCAATATTTTTGTAGTTTACTACAATGAATGAACATTTTGCATGCATTGCTGGCCATGTTTCTAATTTAAATTTTAAAAAGTCACTATAGACAACCTCTATGTAAAATGAAATCCTGACTTGTAAACAGGCATGGGACAGCTCATCACTTTAAATCTTTGTTCATAGCTCCTATTTGCTCTCTTAACATAACTCTACAAGAAAAACAGCAGAAAAAGAAAATCAAATAGTTTTTTATCTTACCAAAAAGAAAAGTATACCTTGTAAAAAGAATTGACAAAATATTTATCTTTTGTGCTCACAGATGCCAAATGTTTGCAAGTTAGAACAGGATTCCACATTGTATCCTGAAGATAAACAGTTTGGGTGACCCACATTCTAATTAGTCATGACCACATTTTGATTGCCAGGGTTAACGATTCTCTTTAAGAAGGATTTAAGTCTTGGAAGTGTTTCATATTCTGAGATAGTTCAGTTTTGTTTAGCGATAATTTTAAAAACAGTGGATGTCATGTCTGTTCCACTCCTTAGTGCTGATTCAGGAATTCTCCTTTCCCTATCTTTTGTGTTGCTCCAGGATTCAGATGTAGAATGGGGTCAGAAATCAGACAGGTGAAGCTTCTCATGTTTGCGTATCTGCCAAAGTACCGTATCTTTGTCATCAAATAGATTTCTACTGAGATAACTGCCGTTGCTTTAGTCAAACTATGTCCTCTTTTTGAGCAGCCTTGTTTTTTTTCCTTTGTGATGACACCTAACAGCAAACAGTAACAGACCTTACAATGTCCTTACAACATGCCCTCAGTTGCAGTGTTTGCTTTTTTTCCCTACAGAATGATGTAATGCCCAAAGATACTTCCAAATTTAACCTTCATCCCAGCAGTTAGGTGCAACCAATGATACTGTTCCCAGACAAGTGTGTCTACACTAGAGAGCATAGATGGAAAAGTAATAATGAGAACAAAAGATTATCAAAGCTAATAGATCTGCTGGTTGTGGCCTCTTACCACTGTGTGTTATCAGGAATAAGGGACTCTGCGTGCTGCTAAAATTCATGTTGCTTATGTTCTCCCCAGCCTTCTTTCTCAATTGTTAACTGATTTTTAGCTTAGAGTATGTCTATCTTCTGTTTCTTTCTGTTCTCCATGTGTGTCCATCCCCTCTTCTTTTCCTCTCTGAAATGTCACTTTCAAATCTGAATCCTCCTGGCTTCTAGAAAATAAGGGTCCAAGAGGCACAGAAACATGATCAAGACAGGTCTGTTGAGAGGCCAGGTTGGACTCAATGGTCTTAAAGGTCTCTTCCAGCTGAAACAATTCTATGATTCTATGATTCGATAAGTAATGGACATTAGCTGCTTAAAAGTACAAATAAAGTATTCTTTTTCAATCCTACCTCCTTTACTAGGTTACCTCTTCTCAGTAACACTTCAGAACTGCCCAATATGTTACTGGTGACAGAGGGATTATGACTAGTGTCTTGAATCTCATTAACAGAAATACTGTCCCATAACAGGTAAAAAAAAAAAAAGAAAAAAAAGAAAAGGAAAGGAAAGTAAATAAGAACAGGGACTATGGGTTTATTGAATATAATCACTGATTACAATGAATTATTCTGCTTTTCCAAGATCCAGACGGAGCAGCATGTTTCCCTCTGGGATTTCTACTACCATTTTGTCTAATATTCATTTTGCCTATAATAATACAAGCTTCATTAAAGGAGTAAAACAGCAATTGTCTCCGTGAGATCAAAGGACAATCTGTTAAATAAAAGCAGCCGGATCTCTAGAATGAAATGGTAGGAAAAGTTTGAACTGAATTTTATGGTGAATCAAAATGTAAATTGTAATTTCACAAGGAAGATATAGAGCGCAAAATTAACTTTGTAAAGACACAGAAAGGGGACATGTTGATCTTAAAAATGTGCACAAATACTGAATACTTATCTATCAGTGGCATTTGTAACTATAACACTTCCAACAGATGAAAAACTATGCCTGACTAAGAGTATTCGTCCTAAAGAATTACCATTAAACAAGAAACACCGCTTCTCAGATAAATTATCTGATTGACTTAGCTTCTATTTAACTGATCTTGTATTTGAAAATTAAATACAGTGAAAAAATCCATCTGTCATCAGCAATCATTCTGCAAATCTTGTGTCAGAATAGTACCTGTAGAAAAATCTGCCACATAACACCTAATATTATTCTTAAAGATGTATGTCATGATTTAAGATTTGGTACTGGAAAATGGAATAGCATCTCTCTTCTCTAGTTTCAAGATTGGTTTCTCTGGATTTTATAACAAAATCGGTGCACCTACATTTAACCATTGAGCATTACAGAGGTTATCACCACAGAAAAATACTTAAGAGATGTGCTAAAAATCTAAGCTTCTTAAAAAAAACAAAGAAGAGGGGTCTTGGCCAAGCCAAGAATTGGGGACGCAACCACCTCTGTAGTGAAGAATTCCCCCGGGATAGAGAGTAGGCCTGAAAATGGGCAGTGTCAGGCAGCAGACCAGGCCAGCTCTGGGCACTCAATGAGCCCACTGTGCACAGCAGCATGTTCTGACATCACTTGCAGTTTCCTTAGAGAAAAATGGTGGCAAAAGTGGCAATGGAGAGCATTATTCTTGCAGATTTTTATTTCCCTCTGCAAAAGGCACAAGCTAGAGTAGTGGAGTTCAATTTCAATCCTCCACTGCCGAAGTAACCCAATCTCTAAGTTGTTCAATCCTCTTATTGAACTGTGTCCCTGTTACTAATTAAAAAAAAAAAAAAGGATATTATTCTGAGGAAGAAAAACTCAAAAGAAATAAAATCCCCCTAAACATATCTTAATTCTGAAGACTTCCGAAAGGCTTCTGTTTATAATAATTAGAGAAAAGATTTTTGAACCATTTTTGCTCAACATTTTTTACACGATTTGCAAATGTCACTTCTTACGTGTGTTCAGCAGTCACAGATAATGGGGTCAGACCACTAGCTGAAAAAGGACAGTAGTAGTTGGGTTACTTGTTGCCTTTATATACCTGCCAATGAGTGAAAGATTAGGGGAACAATCTGCTAACCTCAGTCAAAACACCATATAGACTCCACAAGTTTAATTTATAGCTTATGCATCTACAGAGCATTGTGAACTGCATTGATGACTCTAAATAAGACAGGTTAAACCATTATTACTATTATCTCATAAAAAGCCCTCCATTTGTATCTCCAGTACACCAGTCAAATAAATGTCTGGTTTTGCTATACTGCTGTAATCACTGATAACCAGTGGAAATAATGGATAGACATCTCTAAGCAAGATGACATATTTTGATTTTAAATGGAAAACAAATGACAAACTCCCAATTTACAAACTCTGTGAAATCTACCTAGTTGGAGCCTTTGATACCATTCCTTCTGTAATTAAAATGCAAAGCACAAGTACAAAAAAATAAAAAGAAGTATGAAAGAAATCAATACTGATGCCTCAGCAGTGTTCTTGGTCAAAATGTATGTCAAAGGAAAAAAATTAAAAATCATATCCATGACCAACTAAAAACATATAAATAATGCCAGTAGGTATAAGTAAATATTCAATAGAAATTACAGTTTATCATAGAATCATCGAATGGTAGGGGTTGGAAGAGACTGTTAGAGATCATCTAGTCCAACCTCTCTGTAGAAGCAAGTTCACCTAGATCAGGTCAGAAGATGTAACATTCTACTTTATGCATAACAGTAATTTCTTTCAGAGGGAAAATGTGAATACTAGATACCTTTTTGACACTCGTGGTTCATATTTGCCTATGGTACAAATCAGAGTGGGGACTTTGCTAATATTTTTTCACAGCATGCTAATTTTGGTTTAAACCACCTAAAATATTTCTGCTGTCGTTAAAGCATCTTCTATTTTAAAATATCATTTCTTATGAAAACTCTGGTAGTTTTGCACTGTCGTGAAAAACAAGTACAGCACAATGTACCTTACGACAACAGGAGGCACTGCTAGGAGATGACAATTCAGCTTTCATAAAGCCATTATATAGCCAGTAGAAGTTAACGATTTTGCTTTGTGACTAATTCTTGCTAGAGCAGACTGAGTGAACCAGAGGAAGTGGTCTTTATTTCCATTCTACCAAGACCTTAAATTACATAGTCCTCATCTCCCTATTTTGTAGTTAACATATCCCTTGACTTTAGCAAAACAGCATTTGTTCCAGCCCATACCAATAGGTTCAGACTATCGGTACAGAATGCCACTCAAACGTTCTTGGATAGGAATATCATTCCTAATAATCAAACTTGATACACATACTGGTTCTTTGGCATGTCTATCATTGTGGCCATCTGTTAGGGTGGAATTGTGCCTGCTAAAAAGGAGATATGCCAGTTTTAACATGATATAGGTGCCATCAAAATGCAAGTGACAAAGGAAAGACTCTAGAATATGGCAGCAATCAGTCTTCTGCAGAAAGATCCTCTGGGTAGCAACCTAACTGTTAGGACTATTCTATTGATATCTGTGATAATTAGAACCTTTGGTTGTTTTCTATCTCTGTCCACCCTGCCTGGGTGCCTGACCTTCACACTACAGCATTAGTGCTTGCTGTTCTGCGTATGTTGAAGAAGAAAACATAGATCTTTCTCATTTACCATCAAAGACTTAATCACAGTAAATAGCCTAACTCGAAGGTCAAATGACAGCAACATGACAATTTGTATGCCTTTTAAAATCTGTGAGACTGGTATTTTTATGCATAAATACTTTTAAGAATGAAACACAAACCTACTTATTATCTTCACTTACAAATGTTTTTAAAGGTTCTCCTTTACTAACAGTTCTGGTAAAAAACATGACTTAGAAGCACTCTTATTGTTCAACATTGTTGACAGGAGAATGAATTCTCTGTACAGTCTTTATGCTACTGCATCATCACTAGAAACATGAAAAATAATACATTGCTGGAACTGAGGGTGGTCTGTCTAGCCCACACTGTCTCTAGAGTGTCAAAAGGTGATGTTTTTCAGTAAGAATTTGACAAGTAGGCCTCCTTTTGCAGTTAATTCCCCTAAGAGTTCCCAAGCATGCACATGGATTAGCAATATTGGCAGGTACATCCTCTTAGGACCATTTAGAGATCTGTTGTCCACAAATTTGTCCAGTCTCTCTCTGAAGTTGATGATACTGGCTGCTTTCACAGGCTCCTGTGGCATCAAGTTCACAGAGTTAACTCCTTGCCATGATAACCTGTTTAAAATTGTTCTCTCAGTTTCTTGAAGTACTGTAGGATTTTATTTGCAGTTTTTCATTGCCTTTATCCACCAGCTTCATGATTTGGTAAGCCTGTATCATATTTCCCCCTCAGCCTGTTCTTCACCAAACAGAAAAGTCTCAGATTTTTTGTCTATTGTTATAAGATAGCTGCTCCCTTGAACACTCCAGTTGCCCTGCTTCAGCTGTGATCAGAGCTGCACACAGTACTCGCGATCTGGGTGCACTGAGCTTTCATATATGGTGAAATGAGTGCCTCTGTCTTGTTCTAAAAACCGTGTAGGCTTTCGTCATCTGTAGCAAAAAAATCCTCACCTCTGTTTAAATTAGAAATCTAGTCTCATGGTTGCCTTTGGGGCTCAGTTTAAAGCTGTGTATTGTTACTGAAATAGAGCTGTTTGGTACTTCTGACTTTCACAGTATATGAAGCGACACAGAATGTCACACCTAGGATAATGTAGTAATGCATTAAGCCATATGATTTTACCAATGGTGAAAGGCTCCACGATATGAGCATATACATAACTTATAATATTAGTTGGCTATAATATATGCAGCTTCATATGACTAAGAACTTTTCAGTTAACCAATACACATTTATATACCCAATACATATTTTCTGTACTTGAGAAGCTGCTTGAAAATGCTCAGCGATTTCCTAGGTAACCATAAAAGGCTGCAGAATGAATGTTTAATACTATTTGGAATACCAAAGTTTTCTACAAGAAATTCTTTATACCATTTTCACTCCAACAACCTGCTTAGTCTACTAGCAGAATTTCTATGTCAATCAAAATAAATCTCTGAGCGTGTTTCTGTCTGCATGAACTGTCAGCCCTTCTACAGGCCTGAACCTGTAGCCAACAGAGTGGTAAAAAACCTCTGGTCCTGATTTGTTTCTTAATCAGGTGCCAGCTCCTGCTGACACATCTGCTCATTCTTTTTCAGCTCCCTAAGTTACTTGGTAGATGATCTCTTTGCAACAGGTGAGCCCCTTTGAGCCAGTGTAGCAGCTGGGGCACATACGTGTGGATTAATGGCACCTGAAATATGCCAGACTCTCTGTATCACAGATGATTGTTCTTCTCCCAGCTTGGCTTTCCAAGATTATACCACTGTGCCAGTGCTCTGGGGAGAAGACCTGCTGTCTCTTCTGTTTTGCTTGGCTACAACTTTGGAGAAGGAAAGAATATATTACCAATAAAACTATGTTCCCTTTTAAGCATTACACCATCCTTGGTAAGATATTTGAGTTTCAAGGTTAATAGCTTGTTTTCTTTTTCCAAGGCTCTCTGAATCCTCACAATTCTGCTCCACTACAGGCTTGACCACCTAATTAGAAGAATGTAATGGTAATTGAAGTCCGTTCTCTGTTAGACAGAATAAGTGATAAGTGTAATAAAGTTTGCTAAATGCCAAGTGTAGTATATCAGATAAGCCCAAAGCAACTACAGGTGTGTATATTAGACCTTTTGGAGGTAAGTCTTTTGCCATGGTTTTCACCAGTACTCTAGACTGGTAATAACAGCAAGTTTCTGGCATACTCCCTAAATCCTGTTTCATAGAAACAATCAATCAAAGCATAAAAATTGTGTGATACATTTTCAATATCTGTCATCCATGGCAAATATTACAAATGCTGAACATAGCTATTTACTCTTCCTTGTCATGCCTGTAAAATTTCAGCTGTGCCTACCTTTCCTAGCATGGGAAAAACAGGATGAAGAAAAATATGAGCTAGTTTTCTGACTAAATGAATCTATTTGAGGCCCTGCATTTGGAAGGAAAGATGGTATTTATTGGTGCACAAACCTGCTTTTGCAAGAATCAAATTCTTAAGGAGCAAAAAAAAAACCCCATATGTCCTGTATGTAGGCATGGGAAAAGCAAAAAAATTACGTTGCCAAAGGCATATAAAAAAAAAGAGAAAATGCACTTTTTCACTAATAGACATACACATCAATAGCCTACAAAGCTGTTTTTGTCAAACTAATCTATCGTTATCCAAGGAGCTATTGATGGAATCTTTAGCTATGCTCCATGTAACCATAACAAAGACTGACAGTTGCACAGCTTCAGGAAGAAAAATTACATCAAAAGGTCTTCTCTCACCTAGGTGTGAATATCATGACATCAAGTCAAAATGACTGTCCACTGGAACTAACATACCATAGAAATGAGTGTGATAGATAACTGGGTAGATTGTCAGGGGCCCAAAGGAAAGGCACTGGTGTTCATAATGGTGATTTTCTGTGTTTACTGCATCCAAACGAAGTTCAGATTTTACCCTAAAAATCAAGCGACATCAGCATTAGGAGAGATTTACCTTTATGTGTGAAAAAGGTATCAGGCTGAGCAGGAGTAGTTTGCAAGAAAGGAAGAGCAAGAGGGATTTTTATTTTTTTTTCCTGTTCTGATTCAGAGTTTGCTTGCTGCATGCTACATCACCAGCTGTCAAAGGAAGACCCTTCACTCCCAGAACTGATGGAAATCAACTCTGCAGAATAGGGCCTAACTGCTCAATTATCATAAAAATGTCCATTCCTTTTGTCCCATAAATAGAAAACGTTAAACTGCACAATAAAAGATTTGACCACTATATTACATTTTCAGTCATAAATACAACTTACACAATCTTCTGTTTTTATAGGATGGGAGCCCTGTTTTTTCATTAGAGTTGACATTGGGCTAAACTTGGAAAGTATAATGGAAGTGTGTGTGATTCATTTTGAATATATTACAATTCCATATCTATGTATTTATTTGTGTGTGTGCATTACACACATGTGTGTGTGTCCATATATTTTCTGTTTATATATACACATGTATACACACATGAATACAATAGTTAATGACACTCAGCAAAGCCAGTAAAGGAAATAAAAGTGATTTTAACCTTTAACATAAAGGGTATAACCCTAAGCTACCAATCATTTTACTCTGAATTATATCAGCATAAAATAGAGCACAATAAGCTGCCAAGTATATTAACTGTGGATTTTACATTAGAATTTCGAGAGGGGGAGAGAAAAAAAATCTCATTGTGCTTGCTCCATGATTTTAATTAATAAAAAGAATGAAATAGATGACAAACTCGATCGCCATATAACAATGGCCATTCAATGCTTATTTATGTGACTGTGGTGGATCTACTTTACATTCACATAAACAGGTAATAATGTCTTCATTTTCTTGTTAGAGGTCTGCTATACAATCTAAGTATCAGATGGACTCATTTCAAGGTTGAAAATACAATCATACACTTGGCGCTTACTTAAAATTTGATGTTACTAGCTTTGTTTAAAAATCAATTGTACAAGTTGCAATGTGACAAAATACATATAGTCAGAGCCTAGTCTTTATAGCAGCTCCTATTGTTTTGCATGAAAAATGCATTGACTATAGTATTATGAGAGCAAATGTGCTGTATGCTGAAAAATTCTGTCACTTTCTATTAGCTGTAAATTATCGACTGGTATAAACCCTAATTTCATTTGTCACATTCTGTTGCATTGCTGCTCTTCCTTGTTCCCATTCTGTCATTCTGGCAGGCCCACTCTGCCCCAGGTATCACGGCATCGCCATCTGCACCCGACATCTGTCTCTCTATTGATCACACGGGTTTAGCACTTGATCAAACAGAGCACGACAGAATACATCTCTTTTTGCAGTACTGCCAATGCCAACTGCTGCATGAAATCTATTACAAAAGCATTCTTTTACCTAGTTTCTGAAACTGCAAATAGATTTCTCTTCTTTTAAAAGATTCTTAGCTTGTTTTTTTATTTAACTTTCTGTCATTTATTGCAGAGAAAGGCAAAAACGATAGGCTGCCAAAAAAAGAGAAATGGAACATTTTTATCCCAGAATATGCAAACTAAGAAATTAGGCTGCCCAAATTGGTATTATTTATTGAAAGACATCATTACATTAATTCACAGTTTGTTAGTAAATGTATATTTTTATTTTTTCTGGGAAATGATGGTACAAGGCAGACTACACCAGAAGGTGCTAAACCAGCACTTGAGAGATTCAAACGTGATGTCTGGAGAGCCTTAGCTGTCTCCAGTTTGGATGGCTGACTCTAGCAAGTGATTTGGGGACCTAATAAAGGTACATAAGAACTCATTGCTCAGTCAATGAGAAGAAAAACAGTGCATCTGAGGACTGATCTGGCATGCTGACCTGGAGGATAGACAACAGGATATTCTTGGCACTGGAGTACATCTGAAATTGCATCTCGTTCTGTAAATGAAATACCCGTAACCAGGACTGGGCAAGAAGTGTCTCTGTTCTTTTGTGAGCAGGAGCAAGGAATTATTTTCTAAGAATGAGCACTTAAGTAAGAGGTATCAATGCTTTAAAACACAAAAGTCTGCACTACAACTTGCATAAATATTCTGTTAGAGTGACATGAGAATGTAGGATAATCCAAGATGGTCACCTCATGGGCTTTAATACAACTACACCATTTACACAACTGACTATTTGGCTTCTTTCAGGGGATGAACTGCAAAAAAGCCCTTGTAATAGTGGGCTCACAGTATTCTTTCACAAATCAGTCTGTGACCAATGCTGACACTAAAGGGAAATATGATTACCTTGAACTTCATAAAATTAAGCTTTCTCATCAGTAAAATCACCAACACTATCATATATGATATTACGGATCGACTATCTTGGAGAAAGCTCTATCCAGGTATTGTGCCACTAACAAGCTGCAATGTAACTCTGCATCCTTGTAGAATAATCAGAAATTGTTTTAAGGAAAAAATGGCAAAATTCCAAAAATAGATCTGATTTCCAAGGCCTCAGCCTATGGCAAACAAAGTGTTCTTGGGATTTAACAATTTTAACTGTGTTATTCCTACGGATTTTATGAGAAGTTATTTTATAAAAATACTTAGAGGGTACTACTAGAAATAAGCCACATAAGGCCAAGAAATTACACTATGAGCTAGCAGGAGTCTCAAGGACCATATATTTGCTCCTTAAACACAGTATTATGGATTAAGAACACCTAGGTATATCTCCATGTTTTACACAGGTGGATACCACACTTGCATCAGTTGCATTGTATTTTAAATTCACTGAGTAAAAGATAAAGGCACATACTCTCTGGAAACAGATGTTGACTTTCTATTTACAAAGTATTTGATAACCCAATAGCTACATGCTGCTTTTCTAATTTTTGCTACTTTTTTAAATTTTGCTGAAAAAATTTTTTTGTTACAAGCTATCAGATTAAGCTCCCCATCCTTATCTCCAACGAAAATCACGGACGTTAAAAGACTATTTTCCTTGTTTCAACTGACACTATTAGTTACAACACAAGAATTAGACCAGGATCTAGCAATGTATTATTCATTAGATTTTTTTGTAGCCAAATACATTAGAGTATATGGTTATACCAACAAATTAATATTTTAGAGCTAATTGAAATTGTTCTTCCTATAAAGATTAAGCTTCCTCCCACCCTACACACTTCAGTCATTAAAATAACACTTTTAATGCCTTGTCTAAATGATGTCTCACATTAATGCAAAGCTATATTAAAGCACTCAAATGACCAGTTCTTTTGTAATGCATTCTATACGATCAGACACTGGGTCAAATCTGGGCAGTGTGTATGAAGTGGTATCAAGTGGAAGCTAATTAAAATATATTCTCTATAGAACTTTACAGAAAAAAGAGAACAGTAATCATCAGAAGGTAGAGTCTGAAAATGGCATTTCAGAAAGGCTTGCAATGTGATTTATTCTCTTTGCATGAGGATACTTTTTCGAATAAAGGCTTAAGAAGATGGCATGAATACTTTAATTACAAAGTACCTTACTTCGTTCCTGACAATCTCAGTGATAACCTGTTTCAGGTTTGTTAAAAACATAATTTTAGAGCATTTAGGTTTTTTAATAGAGTATTTAGATATCTTTCTCACAACTGGTGCTAAAATACCCCAAGAAAATATTAATGAAATAAACCTATCCAAATCTTTAAAACTTTTCAATCTTACAATAATTTTAACTAATAAAATAAAGTATGTAACAGAATTGTAATTGAATGTGAATGCAGACAAATCTCATTTCCTTTATCAAAGGAAGCTCATCTCTCACGTTAATCAGATCTGTTTCTTTCCTTACGAAAATTCCATGAAATACAGAACAGTTTGATTTTTTAAATTATTTTCAAAATCCAAGTTTTACAACACAAAATTCAATCTCTAAAATAACTGGTATTTTCTCTATTGCACTTTTACTGATTTGGGGAGGGGAAAAAAAATACAGCAAAGGATAAGATTATCTTGATATCTCCATATTACTCCAGAGGAAAGACTTTCATGAGTTGCTGCCATTTTGTGCTCAAATGTTGGTAGCTCTGCTTGGGAGAGGGTGGCTACAGTCAAGCTTAAAGAGTTAGCAAGGGGCAGTTAGACTGTATTTGTTAAAGCTTTAGTCATTTTGTTAGATAAGGCATCAATCGCTCTTATCTACTGACTTATCTCTTTAAAAAAATAGATATGAATTTCAGGGATGTGGGTGCTAAGAAGATGGATGAAGCATTTTCTAGGGATAAGATGTGGAGGGTTAGAAAGATTTTTTGTCTGATCAGCTGCGGTAATTCTTATGGAATAAAAAGCCAACAAAACAGAATCAACTTTTTAGTCCCATCCAAGTGTGCTGATTTTACTATCAGTACATAATTACAGTGATGTAAGTATAAACACTGGGTTTTGTTTTCCTCTCAAAATAACATAATTGTACTGCTAATGTATAGAACAACCTTTTTTTTCCTCATAGATCTGGTTGTGACAGCCTCTCCATTCACAGTACACAGCATGGCAGTGGTAGGTGTGCGTTTTTTAGAAGGTTTGTGGTATACTTTTCTTCCCTTTGGCTCTCCTTTTCATTTGTTATTATTTGTGGGATTATTATGATGTGAACCATATTACAAATCTTCCCAAAATGCAACGTTTTGTTTGTTGCTCACACTCCTGTGCTGCAGCTGTGGTGTTTCATAGAAAAATCTGCATTGCAGTAAAACACTATAACTTAAGCAAATGTACCTATATTCATTTGAATTTTAATAGGTAACAGTTTAACTAGAGTAAGGGATAAAGTGGCACCTGTGTTTTAGTAGGAGTCCTGGCACACTGAGCAGCTGGGCCCGGCCTCCAGCCCAACACAGCCATGGGAGAATGGAGCAGGGTTTCACCTTTCTGGCCCTGCATCTGCGTCAGCTTCAGTAACTGCACTGTAGACTTACATCAAGAAGTACAAAGTAAAACTTTGTTTTTCTGAATTTCCTTTTTGATGTTAAAAAGTCTCCTGAAACAATGCCATTTGGCTGTATTAAAAACTGGTAACAGATAATAACATAGTTGCACTTTGCAGTGCCCTTTATCACATCTCCTGTCTTTTGCCTCATACCTGTCAGGGGAGGTTTCCTCTTTCCTTTCTGCTCAGCAGCACTAATCAGACCCTTACACACTGGCATAACATGCCTTGGTAGCCACCTGGGTGAATAATCCCATGCCTGGGGAAGGTTTGCTTACGTCCCTGACTCTGTCTACCCCTCTGAGGTCATAAATCATATCATAGCCTTTCTTGTCCTAAAGAAGAGTCTTATTAGCTTAGACCAGAATCTGATCTTAACATCTATGTAGAAAATAAAAGCAAAACAAAAGGAAACAAAAAATCAAACAGAAAGACCAATGCACAATGTAGAGATTCATCAGTCCTCTTTAACAGATATACTGCTCAAAGCATATCTGCAACAAAGCATCTTTGATAACCTGGCAATCTACTTCCCTCTCTCAGGAATCTCAGGTGCCATTAGTGTATAAGGTTTAAGTGCTGGGAATCAGGTGAGGATGTAAGGAGGAGTTTTACAGTACAATTACCCTCTATCATCTCTCATCAGAATCCTACTCTGCTTGTAATATGCTAGTATGTGAAAACATGGGGGCAAGTAATAGGAGAAGAGAGAAGAAACAAAAATAATGGGAAGGTATTTCCATTGATTTTGATGGCTGAAGGAAGTGTTTTGGTTATCAAGTCTGGCATCCTGCCTGCTGCAAATCTTAGAATTTTCCCAATAATTCTGGGAAGTGCTTGTGCTTTGCAAGTTGTGGCCCAATTTTTCTTTTCGACAAGTATGCAGTCTCCATTAAAAGAAACAAAGTGATAGACAATATATCACAATTAAACTGTTCCAAGGACTAATTAATCTCAGTGTTTAAAAAGTCCATTTATTTCCAGTTTGAGCTCCTTTTTCTGTCTAGTCTTTGCATACTGCTGTGTCTTTAATGCTAGGTTAAAGAGACATTAGGAAAAGAGGAGAATACAGCAGTAGAAACAGAGATAAAAACAAATGCTACTTGGAAAATTCTAATATAAACTGAAGATTTTTGAAGTTCAGACGAAGACCTAGATTTTTAGATTTCTTCAGTAAAAATATTTAACAATATTGTTTTCATTTGAATATGATCGAATACCGCCCTCATGAGGAACCTGTTTAGTTTGAAAGAAAAACATTAATCCCGTAACAAAACTTTGGATTAGTAAAAGCATCAGAGAAACATTCAGCCTGCCTCTCTCTGACCCAGTGACAGGTAGAAAACTTGATATGGAGCCAAAAACGCAAAAGTGCATTTATTTCTTGCTGTTCTGTAAAGTATGTTTGAGAATGACACCTGTTGTTGGCTTTCATAGTCCCCTGACCTTCCAATTGAAAATACTGTTTTACAATAAATTATCTAAACTCATCAGTAACACCTCTGAAGTCCGTCAGATGCTCAATATACTACAAGGTCCAAAATCTAGATGACCTTGGAAGATTGCAAACATAAAGAAAAAATAAAAAGGATCCCATGTGCTAACTATATTTACAGTAAGACTTTGTGAAAATGCATGTCTATATGAAGATATATATATATACACACACACCGCAAGAAACACATAATTTCTATGTATGAAACACACCTTTAGTGTCTTTCAGATACTGTTGTAGTCCTTCTAAGTATCAAAATTAACAAGAAGTGAAAGAAAAGGAGACTATGAATAACAGCATACAATTGAAAATTTAAAAGTATGCCATAGAAAATGCTGGGATTTGAGCTACTAATCTTGAGATTAACCCCTATGGCTGTCTCAGGAGATGGTTGTATGAAACAGCTATTATGTCAGTTTTTGCAAGTGCAGATGAGGCTCATGGTGGTCAAACTAAAAGCATCACACTTCAGAAATTTGTAGGACTGTTGTGGTTTTGTTTTGGTTTGGTTTTTTTTCTGAGGATGCAGGACAGCAGATAAATATTGATGTTCTGCTCACAGCTTTCTCTTAAAGAAACACAGGCTAGCTGTGTTACTTTTTTTTCGTTTTAAGTTCACTGCCTTTCATTTCCCAAATCCCAAGTTAGACTGCGTAATAAACAAATTAGCTGATTATTAATAAATTCCAAGTATTCTAAAAATTTCAATTTCATTATGGAATTAATATGAGAATTCTCTAAGTGCAATTACTTGTTGCTTCATTTGTGGATTAGATCATCACTGGAGAGATAAAATGATAGACCAAATTCTATTTTCAAGTGCTTTGGAATAAATCTGGAGTAACTGCATAGCTTGAATACATTTGAACACAGAAAAATGAAGCAGTGTATTGGTTCTGCAAACGTACACGATGAAGAATACAACAATGTTGATCCTATAAGCAGCACCTTGTAGCAACAGTGACAAATGACTCTTCCTTGTTAATCAGTCTGTCTGCATCCCTTACAGTATGCGTATGCTGGCACACTCACTCTAAACCAGTGTTTTTCAAAACTCTGAGCAGCACATCAGCATGGCTATGAAGCAAACACCAAAAATAGATGCAGAAATGTGAATATGCAAAGACTGCTCAGTAAAGCAAGAGAAAAAAAGTGAGTGTAATATGTACGAGTAAGATTCATATCCAAGACCTGAAAGCACAGTCTATCCTGTGTAACTCAGAACAGCAGAAAGATGCGATGGAAAATATCTTAAACGAAGTAAGTGTATACAGCTGGAGCACTTTTTGTTTCTGACAAGATAAAAATTTGCTTTCCTGTATTGATAAAATCCGGATAACTTAAATAGTAATTGGTTTTAAAAAAAAAGAAATCTGTAAAACTGAGGTGTTTTTTTAATTGATACTTTACATATAGCAATGTAGTTATCATTTAGCAATAAGAACAAGAGATTGCCCATGGGATTAACTCAGAATTATTGATTAAATATATGGAAGTGGAGTGTGAAAAGGGATTATTGGGAACAATATTTCTATGTATGATATTAGAATAAGAAGTATGTTCTTGAAAACAAACCTTATTTAGCCATTTGGGGAGAAACGTAGGAGAGCAGATGATTAACACTCTACTTTCAGAAGTCAGATCTCCTTGGCCCTTAGCCCATTACCAGGAACTTAATCCCATGACCTCTGACACGAATGAATTAAGGATCCATATTTTCTTGAATGGCATGGAGTAATGTATGACTAAGTAACTTGTTAAAATGGAAATTAAGGCTTATTCCATGCAGTCTTGCACAGTGGTCTTTGTTTGCTTTTCTAATGAATACCTATTAGATCCAAACATGCCCTTTTTGGCTGACCTTGCCCTTTTGGGTTACACAGGTGTGTAAAAGAAGGCGACTAATACAACCAGGATTAGGGATGCTTACTGAAACTCCTGATTACTTGCTTGACTCACATGGAAAAGCAGTCTGTATTTTTTCTGATTAAAGCATCAGGAAATTCCACTTCAGTGGTGTGTAAAATTTTTATAAACTCTGTTCCAAAACAACATTATCATTATGGTAGTCAGACTGTAAAAGATTGGCTTAAATGTGCTCATCTGTATTTCTCATCTTTTTTTCCCCTCCTTTCTAAATATCTTCATATAATTGTCTTTCTCATTCTATATTTTTATCTAGCTTTATGCATTGCAAAGATGCCTTTGTATACACATGTAAACACCCTCCAACCCCCACAGAGTCCTTCTATGCACAGAAAGTACAGATTATTTATTAATATGCCTACTAGGATTTTGGCAAAATGAGTATCACTGAATTTAAAATTGTTCCTTTAAATTGTACTATTAAGGTTAACATTACATCACTAAATGAAGGAGCAAAGTTATTATATTTTTCAGAGCAAGTTTTAAAAGTATTCAATATACTGCATGTTTACAAGGGAACAGAAAAAGGCAGCCTGGTTTTGGAATATGAATGTAATCTCTACACAGACCCAACTGTTTCTTGTTTATGACAAAGGAGTAAATAATCCATTGATCTGGCAGCAGGGCACCTGCCTTACCAACCGACTCTGTATCAGTAGTCCCTGAACCCTCATTATTTTTCCTCAATTAAAGTTCATAGTCTCCTAAAGTCTGTGCTGAGCAGATGTACAACTGTTCTTGACTGCTGAACACAGAAGAATCACAAATTTAGAAAACTACTGCCATTTCATAAACCCTAGAAGCGCATCATTTGTTGTGGTGAAGAAACATTATAAACAATATGTCTCTTTTATAGGCTGCTAAGCCAGCACACTACAGCAAAGAATATTAAAGTTCAAAAACTGTCACATAAGCAGTGCATTATGAATACTGTAATGTGGTTTTTTTATGATTCAAATAATGGTTACTGAAATGAAAAAATATGAGGGGTATAATGTAAAGAATGTGACTTATATTTACCTAGAATTAGACAAAATTGATGTATGAACAAAATCAAACTGGAATCAATGATCTGCAAAGAAATTCAAAATATAATAAATGATAAATCACTGAAAGCAGAATTAAAGTTATGTTTGCTGTATTATCGCTTTGGTCCTTTGTAATTACTTCTTTTGCAGAAATAGGGAAGTCAGGAGAAATAATCAGAAGGGCAATACTACTTGCAATTATAATGCAGTATGACTCTGGCTGCAAAAATTAACTGAAGGATACACATTCCACAAGAAGCAGCTTTTTAACTGTGGGTGTATGTTCAAATATTGTAACATATGAAAAGAGACAGCATTACATACATATTCCTACAGTGCGTCACCTTGTACGTTAGAAAGAAAATCATCTCTTAGTAAGGCATAGGGAGATGCTCATTTCCAGCACCAACCAGCTTAACAAGCAAATGAAATCCACATTTTGGGGGACAAAGTTAAAGTTCACATGCAGCATTTGTCAGTCTGTCTCCAGCACGATTCCAGCACAGTTCTGTTGCCACAGTATGTGCTGGATTGAGTGCAGCAGATTGCAAGTCTTTAGGTCAGAGCATGTGCTTGAAGCATCAATAGCTACACCTGTCATTTTAGCTTTTCTGGGAAGAATATGTTATTGTTCACATTGCAACACACATTACACACAATCTGACTTTGGGGCTAGGCACTGAATTTGGAAACACCATCAGATAAAACCTTACCGTTGACGATGGGATGCGAGTGTTTGCTGTAATGCCTGATGGAGATATAGCCATTAAGTGAATAGGTGCAGTATAGAAGCCCATTCCTACTTGGAGTTGTGCTTTCTGGCTCAGGTTCTCCTGTGAGACTGCAACCCAATGTTTGTAAAATAAAACATGTAGAAAAATGAATTGAGAATGGAGGGAATTATTAAGGAACTCATTGTCCAGCCAAAATAACAGATTACTGGCTGCAATCTTATGTTATTAGCAGGAATCGTTTTCTTTCGGCTTTCACAACTGTTTGCTTCTCCTGGCTTATTTTTACAAATATTTTGTGGAAGTCTACTTAATCCAATGAAATCTCTACCCTGTAGCTCTCTTAAAACTGTTCATGCTGAATCAATGATTCAATCATTGCAACGTTTGATGAGGCTGTAAACACCTTTGGACAAAAGATAATGTTGATATTGTAAAGGATGCAGAAATAGACAAAGGTAAGGATTGCTGTATACTGGGGGATCACTTCTCTGTGAACAGGGCTTTTCTTGTCCAACTGGACACACACATTTGTATGTAAAGCTTCACATGTCTTGCACTACAAGTATCCGTGCAATATGAGTTTTTGTTTATACAGTACAGGATGTGCTTCCCTTTAACAAAATACGGGATTTTCTGAAAAAAAGCAATGGAGGTAGAACTTAAGACCATTTTGCTTTAGAAGTATAGATGTACAACTATGAGATTTAGGAGAAAGACAGTCTTTATTAGATACCGGAAGCTGAAAGTTTTCTTGATGCATTGATGTTAGGTATGACTCTAAAGGGAAATGCGACCAAATACCACCAAATTTATTAGAGCTCTGACACCAGTGCAGTGTTACAGTATCTGAGAGATAAGTGTCGTGACTCACCCTGTCCACCTCTCTAAGAGCTGTGTGGTCCCACTGCATTTCTCTGGCTTCACCCATCTCCCAGAGGAAGAGGGATGGCAAAACTTACACAGCCTCTTAGCTGGAAGCAGGCCACAATTCCCTCTCCTCTGAAACGCTGCTGGCAGCAGCTCCCCAGCAGTGCCAGTGCAAACTGGGCTGCTGGCTCCTGGGAGGCAGTGGGGACCGGCCAGGGGCTGTGCTGGAACTGGACCTGGCATTGAGTAGTGTCAGGGGAGGGCCTCTCCCTGGTATCACCAATTCATGAGAGAGAACTGGGGGTCTCAGCACTGCAAGCTCCACTGCGCCATGGAGCATTTACAAGCCTGTGAAATCCACGGGGACAGGTTTCAGTTTTCCACTCAAACTGGAAAAGCTCAAAAGCAAGGAACTTGTCAAAGGGAAAATAAAATCCAGTGCCCTCCTTTAAAAAAAACCCCAAATCCCGAACAAAAAAACCCAACCCTTTTGCTGACTTTCTTCTGCAAATAGTACTGGTATCAGATGGTGTGGTAGCTAGACAATTTTGGAGGCACAGGGCTGGTGGAGGAGCAAAAGTTGGATGCATCCACAAAGCTACTGGGCTCTTCAGGAGCCAGTGCTGACACACCCACGGCTATGCCGAATTACTCATCTCTCTGTGCAAGCAGGGAGGCAAAAGCTGACAGATATCTCCTGAACTTAGGAACTAGAGACAATGAACAAAAAATAAATTTTTTATCTCTTCTGCAGCCTTTTCTACCATTCCCTAGGAAGTGTACAAAATAATCAATTCTCCTGCATATCAGTCCTTACACCTGCAGATGTGGGAAGTGCCCATCACTCTTGCAGAGCAGCACTTAGCTGTTCCTGGAAAGCAGAAGGCCCTAACAGTGTGCTCCAAAAAGCTCTCAGACACTTAAGTATTAATGCAGGCTTTCTCTCCTTTGTCTTACTGTTCCAAATATAAACTATACTTGATGTGCTAGCCCTTTGTACCACTGGCCTAACATCTCCACACTGAGTCCTTTTTTAAGCATTTTGAATGAACACATTAAAAACCACACCCAGCTCTTTCAGAGCAATGCCTCAGCTTTCATTGTTTCAGGTTTTCTCATCACCTGTGGTATCCTTTACTTTGAAATGTATGTGGGGGCTGGAAACGTTGCCTTTTAAACTATCCCAATACATCAGTGTAGTGAGCAGAAAGACGCTCTCCTGAAGCTTCACTGTGTCACAAACTTTTGGGCTGACTTTTTCTGCATGTGTAACAAGACAGCAGTGGATTTTGTAAAAGAAATACACTTTATTTCTAACTCAATTTAAACATAGTTCTCATTTTTAAGACTCTATTTCTTTTAGTAAGTCCAAAAATTTAGTATAGTGGTGTATGAGTTTCAGTGCAGCAAATGGCTCCAACGTTGAAAAGACTCAAGTTTTGCAGTGTGCTTTCAGACTCAAATTCATCTTCACCTGACACAAACTATTATTAAGGTTAACAATTAAAAAAATATTTAGATGCAAAACTCTCATTTTGGTGTCAAGTGGAAGAAACCAATGAAGGCTAGGTTCTACTCTGAAAATTATGGAAATATTTGAGTGATGGCAGGTCAGTTATGGTTCAGAAAATTATGGAAATGGTGGTGAATGCCAACTTATAGGCTTCATGTACTTGCTTTGCTATCTAGTCTGGCACCGGAAAACTTGCTTTCAAATCCTGTCCTAAATTTGAGTGATGGCAGGTCAGTTATGGTTCTTGATGAGGTGCAGAGTTTCCTCTGATTACCTCAGTAATTACTTTCTAATATTATTAAACTTTTTACATGAAGTAATTTCTCTTCTGATTGATCCACAAAGCTCAGGCCAAAGGCCATCTAATTATTAAAAGTTGCAGATCCATCTTCTTCATTTGAAAATACCTCTTGGTCAAGAGCTGCAGCGAAGTTCATAATCACATTTGTAACTTTCAGACGATTCTAAATCACTTAAAACCAAACTATAGCTAAATATTTTATTTGATGATAAAATAACAGAAAGAAATATTTCTTTCCTTACTGTAAAACTAAAGGATGTTCCAGTTTTTATAGGCCTCACTTAATAAATATAAGATAGTGTGAGCATATAAATTATTTCAGTTATGCTTTAATAGTGCTTAATAAATCAAGATTCCATATTAAAGAATACATTGACATTCTAAACCTTAGTGTAATATTTAATTAAGCAAACTACTACTTTGATCTCCATATCTCTTAGCTGGGTCTAATGTCTGTTCTACCAAAAGTGAAACCATCATAGACATGATCTATTCCCCGAAATGTGTAGTATTATGTAGTGAGGAAAATACATTCTAAATAAATAATAGTAGATATGTTTATTCATCATGTTTTTCTTTCCTTTTGCAATGCTGGTTATCTGAAGAGCTTGTTATATGTTAAAGGCAATTGATCAAGCAGAGCCAGACAGGCTTCCATGGGGCCAGTTTGGAACCTATGAATTCAATCTAAATGAATGGCTTTCCTTTAAAATCTAAATGCTTTATTCTCCTTGTACATTAAAAAGTCATCTTTCTAAGTGGATTATTAATACTGATGCAGCAAAATGCAGTGACGTTTAGCAGTTGGGCCCCATTAACAGCAATGTTAGCCTAAGTGATCACAGAATTGTTACAGTTGGAGAAAACCTTTAAGATCATAGAGTCCAACCACTAACCTCATACTGCCAAGTCCATCACTAAACCATATCCCTCAGTATTTCATCTATGCACCTTTTGAATATTTCTAGGGAGGGTGACTTCACCACCTCCCTGGGCAGCCCATTCCAATGGTTAATTCTTCCTAATGTCCAATCTAAACCTTTCCTGGCGCAACTTAAATCCATTTCCTTGTGTTCTATTATTTGTTACTGGAGAGAAGAGATTGACCCTCACCTCACTACAACTCCCTCCAAGTAGTTGTAGAGAATGATCCTCTACAGCTCCTCTCAGCCTCCCCTTCTCTAGGCTAAAAGTGGATGAACTTTAGTTAACCCTATAGGATAAAGGAGTATCTCAACTGTAAGAATAAAGGAGTAATTTCATCATAACAAGCTGTTAATCACTGTTAAAGGGACATTGTCTACGTACCCTATAACTGGGAGAATCCCTTGGAGACAGACCACCCGAGGACCCCCAGCCCTGCCCCAGGACTATGCAGAGCACAGCTGTGCCACTTGCCTTCTGGACCTTGTCATCTCCTTTGGTGGAAAAAGGAAATCTCATAATTTGTAACATCGCATATATGGTATATATATGTGACTATAAGTATTATGCTATCCAGGTCCATTTAGCATCCACAGTCATTTGGTCTTGAACCATGACACTATGTGGGTAAGTCAGATCTCTCCCAGTCATCAGTTTACATGCATTTAACCAAGCACTAAAAATATAACCTCTTATGTTTTCAGTAATCTATTTTAGTAACCGAAATTAACATGAAAGTAGACAGGTAAGATATACGAAAGCAAAATTAATACATTTTAAGAGAAAGCCTGAATAGATTTTTTTTAAACCAGTTTGTGACTGGGCAATGATAATGTATGATGTGAGGTACAAGGATTTGTAAGAAACCACTTTCTTTTTACTAACATTACCACACTAACATATTTAACATAGACATTTACATGCTTTGCATTTTAAGTGCCTCTGAAATTCAAGCACCAAGCCTGCACATTTCAGCAGCACCATCAGATGTAATGAGTTATGGTACTATCGGCATGTTGATAAGCTATAGCCCAAAGAAGAACAAGAAGGAAGTATAAAAAATATGGCCAGAGGATGGGATAAAATTATCAGCGAGTGTGTTTTCCTGTTTGGTTTTAATCTACATTTAATTAAATTCTTATCTTCTGTGTACTTATGGTCGCATTTGAATGGCGAGACTGCATTCATTATGAATGGTAAAACTTAACTCGGAGAACATTTCATGTGGCTTCTTTAAAAAAAAGGAAAAGGAAAAATACTGTCTTTATTCTTTACACTTAGGTCTTTTTAAAGAAGGGTTAAGTTACTTTGGGCAGAAATGGTGTATTGCACTTAACCTTTAAGTTAACTGATTTTTAAAGTTACTCTTTAATTAACATTTTCTGAAAAAATGCATAATTTTGAAATGTTAATATAAAAATTTTGGTTCAATGAAGTGAAGCACACTAAAGACGTGTTTTCTTCATTCTTAAAAACAGACAGTGAGTTTCCACTAGTACCAAAAATTGTGTGCATTAGGCTGCATTCAGAATTACTTGTAGCCATCAATTTCTTTGAAATTAATAATATGCTAAAAAAACCCCAAACAATTATTTTTGACAGTCTTAGTTTGTATTATTGGTTTTTTTTCTATTTTCCAGATCACTGGCCTGACCATGCAGTCCTCCTTGGGCAAAAATCAGCTTTAATCTTGTGTAAATAAGAAGGGCAGAATTCGGTACTTTGCTACACTTATTAGTTTCAAAGGTATTTTGGGGGGCAGAGGACAAGTGAGATTGGAAATGACACTACCAGCATAAAAATAATATCTAGGCTAAATTATTAAAAGATATAACAAAGTAAAACAAAATAGAAAGCTTCCTGCCTTATCAGTCAGTACAGCAACTACTACACCATATATATTTTTAAACCATTCCATTTAGCTATCGTTTTCCAAGAGATGCTATCTTGCAATGCAAAATCATATGACACTGTGTCAGAAATATCCCTGTGACTTTTATATTGCATACATTTATTTTCTTTCTTTGAAGGGCCTGTCCCCAAGACGCTTTAAGGACATCTGAGAAGTACAATGCATTCATGCAAACCCAAGCCCTACCAAAATGAAACTTCCTCAAATTAAACATATTCCTCGGCTACTGAATACTCATTTTCCTGAACTAACCTCCACAAAAGCCCTTGAAAACCAATCGGCTTTGAAGTGTGGGTTGATAATTAACAAATATGGGGAGCTACTGCAGGTAGAACATTTCAGGGTCAGAAGTCCTGCTAGGAAAATGAAAACATTGGCACCAGAAAGTAATTGTTTTCTTGCTCATCTTGCTATTGATTTTCACTCCCTCTTCCCCACACAAGTTTGGATTTTATATACCTTCTCTCCATTCAAGTATTATACTAATGATAATAGATAAAGGGGAAAGGCAGGAAGGAAAGTAAAAGAATGGGAAAAGTGAAACATTCAAAGGTGCAGCTTATATCCATTTTTCTAGCTAGAAAAATCCCATGAGAAAATATTATTTTAAAATAGTATTTCTATTGTCGAAATTCAAACCTTGTCTCTTTCTTTTCTTCCACTATAAAATGAAGCAGTATTTGCAATTTTTTAAAGTATAACCTGTATAAATTATGTTCAATGTCTGTTCAGAGTCCATTGGTTCTAAGCTGTGCTATTAATGGTGAGTTTTGCACGATAAAAGGCCAGTTCAGCTCTGGATCAGCTGACACTTCTGTAGCCTTATGCTGCAGCTCCACATACAATATATTGTCGTGTTGTAGTTTTTCAGATTTAGAAACAGAAGTAACTCTAGAAAAGTCTCCATCCAAAAGAAAATGTTGCAATCATTTCACTAGGCAAGCATAACAAAGCTAAGAAAAAGCTCCCTCACTCTACCATCTACCATTAAGCTTTAATAAAGATTCTGACATTGATAACTGTGTCAAGTATCTTTTGTCATCATTTCTGTGAGAAAAGTAACTGTCATTTCTTCCACTTGTATCTAACCATATATTGATGTTACCATAATTTGCTTTTTTAAAGTATTTGCCAGCTAATTTGCAACAAAACCACAGTTTAAGCTGAAGAAAATCACTGCATCTGTCAGATCAGTTTTGAGAGACAACTTAGTCCTGGCTTAATCCTTTAAACTCTGAGATATGTTAACTATAGCATTGAAACAAGGGAAGGAGGTTGTACCAGGTTTCCTCTTCTTACTCAGATCTGAGGTAAACTGAACCACTCTCTCAAATGCCTGTCTGTGCTCTGGGATTATCAACAGAGTCAGGATGACACTGATCCCATTTTAGGTGCCTTGGATACATGTCTAAAATTAGGGGGAATCTGGGCTGTAGAGCATGGTATCCTTGCCATTCAGGAGGATCACACAACGCTCTTCCCCACTGTCTGTTCAGATGGCATTGCATCATTCTGCAGTGAAGAGATGGAGCAGCCTTAGAGGCATAGCAACAAAAGTATATGGAAAACCATCAATTATTACTCTTGTATTTAGGAATCGGTGTCGTCACTTTCCGATGCATTTCATATAATTTCCAGGGAGCTCTTACGGGATGGCATTAGACTGCTGGGAAGACATGCTGCCAAAACCTGCTAAAAACTTCCATTTGCAGGGCTTTGTCTGTAAATCTTATTGCTATTAGCTGTACTAGAATTAAAATACTAACTCAGCTTGAAAAAAAAGGTATATATAGCCAGTTAATCAATTGCATAACTTTTCTAAAAATGTCTTCAGCATGATGACATTAGGCAACTGTGAACCTGTTAGCTTCCAGCTCTGCTGTCAGTGCTATGATATAACGAATGCCAACATGGTGTTCCAGTCAGCTAGTGCCACCTGCTCTGCTTTGGAAAAAGAAGGCTCTTTTTTTGGCAGCCATCACATGTCATATCCAGTGCCCACTGGCAAGAACAATGACTTTTCACCGTGGTCTCCTTTGCTTAAGAAAGTCTTAAAAAGAGGCCTAATGGAGAGGGGAGATAAAAGAGCTATAGTGTGAGAGTGCAGGATCCCAAGTGGGATGAGTAGGGTAGCAGTGAAGTAGGGTGAACGAGGAGGGTGAAGACTGATTCAGAGAAAGCTCTGTGTAACTTACTGCTCACAGAGCACTGACCCTGGCTCTGAGTGGATCTCCAGTAAGTTGCAGACTGGCTCCAGGCAGAAAAGCAATGCCCGTTTTGCACCAATTTAGTGTCTGGATGAGGGTTCCTCTCTCTTCAGCTATCTGTGTATATATTTCTATATACGTGTATCATAGCACTTTCTCCCTTGACTCAGCCAGATGAAACCACAGCACGGGGCAAGCAGGAGGCTGCCTTCATCTCTGACACCACCCTGTACCATAGGGATTGCACAAAGGCACTTTTTGTGGCCCAGAAGGCAGCAAAAAATGAATAATCTTATTTCTATGTGCCTGTTTTGGTGACTAGACTACCCAGACCGGTAGGATTCCTTCTTTGCCTTCCTAGCCCTAACTCAACTGAGAAGGTTATCTGTTGATTAATGAAAGTCCGTTGTGATGGAATATCATTCTAATCACATCGCACACTGACCAAATACTGCTATAAATGAAGGGGAAAGAGCATTTGCCTTTTTAATGGCTACAGCAACTCGGCTTTAGATTGGCAATTTTAGCAGTATTATGCTAAACTAACATACACACATCTACCATAAGCCTAATGCACTGATTTTAATAGGTAATGCTGGCGTTAAATGCTACTCTATATTGGGACAAGCCTGTTCTTTGTATTTATATTTTTCTAATGTGCATAAGCATTTACATGAACTGCAGTTTTACTTTGCAGGGATTTTTACTAGAGTAAAAAGCACAGACAGTGTACATTTGAGCATATAAAGAAAAACAAAGAGAGAAATTATACTATTCTTATTGCTTATGAATAAAAGCATGACTGTAACTCATGAAAAGTTAAGTAGTGAGTTATGACAAACCTGCCCTCACAAGACAACAGTTGTGATAAATAAAGTATACAAACCCAGACACATACCACGTTCCTCAATTCCTTGCAAACTGTAAGCCTACAGTTTATTTTGATGCAAGCCTTACCTTCTATGGCAAAAAAATCCTACTTTCTGTTGTATTAAAGTAAAATAGAATAACTACTGTTCCATTTACATTTAATTTTACCTGGTGTTCAAACAAAGCCATGACAGAAGTTGCTGTAAAAAGAACAACATTCCCTTTAGTATATAGTGCTGTTAAGGCTGGTTTTATTTCAAATTTCTGTATTTCCTTGGCATTTAGGGGAGGAGGAAGTTTTCTTCATATGATAAGGTTGAGACTTTGTTTTTAACTCATTCTCTCATAACAGAAACTTTTAAAAATATTCAAGCAAAAACCTGTGCTACGTATCTAGTGAAATGAACTACTAAGTGCATCCTACAATGGTCCTGTTCCTACCACTTCTCATGTTTGCTGACTTATTAAGCACTGTCATAATTTTAGCACATCTGATTATGATTCTTTCTAATAGGAATCATCAACCTGGATTCAGGCTGACAAGGTTTTGTGAGGCTCTCTTTTTCATTGCTAAGAATCCATCTTGTTCACAGATCTTTATGTTTTTAATTTAAAAAGCATTAACTAACACATTTGAATGGTTTATGTATATGCACTAAAGCATGTGAATTATTTTTGACAATTGTTAGCCTCCCGTTTAATATCTTCAACGTAAATAAAAGTTGTCTTGTTTAACTTTGAACTAATTTATCTGTAAAGGACAGATCCTGCTTTTCCCTCCAGTCACAAGTCTCACTGGGTTTAAATTTCCGTGTCCGAGCGAGGCATGCTCAAATGTTGGCAATGAACCATGGATATGGCTTAACTCTTCCACTGGATATAGGCAAGTCATTCGCATCACAAATTTCACTACAAATTTTCTTAAAATAAGAGGTGAAAAAAAAAAGAAAATTAATGTCAACAGTACACACAAAAGGTCTATAAAATTATTTGCCTCTACTAAACACTCATTGATCTTGCTAATGCTGAGCTTCCAGTTGTTTCTGGTTGATCAAGAAAGCGTGTCCTACGCCACTGGATAACAGCCTCCCTTGGTGGCTGAGGCCATGTCACCTCCTGCCAGGCCTTCAGAAATGCACAGTCCCTGGGCAGGGAGCCACCAGCCCATCGGTATCCCATGCAGCACTGAGCACCGTGGTACAACTCATCAGCAATATAATCTGCTGCAATCATGACAAATTTAACTTCTAGATGGTTGAAATTAAATATCTCACTGCTTTTACTGAAGGAACTCAAAAGCCTGAGTCCTGGACATCTGAAAAACACTGAGGTTTTGTTTCATGCTGAAGGCTGCAGCCAACAACTCCACTCCCCAGGCACAAGGCACTTCCATTAAGTGGGTTACATCTTTCCTGGAGGCCAATCTGAGATACACAACGAACTCCCAGCGCTGAAAAGGGCGACTGCCTTCCCTCTCACACCCTGCCACCAGCACAGGCTTAGCTGCAATCTTCAAGATAAATATGACGTACTATTTCCATATTGAACTCTCTCTCCAAACAAAACCCATATCGAGACTACACATAGCACTGCAGACATACTAGAAAACAAAAATTAAGAATGTAAACAGACGCTAGTCATACAAGTATGTTACTGGAAAGCACTTGAAGTCCAAATGTTAAAGATCTAACATTAAACTGGAGGTCTTGCATCAAATTGCACAAGGCAGTAGTTTTTTCCTCTGTTTTCTACCAAGGCCTGTAATATGGATCAGTCACAGTTGTTTTTTCATATGCTATAGCCTCCTATTTTCACTATGTGCAGTATCATAAATGCATCTATTTAGGGCATCATAAAGTGTTTGATACTTAGTTTGTCCCAAATCACACAGATCATTGAAGAGCATCATGGCGTTCAATGTATGAGGAAAATCTCCCTTCTGCTGTGATGTGGGGCACAGCAAGCAAATCCTGGATCTTTGTATTTTCAGTCAACTGCTACTGGATCGTTCTGTCTGCTCTCTACACATCTCATGACCTGCTGACAGTAAAGTCTGGGGAAGAGCTTCCTTATGTAAGTAAGACTCAAATGTAGCAGAAATATAGAAATGATTGCACTCTGCTTCTGCTATGCAAACCTCTCTGAAAGCCTCTTGGATCGTATGTGCCCATGGAAGAGGGCTGGCAGGATCTGCCCTATAGACAGAATTACAACTTCAAGTGAGAAATAGGTAGGTAAAACAAATTAACCTGAAAGGGCAAAATATATCCTGCCTTGATACATATTTTCTAAAAGTCACAGAAAGAACTGAGGGAGGTAGAGAACTGTGATTGCCTCTGCTGTTCCCAAGACAGAAATGTAGGTGCTTAAATTTTGGGGCAGAAAAAGTAATTTTGAAAAGATGCATTATGATTTGGGTACATTTTTGTCTGTGAGAATGGTAGTTTTGCAATAGTGGAGAGGCAAATTAACTGTTCTCATTTGCAGTTTAAAATAGAAGATCACATAAGGTGTAGGATGTACTGATTTATTGTTCTATGCAAAGTATCAAATGATTTTATTATTTAATGTAGCCTTTGAATTATGACATAATCATACTGATAATTTATTTAATGTTGCAGATAAAGAGTTTACTTTTAATATAAATAAATA